>NW_027491042.1:4167500-4810000 GCF_021521415.1 Bidens hawaiensis
GATAAACCAAGTTTCAATGTGTCAAATGCTTTAATTGCTCCAATGGGGAATCTTACAACAAAGAATCAACAACAAATTCCCATCATTGAAGAACCAAGTGATCACAACAATGAGACTGCTAGGTCTTTCATTGGAGGTGGTTCAAGCAATCAAAGTGGTCAACAAAGATTTAATGTTCAATTGATTGATGATGATTCAGTTTCTGTGGGAAATGGAAATGCTCAAAGTGCTGGTACAGGGCATGTTCAAGGGAATGATGCACAAGCCTTAATGTCTATGTTCACTGAGTCCAATGCATTTGTGGCCAAAAACATAATTCACACAAGTGTAGTGCAGGATGATTTGGAACAAATAGATGCTGATGACCTTGAAGACATGGATCTCAAATGGCAAGCTGCAATGTTGGCATTAAGAAGCAAGAGACTGTTCAATAGAACTGGTAGATCACTAGTTTCTGGTCCAAATGAGAGAATAGGATTTGATAAGTCCAAGGCTATCTGCTACAACTGTCAACAGCCTGGACACTTTGCAAGAGAGTGCAATTTGCCAAGGAACTTTCAAGTCAATCAGTTCCAACAGCCTAGAAACCAACAACAATACCAGCAGAATGTGCATAGAAACAACAACCAGCAGAACTTCAACAATAACCAAGGATTCAATCCCAACAACAACAACTTCCATCCAAACAACAACTTCAATCCCAATTTTAATAACCACTATCAGCCTCAGATGAACAACCAGCAGGGCATGAATCAGAATCAAGTATATCAAATGAACAACAATCAAAATAAAGCTGTTCAAATCCCTGCATCTCAAAACATTCCAGCAAACCAAAATCAACCAAGAAATCAAGGCAATGTGGCAGTAACTACTCAGCATGAGGGAAGCTTTGACTGGAGTAACCATGAGGAAGATATAGCAGATGATATCAGAAGAGCTAATGTGGCATTCAAGGCCATAGACTCTGCATGTTCATCTAAGGAACAGGCTACTCCATTGAATGATATATGGTATATGGATAGTGGTTGTTCTAGGCACATGACTTATGACAAGAGGTCACTTGTGAATTATGTAGAGAAGTATGAGGGTCCAGTTGCCTTTGGGAGTGATGAAAATGGAGGAAAGATTTTGGGTAAAGGGATATTGACAAATGGGAAGGTGTCTTTTGACAATGTCTTTCATGTTGAGGGACTACAATACAATTTGTTGAGTATATCTCAAATGTGTGATAAGGGTTACAAAGTCAGTCTTGATGATTCTCATTGTTTCATCTTAAAACCTGAGTTTGTGATCCCACCTGAAATGATTATGATGATGGCACCAAGAAATGGCAACTTGTATGAGTTGAATATGAAAGATGCTATTTCAAGAGGTGGTGCATGTTTTGTGTCCAAAGCCACTGAAAATGAATCTAAATTGTGGCATAGGAAGTTGTGTCATGTGAACTTAAAGAATATGAATAGACTGGTCAAGGGTGAACATGTGATTGGTTTACCTACAAGAGAATTTAAGTCAGATGATCATTGTGACTCATGTCAGAAGGGAAAACAACACAAGTCTACTCATAAGACAAAGCTCAGCAACTCAATTGATCAACCACTTGAGTTACTTCACATGGATCTTTTTGGTCCTGTGAGTGTACCAAGTATTGGAAAGAAAAGATACTGTTTGGTGATCATTGATGACTATTCAAGATATACTTGGGTTTAAATCCTAAGCACTAAAGATGAGACTGCTGAGTTGATTAAAGGTTGTGTCACAATGATTGAAAACAAGCTGAATAAGAAAGTGAAGATGCTGAGAAGTGACAATGGTACTGAGTTTAAGAATGGAGTTATGGAAGAATTTTGTGCTATGAAAGGAATACTTCAACAATTTTCAGCTCCAAGAACTCCTGAACAAAATGGTGTTGCAGAAAGGAGAAACAGAACACTAATAGAAGCTGCAAGAACCATGTTGGCTGATGCTAACTTACCTGTCACATTCTGGGCTGAAGCAATCAACACTGCTTGTTATGTTCAGAACAGAGTGCTTGTGAACAAAAGGCATGATAAAACTCCATGTGAGATTTTCAACAAAAGAAAGCCTTACATCAAGTTCTTCAAGCCCTTTGGCTGCAAATGTTTCTTATTAAACACTAGAGACTATTTGAACAAGTTTCAAACTAAGTCACTAGACTGTTTCCTTGTTGGATATTCTACTCACTCAAAGGCTTACAGAGTTTATGTGAAAGATCACATAAGTGTGATAGAGTCATCTGACATTATTTTTAATGAGAATCAATTCAACACAGTCAGTGGTGCAACATGGCTGTTTGATCATGAAAAATTGATAAAGTCATTCAAGATTTATTCTGAAGACTTTGATGAAACATTCTACAAGACCAGTGTACTTGAAGAAAATAAGAAGAAAGAACTGGACTTGGAAGAATTGTGGAAGAAAGTTGCTAGAACAGAAAAAGAATACACTTTTGTGAATAGCTCCTCAAACAATGACATTGAACAAGATCAGGAAATGACAAGTCAAGATAGTACTGATGTACAAAATGATCATGTTCATAATGGGAGTGAAACATGCAACAAAACAAATGATGAAGAAGCTGCAACAACAGCAAGATTTCAAGACTTGTTTCAAAGTTTGAATCTAGGAAACAATGGTGCATCCACTTCAAGACAACATAATGATGAAGCACCAGAGTTTCATGATGCAGAAGCTGATTTGATCATTGAAGAACATGAAATCAATGAAACAAATCTTGACACAAATTTGTCTACAAATATGATAATACAAACTCCTACTGTTGAAAAGAATCATCCTACTGAAAATATCATTGGTGACCTGCATGAAAGAGGAACAAGAAGTCATTCTGAGATAGCTATCATCTGTCTGTACTCTTGCTTTCTATCCCAATTAGAACCAAAGAATATTGCTCAAGCTTTAAAAGACAATAGTTGGGTAGAGGCAATGCAAGAGGAATTGGCTCAGTTTAGAGATTTACATGTATGGGATATTGTAGACAAGCCACATCACAGATATGCAATAAGAACCAAATGGATGTTCAGAAACAAAAGGGATGAAAGGGGTTTGGTGATTAAGAACAAAGCTAGACTTGTAGCACTGGGATGTCTTCAAAAGGAAGGGATAGACTTTAAGAAAGTGTTTGCACCAGTTGCAAGACTGGAAGCCATAAGGATTTTTCTTGCATATGCTGCCTCAAAGAACATCAAAGTATTCCAGCTTGATGTCAAATCTGCATTCCTTAATGGAAAGATTGATGAAGAAGTGTATGTGACTCAACCACCAGGTTTTGAGGATCCCATGTATCCAAACAGGGTGTATAAGCTAAACAAAGCCCTTTATGGTTTACATCAGGCTCCTAGAGCATGGTATGATGAGTTATCAACTCATTTACTTGAAAATGGCTTCACAAGGGGAGCCATTGACAAGACACTCTTCTACAAAAGACAAGGGTCAGATTTGCTGCTTGTACAAGTCTATGTTGATGATATCATCTTTGGATCTACAAATGAAAATATGTGTTTGGAGTTTGAAGAGGTGATGAAGTCCAAGTACAGCATGAGTTCCATGGGTGTAATGAATTTCTTTCTGGGACTACAAGTTCAACAAAAGGATGAAGGAATCTTCCTTCACCAAGCTAAGTATGTGCAAGACATTCTGAATAAGTTCAACTGTCATGACTACAAGGCTGCCTCAATTCCAATGGACACCAAAGAAAAGATGATAGCTGATGAAAAAGGGGAGTCAGTTGATGAACATGAATATAGAGCCAAGATTGGATCACTGATGTATCTGACAGCGACAAGACCAGATATCATGTTTGCTGTGTGTGTATGTGCTAGGTTCCAATCAAATCCAAAAGTCTCCCACATGAATGTTGTGAAAAGAATATTCAGATATTTGAAGGGAAGACCTGACTTAGGGATTTGGTATCCAAAGAACCAATCATTTGATCTGATTGCATATACAGAGAATGATTATGATGGATGTAATTTGAGTAGAAAGTCAACATCAGGAGGATGCCAGTTTTTGGGTGAAAGGCTAGTGTCATGGCAATACAAGAAACAGACCACAGTGTCAATCTCCACTGCAGAAGCTGAATATGTTGCTGCATCTGCCTGCTGTGCACAAGTCCTCTGGATTCAGAATCAGATGCTGGACTATGGTTTGAACTTTCTAAACACCCCTATTCTGATTGATAATACTGCTGCATATTTTACTGTTAAGAATCCTGTGCAACATTCTAAGACTAAGCATATTGAAATCAGACATCACTTCATCAGAGATTGTAGTGAAAAGGGTTTGATTGACATGCAAAGAGTTGATACAAGTGATAATCTGGCTGACCTATTCACCCAACCACTAGATAGTACCAGGTTCAACTTTCTTTTGAAAGCCCTGGGGATGATCAACTCTGATGAAATCTAATTAAGGATGTGTGCTTAGTTGTGTACCTCTATGTGCTACTTGAATATTTTAGAAAAGGTTACACAATTTGAATATGTTGCTGAATATGTTGTTCAATATGTTTTGATTATGTCACTGTTTTTGATGTTAACTGATAGGTACTTAAGTAAATATTTGTGCAATTTGGTTGAATTTGATGATAATACTTGACTATCTTGTTAACTGATCTGATGTTATGATAAGTAATTTGATCTGTTTAGGTGAGATTAATTGCTTATATAATGTCATGGGTAATCACATGTTTATGGTTACTTGAATATGTTCTTAATCTGATCTTCTGAAGTTGTTAAGGTAGAATAGACATTGAATGACATTACAGTCTGTTTTTCTTGATGATGATAGAATGATTAAGATTTGAGTATGTGATGCAACTGTTTGTGTCAAAATGTGTTTTATGTCAAAATTATGTGATTCAATGAAATTTATAATGAATTTTGCATAAATACTATATTTTGGTCAAAACATGAGCAAGTTGATTAATGGTGTTGAGATATGATAAGATTATTCAGTTCAAGCTTTTAAGAAGCTTAAAACAAGGATTTTTTTTAGGAAAAGATCTCAAACAGTTGTCTTTGCTGAAAATTATGTCATTTGCCCAGTTGGAAGGACATGCACTTGTGTATGTTTGGTCCTTGAATCTCTTAGATTCAAAGGATAGCCATTGATCTGAAAACTGAATGCATTTGGGGCAATTATGACTTGTTTCTTATTCCTTCACTTAAAACTATGTCAATAACTCTGACTTTGAAAGGACATATATTCTCATGTATGTTTGGTCCTGTTGACCACTTTTGGTCAAACATGATAGCCATTAACCTGATAATGAAGAGATATTGGGGTGATTGAATATTAAACTGTATTTGTGGGAAATGATAGTACATTGACTACTTAGCTGATCATATGGAATTAATAGGCTAAAAAGGCCTTAGTATAGTCATTAACATGTATGGTTGCTTTCCCATGATGATGTAAAATCTAAGGTGATATAAACATAATGAAAATGCAAATATTTATGTGGAGATGCATAGTTGTTTTGCATATCTCAAAATAGATCTCTCCGAATGATATGGCAGAAAAGTGATTACCCAGTCATACACAAGCCTGTTGTTATTTGGTCAACCAAAATGAAACATTTTTTATATATGACAAAGAACATGCTTTAAGAAAATTTGAGAAAATATCAAAAACACGGGGAAGAATGAATAAATCAACCAAAAGTTGATAAATTTTTTAGATATTTTATCAAACAAGAGGGTTACAACAAGAACTACAAAGATGTTGACAAAAATTGTCTCATCTTGAATGAAAGGCATGTTGCTAACTGTAAGTCCAACGTTCAACCTCTATACATGTTTGAATATCCAAATTGCAAAAATACAATAAGTTCTGTCATACAAAAACTATTTTTGATCAAATACAGGAGGTTGGAGTCAAATTGGGGTGATCTGGGGAAAGCCAAATAAGCTTTGAGAAGAGATATGAGGCATCATAGCACAGTGTTGACCATTATTGCATTATGCTCAAATTGAATCTTAATCATATCACCAAAGAGATGAAAATCATGCTAAGTTTATACCTGCTGTTAACCTATCTAAGTTGTCATAATAATGCTGAGAGTGAAGTAATGAGATAGCTACTTAGTCAATATGATCTCATTCCTAAGATCTTTTCAGTTTATAAAAGAAATTGCTTTGAAGTGAAGTTTAACTGAAATTTGATCTCTTAATGCACCATTTGCTCTTAAACTATGTTCTGAAATGATACATAACTTAGAAATGTCTTTGAAAAATGGTTTAAGTCAAAAAGTGTTGCATTTTGCCTAAAATAGGCTGAATATGTAAGTTCGAGTAAGGTTTGATGATTTCTAATCCTCTCGAGCACAAAATGTTTGAATATGTATTTTCGGGTAAGGTTATTGAATTATAACCTTTCCGAGTACAAAACAGTTGATTATGTCTGAATATGTAAGTTCGAGTAAGGTTGGATGATTTCTAACCTTCTTGAGCATAAACTGTTTGAATATGTATTTTCGGGTAAGGTTATTGAACTACAACCTTTCCGAGTACAGAACAGCTGATTATGTGTGAATATGTTGTTTCAGGTAAGGTTTGACAACTTTCAACCTTTCCGAGTAAGCTTAGTCATTTTTGACTAACATTATGATTTCCGGGCATGCTTTGAAGTGTTTTCACTGTTGCACTCACTTTCCGAGCAAGCTTAAAGTCTTGAGATGATTATGTGTTGAAATAGCTAACTGTTAACAAGAAAATCTTGTTTCGAGTAAGCTATGCATATTTTATGTTAGCTTCGAATAAGCTATGCATGTAATATGCTGATTGTGTTTTCAAGCAAACTTTGTGCACTTAAATGAGTGTACCGAGTAAGCTTTGAGTGAATATGTTGTTAGGAAAGGTTTGTTAATCTTTCTGGGCACGCTTAAATGTTACTGTTTAAGTTTGTCATTTTTCGTGTATGGTTTGATATGATAAGTTCCCTTGAACAAGGGCATACCTGATGTTTGAATGTGTTTATCCTAGCAAGCATTATGCTAACTTAGGATTTTCGAGCAAGCTCTATGAAATTTTAGACTGTTGCACACTTAAATGTTTATGTGTTTAATTTCATTCCGAGCATGCTCTGTGATATATGTGTTTATGATTTCTTTGAAATTACAAGTGTTTTCGGGCAAACTTTGTTTTCCGAGCACACTTTATATTTCGGGTACACTTGTGTTCCTTTAATATACTTGGTAATTTTCAGAACCCAACTTTCCGAGTACACTGTCTGCTAGAATTTGGTTTCGAGCACACTTTGTATTATATGAAAGTTATTCGAGTATACTTTGCACAAGATTGTTGTCCGAGCACACTTTACATTTGACAGAGTGCTCGAGCACAATCTTCATACAAGCATACTTGAATGAATGCGTTGATTGATTATGTAAGTTGGTATAATGAAATTGTTTAAGTGATTCATACTTGAATGAATACGTTGTTTGAATACGTTAGTGATTATGATTTTTAGGGTTCATGCTAGATGAGTTTTAATTTGAATTTGAGAAATCTTTGTGAGGATCTTAATTGATTCTTAGTAAGAATGTTTATTTGATAACTATACTTGATTATTTGCCTTGTGATTAATTTTTCAAGAAATCAAGTATTTCGGGTAAGCTTTCTTCATTATGTCTTAACTTTAAATTAATTTACTTGATCGAGCATGGTTTAAATAGAGAAGTATTCGGGGAAACTTTATATTCAAAATGAAAATATTTTCGAGTAAAGTTTGACCGAGTAAGGTTTGTTAGTGGAAGAAGATCGAGTAGATTTTGGATTAATTAATTTTTCGAGTAAGGTCTTATGATTCTAAATGAGATTAAATGTTTTTAATGTATCAAGTGGACAACGTTACTGGTTGACAGCTAGTAATTCACAAGAAGACAAAAAGCATTTAAAACCCACTTTCAAAATGTATAAAAGAGGGACTTAGACAAATTTCTTCTACATTATTTTCCTCTATCTCTCTCCTTACACTGCAACTCTCTCTTACTAAGAAAAATAACCGACTTATCGAATTCAAGATTAATCCAAACCCTAATTTTTATCAGCCACTAATTTCCGACTCGGTTATTAATTTGTCGAAGAACAGATATGGCAGACAACGAGCCGAAGTATGTGTTTGAGCCAAAGCACAATATGTGCGCACTACTACAAGTAACAACAGAAAATGAACCGATGGCTCGGATGATCGTATGGATGGCACGGTCAAACATTAGCTTTGCACTCACTGAATGCCCTATTATCTACAGAAATCACTCTTTGGATTTCTGAAGATCAGCAGAGCTTATTGAAGACGGTAATGAAAGACGAATCGAGGCAACCGTGGCCAGACAGGAGATACAGATCACTGAAAGATTGATCAGAAGATGTTTAAGACTAAATGACGATGATCACAATCACATCAGTTTCGATACAAAGCATCTGTTGAAGATTTTGAGAGAAACTATGGGGTATCAAGGAAATGTCCATGAGGGACAGTTTCAGAAGGGCTTATTTCCAATGTTGTACAGATTTCTGATTCATCACATCATACATGGATTTGCTCCTAGAAAGGGATCGTGGACTCTGATGAGTCTTGATCTAGCAAATGCCACCGTTGGAACAATCTATGATCTACCATTTAATTTTTCCAATATGATATTTGATGGGCTAGAGGGAAATCTAAAGAAACCGGAAAGAAAGAGATTTTTACAGTACCCGAGATTCCTGCAGATCATATTCAATAGCACACTACAAGATTTACCAACAATTGGAACCACCCATAAACTGCAAGATCCCGATGCTTACAAGAGAATAAAGAATCCTGGTGTCTCTAACAATTTTGATGCAAGTATTCCATTTGAAATTCTGCCAGGGTTATTAAACCATGATTTGGCTGTTATGCCTGTGCCTGAGCTGAGCTCAGAGGAGGAAGAAGGGAGTGATGAGGAGAGTGCTGAAGGAGACTCTGATGATGATGTAGATGGCAATGATGGGGGACATGGTCTGGATATGGAGATTATGGCACCAGTACAAGGGGAGCAACATGAAGAACTTGAACAACCTATCCCTACACTACCACAATCACCACCACATACCTCACCACAACAAACACCACCTCAATCTTTCAACTTAGACCAACCAGAAACCTCCACACAACACACACAATCCCCATCCATCACTGAACAACCCACTTATGAACCATTCCCTACAACACCACCCTCAAGCCAACAAGATAACACACTTCAAAGAAATATTGAACTAATGTTGGAGAATGATGAGTTGAAGAGGAGTGTTGAGGAGGTTAGGGATGAAAATATTGAGTTGTGTAGAAAGAGTGAAGAGCTAACAAATGAAAATGAACTGTTATTGAAAAAGTTAACTGATGCTGAATTGTTAATTCGAACCCTGGTGCAGGAGGTTGAGAAGACCTCAGCTGCCCCAAAACAGGGGGAGAATATGGATCAAAATGATATGACTGATGCTGAAAGTGCTGAAAATATTGATGGTTTGATGAAGATCATGAATGAATATGATGAAAGTGATGAATCTGTAATGAATGTGAATGATGATGTTGAGAATGTGCTGACAGAAGAGTTGACTGAGATTGTAAATGAAGAAATGAGTGTGGAGAATGTGAATGTGAATGCTGCTACTGAGGAACTAGAACACACTGAGCCAATTGATGATCAAGAAGCTAGTTCCAAGAGGGTAGAGCATGACTCTGAATTGGAAGACTTATTTAGAGAGATTGATGAGTTTGAAAGTGATGAACAAGAGGATGAAGAACAGGTGATGAGAAGAAAAGAAAAGGGTAAAGAGATAGCCACAGATGAAGAAGCTGTTGTATATGTTGAGAAGGATGTATCCTTTGTTGATACTGCTGTTGCTGCTGCTCTTGCTGAGAGAGAAAGACTTATTAAAGAATCAATGGAAAGGGAAGCAATTGCCCATTCCTTGACTGAAGAAGAGTTGGAACAGCAGGACCTATTGATCAATGAAGCCAATGTAGCAAAAGAAATATTCAAAGATGTGGCAGATCAAGAGGTTATTGAAATTCTGGTGAATATGAACAAAACTCAAGAGTTTGATGACTCTTTGAGAAAGGTGGTTAACAAGTTTCAGGAGCAACAAGAGGAGAGTGTTGAACCATCAACCAATCTTAACACTGACATGATTATACCTGAAGAGATTGGGGAGTCAATTGCGTCTGAAGCTGCTAAGAAATGGGTTGAACAAGTAAAAGAAGACATGAAAAAGAACCCTACTAGTAACTGGGGAGAAAGAAGATTTGAAAGGACTTATCAAAGAAGAAGGAAATCTACTGAACAGACTGATGATGAACCAATCAGGGCAATCCCCTTGAAAACACTAAAACCAGGAGAAAAATTACCAGGGGTACCTGATGTTGATGTCCCTGAAGTTGAGGTTCCTGATGTGAATGTTACTGAACCAGAGCATCCTGCCTCTGATGAACCAAAAATAGATGCCATGAATGATCTATCAGATGATGGGGAGGATGACTCTGAGGAGTCTGATGGAAAGGGTGATGATCACCCTGATCAAGGAGGTGAAAAAGTTGACACAAGCTCTACTGCTGAAACCCCTCAAGCTGAAATGACTTATATTCAAAGGGGCATATTTGAAATAAATGCAGAGGAAGTCCTAAAGAAGGTTGAGAAAAGAAAGAAAAATACTGAGCACTATAAAACTTTTTTGAAGGTTAGAGGATATCCTGAAGCTGCTTTAGAAAAATAAACTGCTAAACAAATTCAAGATCTTTATAACAGTGAGAAAGAGATAGTTGCAGAAAAGTTTGTGAAACAAGATGATAAGATTGAATTGGAATAATTAAAGAAAAAGTATGATGGAATGTGTGGTTATCTGATTGAGAAAGGGATAAAGCCTGAGGTTGTGAGAAACTTGAGCAAAGAGGCAGTATTTGACCAATATTCCAAAATGAAAAAGAAAGAGATGAAAAGGGTCCAAACTGAGAGCTCAATTATGAAAGAAACTGATGGTAAGCCACCTGTGAAAAGAAGAAGAATCAGGACTGTGAGAGAGAAAGAGAAGGAACTAGAGAATGTTGATGAAACTCCTATCCCTCAGCCAGAACAGCCTGAGCCTGAGTCTGATGAAGAGAAGTTCTTGCCATGGGAGAATGAGGAAATGATAAACATCCTCAGGAACATAATGATACATCAAAGAGGCATGACTGAAGCTGATTTCAATGCCCTGGAAAAGGTTGATCTGAAAGACTTATTTTATATCCAGAAGGCAGAATGGGAAAAGGCCTTAAAGGAGGGTGAAAACCCTAGGTATTATGCAGATGGCAGGTTTGTACCAGCCAGATCAGCAAATACAGTGGGAATGGCAAAGATGTTGAATGAGCTTCACAAGCATGGGGTGAATGTGAGAGAGCTTGAAAATTTACCAACTGAAATGGTGGAGGCCACATACAGAAAATTCTTTAATTTGGGTCCTGAAAAGCCAAGAAAATCCATTCCTATTAGACCTCCATTTCATCAGAGATTCCCTAGAGGAAAAGGTCACGATGGAAGAGGTGAGTCAAGTAGCTCTGCACAACAAAGATCCTATGGACCACAGTCTGATGTGGATCTACCAAGAGAGCTTTACTATAACTCAGTTACTGATTCTTTGAAAGTCATAATGGAAAGTAGGCAGTAACGGGAGATTGTTGCAAGAAGTGACTTCAGAGAATACAACGAAGAACAACTAAGAAGAATGGAGTCGCTTCACTTATATGATTTCAGGGACAGAGACAGATCAGCAGGAAGACAAATGAATGACTTATCTAAGTATCTGCAAGAACAGGCTGCTGATGGGTTCAAATTTTTGAAAGAAAAGAGAAGTTGGAGACTGATCCAACTTCACAAGTCAAAGAGGTCAGAAAAACTGAAGAAAATGGACAGGGCTGAACTGAACTACCAGATGAGAGTCCGAGATCAAAATCCTCTGTCCAACATGGAGACTTGTATAAGCTTGGGAAGAAGGATGAGAAGGCCAAATTACACAGTGCAGAAAAAAAGGTGTCATTACAGAAGTTGAATACAAAGAATACACTGGCCACTATGTGCTGAGGAATTCAGATGGGAAGGCCTTGGCAACAATCAAGAAGGATGCAGATCTGACATGCCTACATAATAATGATCTTGCTGATATAAGAGACTTGGTGATACAAGAAGGACACACTCACTACCAAGTGCTCAATATATTCAGAGAAAGGGCAGCATCTGTGATCCAGCTAAGAAGACAAGCAGCCTACAATGAGAGGAAAAGACAAATGAGATAGAATAGGCATTGCTTTGTAATGTCTTCGGACAAACCTTTGATTATGTAATTTTTACTTATGTAATTCAATTATGAAATTTGATGTGTATTTTGCTAAGTGTAAGTAACCATAGAACGTTTTGGGTTAGCTGAGGTGTTCCAATCTAGGGGGAGATTGTTGGGTCAAGAGTTTGACCCAAATGAGGAGATTTGACCTAAATGAAGAATATTGTAGATTGGAATCTTCTCAACCTCCTCAGAAACTGCTAAGTATTGAATCCGGGTACACCTTGGACCTTCGAGTAAGCTTTTACTTAGCCTAGTACGAGATTTTGCCTTCCGGGCACGGTTTACTTCAAATAATCTTCTTAAGTGGATATCCGAGCAAGGTATGCTTTTTGGTGATTTCCGAGTAAGGTTCATCTATTTGGCATATCCGAGTAAGGTTCACTTTGTCAAGCAGGGTTGTTCTTCAAGACCAAGTATTTTACTCTTCCGAGTAAGGTATGGTCAACCAAGTCCAAGAAGCCAAGAAATTGGAAGACCGGGCAAGGTATTCTTTAATAATTATGGTCCGAGTATACTTGATGAGTTGATGGAATATCTCTAAGTTATATCGAGTAAGGTTCGGCTCGAGTAAGGTATGTACTCCCGAGTACGCCTTATCAATAAGTTGTTTAACTAACAATTAGCCGAACAGGATAATAGAAGAACAAGGTTGCTCGTAAGGATTTGTCGAGCAAAGTTTGATAAATTCAAGAAGATTGAAGTCTACTCGGTGAATATTTTACTTAGTAAAATATTTGTTAAGTAAAGTCTACCCGGAAACTGATTCCGAGTACACTTCTATATTTACCAAGTCTGAAGGAAGGCCGAGTACGCTGCGTACTCGGTGACTGAAGTTTAATGAAAAGCCTACCGGAAGACTTGTTTTACACTTAGTATAATTTTTGAATATGTAAATTGAATATGTACTATCGGATAGGGTTTCTAGAAGGAATGACAGCCTGTCCTAGGTTGGCAGGCCTATAAATAGAATAATTAGGGCACGCCCCAAGGACACACGACACACAAAAAAATACGGATAAGACCGACACATTAATTAAGAGAATATTGTGTGTGTGACGGCTGTCCGAGGATTCCTCCTAAACCCTAATCGATTATCCTTTTGTATGATTAACGTTATATAAATGGAAATCTTTTGAGTGAATCCTTCGTGTGTCCTGGTATTTTGAATATTCATTGCAACCGTATGTTTGTTATTGATTCCGCTTTTAACAAACAGTCATCTTTCTAAACATAGTAACCCGTCATTAACTCTCTTGTCAACAAGATTAATTTTGTGTGAGTTATGACATGATTGATTAAGATCCGATCCGAAACGGACCAGACAGCCTCCGTTGTTCCCGGAGCCGTTGTCGTCTTCGAAATTCTTGGTTCAATCTTGTTGTGTCACCTAGCATCGTTCTTTACTCTTTGGTGTCTAAACCGGTTATTCGTAACCGAGGTAAACTTAAATACTGTAATTTACATTTATGGTTGTTTGGTTGTTTAGATCTCGTACTCGTATTGGTTGTAACCGGATCTTGTTTTGGTTTCGTTTTGGTGGTTAATCGGTATTTCGTTGGCTCGTTTATTTGTTAATATGAAACGAATATTAAAATCGGGTTTAAATCGTTAAATCGTTCTTTGACCACCGTTGAATCCCAACAGCCTATTGACAGGGTCAGACACGACCGTGCGAGGATCGTGCTTGGCAGAGTACGGTCATGCTCAAGACCTACAACATGTCCGAACACCGTTTGAAATTGTGGTTTTCCTGCATAGATAAAACAAAATAATCGCAATCATCAAAAATAAATAAGAAAAATGAAAGATATTTTTGAAAATTTTCGCCAGCATGTAACATCCCAGCTACAGCCGCACCATAAATTTGTCCGTTTTGGCCGGGACATACCACCATTTCCTCACGAATTTGCTTTTGGTTACCCAGGTGGAAACTCTTCAGGAGGTCACACATCTCGATACTACTCCCACTTGAGCATGCTTAACTTTGTAATTCTCCTCTCATCCACTACCATTAAGCGCCCAACCGATGTGGGATGTCACACATCATAACAAATTAAGTCTTTCAATGGAGAAAAACATAATCCATTACTTACGTGAGGCGTAAATATTGGCACAAGTTTAACCGTGTCTCATGCAACAACGTCAAAAACTTTAATGCATGCATGTTTATATATTTATTAATTATAGTAATTTTCAACGCAAGTTTACCAAGGCTTTAAATTCATGAAAATTATTTTCTTTAAACAACACAATCAGGCAGAGAACCCATCACGTGTAGGGTAATTTTTGATAAGAACCAAATTTCATCGAAGGACATGACTTCCCCTGCTCAATCTATGTTCTTTTCTAGCCATTTTTAATAAAAATGGAGGTTTGATTTAGATAGTGGAGAATGAAAACCCGCGATTAGTCAATACGAACGATTAGATAGTGTTTTTCTTTTAATAACGATGAAAAGTGTCTAAAAGTGATCTAAAATATGCATGTAAAACATGTATAATTGATGTCATATCAAATAACCTCGCACTTATACATTCGCTTGTCCTCAAGAAAACCATCATTTAACACACTAAAAGGTATAAAATTGTTTTAAACCTTTGAGTTGCATATGTATGATTATGGATAAATTTGAACGAAACCTTTTTTTAGTAAATAGTAACGATTTAGATAGTGTTTTTCCCGTAAGAATGATGAAAAAATGTTTAAATTTATGCAAACAAATATGCATGCAAAACATGTATAATTTATGGCACATTCGTAGACCGGAAATATCATTGGGAAAACTTTGGGATAATTACCTATCTTAAAGTCACATCAGTAGACCTAAAAGAAAATTATAACCTGTAAGGCCACGGTCCTGATGCCCTACTTTAGCGTTGGATTTACTCATAAATATTGTTCTAAATATCAGAGTTGAATTAAACTTTTGCGAAATAATAAAACTTGAAACATTTATTACATAACATTCATAACTTGTCTTTAAAATATAACTTAAAATAACTTATTTAAACATCATGACAGATCTTTAGATGTAAGCCTGTTCATTTCCTGCCATGTGTCTCCTCAAGCTAGCTGCTTCAGTCTATTTACCTGTGTGCATACTAAAAGTCAGCTACGCTGAGTGAGTTCTAGTTAATCAGGCAACATACAATACATTCACATTCTTACAAGTATACGTATTCGAAGATACGTATAACATACTTAGCTTGCTACCTTTCTTACATACTTTCATTCTTTCTTTCGTACATACATGCATATATATTTTAAGAGTATTTCGCCCTATAGCATTCGCAGATAATATTAGGGTTTGTTCCCTACATTCACAGATATTATTAGGGTTTGTTCCCTACATTCGCATTTATTAGGAGGGTATGTTCCCTTCATTCGCATATATTATTAGGGTTTGTTCCCTACATTCGTAGATATTATTAGGGTATGTGCCCTACATTCGCCCAACCATACCTCCATACTATCATTCATACGATTTCATACATATCCTGCTTTATCATTCATACATACTATATACACAATTACATATTCTAACATTTACCTTCCTTGGCGATACGTGCAATATCTAAAGATCGTTCACGTACCGACAAGCATTCATTCATAACTTTGATAACTATCACACGTATCATACACGGCATACACTTACCACTTAATGTAAGTGTAATAACTATTCACATCGAGTATGCACACAGCCCCGAAAACATAACAAGGAAATGGGGCTAGAAACTCACCTGTAAGCGATTCATTTCTAAGTTTACGGTTCTGCCCTTCTTGAGCTGTGCACGGCTAACTGTGTATTAATCATAGTATCAATTAACTACTTCTAGTTATACCATACTTCTAAGTTATTGCAACCCTCAACGAACGGGGGTCTGGCCGCAACGCTCCTGGCAGTGGGGTTCTAGGGGCGGCAGTCGCTAGCGGGGTCCAAGTGGCAGAGCCCCTGGCTAGGGTTAAGCTGACATATTGTATCAAATCAAATCTTCCTAAAAACCTCATCAGAAAACTGAAGTTTAATTATTTAATCAAATCAAATCTTCCTTTTAAACGTTACCTTTCTTAATTAATTAATTACTCGTTAATTTATGCATCATATAAGTCCATGTCAATCGTTTACATACGTATACATTATTTATTTTATAAAATCATTTTCACCCGTTTAAGTCTTAGGGGGTGTAAGTTATTACGGGCGTATAAGTTGTCCGGCGTATAAGTCTTGCCAACGTGTAAGCACTTCCGGCATGTAAGTTTATAACGTATAAGCCACACATACACGACCATATACATATGCGCTACATACATATTGTAACATCCTAAAATTTATAATAATAAATAAAGGAAAGTTATGTTTATTTACTGTGTGTTAATATTTAATTAGAATTAAATATAAAGAAGAGTATGGACTTGGGTGGGAAAAGATGGAATAAGGGATGGGATGGGATTTAGGTCCATGGTCTTACGAGAGTATAAATATTCCATTAAACCTCCCTAAAACCCTAAAACCCTCATTTCTCTCCATCTTATTCTCTACAGACTCAAAACACACACTTACACATACATATTCACGGCCGCACATCAAGGAGGAGATCCAAGGCTAAAAACCAAGATAAAGATTTATAGATCTTGGATAAACAAACAAGATACAAGATTATAGATCATAACCAAGCAAAACTATAGCTTTAAAATGAGTAAAGGTATGTTCTTGATATTTAAAGTTTATGTTTTTATGAACGGTTGGCCATGAAACTTAAACATAGAGTAGATCGGGATTAGATAAATCATAAAGTTGCAAACTTTTGATTAAAATCAACTTAAAGAACCCATGGTTATGTACGGCTCATAAAGGAAACCCTAGATCTAGCCTTAAACGATTTAGCCACAAAGGTTCGAACTTTATGGTCACCCGGGTTAAGTTTTGGCCGAAAACTGTTAAGGAAACATTTAGGGGTCAATACCGAGCCATAATAAGGTGTTAGGGCTAAAAAGAGTACAAAATAATGATGATAAAGACTAAACCATGACCTATTATTTGAATACGGTTCAGGCCATTCGATTACATTGCTTCTAGTCGCTTACATGGTCCAATTCGGTTACAATAATCATAATCGATTACATGCTTATACTCGCTTAAAAAGTAATGACTCGATTACATGTAACTTAGTCTCATACACTAGTGACTCGATTACATGTACCTTAGTCGATTATATCAAGTAAACTCGATTACATGTACCTTAGTCGATTACATCAAGAAACTCGGATACATGGGGTATTCGATTACACTGAGGTAATTTGATTACAATGCTAAGCTCGAATACACATGCTCATTCGGTTACATCTTATACTCGATTACAGTTATGGATATCGTGTTATTCTACTTTGTTCTTGAATCATCTTATATTGGATTTCCGCACTAATATCAAAATCAGTTGATATCATATTGAAAGATCTGTCTTGGACCTTACAATTGGTATCAGAGCCTTAGACCCATCCAGGCTCGTTATTGTGATATCAACATATTCAAAAAATAAAGGTTTTGTGGTTTTGTCACTTTCCGGCGAGCTCTTGATTGGAGAAGAAGAAAGGATTAATTTTGGTAGAGATTCGGTCATTTTGGAAACAAAATTTGAATCCCCTGATTTACGAGATTCAGTTGGTTGCAAATCTTAATCAATCAATATAGATCTCGGTTGAAATTTGTTGTTGGGTCCATATTTGGTGGTTTGTACTTAGTTATATGTTTATTGGGTTTAGTGTTGGGCTATGTATGTAAACCAAGATCACTAAGGGATCTCGGTGGGCTTTGGGCTTTACTTTGGGCCTGATTGTTAGCTTCCCTATATATAGAGAACACATGTATAGGGTTTCGGGGTTGATCATTTTGTTAATCAGAACTTTGAGAGCCACCACATCTAGAGAGCGTTAGATTGTTTAGCTAAGTGGTTTATGTATTTGACGATTTATTGATTAATATAATCGTATGCATTGAAACCATTTTACGTGTTTATATTCATACTATTCATCATTGTTCTTGAATCACCACGTTAATTAAATTCCGCATATTTGAAGTGTTCGGGTTGATATCATATTGTAGTGATCCAGATTCGGGACTTACAATTGGTATCAGAGCCTTGGACGAATTCAGGCTCGTTATTGTGATATCAACGATTTGAGAATAGTCTCTACGGTGGTTATTGTGTTTTCCGGTGAAACAGTGACCGGAGAAGAGGAAGAAAGTATTCTTGGGAAGGAATTGATTTTGATTTGGAAATTAAATCAAATCTCACTTTATATGGAAGTTTGTTACATTCTGTTTGCCTATTGGGTGTGACATATTAGTTCTCGGTCATTTTTGGTCAATTTGTGGGTTCTCTGTCAAAATCTTGGTCAAACTTGGAGTTCTCGGTCAAAAGCATTGGTCAACACCTTAGTTCTCGGTCAAAGATTGGAGTTCTCGGTCAACCATATTTGAACTCGGTCAACAGAGGTTTTCGGTCAACTAAGTTTTTGGCCAAACCGAGTTCTCGGCCAAACTTAGTTCTCAGCCAAGCCTAGTTCTCGGTCAAATCTAGTTCTCGGCCAAACTTAGTTCTCGAGAAATTTTGGCGGGAAAATCAGTTTAATTTCTTTAATTACTCAACGGATTCTCCACAACTCATCTCAATGTTTGGAAGTACTCTTAATCAGTCCGCTCCTTCACAAGAAGTATATCAAAATCCATCTGAGATAAGTTTTAAACCATGTTCTTTAAATTGTGGTGAAAAAATAGAATTGTATAAGCGTCATTTTGATAACCTGACTAGAGATATGGAGAGAATAAAATCAGAAAATTTTAAACTAAAGAAAAATGAAAAATGCTTTCTAGACAAAATAGAAGCACAGAACAAGGACATTAAAAAACTTAAGTCTGATTTTAGTATAAAAAGTTGTCATCACCTAGATGCCAAACAAGAAATTGCTGAGTTAACTGCTAAACTGGAAGCCTCCAAGTTAGAAATCTTGAATCTAACTAGCAAGTTTGAAAAGGCTGAACTTGATTTTAAAAAATTCGATGGTTCCAGTAAAGTAGTTAACTCAATGATTGAAAATCAATTGTGGTGGAAGGAAAATGAAGATGAGGGAATAGGATACAGTCAAGTTCCCCCACCATACAACCACAATTATGTCCCTACCCCTGTCACCAAAGAACAGGAGGAAAAGATAAAAGACATGAAGTATGGTAAACAGGTTCAATCTGAAACTGTTGGAACAGGATCCCTAGAGGAAATCAAGCATGTTTTTAAATGTGTGAACAATTTTGATGCTTCTACTTATTGTGCAGATATAGTAAATGATGTTGCTTCTGATAGTAAAGGGGTCCAGACTAGTGAAAATGAATCTCATTCTAATGTGCCATCAAACTCAAATGACAACACAACTCAAAATTGTACTAACAATAATACACAGAGTAGTGGCGACAAAGGAAAGGCACGTAAGAAATCAGCACAACAAGGACAGTCTCGTCCTCATAGATCCTCCGGATGTCAATATGTTGATAAATCAGTGGGTGATTTTTATATCAAGAGGCAAACATGTTACCTCTGCGGCACGCCAGGACATATAGCCAGAAATTGTGTTCATCGTCTATATGTTCCCTATTACAAGCAAAATCAGAAGGATGTGCCAAAGGGCAAGAAGAATGGAAAAACCTTTCCTAAGAAGGAATTCCAACATGAGGCAAGTGCTTCCATCGACTTTAGAAGATGGATGAAAGCGTGTTTCGTCTGCGGGAACGACGGGCATTTGGCAAAGGAGTGTCACTACCGTGTTGTTAATAGACAAGCTTCTCAGGTGAAAGGTAACAAGTTTCAACCGAATCCAGTGGTTAAACAAAATTCTTATTTTAGAAACCACGAGTATCTGTACAACGGGTCACAGATACTCAAGGATTCAAAGTTAATATGACAGGTTTGCACTCAAATGATTTAGAAACCGTTAAAAGAAAAATAAATTTTCAGAAATCAAAGAGTGTTGAGAGGTCTAAGAATTTGAATTCGAATTGCTCCACTCCAAAGTCTGTTCTTTCAAATTTCATTAAACCAAGACAGACATGGAAACTTAAAACTCAGCAAACAGAATCTGTATTAACAAACGATTCTGTTAAAGATGGGAAAGACATGAGTTGGCAAGAGGTCACATATGTTGATGCTCAAGGGAACCCCAAGACAATTATGACTTGGGTTCCTATGTCCAACTTATCCCGCTATGCGTGTAGGAACAACCACAAATTCATTGTTTATTAAATGGGTTGTTCCAGGAACATGACAGGGCAAATATCCATTGTTTTTAAATCTTTAAACCATGAAATGGATTATTTGTGGCCTGGACGGGATCTTAGGGTGATAGAACGTTTTTAATCTGCTCTCTAAGTGTGTTGGAACAAATCAGGGAATACATTGCATATTAAAAGGTTTGTTCTAGACATTCAACTCGCAAAGATGCAGAATCTCCAAACAAGCTTATTCCTAGGGGGGATTCTCACAAATGAAAAATGATGTCTTGAAGATAAAAGGTAACCGTATCACTTTGGTATGAAAGATTGATCAATCAAAAAGATTTTAAAATTTTAAATTTAAAAATTCAAAAAATATGTTCACGTATAGTTTTTCAAGTATAGTGTATTTTGTTTCTCAAAAAAATGAGAAAATGACTTGAACGTACATGAGAAATGATAGTACATCAGTTGGCTGACTATCACACTTCTCTTTTTATTAAACACTTCATTTCGAAGATTGAGTCTTTTTAAGGTTAAATTTGTACATAAAAGTTTTTTCACAAATTTATGGGGAGAAATTTAAAAAATTCAATAAGAGTGTGTGTGTGCATTTAATAAGAAAAATATTCTATGACTTTCAAACTTCACTCTCGCTTAAAATTATGTCGGTTGCTCAAGTTTGAAGAACATATACTTGTATATGTTTGGTCCGGTGATCTACTTGTAGATTCACAGGATAGCCATATACTTGTGATGTGTTTCTGTGTTTTGAATTCTTTCGCTTAAAATCATGTCGGTAATTCCAAGTTGGAGGGACACGTATTCTCATATGTGTTTTGGTCCTGTTAACCACTAGTGGTCATACGGGATAGCCATTTACTCGAAAATTGAAGAGTGACCGGGGTGACTGAGTTCTTAACATGTTTGTCTTCTGTAATTTTATGGGAAGTGATATCTTTATCAGTTAACAGCTTTTTAGAAGCTTCATAATATTTTCAAATGAAAATTGATCCAACCTTTGGAAAATGATAGGTAAATTGTTTATGTGTGCCTAACGGGTGAAGTTATTAAGCTTAAAAGGCTCTAGAACAGTCATTGATGTGTATGGTAGCTTTCCATGATGCGTAAAAGTTAAAAGTGATATAAACTATATTTGCTAAACTTACTGTGGAGAGTCATTTTGAAGACATGTGCATTTCTCCATATACATCTCTCCGAATGATAGGCAGAAAAGCAATTACCCAGTCATACACGAGCCCGTTGTTATTTGGTCCCCAAAATGAAGTATCTCATTGAGAATGACAAAGAACAAATGTGAAAAAATTACTTTAAATATATAATCAACCAAAAGTTGATAAATGTTCACAACCTTTTAAGAAAAACATAAACATGAGGGTTAATAACAGAACTACAGGGGTGGAGGCAATAATATAAGTCCTTTAACATCCCGAATGAAAGGCTTGTTAATTTAAAATGTAAGTCCAACGTTCAACCTCAAATATGTTTGCAAATTTGAAAAGAAAAATCAAATAAATAAGTTTTGTCATTAAAAGTTTTTAAACCAAATCTAGTGGGTCAAAGTCAAATCGAGGTGATCCAGGGAAAGCCAAATACGTTTTGAGAAGAGATAGGAGGCATCACAGGTCCATGAGTGATGTCCATCTAAGCTTTATGCCAAACTGAACCTAAATCATATCACTGATGCAATGAAAAATCATGCTAAGTTCATTATACCTGCTATCAACCTGTTTCTTTATGTCATAATAACGCTGAACATGAAACTTTATGAAAGCACCTTAAATAATATGATTCCATGTTCGGATCTTTTCATAAAGGCTGCATTTTTATCAAAAACTAAAATTTGATCCAAATTTTTAGCTAAATTACAAGAAGACCGGATGATTAAATTTGTTTTATTTGTTGTTTTTGGTTTTATTTTATTTCACTTATTTTATTCTTTACTTCTTGATTACTCTTATCAAAACAAATGTGTTAAGAAATTGTTTTGAAGTTTTCAGCTCATGAAATATGATATCGGTTTTTGTGTTATAGTTGGTTTAGCTGGTATGATCTCATTTCAAGTCTTTTCAAGAAAATCATTAAAAAAAACCAGAAAAACATAAAAATTACAAAAATATGTCTGTCTTATTTTGTTTTATTTAATTGTTTTCAAAAATATTTGGTTGATCTCTCTATCAAAGTTGATTGTTCTTTCAAGATTGATTTCTTGCAACGGAAGCATATGAAGTATCTGTGGTTCAAATTGGATGATGCAATCAAAAGGGGGGAGATAGTAGAGTATTGGATGCAGATGCTGAAGTTGCTGATCATTGAAGTTGCCGATCATTGAAGTTGCTGATCATGTTCAAGTAAAGATTATGAAGATCTTGAAAGTATCAGTCTAAAGGCGAGATTGTTGGGTCATAAATTGGTAAGAATGACGCATATCAAAAGGCCACGACATGATCAAGACTAAAGTGATGTAAAAGTAGACGAGTTGAAGAAATTACATTGGTGTAATACCGAAATCCCTATGGATTTCAGTTAGGCTAGTCTGAAGTGAAATAAACAAGAATGAAGCTACAAACCAAGGGGGAGATTGTTGGGTCTATATTTGTGGTTTGAGCTTAGTTATGTGTTTATTGGGTTTAATGTTGGGCTATGTATGTAAACCGAGATCACTAAGGGATCTCGGTGGGCTTTACTTTAGGCTTGATTGTTATCTTCCCTATATATAGAGAACACATGTATAGGGTTTAGGGGTTGATCATTTTGTTAATCAGAACTTTGAGAGCCACCACATCTAGAGAGCATTAGATTGTTTGGCTAAGTGGTTTATGTATTTGACGATTTATTGATTAATATAATCGTATGCATTGAAACCATTTTACGTGTTTATCATATTCATACTGTTCATCATTGTTCTTGAATCACCACGTTAATTAAATTCCGCATATTTGATGTGTTCGGGTTGATATCATATTGTAGTGATCCAGATTCGGGACTTACACAAGAACAATGAACCTTTGAAGCTGAGTTTCTAATGACTCTCCCAGAACATGATTAAACATGTTCAATTTCTGTCTAAGTAAATCTTGACGACTTCTTTTCATATCTTCGTTTCCATCATACACCTCAAATAGGGCTTCCCACAGTTCTTTAGCTGATTGTAATTCTCTAAAAACCAGGGAAATCTCAGGTGAGAGTGCCATAGTCAAGGTTGAGAGAGCCTTTTCATCCTCATCCATTTTAACAAGATCCTCATCATCATACATAGCAACTGGCTTCACGACAATCTCAGTGGAGTTTTCCTTCTAGTAAGTGATGACTTGGGGACCCCTGATTATGCTTCTCCATATTTTAGAATCTTTCATTTTAGCATATTTTTCAAAACAAAACTTCTACTGGCTAACCCCCTCGTGAGATAGCAGACGGGGCATGCTAGTAGTGGTCCCCATGATAGAGTCCAATTCTAGATGAAGTGATGCATTAGATGACTCATTAATATTACTTAGTTGATCCATCTTAACCAGACTGGTCCAAGTGAAATTCAGGTCCAAACAGTTTTAATAAGTCCAATACACAAAAGGCCCAACTCTGAATGATCAGGCCCACTGTGTTCACAGAATATGTTCACCGAGAACTACACACGTGGACAGTGAACTGGTTGCGTTGACCGAGAAGCAATATAGTTGACCGAGAACTGAAACAGTTGACCGAGAACACTAGTCTTCGGCCGAAAACCCTGATTTTAAGCCGAAAACAAGCAAACTTGGCCGAAATGCACTATTTTCAAGTTGAAAACCCTTGGTCAATGGCCAAGAACTACAAATGTAAGTCCCGAATCTGGATCACTACAATATGATATCAACCCGAACACGTCAAATATGCGGAATTTAATTAACGTGGTGATTCAAGAACAATGATGAACAGTATGAATATGACAAACACGTAAAATAGTTTCAATGCATACGATTATATTAATCAATAAATCGTCAAATACATAAACCACTTAGCCAAACAATCTAATGCTCTCTAGATGTGGTGGCTCTCAAAGTTCTGTTTAACAACTGATCAATAAGCTAGCCCCTAAACCCTTTACATGTATTCTCTATATATAGGGAAACTAACAATCAGGCCCAAAGTAAAGCCCAAAGCCCACCGAGATCCCTTAGTGATCTCGGTTTACATACATAGCCCAACACTAAACCCAATAAACAAATAACTAAGTAAAAACCACCAAATATGGACCCAACATTCTCCCCCTTGGTTTGTATCTTCGTTCTTGTTTATTTCACTTCAGACCAGCCTAACCGAAATTCATAGGGATTTCGGTATTACACCAATGTAGTTATTCAACTCGTCTTCGTTTACATCACTTTAGTCTTGATTATGTCGTGGCCCTTTGATATGCGTCGTTCTAACCAATTTATGACCCAACATTCTCGCCTTTATACTAATGCTTTCAAGATCTTCAGAATCTTTACTTGAACATGATCAGCAACTTCAATGATTAGCAACTTCAGCATCTGCATCCAATACTCTACCATCTCTCCCTTTTTGATCGCATCATCCAATTTGAATCTCAGATACTTCATATGCTTTTGTTGCAATAAATCAGTCTTGAAAGAACAATCAACTTTGATAGAAAGATCAACCAAAATAATTTTTTTTGTAAAACAATTAAATAAAACAAAATAAGACAAACATATTTTTGTAATTTTTTTATTTTTATGGTTTTTTTTTAATTTTCTTGAAAAGGCTTGAAATGAGATCATACCAGCAAAACCAAATATAACACAATAATCGATATCAGATTTCATGAGCTGAAAACTTCCAAACAATTTCTTAACACATTTTTTTTATAAGAGTAATCAAGAAGTAAAGAATAAAATAAATGAAATAAAATAAAACCAAAAACAACAAATAAAACAAATTTAATCACCCGGTCTTCTTGTAATTTAGCTAAAAATTGGGATCAAATTTCAGTTTTTGATAAAAATGCAGCCTTTATGAAAAGATCCGAACATGGAATTATATTATTTAAGGTGCTTTCACAAATATTCATGTTCAGCGTTATTATGACATAAAGAAACAGGTTGATAGCAGGTATAATGAACTTAGCATGATTTTCATTGCATCAGTGATATGATTTAGGTTCAGTTCGGCATAAAGCTTAGATGGACATCACTCATGGACCTGTGATGCCTCCTATCTCTTCTCAAAGCGTATTTGGCATTCCCCAGATCACCTCGATTTGACTTTGACCCACTGGATTTGGTTTAAAAACTTTTAATAACTGAACTTATTTATTTGATTTTTCTTTTCAAATTTGCAAACATATTTGAGGTTGAACGTTGGACTTACAGTTTAAATTAACAAGCCTTTCATTCGGGATGTTAAAGGACTTATATTATTGCCTCCACCCCGGTAGTTCTGTTATTAACCCTCATGTTTGTGTTTTTCTTAAAAGGTTGTGAACATTTATCAACTTTTGGTTGATTATATATTTAAAGTAATTTTGTTCACATTTGTTCTTTGTCATTCTCAATGAGATATTTCATTTTGGGGACCAAATACCAACAGGCTTGTGTATGACTGGGTAATTGCTTTTCTGCCTATCATTCAGAGAGATGTATATGGAGACATGCACATGTCTTCAAAATGACTCTCCACAGTAAGTTTAGCAAATTTAGTTTATATCACTTTTAACTTTTACGCATCATGGAAAGCTACCATACACATCAATGACTGTTCTAGAGCCTTTTAAGCTTAATAACTTCACCTGTTAGGCACACATAAACAATTTACCTAACATTTTCCAAAGGTTAGATCAATTTTCATTTGAAAATCTTATGAAGCTTCTAAAAAGCTGTTAACTGATAAAGATATCACTTCCCATAAAATTACAGAAGACAAACATGTTAAGAACTCAGTCACCCCGGTCACTCTTCAATTTTCGGGTAAATGGCTATCCCGTATGACCACTAGTGGTTAACAGGACCAAAACACATATGAGAATACGTGTCCCTCCAACTTGGAATTACCGACATGATTTTAAGCGAAAGAATTCAAAACACAGAAACACATCACAAACGCCCCAGATGCTTTCAGTCTTTTGATAAATGGCTATCCTGTGAATCTAAAAGTAGATCACCGGACCAAACATATACAAGTATATATTCTTCAAACTTGAGCAACCGACATAATTTTAAGCGAGAGTGAAGTTTGAAAGTCATAGAATATTTTTATTATTAAACGCACACACACACTCTTTTTGAATTTTTTAAATTTCTCCCCCTAAATTTGTGCAAAAACTTTTATGTACAAATTTAACCTTAAAAAGACTCAATCGTCGAAACGCCCCAGATGCTTTCAGTCTTTAGATAAATGGCTATCATGTGATTCTACAAGTAGATCACCGGACCAAACATATACAAGTATATGTTCTTCAAACTTAAGCAACCGACATAATTTTAAGTGAGAGTGAAGTTTGAAAGACATAGAATATTTTTATTATTAAATGCACACACACACTCTTTTTGAATTTTTTAAATTTCTCCCCATAAATTTGTGCAAAAACTTTTATGTACAAATTTAACCTTAAAAAGACTCAATCTTCGAAACGAAGTGTTTAATAAAAAAAGAAGTGTGATAGTCAACCAACTGATGTACTATCATTTCTCATGTACGTTCAAGTCATTTTCTCATTTTTTGAGAAACAAATACACTATACTTGAAAAACTATACGTGAACATATTTTTTGAATTTTTAAATTTAAAATTTTAAAATCTTTTTGATTGATCAATCTTTCATACCAAAGTGATACGGTTACCTTTTATCTTCAAGACATCATTTTTCATTTGTGAGAATCTCCCCCTAGGAATAAGCTTGTTTTGAGATTCTACATCTTTGCGAGTTGAATGTCTGGAACAAACATTTTAATATGCAATGTATTCCCTGATTTGTTCCAACACACTTAGAGAGCAGATTAAAAACGTTCTATCACCCTAAGATCCCGTCCAGGCCATAAATAATCCATTTCATGGTTTAAAGATTTAAAAACAATGGATATTTGCCATGTCATGTTCCTGGAACAACCCATTTAATAAACAATGAATTTGTGGTTGTTCCTACACGCATAGCGGGATCAGTTGGACATAGGAACCCAAGTCATAAATGTCCTGGGGTTCCCTTGAGCATCAACATATGTGACCTCTTGCCAACTCATATCTTTCCCATCTTTAACAGAATCGTTTGTTAATACAGACTCTGTTTGCTGAGTTTTAAGTTTCCAAGTCTGTCTTGGTTTAATGAAATTTGAAAAAACAGACTTTGGAGTGGAGCAATTCGAATTCGAATTCTTAGAACTCTCAACACTCTTTGATTTCTGAAAATTTATTTTTCTTTTAACAGTTTCTAAATCATTTGAGTGCAAACCTGTCATATTAACTTTGAATCCTTGAGTATCTGTGACCCGTTGTACAGATACTCGTGGTTTTCTAAAATAAGCATTTTGTTTAACCACTGGATTCGGTTGAAACTTGTTACCTTTCACCTGAGAAGCTTGTCTATTAACAACACGATAGTGACACTCCTTTGCCAAATGCCCGCCTTTCCCGTAGACGAAACATGCCTTCATCCTTCTTCTAATGTCAACGGAAGAACTAGCCTCATGTTGGAATTCCTTCTTATGAAAGGTTTTTCCATTCTTCTTGCCCCTTGGCACATCTTTCTGATTTTTGCTTGTAATAGGGAACATATAGACGATGAACACAATTTCTGGCTATATGTCCTGGCGTGCCATTGTGGTAACATGTTTGCCTCTTGATATAAAAATCACCCACTGATTTATCAACATATTGACATCCGGAGGATCTATGAGGACGAGACTGTCCTTGTTGTGCTGATGTTTTATGTGCCTTCCCTTTGCTGCCACAACTCTGTGTATTATTGTTAGTACAATTTTGAGTTGTGATGTCATCTGAGTTTGATGACACGTTAGAATTAGATTCAGTTTTACAAGCCTGAACCCCTTTACTATCAGAAGCAACATCATTTACTATATCTGCACATTAAGTAGAAGCATCAAAATTGTTCACACATTTAAAAACAGGATTGATTTCCTCTAGGGATCCTGATCCAACTGTTTCAGATTGAACCTGTTTACCATACTTCATGTCTTTTATCTTTTCCTCTTGTTCTTTGGTAATAGGGGTAGGGACATAATTGTGGTTGTAAGATAGGGGAACTTGACTGTATTCTATTCCTTCACCTTCGTTTTCTTTCCACCATAATTGATTTTCAATCATTGAATTAACTACTTACTGGAACCATCGAATTTTTTAAAATCAAGTTCAGCCTTTTCAAACTTACTAGTTAGATTCAAGATTTCTAACTTGGAGGCTTCCAGTTTAGCAGTTAACTAAGCAATTTCTTGTTTGTCATCTAGATGGTGACAACTTTTTATACTGAAATCAGACTTAAGCTTTTTAATATCCTAGTTCTGTGCTTCTATTTTGTCTAGAAACCCCTTTTCATTTTTCTTAAGTTAAAAATTTTATGATTTTATTCTTTCCATATCTCTAATTAGACTGTCATTATGAAGCTTATACATTTCTATTTTCTCACCACAATTTAGAGAACATGGTTGAAACCATAGCTCAGTTGAATTTGCTACTTGTGAGGGAGCAGACTGATTAAGTATAACTCCAAACATTGAGATGAGTTGTCGAGAATCCGTTGAGTAATTAAAGAGATTAAACTGATTTTCCCGCAAAAATTTCTCGAAAAAATACGATCGCCAAAATTCTCAATAAAGATTTCCCGCTCAAAAGAGGCGTCCAGGAAAAATTTCGTTCAGGACAAATTTTTTCGAATTTCCCGCCAAAATTTCGCCGAAAATTACCCGAAAAAAAATTGATTTCGTCAAAACTTTCAAAAATGAATCTTTACTTATAAGGAGTATTCTGGAAAAATTTCGTTCAAGAAAGTTTTTCCCGCCAAAAAAATTCAATTTTTCTTTTTAACCGAGAACCTCTTGACTTTGACCGAAAACTAGGTTTGGCCGAGAACTAGGTTTGACCGAGAACTAGGCTTGGCCGAGAACTAAGTTTGGCCGAGAACTAGGTTTGGCCGAAAACTCCGTTGACTGAAAACCTCTGTTGACCGAGATCAAATATGGTTGACCGAGAACTCCAATCTTTGACCGAGAACTAAAGTGTTGACCAATGCTTTTGACCGAGAACTCCATGTTTGACCAAGATTTTGACAGAGAACCCACAAATTGACCAAAAATGACCGAGAACTAATATGTCACACCCAATAGGCAAACAGAATGTAACAAACTTCCATAAAAAGTGAGATTTGATTTAATTTCCAAATCAAAATCAATTCCTTCCCAAGAATACTTTCTTCCTCTTCTCCGGTCACTGTTTCACCGGAAAACACAATAACCACCGTAGAGACTATTCTCAAATCGTTGATATCACAATAACGAGCCTGAATTCGTCCAAGGCTCTGATACCAATTGTAAGTCCCGAATCTGGATCACTACAATCTGATATCAACCCGAACACGTCAAATATGCGGAATTTAATTAACGTGGTGATTCAAGAACAATGATGAACAGTATGAATATGATAAACACGTAAAATGGTTTCAATGCATACGATTATATTAATCAATAAATCGTCAAATACATAAACCACTTAGCCAAACAATCTAGTGCTCTCTAGATGTGGTGGCTCTCAAAGTTATGATTAACAAAATGATCAACCCCTAAACCCTATACATGTGTTCTCTATATATAGGGAAGCTAACAATCAGGCCCAAAGTAAAGCCCAAAGCCCACCGAGATCCCTTAGTGATCTCGGTTTACATACATAGCCCAACATTAAACCCAATAAACACATAACTAAGCTCAAACCACAAATATGGGCCCAACATCTTGTGACTAAAATGAGATCTGCTGGCCTCAACTTAACAGTTGTTGAAACTAACAACAAGTTGGTGAATTCATTACCTCAAAGTTAGGACATGAACGTTTCTGCCATTAAGAAGACTAAAGACCTCAACAAGTTAACATTATCTGAGGTTATGGCCATCATTAAAGCATGTGACATGGAAGACAACTAGCGTGCTATTAATCATGCAAAATCCTACAGTGCAGCTGGTTATAATGTTGCTTCTAACAATGTTCTCATCTCCCAAGATAGCTTCTCCATGTTCAAGACCAATCAGGGACAACATAAATTTCAACCTCAACCAAACTTCTCCATGTTTAAGTCCACTCAAAGTCAGGGCCAATATTCTCATGTCTCACCACAACCTGCACCAGTTTTCTTTGCTAAACCTAGTCAATCCACCGCTAGTGCTCAGTCGTCCGGTGTTTCTCCAAGTCAGAATCTCAGTCAGACACCCGTTATTTCCAAAGAAACTCAAGAGAACATCACGTTAATGGCGGGATTCATGAACTGTTACAATGTGTTCCTTGCTGGAGATTTGGTTCAACCCGTAGTGGCTGCCGAACTTGATCAAATTCATCTTGATGACGTAGAGGAAATGGATATCTTTTAGCAAATCGCCATGGCAGTGTTTCGGGCCAAGAAATTTACTAACACAACTGGAAGAAATAATTGGAACATGCCAAATAATCAGAAGGTGGGTTTTAACAAAGATACTCTGAGGTGCTATAACAGCCACGAGTTGGGTCACTTTGCTCGTGAGTGCATCAATCCAAAAAAAGAAGGAAACATGGAAAGGGCACTGGTTCCCGTGGGTAATGCTAGAGGAGAAGCTAGAAGTAGCTCAAGTGATGGTGAAAGGGGTATGGTTGCTCAACAATTCTCATGGACTGATCAGATGGCTGCTCTCAATCTGAACAATCAAACTGCTAACTTTTCTCATGTGGAAAGGATTGAAGAGGAAAATGCTACTGAGGAACAAGTCATGGAAATCCAATTCGCATTCATGGCATTCACCTCTCCTAGCTCGTCTGAGGTAAGTTAGAGCTTTACAAAACCCATAATAGTAATATGCTTAGAGAAATGGAAATGATAAAATCCAAAAATCATAAACTTAAGAAAACTGAAAAAGCGTATTTGGATAAAATAGAGGAGCAAAAAAGGACTTTTCAAAACTAAAATCCGATTTCAGTTTTAAATGTTGTCATCATCTGGATGCCAAACAGAAAATTTTTAATTAACTACTGAACTGGAAGCCGCTAAGTTAGAGGTTTTAATCTAACTAAGAAATTTAAAAGGGCTGAATTTGATTTTAATAAATTTGATGTCTCCAGTAAGGTATTTAATTCTATGATTGAAAATCAGTTATAGTGGAAAGAGAACGAGGGTAAGGGTATAGGATATAGTCAGGTACCCCCACCATATAATGACAACTATACATGTCTTCCTCTTACTAAAGAGCTGGAATAAAAGATCAAAGATATGAAATATGGTAAACCTGTTAACAGTGAAAAGAACGACAAAGTGGAAAATATTGCATCCACTTCTTAAGTTAACGACTCTAATGTGTTTACTTCGTGTGTAGAAAAAGTAATCGTTAAGGAATGGACTGATGAGAATGATGAATCTAGTGTTTTTTTAATAAAGACTTTGATACTGATGTTTCTTTAAAACTACTTATTTTAAATTTTGTTATTCCGACTGTTTGTGTGGGCTCTGGTTTTAAGAGCAAGGATTCTTGTGATTGATTTTGTTAATACTTTGAATTCTAATAATGTTGTTTCTAATAAATTTAAAAATTCAAAAAAATTCAACATGTATTCACCGCCTAAGTTTATCAAAGAGGGATACTCTAATGACAAACAAGGTGGTGAATATCATGCTAAGCAAGTTGGTCCACACAACTGGTCTAGACAATGAGTTGCCCAAAATAATTTCTATGTTAAACGTCAAACTTGTTTTAATTGTCGCACTCCTGGTCATATTGCCAGAAATTGCCCACATCGTCCATATGTTCCTTATTATGGATTTAATCAGAGGAATATGCCTTATATGCCTTATAATGCTTACAGACAAAACTTTAGGCACAATCAGGCTAATCCCTCTGACGGTGATTGGAACAGAAACAAATCTGGCAGGTTTAGTCCTCATCAGATCAAACCCAACATGTTTCATAAGGATGGTAGAAAAGTTGTTTCGGTCCCCAGAACGAACACGAATTCTAAACCGAAATAAGTGAAAAAGGCAAAAACGCCTGCTTCTAACCCTCAAATACCGGAGATCAAGTCATCCATTCGTACACATAATGCTAAATCTTACAATGGTAGACATAAATGATTGCCTAAATCTCCGGAAAAAGAGGCTTTGAATTCAATGTTAGATGATCAAAAGGACATGTCATGGCAACCTGTGACAACCTTAGATGAGTCAGGGTCACCCAGTGTAACTATGAACTGGGTACCAAAATCTAACTAATCTCGCACATCGTGTAGGAACAGCTATGGAGGAATATCATCAGACCTTGGTATAATTATAGTGGCTGTTCCAGGAACATGACAGGAGACATTTCCCAAGTACATAACATTCAAATTTTTAATGGTAGGTATGTGTCCTTTGCGGGAGGAGAAAATGGAAAGATCACTCAGAAGGGTACTGTAAGTAACGGTGTTCTGAAATTCAAAAATGTTTATCTTGTTGCGGAATTGAAGCACAGTTTGTTGAGCGTGTCACAAATCTGTGATAAAGGGTTTTCAACTCATTTTACTAAGAAAGAATATTTGATTTTCAAACCTGGTATCATCATACAAGAAGACTGGATTATTTTTCGATCACAAAGAAAAGATAATGCTTATATGATTGGAAGGAACAAAAATGTTTCTGATGAAATAACCTGCTTGTTTTCAAAAGTGTCAGAACATAATGCCATGTTTTGACATCATCGTCTTGGTCATGCAAATATGAAAAACTTGAACCGTCTTGCAAAAAATGATTTGGTTCGTGGTTTACCCGTTAAAGATTTTGTTACTATTGAAAAATGTGTGGCTTCATATGGAAAACCCATAAGCCAAAATTGATTAATACCATTTCATCAGTTTTTCAATTGCTTCATATGGATCTTTTCGGTCCGGTTCATGTTTTGAGTCTTTCTCGTAGCTCTTATTGTCTTGTTACTACTGATGACTACTCAAGTTTTACTTGGGTGTTTTTCTTGTCAAATAAGAGCGAAACTGCAGAACTGATCAAGATATTCGTGGTGCTTATGGAGAATCAGCTTAACTTGAAGTTGAAAGGGATTCGTTGCGATAATGGTACATAATTCCAGAATGCCTCATTGAATCATTTTTTCTCAGAAAGAGGGGTGCTTCATCAGTACAGCTCAGCTCGTACACCACACCAAAATGGTGTGGCTAAAAGGAGAAACATGACTCTTATCGAAACGACAAGAACCATGTTGTGTGACTCCAAATTGCCATTATTTTCTGGGATGATGCTATTAATATAACATGCTATGTTTAGAATCGGGTGATAATCAACAAGTCTCAAATGAAAACTCCATATGAGATTGTCTATAGTCATAAGCCCACTGTTGCACATTTCAGAGCATTTGGTTGCTCGTGTACTCTACTGAATCTTGAGTCAACTCCAATATTTGGGTCAAATGCTGATGACTGTTATTTCGTTTGTTATGCTAGTCGTACTGACTACAGAGTATACAATAAATCGACCAAGCAGCTTCTAGAGTCATACGATGTTCGTTGGTTGGAAGAAAACGAAACTGATGCTCGTATCAGTCCTGACTGGTTGTTCGACTACAATGAACTATTCAAACCCTTCAACTTGCTTCCAGTCACAAACTCAAACGTCTCAGGTGATGCTTCCGTAGACACTGAGAAAGAAGATCAACATGTCGTGTCTCATATGTTTCCAGTTCTGGATGATGATTTGACAAAACCAATCGATGTCACCCCGTCCATGCCTGTCAATAAACCAGAAAGAAGATCACTATTTCCCGATGCCATTCCAAATAAATATGTCGCCAGCACCTCGTACTCACATAGTACAGTGACATCTGGATGGAAGAACCATCTTACTGATGTTGATGTAAATATGTCAAGCATGCACTCTACCGGTGATGTTTCCGATCAATTGGTTCCATAGAGGATTCAAAAAAACATCCAGTTGAGAATTTTATAGGTCCTCTTGAACGGGTGTGTCCACCAGAAGTCAGACAGGACACATAAAAAGCTGCTTGTTTTCCTGTTTCATCTCTCAAATTGAGCCAAAGACGGTAGAAATTGCCCTTCAGGAACCGAGTTGGGTAGATGCTATGCATGAAAAATTGAATCATTTTGATAAATTGAAAGTTTGGAGATTGGTTGAGTTACCAGAAAGAAAGAAAGCACTTGATACGAGATGGGTCTTCCGAAACAAGCAAGATGACCGGTTATTGTTCGAAACAAGGCACGATTGGTAGTTCGTGGTTTTCGTCAAGTTGAAGGGTTAGATTACACTGAAGTCTATGCTCCAGTGGCTAGACTTGAGGCCATCAGAATTTTTCTGGCCTATGCGTCATTAATAGGGTTCACGGTATATCAGATGGATGCTAAGACCGCGTTTTTGTACGGTGAAGTCAAAGAAGAGACCTACGTGGATCAGCCACCGGATTTTGGTTATTCCAAGAAACCCAATCACGTCTACAACTTATACAAAGCATTGTATGGGCTTCATCAAGCCCCTCGGGCGTGGTATGCTACGCTGACAGCTCATCTTCTGGGTCATGGTTACAAACGGGGAACTATTGATCAAACTCTGTTCCTTAAAACTGTTGGGAAAGATTTGATCCTAGTTCAGATTTATGTGGATGACAACATCTTTGGATCCACTAGTGCTGAGTCGTGTACAGAATTTGAAGAAGTAATGAAGAAAAAATTTTAGATGAGCTGGGGTTGCAGGTTCATCAGAGCTTGACGAGAATTTTGCTGCATCAAGGGAAATATGATGAAGATATGCTTGCAAAATTTGAGTTTCAGGATTCCAAGAGTGCTACTACTCCTATGGCGGAAAGACCACTCCTGACATATGATCCGGAAGAGAGTCCTGTACATCAAACATACTATCGATCGATGATCGGGTCTCTGAAATATCTCACCACCAGTCATCCCGGCATCATATTTGTAGTCTGCAAATGTTCTCGTTTCCAGGCTAATACTAAACTCTCTCATTTAATGGTTGTTAAACGTATTTTTAGATATCTGAAGGGACAACCGAAGTTAGGTATTTGGTATCCCTAAAACTCAGAATTTGATCTTTATGCTTTCGCTAATAGAAATTATGGTGGAGATGACATTGACAGGAGATCCACATCTGCCAGATGTTAGTTTTATGGAGATCGTCTCATTTCATGGTAGTGTAATAAACAACAAACGGTGTCCACTTCGACTGCCTAGGTGGAGTAATTTGCTGCATCAGCTTGCTACTCACAGGTTATCTGGATGCAAAACCAGCTGCTAGATTACGGTTTGGAATTTCTTGACACCCCTATCTTTTGTGATAATGATGCTGCCATTGCAATTGTTAAGAATCCGGTTTAACACTCTAAAACCAAGTACATCAATATTAAAATTCATTTTATTCGTGACTGTTACGACCGAAAATTGATTCATCTTGAACAAGTTCACACTGATAATAATGTGGCGGATTTATTTACAAAACCAGTTATAACAGCCAAATTTAATGTGCTTGTGAGTTTTATTAAAATGTTTCGTTTTGAGGATTGAGTCTTTTTGGGTGTAAACTTATACATATTTTCTAAATCTGTACAAATTTAGGGGGAGAAAATATCAAAAAGCCAAAAATTGTGTGTGTGCATGTTCATCATTATATAAAAAAATAAAAAAAAAGTTTTGGTCACATTTTTCTAAATTCACTCTCGCTTAAAATTATGTCGGTTGCTCAAGTTTGAAGAACATATACTTGTATATGTTTGGTCTGGTGATCTTGTTGTAGAATTACAGGATAGCCATTTATATAAACACAAAAAGCATCTGGGGCGATTGTAATGTGTTTTTGTGTTTTGAATTCTTTCACTTAATATTATGTCGGTAATTCCAAGTTGGAGGACACGTATTCTCATATGTGTTTTGGTCCTGTTAACCACTAGTGGTCATACGGGATTGCCATTTACCTGAGTGACTGGGATGACTGAGTTCTTAACATGTGTGTCTTCTGTAACTCCTTGGGAAATGATATGATTATTCAGTTAACAGCTTTTTAGAAGCTTCAAAATATTTTCAAATGAAAATTGATCCAACCTTTGAAAAGTGATTGATAAATTGTTTATGTGTGCCTAACGGGTAAAGTTATTAAGCTTAAAAGGCTCTAGAACAGTCATTGATTTGTATGGTAGCTTTCCATGATGCGTAAAAGTAGAAGTAATATAAACTAAATATGCTGAACTTACTGTGGAGAGTCATTTTGAAGACATGTGCATGTCTCCATATACATCTCTCCGAATGATAGGCAGAAAGGCAATTACCCAGTCATACATGAGCCCGTTAGTGTCTTGATCACCAAAAATATTTTGCTATCTTAGTGTAGTGATCCAGATTCGAGACTTACAAGCGCTTGTTATTGTTATTATCATGTTATTGCAAAAAAAAAAAATACGTTTTATAATCTTTGCTGTTATCCTTCAATAGGCTTAAGGTCCAAAGTTTTACAGCTTTCTTAAAAAATTTTGAACAAGAACTAGGAGGTTGGAGTCAAATTGGGTGATATGGGGAAAGTCAATTACGCCTTGGGAAGAGATAGGAGGCATCACAGGTCCATAAGTGATGTTCATCTAAGCTTTATGCCCAACTAAACCTAACTCATATCACTAATACAATGAAAATCATTCTAAGTTTGTTATACCTGCTATCAACCTGTTTCTTTATGTCATAATAACGCTGAACATGAATCCTTGTGACAACATCTTAAACAATTTGATTTCATGTTCGGATCTTTTCTCAAAATGCGGCGTTTCCATAAAAACTGAAATTTGATCCCAGATTTGCAAATTTCAAAAATTGGTGTTTCGTGTTAATTTTGTTCTTATCTTATTATTTATTTTTATCTTTTAATTTTTTCTATTTGTTTTATCTCGAAACTACTCTCCTCGAAACAAGTGTTCAAACTGGGCTGTCTTTAATGTGATTAAATTGGCTTGGACTTAAACTTTGTCTACTGGTTATTGGAACTTGATTTTGGGCTTGTTCTATGTTTGGGCTCATCTAGTTTGAACCCTCATGGGTTCTCGGCCCACATGGGTTGGAGTATAAAAGGGGTTCAAGCATCATTATTGGTATCACTTTCAAAATTGGATCTGTCTCTCTCTCCTAATTATCATCTGGCCAAAAAACCCGCTCTTGCTATACTAATCACAAGTTTAATCGGTGTTCATTCTTTTGATTGATACACAGGTAATGAACACAAGCTCACATTGATTGTTTTGTGAGATCTAATGAACTGTGTTCTCATGGATTGATGGATAGATGGATTATCGTGGGGTAATGATTTGTTAGATCTTTAACTGAAACTATGATTGGAACATGTTAGGGGTTAAAAAGTTTTGTTGCAGGTTCCATGGTGATTTCGGTAGTTTGTAGAAGACGACACGAACCACGAGGAAGAACTCAAGGGTTTTCTTTCCAGCTTGACCGAAAACCCTTGGTCAAACCAAGAGTTCTCGGTTGACTTTTGTTGACCGAGATCTCTTATTCCTGACCGAGAACCCCTGTTCTCGGTGGGACTTGACAGAGAACAACAAGTTTTGACCGAAAACTCCTTTATTTTGACTGAAGTCTCAGTTGTGGGCAGAGAACTACCTACTTGACCGAAATATCCTCTTTGGACAGAAAACCCATTTTTGGACCGAAATCTATTAAAATATTGTTATCTTTTTCATTTACAGTCCATCTATTATGGTCATATCATAATTGGTCCCCCATATTTTAAAATTGACAATTGTGACCCCATGCTTACAACTGTCACTCATGTAATGTCAATATTTTTTAACTTGACTCGTTTGTTGCAGTAATGGCTAACCAGGCTCCCTTAAAGTTTGTGGATACTCATAATATAGTTGGACATCTATTTCATCCACCATTGATTCACAAGGAGTTTAAATCGATGATCGTTGGTCTCAACACCTATCGGATTTCTCACGTCTTACGAGAAAATCCCATCATTTGCAGGAAGACGATATTTGATTTCTAGAAAAATGCTTCGATCAACCAACGAGGACCAAGCGGAGTCGTTTCTATAGACTTCACAGTGCAAATGAAGCCGGTCGTCATCACAGAGGCCATTATACGCAAGGTTCTTTTATTTGGGGATCAACCTAATTACCCAACGGAATACACGACTACTGTTGTTTCCGAGGTACTTACAAGAATGGGTTACGACGGAACCTATCATCTGGAAATCAAGAAGCTATTTCACTCGTACTGGAAATTTTTGATACACTCGTTCTTCTCATGTGTATCGGGAAGAAAGGGAGGTTCCGATGAAATACTCCATACTCAGATGTCGGTCGTAGTTGCTTTGATCATGGATTGGAATTACAACTATTCCAGTTTGTTTTCGATGAGATGATGAGCAACTTTGAAGGAAAGAAGAAAGAGATATTTCTCATGTATCCTCGATTTTTACAAATGATTTTTGACTCACATTACACTGACATTGTCAAATCTGTTGAAACATTAGATATGAAGTCGATGGGACCCAACACCTTTGGGTTAATGAAGCAATCCAGGAAAGGAACAAAGATCATTTATTAGGGCCTTCATGCTTTGGTTAAATTTGGCCGGTTTGCTGAAACAGAGATTGTACCAGTTGTAGCTCAATTTGCTGAGGAGCACACGACACCAACTCCAATGCCCGTTGCTACACATGAAATAAGCTCTTATGATGAAGATGAGGAGACAAATGTACTACATTTGGAAGATGAACACCGTAACCCGGAGACTGCTCCGACTGCTGAACAAGTACAAGATTTTGAGAAGTTTAAAGAATTACTTCAGTCAACTGCTCTGAAGCCTCCTCGGACAGTTACTGAAAATCTTGATGAAGACTTTGTTGAAGAACCAGCCGCCGATCTGATTCCATGAAAACGAAGGAAGAAAGATCCGAGATCTGGTGTACTGGTCTCTGAAGCTGCACTAACAACCAAAACAAGCCAACAAAAACAACAACTTCAACCTGAGTCGAATGTTACTGAGACTCATGTTGATCCAAGCCCATTCATAGCTGAGCCTCAAACTCAAGATCAGTTTTTTGAAGATTTTGCTAGTGACTTTAACTTTGAGGGTGATTTTCAACATGTTGATGCCCCTTCTGGACCATCTGGTCCAATCAATCAAGGTCAGTCAAGTTCTGGTACCTCCAACAAGATCGCTCAAATTCTTGCTATGCAAGAATCATATCTACAGAACAAAGGTAAGGGAGTTGTTCTTGAGGATGCTCCGGTTGATGTACAAGTGCTACAACGTCGAGTATTTGAGCTCGAGCAAGATTCAGTCATCAAAGATGTTCGTATTCAAGAACTGAAAGCCAGTAACTTCGATAAAGATTCTAAGATCAAAGAGCTCCACTCCAAAATGGGAGGATTGACTGCTATGTATCTAGACCTCTAGCAAAAACTCATTTAAAAGTTTGGAGATGAATTTAAGAGTGATGATGATGTAGTTTCAAGAACAACTCAAGTTGATCAAGGTGGCAGCTCTAGTGTTCGTCCAGCTACAAACATAGAGGAATCTGAGATGCTGAAACAGTATATGTCTACACCTCTAATTACCAAAGAGAAATCAGATAGAATTCAAAAGAAGCTGCCGGTGATGAAAAACTCCAAGCAGAACGTTGAGTCATCCGATCATCTAGACATGTTCATTTTCACCTTTCCTAAAGGATTCTCAGGTAAATATGGTTTATCGTTTCGGAATTGTATCTTGGGGTTTTGATGCTGACAAAAATACGTGGTGGGTTTAAAGAAAGATTGGGAGCAAAGAATACTACAAAAGGATGAAGGACTTCGGGTCTTGGACCAATGTTGACCTCAGTGATCTAACATATGCTTCTTTCCACAATCCAACCCATGATAAGCGGGCGTCTGAAATCTGGACCTTTATACGTTGTCAAGTCGAGACTTGATTTCCAAATATGAAGATCGTTGAATCGTTTTTGAAGAAGGCTAAAGGGGTTAGACATCAATGAACTGGAAAGACAATGGTGAACGTCATGTGGCCTGCAACAATGAAAGCCACCACATTCCTGTGCATGACGCCATTCCATATGGTACATTGGACAATATGAGATTATAGATGTTTGATAGTGCAAATGCCACTGTTGTTGTAAAATTACAGAAGGGCAAAGGGCAGTTCAGATTCGTTGATCCAAGAGATTTGCTAAAGTTTGGGGAGAAAGATATCAAGACCCTCAGTACATTTCAGATAATAGCTACCCCAATCTTTGAAAGGACAGCAATAATATACACAAGCATGACAACCTCCATTATCGAGACTAAGTTTTGTGCAGGTGCTTTGAAGGATGCTGACATTGATTACATGGAGCATGAATGATAACCAATCCACAAACCAAATGGGAGATTGTTGGGCCTAGACTTTATGGTTTGTACTTAGTTGGGGTTAACTGTGGGGCTACTTATGTAAACCAAGATCCTTATGGATCTCAGTGGGCTTTGGGTTATTGTTGGGCTAGCTAGTTGGTTACTCTATATATAGATCAGTTTTATTGGGTTTTGGGTTGTTGAGTTTTGTGGGTTTTGGCCGTTCACTGTGTCATAGTGAACGAGTATTGTATTGTGCTTAAGCACTTGACGTTTAATATAACGTGTGTTTTGAAGCTTATCACTGTGTTCTTACGTGTTATTCTACTTTGTTCTTGAATCATCTTATATTGGATTTTCGCACCAATATCAAGTTCAGTTGATATCATATTGAAAGATCCGTCTTGGACCTTACAGAACGCAACAGGATCCAGGTTAGTTTCTAGCCCCTTTCCTTGTTATGTTTTCGGGGCTGTGTGCATACTCGATGTGACTAGTTAATACACTTACCTTAAGTGGTAAGTGTATGCCTTATATGATTTATGTATGAATGAATGCTTTTCGGTGCTTGAATGATCTTTGAATATTGCATGTCCTACCAGTTGATGGTTTGATGATATGATTGTTGTATATGATGAATGAATGATGGTGTACGTATGAAACTTATAACTATATATATAGAAAGGAATGGCATAAAATTAGGAAATAAAGGGAGACCGTACCCTAATAATATCCGAGGATGGAGGGTACCGGACCCTGATATTATCCGAGGATGGAGGGTACCGGACCCTAATATTATCCGAGGAAGAAGGGACACTAGACCCTAATAATATCCGAGAATGTAGGGCACCGGACCCTTATAATAATCGAGGTATGTAATGCGAAATGCTCTTTATAATGTAAGGTATGTATATGGAAGAATAATGAACAGGTTAAGTATGTAATGCGTACCTTCGGTCACGTATATGTGTACGTAAAGTAAGTTATTTGATTAACTAGAACTCACTCAGCGTAGCTGACATTTAGTATGCACGCAGGTGAGTAGGATGAGGCAGCTCGCTTGATGAGGACACATGGCATGAAATGGAAGATACTGGCATCTCAAGGAAATGTTATGATGTTTTAAAGACTATATTTTATTTTAACGACTATGAATGTTTGTTAAAGACAAGAATGGAATGTTATGTAATATATTATGGTTGAAGTTTTATAAAACTGTGTTTATGAGTGAATCCAACGTTCAATGTAGGGCACCGGTAACGGGGCCTTATAAGTTGGTATCAGAGCAAAGTTCGAGAGATTTAAGCATCTTACATGCTTAGATTCGAACAAAGAATCAGATCTAAGTAAGAAAAGAAAGAAGATGCTAGCTCAAGATAGCCATGTGTCACTCAAGCAAGCTCTATAAAGGTAAATTGTATGGTTTAATAATGAATGCTAATATTAGTTTGAATGCTAAAGAAAGGATATGTGAATGTTAGGGATAGGATTAATTGATTGTTTGATTGATTAACTGTTTAAGAGTAGACTTAGCACAAATAGACACATAAAGGGAAGTGTAGAGGACACGGAAAGTAACGTGATCAGCTAATCACAGCTGGCCACTGTTATTACCTGTTAGCCTTACTATCCTTGTACTAAATAGTTCCTTGAGTGATAACGTTTGTGTTTTCCTCTTCCAGAATACGATGGCTGGAGCTAGGCAAGTTGTTTGAGCAGGAGGTCCCACTGGACGTCGCGGTAGGCCACGCCTTGTCCGACAACCTTCTGTAGAATCAGCTTCTAACACTAGGGAATAAGGAAGCGCAGCTGGGCGAAAACCGCGCAACAACGAAGGGTATCAACTTGACCCAGCAGTCCAAGAAGCCATCGTTCAAGCTGTAGCCGCAGCTGTGAAGAACTTGACTCTTGCAAGGTCTGCTGGAATCCATAGAAGAACTGCTGAAAGGGTAGGAGGAGATGTTAAGAAAGATGATGAAAGAGATAAGGAGGACTCGAGTGCGGTTAATTCGGTAAAGGTTGAAAGGAGGAGAGGTCGATGTGGGTGCAACTACAAGTCATTCAAAGGTTGCAATCTGCCAAAGCTGATTGGTTTGGGAGAAGCAATCGCTACTATCCAATGGATAACCACTATGGACAAGGTTATCCGCATTAGCGAGTGTCTTCCTGACCAAGCCGTGGGTTATGCTGCCCAATCATTCGGTGATGAGGCAATGTACTGGTGGAAGTCGGTTGAGCAGAGGAAGAGTCAGGAAGAGATTAAGGCGATGAGGTGAGATGATCTGAAGGAGTTGGTAATGAAGAGGTTTTGTGCTGATACGGAGGTTGAAAGGGTTGAAATGATGTTTTTGAGTCTGAAGGCGGGTAAGATGACACACCGCGAATACACTAATGAATTCAATCACTTGTCTAGGTTGGTTCCAGACATGGTGAACACTAAAGCCAAGCAGATTAACTGTTACATCAGGGGACTGCCACAAAATGTTCGCGTCTTGGTCAAGGCTAGTAGACCTGCTACCTTTGATTCTACTGTAGGGCTCGCAGAAATGGTTTACGACGACATGTCGGCAGATGATGCGGTGGCGGAAGAAAAGAAGGATAAGAAATGGGTCGCTCCAGTCAAGCGATCAGGTACTCAGTTATGGAACCCTAAGGACAAGAAGAAGAAGGTGTGGGAGAGAGAGACATGCAAGACATGTGGAAAGGTGCACGCTGGCAAGTGCAAGTGGGGTACTAGTTCAGATGTGTGTCACAAATGTGGAAAAGATCATGGTGGAGAGTGCAGGCTTGGGACAAATGCCTGCTATAAGTTTGGGAAGGTGGGGCACTATTCTAACGAATGCAATACGAAACCCACATGCTATAAATATGGTAAGACGGGTCATATGGCAAGGGAGTGCACCGAGGGTGAAGCTAGAGGAGTGGGAAGAAGCATACTGAACAAGCTAGGCCAAAGACCAGAGCCTACATGCTGACCCAAGATCAAGCCAAGAAAATTACAAATGTCGTGACAGGTACGTTTCTAGTAAACGGTATTTACGCTTCAGTATTATTTGATTCAGGTGTGAACAAAAGTTTTGTAGCCACACCATTTAGTAAAATAGCTAAAATGAAATGTTGCCGAGTGTCTGAAACTTTTATAGTAGAAACCACTAGTGATACCTCGGTTAAAATAATGAAAATGGTTAAGGACTGTAAGAAAGAGTTAGAGGGACATGAGTTCCTTGTTACCTTTGTATATTATGACCTTCGGAGGGTTCGATGTGGTTTTGGGAATGGATTGGTTGTCTGACTATGAAGTTCACATAGTGTGTAAGAGTAGGATAATAAGGTTAAAGTCCTTGGATGGTAGTGTGGTGAGGGTTTATGGTGATAAGGAAATTTCTGGGCTTAATGTCATTTCGATGATAAAAGCCGAGGGTTTGTTAAGGCGAGGGTACGGTGCCTACCTGGCGTATGTTTTCAACACTACGGCCGAGATGAAAGAAATGAAACATCATCCTATCGTGCGCGACTACCAAGAAGTATTCCCTAAGGATCTTCTGGGGTTGCCACCAGAGCGAGATAGAATTCAAGATAGATTTAGTACTAGGAGCCCAACTCGTCGCGAAAGCGCCATACCGTCTAGCGCCGTCCGAGACGAAAGAATTTATATCCCACCTGCAAGAACTCCTCGAAAAAGGTTTTATAAGGCCAAGTGTTTCCCTGTGCGGCGCACCGGTGTTATTCGTGAAGAAGTAGGATGGAAATATGAGATTGTGCATAGACAATCGCGAGTTGAACAAGTTGATGATATCCTTTGCCAAAGATTGATGATCTGTTTGACCAACTGAGAAAATGTCTAGCTTATTAGACGCCTCATGTGCCATTGGTGGATATTGAGATTGATGAACAGTTGAACTATGTTGAGAAATCGATAGAGATTGCTAACTGCAATGAAAAGCAACTTCGTAACAAGGTTATACTCCAAGTGAAAGTGATATGGAAGCATCGTAAAGGATCAGACGCTACATGGGAAGTTGAGGAAGGGATGCGCAAGTTTTACCTGAATTTTTTTTAGTAATAGTTAGGTTTCGGGGACGAAACCTCTTTAAGTAGGGAAGACTTGTAACATCCTAAAATTTATAATAATAAATAAAGGAAAGTTATGTTTATTTAATGTGTGTTAATATTTAATTAGAATTAAAAATAAAGAAGAGTATGGACTTGGGTGGGAAAAGATGGAATAAGGGATGGATGAGCTTTAGGTCCATAGGCTTAAGAGAGTATAAATACTCCGTTAAAGCTCCCTAAAACCCTCATTTCTCTCCATCTTATTCTCTACACTCTCAAAACACACACTTACACATGCATATTCACGGCCACAAGTCAAGGAGGAGATCCAAGGCTACAAACCAAGATACAAATTTATAAATCTTGGATAAACAAACAAGATACAAGATTGTAGTTCATAACCAAGCAAAACTGTAGCTTTAAAACGAGTAAAGGTATGTTCTTGATCTTTAAAGGTTATGTTTTTATGAACGGTTGGCCATGAAACTTAAACATAGAGTAGATTGGGACTAGATAAATCATAAAGTTGCAAACTTGGTGATTAAAATGAACTTAACGAACCAATGGTAATGTAGGACTCATAAAGGAAACCCTAGATCTAGCCTTAACCATTTTAGCCACAAAGTTCCGAACTTTAGGTTACCCGGGTTAAGTTTTGGCCGAAAACTATTAAGGAATCATTTAAGGGGTCAATACCGAGCCATAATAAGGTGTTAGGGCTAAATCGAGTGCAAATTAATGATGATAAAGACTAAACCGTGACCTATTATTTGAATACGGTTCAGGCCATTCGATTACATTGCTTCTGGTTGCTTACATGGTCCAATTCGATTACAATAATCATAATCGATTACATTGCTTATATTCGCTAACAAAGTGATGGCTCGATTACATATACCTTAGTCGCATACACTAGTGACTCGATTACATGTACCTTAGTCGATTACATCAAGTAAACTCGATTACATGTACCTTAGTCGATTACATGAGTAAACTCGATTACATGGGGTATTCGATTACAATGAGGGAATTAGATTACAATGCTAAGCTCGAATACACATGCTCATTCGGTTACATCTTATACTCGATTACACTTATGGATATCGATTACATCTTATACTTGATTACATGGATTAAAGTCGCATACAATATGATTTCCTATCACATTTCATAACTCGAATACATTCATATGACTCGCTTACAATACAGAGTTTGATTACCACGGGCTAGTTTGCTTACATTAGAGCTAGTAGCATAAGGACCCGATTATATTGTAAATTTGAATAAGAGCTAAATTCTAAGTAAATGAATACAAGAATAAAGAAAAGAAAGAAAAGAATACATTACATCACAAAAATATTCTAAGTAAATTGTAATCTAAAACAAGACCATTAGATTATACCAGACTTCGCCATTTTGGCTGAAATATGAACGACATAATAAGACAAGTATTGATGCTTGTAATTAATATACAGTTAGCCTAGCTCAGTTAAGAAAAGGATTAACGATTAACGGAGAACAAAACAGGATCTAGGTAAGTTTCTAGCCCCTTTCCTTGTTATGTTTTCGGGGTTGTGTGCATACTCGATGAGATTAGTTAATACACTTACCACTTAAATACACTTACCTTAAGTGGTAAGTGTATGCCTTATATGATTTAGGTATGAATGAATGCTTGTCGGTGCGTGTATGATCTTCGGATAATGCATGTATTGCCAGGTGATGGTTTGATGATATGATTGTTGTATATGATGAATGATTGATGTATGTACGTATGAAACTTATAACTATATATATAGAAAGGCACAGCATGATAGTAGGAAAGAAAGGGAAACCGGACCCTAATAATATTCGAGGATGGAGGGTACGAGACCCAAATAATACCCGAGGATGGAGGGTACCGGACCCTAATAATATCCGAGGATGTAGGGCACCAGACCCTAATAATATCCGAGGTATGTTGTAAGAAATGTTTTTTATAATGTAAGGTTAGTTATGAAAGTATATGGAAGAATGATGAACAGGTTAAGCATGTAATACGTACCTTCGGGAACGTATATGTGTACGTAAAGTAAGTTATTTGATTAACTAGAACTCACTCAGCGTAGCTGACTTTTTGTATGCACGCATATGAGTAGGATGAGGCAGCTCGCTTGATGAGGACACATGGCATGGAATTGAAGATACTGGAATCTCAAGGAAATGTTATGATGTTCTAAAGACTAGTTTTATTTTAACGACTATGAATGTTTGTTAAAGACAAGAATGGAATGTTATGTAATATATTATGGTTGAAGTTTTTATGTTCCGCGAAAGTTTTAATTAACTCAGATATATAGATTGTGTTTATGAGTAAATCCAACGTCCAATGTAGGGCACCGGTAACGGGGCCTTACACATATACGGAAATACATATGCGCTACATGCATGCACGCCACGTACATACATACACGATGTTTTACATACACGCTGCTATACATACATGTTGTTATACATATACGCTGCTATACGTAGACACTGTTATACATAGACGCTGTTATACATATACGCTGCTATACATACACGTTTCTATACATATATGCTTCTATACATACTTGTTGCTATACATATATGGCGTATATACTTATATTTATATGCCGTATAAGCCCTGTTCAGTGTTTATATACGCGTTTTTGGGGGTTTTTTTTATTCCGGACCCAACAGCCGCCGTTAACCACCATGGTTGATCAGGGTTTGATCGTTTATAGTCTAGGTAGCTTCGGGGTGTCCATATATGAGCTAAGGTGGTCCTTAAGCTCGTTTTGGATGAATAAACGCCCGAACAAAGCTAGATCTAGATCCAAACGGCTCATACGGCATCACGGGGCTGCGGTGTCGGGTTCTACTAGGTTCGTACATCTGAGATAAATCATTTCTTACCTTCGGTTGGCCTCGGATCATTGAATATAATAGAGTAGAGAGTGTTTGGCTCATGTGTTTGTTTTTGAAGGTGTAGGCTATGGTGTAGAGATGGATGGAAATGGAAAGGATTAGGGTTTAAGGCGTATTTATACTCCCTTAAGTGCGTTGACCTTAGGCTCATCTTTCCTTTTTAGTCCATATTTAATTCCATCTAAATTGCCTGCTTATCCTTCCATCTTTATTATTTTATTATTTCTCTACTAACTCAAGTAAACTTTTCCAACATAAATAAATAATATATTAAATATTATTCTTAGAAAATTCGCGATGTTACGTAACTATACTAGGTCATTGATGATTGTCGTTTGAGTCAATCAAAAACCTAATTAAACTAAATAGTTAGAGCAAGTAGGTATCACAAGGAGTATGTGGTCAATGCAATTCGTGTACAGATTTAATATTATGAAGTACTAGTGTTTAGTGCTGATCACACAAGCAATTTAAGTGAATTTAGAGAACTAAGTATTGAACAAGTAAACGAGTTTTAAGCAGTTAACAAAGCAAATCACACCCGGGAATTCAAGTAAGCAACCTACATTTATCTCATGCAACCTAACAGATTAATTATTAACGATTAACTAAAAACTGATCAATCAGACAAAACCTTAGATATCAACAATCACTTTACACATGGCACTGGTTATCAAACAATCCTTGCTAGTGTGACTCAGTTAAGGGCAATCACATGTTTTATCGTATTCAATCTAATCAAACAGTTATATGATTAATTATCTAGCAACTGGTAACAGATCGTTCAGACCAACGTAAACCTAAACCTACCGAACACACAGAAATACCAAGCATCAATAATCATATATCAATCATCAATAATTATACAAACTATACATCCCGGGTGCGTTTCTAAGAGATTAGCCGAGCCTTGACATCATAAAATCTTCGATACGGATGATATGGATCATGTGGAAGGTCTTGGCACAAGCTATGATGGTCAAAATCGCCTCTATGGACTGCTGGAATCGCCTTTTCTTTGTCAAAAACGAAGTTAGGGTTCTTGAGAATGAAAATATTATTTAAACCTAAAATTCCCGTCTGCACCCCCCATCGCAGTACGTGATGGGGTCTTCACTGGTCCATCATGTATCGCGATGGACCAGAAGTCAACATTCTTTAATCACCCATCGCGGTACGCGATGGGTCCTCAGCAAGCCCATCGCGTACCGCGATGGGTCTTGTTACCAGCAATCTTCAATAAGAATCCTCGTTTCACGTGCTGGACATCCCGAGTCTTCATTCCGTATCAAAACAGGTCAATATTGAGTACTTTAACGCCTGTGACCTGAAATTCAATAATACACGTATGAAGTATCGAAAGTTCTAGAATAAACAATTAAAACTAATTAATAAACGAACTAAAACATCAACAAATTAACCGACCATCACATCCCCACACTTATCTTTTGCTTGCCCTCAAGCAAACTCTAAAGCAAACATCAACCTTCATCATAGGTATTTAGATTATCACCATTAATACTAGTAAGGTTTAAGGTCATACCCAATTTCCCAGACTGACACAGTTTTTAGATTGCAATCTAACAAATACGGATAAGTGCTATAATAAAAATAATAGAGCCGCCCAGACAAGTGTACTTTGTTTCCGGTTAAGGCACACATGCTCATACCCCTCGTAATATAATATCTCTCCTCCCGGTTTAATATATGGACTAGCAAAAGATGTGCCTGTATCACTCTGCCCTCAGTATCACTCATAAGCACATATTCATCCATCAAGCTGCCTTGACACAAATGCAAATCAAGAGGTCTTAATAGGGTTGTAACGAGGCCAGGTGTAAGGGTATGGAAGGAAAATATTTAAGTATCTTAAACGATCCGACCCGGCTTATTACAAACCATCTAAATAAACGAAACTACTATACGAATTGACTAACTTATTATATAACCTCTGAATAAGCAAACAAACATACAAACTGATTTCATATTTTTTTAACATAAACGAACTTAAATGAACTACTGAATACATAACTGAATATAAACAGACATCTTTTTGGCTTTTTCCTCAATTTTTTTAAGCATAGTAACGTGATGCTTAATAATGAAACAAATACAAATACAAAAACAGATACAAATACAATTACAAATAAACCTAGTAAGCTGGATCGTCTCGTAACATCATGTCGGGGTTAAACAAATGAAAAAATAAGTCCAAGAAAGGTTTGCTAAAGGACCCAACCCCCAGCCCCTCACATTAACCATCCTCATATGTATAATGTATGAGGCCCCAACCCCCCAGTACCCACACTCACTCTCATCCATACGAGGCTTAACCTAATTGCCTCTATTACTTTTGCATTTTGCCAACTACGATCCCGTAATCCGTGAACATCAATGAAAGCACTCAAATTACATGTGTGTACTGTATATTATATGTGTATTATATATATTTGGTCAACTCACACACGTACTGGAGGAATAGGGTTCACGATATAAACATGTGTACCTATCCCCATGACTCGTTATCCCCACCTAAACGACCCCATTTTTAACTTCTCGTTATAAAAACATTTGTGAGTAAGACTAATGAGAAGCTGACAAACCAACCATGACTAGAAACCTATGACTTGGCATTAATGGCAATAATTAACAGTTAACAACTTTGGTTTCTGAACACTCTTCGAGGTACTATCAGGCTAAAATTTTTCAAATTTCCCCCATCCCCACACTTGAGGTTTACATTGTCCTCAATGTAAGAATACTTAACATTGTCCTCAAAGTTAAAAAAAGATAAAACGATTAATGAACATTTGAGGGACGAGGCTGAAATTGACTTTTTGACTATTAAGCAATTTTTAAAATTCGGGGCTCAAATGTGGCGGTTCAACTAACAATTATACAATTACACTTTTAACGTTTAAAGTAATAAAAATAAAATAAATTAAAAAACTGAAATCACCTGATATCAACGGGACTGGAGAAGGACCATTCGGCTCGTGAACTCTCATAAACACTCGTATACTCTCGTCTCATCCATTTACCAAACTGACAACCGAACTTGCAAAATCTCGAGATGTGTAGAAGCAAGCTTCTCACAAGTGTAAGACATAGGTCTTTTAAGAGTTATAAAAATGAGTTGTATGTTATTTTTACTAAAACAATTCCCGAGCCAAATTAAGTCATTTCATTAAAATTCTGTTAAATTAGTTAAAAATGTTAAAAGACCTAACTCACTTTCGTAGGAATCACGATTGCATTTAGCGTATGCAACAAGCCCTGTAAACCTCCCGGTAGCCCGGAGGACGAGTGGGTCTTGTGAGGGTTTATAGCGAACTACACCCACAAAGTTCAATTACAACAAACTATACAAATAAATCAAACACAGCAGGAATCAAAAGATATACATACATAAGCACCCAACCGGTTACCCCTAGGGTATGTTTGGTTGAAAGTAATGGAATGAAGGGGGAATGGAATGGGAGAAGGATGGAATGGACAAAGGAATGAAATGGATCATTACCATTCCTTTGTCTTGTTTGGTTAACATATGAGAAAGAAATGAATAATTATTTTATGTTGTTTGGTATCCAAAAAAAATTTTTGGAATGAAATATAAATAATTAAAATATTCCTATCCCAATATATATTTTTTTACAAGAGTTAAGTGTCATTTTAGTACCTGTGGTTTGTCCAATTACGCAACTTCAGTACTTTTTTTGATTTTTTTGCAATTGGCTACTTCAGTTTTCTAAAACTTGCAATTTTAGTACTTTTTTTTAACTCCGTCAATTTTATCCGTTAAGTAAGGGGCATTTTGGTAATACATGTATTTTCTTTATTTTCTTTTTCCCTTTAAACAAATTCCATTCTTTATATCTTCAAATCCTACCTATCACCCCCCTCCATTTCCCTAAAACACAATTGTTTGTATACGAAAACACAAAATGATGGATTTAAATAAACACAAAGAACCTTACATAAAACATAATTTTTTTTATCTTTTGAAGTAACAAATTAGAACCCTACACCCCTAGTTTCAATTTGTATTTAAATCGACCATTTGAAGGTGCTTGTGGCTATAATGGTGATTGCAGGTGGCGGTGGCTACTGGTGGCCAATAGATACTCGCTTTTTCCGGTGGAGTTAACGGAGATGGAGCAACATCGATGATGGAGGTGGGTGAATGTGAGGATGATGGATGCAAGTGTTGGTACGGCGGTGGTTGGGTGCATTTTTCCGGCAAGCAGGCTGTGCATTTTTCCGGCGAGAAAGAGTTGCGTTTTTTCGATGAACAAGAGGTATGTTTTCCGGCGAGCCGAAGATGGGTGCGACAGTGGTTGGATTTGCTTTTCCGGCAAGCATGAGTTGTGTTTTTTTCTGGCGAACAAGAGTTGTGTTTTTAAGGCAAGTAGAAGGGGTGGGTGTGGAAGGTAGGTGCGACAGAGATTGAGTGCGTTTTTCCGGCGAGGATGGATGAAGAAGAAAGGGCTTGATGTGGGGATTTAGAGTTAAGATTAATGTTATGAGTTGGGGATTAATTAGGGTTCTACCGATATAAGGAAGGGTGTTAAAAGAAATGGAAAAAAAAGAAAATAACTAAATTACCAAAATACCCCTGACTTAACGGATAAAACTTGACGGAGTTAGAAAAAAGTACTAAAATTGCAAGTTTTAGAAAACTGAAGTAGCCAATTGCAAAAAATTCAAAAAAAGTACTGAAGTTGCGTAATTGGACAAACCACATGTACTAAAATGGCACTTAACTCTTTTTACAAAAAATAAAAAAAATAAAAAAAACTAAAAATGGCGACGGTGGTGGTAGCTCTGGAGATGAAAATGGTGGTGGCGGTAGCGACGGTGGTGGTGGCGGTCATGCGGCGGGGGTGGTACTGGTCAAGCGATGCTAGCAATAGTAGTGATGGCGGTAGTAGGGTGGTGATAACGGTGGTGGTGGCCTGGCAGTGATAGTGGCGGTGCCGGTTATGGTCGGGTGGAGACGGTGACATTGGTTGTCGTGGTTATGGCGACGATGATTGCATTGGTGGTAAGGTGGTGGTGGTGGTGGAGGTGGTGATGGCGACGGTGGCAGTCAGGTGGTGGTGGCGGCGACGGTGGTGGCGTCGGAGGTGGTGGTCATATAATGGTGGTGGCTATGGTAGTGGTGGTGGTGGTGGCGGTGGTGGTTGTTAGATGATGGTGTTGTTGAGAAAGTAGGTTGACGGAGGAATGGAATGAAAAAAAAGAAGGGGTGTGGGAAGGAATGGTTTTGATGGAATGGGATTCCATGTGTAATGGATGATTCCATTCCATTGTGCAACCAAACACCTCTTATTTCATTCCCACGTAATGAATCATTCCTTTCCGTCTATCATTACTGCATAACAAACGCTACCCTACAATATTCCCCATAATATAATATAATATAATATAATACAGACCATGAGGATAATAAAAACAAAATAAAGTAAAAAGGTAACCAAAAACTACTGTGCTGGTGGATCATCCTTTGCACCGTCCTGCGGGTCCACAGGCTGCTCCTCTGTGATAGTCCTGGGAGCGGTACCTGCAAAGCAGTAAATAATAATCGAAATTAATCATCATAACGTGCCCACTGTGCCACCTGCTCCTGCTGTATCTCCAACTGCCGCTAATATATCATGTGAAGTGTGACTGGTGGCTGCTGTGACTGGCGTGATGAAGATGATGATGCCTGTCATAGTGGATGCTGCTGCTGAGGTAACATGATGTGCGGAATCGGGCCATGCTGCCGACGAGTCGGGATACCTCTCTGTAGTGAAACTGCAGCCTCCGATCCCTCTAGTGATGGAACATGTGGACCCTGTCGGACCGGGACTAAAGCCAGTGGATCATGCGTGTCAACGATCCTGGCCCGACGGGCCTCCAATAATCTGAAAACGCATGTAGCTGGCCCCACCGTAAAATATCCGATCGGATATACCCAAAGTGGCTCGGCGAGCCTCGTAATATAAGGACCTAAGGCTAAACGTGCCGGGGACCCCTGTAAACAGCGACCTCGTGCGAATGACGTGAGTAGGAGCATCGCCACATTGACCGGTCGGCCGCCAATGATAGATAGTAAACACAGCAGATCTAAGTTGTTGCACTTCTCGTGGCCCGAATCTCGGCCCACGATAGTACAGGCAACGATCCTGTGGATGTAGCGATGGACAGACGACTACACAACAGCACTGGAGTGGGCCCCATTGGCGATCTCCGCCCAATACTGGCCGAGCTGGGTCTCCGTGAGCCAGTTCTCACGAGGCACCTGCGTATGTGTCGTGTAACCACGGATACTCTGCAGGAAGTCAGCAGCCTGAACCTGCTCGACCGTATAAAATCCAGTGGCCACAGCAAAATCGCGGACATACATCTCGTACAGATGTCAACCCAGTGAGAAGGATACCGCGCGTGGGTCACTGAAGTCCGTGGGCGTAAATTCAAAGGTCGAGTAAAACTCCCATGTGAGCTCAACATACGGAATCAAGTCACACGCGAGCACAACTGCCCACGCACCTGTCAATGGTGCACGTACCTGGAAGTCAACACCCAAATCGTGCAGCAATGTCTAGTCAAAAGAACAGTGGTGACGTAGCTGCATCTGTCGAATCCTCTGAAATCTCGTATACTCATCTGATGTCAAGAAGAATCGACGGACCTAATGTGGACGACGTCCATCTCCCATAATATCCGTTGGCTCGATGCCAGCAACAATTTGCACCTCCTTGCTATGATAGCGTATGACGCGAGGCTCAATCCTCTGCCTCTTGCGCCGTGAAGACTCAGGCGCATCAGACATATCTGCAAAATCAAGCAAGTAAGTTAGATATGTCAACGGTCGATGTGGCGACGACCGTATAGCATTTCGGTCGCGGTCGTTCCACGCAACAAAATAATATTAAAATAATAAAATAAAAAAAATAAAAATAAATAAAGACGAAAAATTCGGGGACACCCTATGCGTATTTCTAAAATCCAGATTAACCCGCTCGAATGGAGATTGAGTACGGGCGGATAATCAATTTGCAATTCAAAAACGTCAAATTCAAACTATCAAAGCGGCCCCGAGACTCGATTAACAATCCATTTAACAGACACGACTCAACTATTAACCAACAGACAACTAACTGACATGAGAAAATAAAGAAACTGACAAGCTGACAGACTGTCCCGAGAAACGTGCAACAAAACAATTAAACTGTCGGCGACAAAGAAAGATGTGACTAATTGGGTTTGAAAAATGAATTATTAATAAAATATTAATAAATTAAGTTCTAGAAAATCGTTTAATGCTCGAACATGCACTATAATTAATCTAATAATAAAATATGATTTTAAACTTTGAACTTCAACAGCCCGACTTGTCACATCATTACGTTTAGCAAAACCCGACAACCAATAACTAACTATTAACCCCCAATAACCCGACAAGTACCGAAATTTCAAAACTTTGAACAACATAACCCACCGTAATCATGCAATATAAACCAACCCAGCAACCATAATCTCAAAGAAAAAAATAACAAACCGACGATTATCCCGACACACCCGACAAACCAGGCAATCCCGCAATGTATCAAATTACCTAAATTCGACGTAACCCAAAATAACAAACTCGACAATGCCCACCCGAAAAATTCCAAATTCCAAACCGAACACAAACAATTAACATTCCAATATGATAACATAAAAATAAAGTGATAATAACTCGATGTCGGAATGCGAACAAGTAATAATAATAATAATAATAATAGTGGCAGTGGCGGCGATAGACGGCACTGGTGAGTGGTGGTGGGAGTGATGGAGTGACGGTGGTTGGTGTGACAGTGGTGGATGATGACTGTGGTTTTTGGTGATAGGTTGGGTGGTGGTTGGTTATGTTTTGAGACGGGTGTAGGGTCGGTGGTGGTGATTGGTAGTGGTAGCGGTGGATGGTGGTGGTGGTTGCGGAGGAGGACGGTGGTTGTGATTATAAGGTGGGTGATGGGTGTGAGGTGTTTGCCGGAGAATGGAGGAACAAAGGGGAAGACGGGAAGAAGAAGTAAAGAAGAAGAAGAAAGAAGAAGAAAAAACGATTTAATTACTTGGCATCCGGAGCCCCGCGACCCATCGCGATACGTGATGGGTCAAAAGTGTGGCGATCGCGTATCGCCACCCAAATTATGGCAATTAGGGTTTACAACCCCATCGCGTATCTCGATGGGGTGTTATGACGTCATTGCGTATCGCGACGACGTCATGATGTCAGGGATAGCCAACCTCCATCGTGATACGCGATGGAGGTAATGACAAGCCCATCGCGTATCGCAATGGGCCCATAACAGATTATATTTTTTTCAAAAACGCACCTTTTTGGCATCCCGACATCACCCTGGACATGTGCAAAACTCAAAATACCCTTACATACCTGGAATGACGTGTGCTTAACCAATGCTAACCGAACTTATCTATATTTCGACTCTTCAGCGAGTTTCCCCACACTTGGCGTATACTGCACAAAACTCGAGACGTCACTAAGTACACGACTCAACAAAACTAAAACAAACTGGACAGACACTTAAAAACCCCGGGTTGCCTCCCGTAATCACTGAATTTAAAGTCTACAGCTCGACAATGCCTCGAACTCAGTTATCTTCATAAACCGGTGAAGTCACAATAAAATTCACCGATTCCTCATCCAGCTCGTGTATGTCCTTCATCTCCAAATATGGATTCAGTCTATAGCCATTTACCACTTGTCTCAAATGATCATCAAAATCTTCAATCTCGTACTGACCATGATTCCCGACTCCTACAATCAAATACGGGCCCGTCCACTTACTTTTCAACTTACCCGTGAAAAGCTTCATCCTTGTGTTGTACAACCACACTCGTTGACCAACTTCAAAATTCTTCAACCGGATATTAGCATCATGAACTTTCTTCATCTTTGCCTTGTAAGCGGACACACAATCGTATGCCTCGTCTCTCAACTCCTCGATCTCGCACAAAGCCAATTTTCTTGCTTTACCTGCATCATCATAATCCATATTAACCTGTTTAGTAGCCCAAAATGCTCTTTGTGCAATTTCAACCGGTAAATGGCAATCCTTTCCATACACAAGTCTATAAGGAGTGGTTCCAATTGGCGTTTTATAAGCGGTTCGGTAGGCTGATAGGGCATCGCTCAACTTAGTTGACCAGTCCTTTCGGTCCGCCCGAACGGTTTTCTATAAATTTGTTTAATTTGCCTATTGGAAACCTCAACTTGTCCACCTGTTTGTGGATAGTAAGGAGTTGCAATACTATGATCAACACCATATCGTTTAAGCAATTTTCCGAATTTAAAATTCTTAAAATGAGATCCCCCGTCACTTATGATGGTTCGAGGGACTCAAAATCTCGAAAAAATATTACTTTGAACAAAATTGCAAACGACTATGTGATCATTTTTCCTAGTGGCTATCGCTTCAACCCATTTAGAAACGTAATCGATGGCCACTAGGATATATAAATTACCGTGTGAATTCGAAAACGGGCCCATGAAGTCGATCCCCCAGACATCAAAAATGTCAACAACTAGGATCAGGTTCAAGGGCATCTCGTCCCGCTTAGAAATACTCCCAAGTTGTTGACACTTTAAATAGTGTGTCGCGAACTCGTGAGCATCCTTAAACAATGAAGGCCAAAAGAAACCACACGTTAAAACTTTTCGAGCGGTTTTCTGGCCACTAAAATGACCACCACACGCAGACGAATGTGCGTGTTCCAATACTGATCTGACATCCTCCTCGGGTATGCATCGTCTGATCATCTGATCTACACCAATTTTAAAAAATCTGGATCGTCCCAAATGTATTGTTTAGCTTGGGACATCAACTGTTTCTTCATTCTCCTTGGCCAATGCTCTGGTAAATCACCTTCAACTTTAAAGTTAACAATATGAGCAAACCAGGGATTTTGTGAAACTGCCAGAATATACTCATCCGGGAAGAGCTCGTTAATGGGCCTATCTGTGTCCCCATTTTCCACCATAATTTGGGACAAGTGATCTGTAACAACATTTTCACTCCCTTTCTTGTCCCGAATTTCTAGGTCAAATTCCTGCAGTAATAAAACCCATCTGATGAGTCTCGGTTTTGCATCCTTCTTATCCATGAGGTACCCAACTGCAGAGTGGTCAGAATAAATGATTACTTTACTTCCCCAAATATATGACCTGAATTTATCTAGAGCATATACTACTACAAGTAATTCTTTCTTAGTTGTTGTGTAATTCAATTGTGTATTTGAGAGAGTTTTACTCGCATAGTATATGGCAACGGGTTTCTTGTCAACCCGTTGACCAAAACAGCCCCGACCGCATAATCACTTGCATCACACATTATTTCAAAAGGTAAACTCCAATCGGGTGATTGCAATATCGGGGCTTCAACTAATTTCAATTTCAGAATGTCAAAGGCCTTAGCACATTCATCGTTAAATTACATAAGGGTTTGGTAATATCACTAAAACCCTTAATAAACCGTCTATAAAACCCAGCATGCCCCAGAAACGATCTAATGCCTTTGACATTGGTGGGATGAGGTAGAGTATAAATGACTTGGACTTTAGCCCGGTCCACCTCGATCCCATGACTCGACAGAACATGCCCCGAAACAATTCCCTCTTGGACCATAAAATGGCTCTTTTCATAACTAAGAACCAAGTTTGTTTCGACACATCTTTTCAAAACCCTTTCGAGTTGGTTTAAGCATGACTCGGAAGATGTGCCAAAAATCGAAAAATCATCCATGAAAATTTCCAAAGACTCCCCCACCATATCTAAAAAGATACTCATCATGCACCTCTGAAAGGTGGCGGGGGCGTTACATAACCCGAATGGTATTCGCCTAAACGCGAATGTGCCATACGGACACGTAAACGTGGTCTTTTCCTGATCTTCAGGATGAATGGCTATATGGTTATACTCGGAATACCCATCTAAAAAGCAATAAAATTTCTGACCAGACAGCTTTTCAGCAATTTGATCAATAAACGGAAGAGGAAGATGATCTTTCGATATTGCCGCGTTCAGTTTACGATAATAAATACAAATGCACCACCCGGTTACCGGCCGGGTGGCGAGATCGTTACCTGAGGCGTCCTTGACGACATGGATGCCCGCTTTTTTGGTACTGTCTGAGTCGGGCTCACCCACGTGCTGTCTGATATGGCAAAGATAATGCCAGCATCTAACCACTTCAGCACCTCCTTCTTCACCACTTCCCTCATGTTCGGGTTCAACCTCCGCTAAGCATCATGCGCAGGTTTTACGGCCGGATCTGTTAAAATTTCCGCTATCGTCCACTTGATTGCTTCTTTATTCACAACCAGCACCGCCATCAAAGCATTTTCCTGTTCAAAAGATAATTTAGAAGCTATAATAACAGGCAAGGTGTTATTCTTACCAAGAAAAGCATATTTTAAATGCTTTAAGAGCTCTTTCAACTCGACTTTCGGTGTTTCCAGCATTGACAGTTTCAACCCTGTATCAATCTTCTCGGGAAGCGGTTCCACCTGATTTGACCATGGTGGACGGTCTCCTCGCACAGCTGCGATCTCGATCTGTCTTTCCTCTTCTTCCAGCAATTCGTCTGTCTCCATCTGTAACTTGTAAAAAAACACGTCTCTACTGTGCCATCCGGGCTGACGACAGAGTCGTATAGCGGGGTGCACTCGTCAATGACATCAGCCATGAAGCACTCGTCATCGACCGGAGAATTATCTCCATGTGTGAAAACATTAATTCTCAGCTTATGGTTACCGAATGTCATTTCAACAGTACCATTTCTACAATTAATGTTGGCATTTGCGGTAGCCAAAAATGGTCTACCAAGGATAACCGTAGGCTGTTTTGTCCTTTCACCTAAAACATAGTCAAGGACCAAATAGTCAACTGGAAAGTAAAAGTATTCCACCTTGACGATAACGTCAGTCAGTATCCCTCGGGGCAGTTTCGGTGTCTGGTCATCCAAGACAACCGTGGTGGCAGCCACACGAAGCGGGCCAAAATCATATTGGTCATATAAACTGCCCCTGAGAATACTAATGCTAGCTCCAAGATCTAAAAGCGCCCGAGTCATTTTAAAATCACCCACTTGAATGGGTATAATGGGCGTTCCCGGATCTTGTAGCTTGGGTGGAAGAGCACCTGAAAGAATTGCACTCACATTATTGGTAAAATCAATCTGTTTAAGAATCTTATGACTCCTTTTCTGTGTGCACAATTCCTTCAAGTACTTAGCATAAGCGGGAATTTGTTTTATGGCATCTAAAAGAAGAATATTAATTTTTACTTGTTTAAACGTTTCCTACATTTGTTCTTGTTGCCGGGCCTTGTTTTGATGCCATCTTCGCCTTCGATGGCGATAACAAAGCATCGGGATATGGAACACTTTTCACCTTTTCCTTATCCTTAGAGTTGTTGGTGTCATCCTTCGGAACCGATTTGTTATTTTTAATTTCACTTTTGTAGATTCATTTAATGTAATCGGTTCCGGCTCGTCATCACTGACGAGAGTCTCATCAATCTCTTCCACCACCCCATCAACCACTGGTGGTGGACCCCAAACCTTATTATCATATTTCTTACCATTACGTAAAATACTTACCTGATTGACGTGCTTTTTCGAACTTGAACTGTGATGATTCGGGATAACTGTGGTGTCGCTCGGGAGTTGGCCCACATTCTTCTGTAATTTCGCCATGTCTAAAGCGAGCTGATCGATTTGCTTCATCATTGCCTCCGACGATTTATCCCATAACTCGAACTGTTGCTTCATCTCGGCCTTGTGATCAGTCATAACTTTCAATAATGCATCCAATTTTGAGTGCACCGACTCATCCGAATTTCCCGAGGACCCTTTCTGTTGATCCTGGTTACCCGAAGTATTTCCACCCCGATTACCGTCTCTGTTATACCCCCGATTCTGATTACTCGAACCCTGCTGATAACCGCTCTGGCGGTAATTACCCTGCGATCTGTTCTGGCTCGATCCCTGAAAGTTCGGGTTCAACATAGAAGACGCGTTCCCGTAACAAAAGTTCAGGTGATTCCTCAGACTCGGGTGATATGTGTTCGAATTGAACCCTTGGCCTTTAGAATCCCCGTAAGCATAATTAACCTCCTCGGTGTCATCCTGCTCATCATCATCAAACTCGGGGCAATTTTCTGCCTTATGCCCGAGTTCACCACAATCTTCACAAACCGGGAATTTAACACCAATTTTCCCGACCTCTTTTTTCTTACCCTTTTTCAACTCAGCCAGTTCACGTTCCAACTCAGTAATTCTTTCAGACTCACTCGCAACTGACTTAACTGACCTTGATGAACTTCCACGTCTTCGTCTTTCAGCTGCTGCTTCAGATTTTGAGTCTTCACACATAAACTCTAGAAAATCTCAATCATCTTCCTCAGGCTGATTCAGCAACTGACCATTACACGAGGCCTTAAGATGATTTCGGTCCTCGTATGTCAGCTCGTCAACAAAGCACTTTACCAGTTCCCACAGTTCGATTTGGTGATGTGGGCATTTCCTGATCATGTTTTTATACCTGGTAAAGGATTCATGAAATAACACACCAGATAACTGTGAAAAGTTGCGAATGTCTGAACGGGCCTCGGTAGTCTTCGACTGTGAATAAAACTCGTTTAGAAACACCTGCTGCATCTCAGCCCAATTTCTGATATTGTGCATCGGTAGTGAATTGAACCAGAGTTTTGCTTTGTCTTTTAGAGAGAACTGGAATTATCGCAACCGGACCTCGTCCTGATCAAATGTGCCATCACCAATAGACCCGCAAATAGCCGAAAAATCGGTCATGTGCGAATATGGGTCTTCCGAAGCCATCCTGTGGAAATGAGGAATGATGTTAATGTAAGATGGCTAGGACTTGAAAGTTTGTTGTCCCGGCACTCGTTCATGTGGAACCAACGGGGATGCTCCGTCTGAGATAGCCGGTCTGAACCGACTGTTAACACCATGAACCGGGGCCATATAATTCCTCCTAAGCCCCCCGGGGTTTTCCAAACCACCCTTGTTAACCTGAATACCACGAACTCTTTCGGGACGTTCCGCTCGATTCACCCTTTCTCGACCCCTTCCATTTCTGTTAACCGCTGCAGCCCGTCTTTTATAAACTGGCTCTTCTACCTCTTCATCCCAATTATCATAACCCACATATTCCTGCTCATCACCCTCGTTCTTGGGCTCAACTGCCCGATTACCTCTAACCCATCTGTCTACCACGTTATCAATCTCCAAACCTTCGTTTCCATCATTATTTTCCCTCTCACCTTCATCTTCTGTCGGAATACACAGTTGAACATCATCGATATTTATCCGAACTCGACAGTTGGGGTTATTATTTGGAGCAGATGGTCCGGTTTGGTCAAAGTTGAGGTTTAGGTTTAGGTTTCGTTTTAGGTTTTGATTTCGGGTTATGGAAGCACGAGCTGAGTGATTTTAGTTATTTTGGTTATTGAAGTTTGGTGGGTCAGGTATGTTATCTGGGTGAAACGCGTTATTTTGTGGGAGTTGGTCTTGGTTTTAGTTATTGTTCTGGTTCTGGTTTTCTTTTTGGTTCTGGTTTTGGTTCTGGTTCTAGTCTTCCATCTATGAGTTTCTGTTTTGTACTCGGCGCCGATTTCGGGCGCATAAACCTGTAATCTGCACAAGTTACACAACCTGTATAAAATACAGAAAAATAAAATTTAAACTAAAACTGAAAATTCAAAACTAAATTTTAATTAAAATAAACACAAAAAATCAATTAACATGAAAGACACTAAGCGCACTAACTCCCCGTCAGCGGCGCCATTTTGATTACCGTCGTTTGAGTCAATCAAAAACCTAATTAAACTAAATAGTTAGAGCAAGTAGGGTATCGTATCACAAGGAATATGTGGTGAGTGCAATTCGTGTGCAGATTTAATATTATGAAGTACTAGTGTTTAGTGCTGATCACACAAGATATTTAAGTGAATTTAGAGAACTAAGTAACGAACAAGTAAATGAGTTTTAAGTAGTTAACAAAGCAAATCACACCTGGTAAGTCAAGTAAGCAACCTACAATTATCTCATGCAACCTAATAGATTAATTATTAACGATTAACTAAAAACTGTCAGTGTGACTCTGTTAAGGGCAATCGTATGTTTTATCGTATTCAATCTAACCAAACAGTTATATGATTATTTATCTAGCAACTGGTAACAGATCGTTCAGACTAACGTAAACCTAAACCGACCGAACACATAGAAATACCAAACATCAATAATCATATATCAATCATCAATAATTATACACAAGTGTTCTTAATCACATGAGAAAAATTGTAAAGATTACAAACTATACATCTCGGGTGTGATTCTAGGAGATTAGCCAAGCCTTGACATCATCAAATCTTCGATACAGATGATATGGATCATGCGAAAGGTCTTGGCACAAGCTATGATGGTCAAAATCGCCTCTATGGACTACTGGAATCGCCTTTTCTTTGTCAAAACAAAGTTAGGATTCTTGAGAATGAAAAATATTATTTAAACCTAAAAGTCCCATCTGCACCCCCAATCGCGGTACGTGATGGGGTGTTCACTGGTCCATCGCGTATCATGATGGACCAGAAGTCAACATTATTTAATCACCCATTGCGGTACGCGATGGGTCCTCAGCAAGCCCATCGCGTACTGCGATGGGTCTTGTTACCAGCAATCTTCAGTATGAATCCTCGTTTCGCGTGCTGGACATCCTGGGTCTTCATTCCGTGTCACAACAGGTCCATATTGAGTACTTTAACTCCTGTGACCTGAAATACAATAATACACCTATGAATTATCGAAAGTTCTAGAATAAACAATTAAAACTAATTAATAAACGAACCAAAACATCTACCAATTAACCGACCATCAGTCATTACGTCTAACCACTTGTCTTATATTCACGGCTCTAATGTCAATCTGTCTCACCCCGACCGACGATGAATTATACTCTGGGGCACAACATTGGTTGTTCATAGCACGCAACAATATTAAAATGATAATAAAAATTAGTCATATGGTTTCATCAATCGTCACATGTTACATGAAAGAAATGGAAATGAAACAAACATAACAAACCAAAGAAAATAAGTTCATTTATTATAAAATATTCTAAAGATTAAACTAAGAGATCCTATCTTCTAACTTGCATCAACCTGTAGCATGTATAAAGATATAGTTGTACGTAAACAATAATGTTTATGAGAATTGATAAGTTTTCGTACTATGTAACATGAAAAGATCAATTTACATGCCAATGATGTATAATCCAAACATAACGTAAATGAAATAAATAAGTGTGAGATCGTCACAAGAACGTTTAGTAGTAAAGAAAATGACCATTTTAAAACGATTACTTAGGGTATTTGAAACGGTCTGGAAACCGTTATATATATTGCATTGCAAAAGATGAAATCTAATATTTAAAATGATTCAACAATTGGTGTGTTATACCTAAATGGTAGTTAACACTTAACGGTGGTACTAAAATTTACAATGGACCTATAACCGTTGTATATATTTGTAAATTACAGCATTAAAAAACCGTTGTATAGTAACTAAATATAACGGAACACCGACATGGTTGAGAAAGACTTAAAATGGGAAACTAATCAGTGTTATAACTTTACCAACGGGCTAAAACCGGTGTTAATACACATTTACAACGGGCACAAAACCAAGGTTTACAACCTAATGCAACGTCCCAAAACCTGTGTTTAAAATTATTTACACAACGGGCCGTGAACCATTTTGTTTTAATGAACTAAATATAACGAGATTAATATATACAACGAGTATGTACCACAAAATATAATGAAGATATTTATTCATCAACCAAAATATACATTTTAATATACATACTCCGTATGGAAGAGAACGAGACTGATGCCCTTGGTGGTCCTGACTGGCTGTTAGATTACAATGAATTATTCAAACCGTTCAGCGTGCTTCCAGTCACTAACTCAAACGTCTCAGGTGATGCTACCGTAGATACTGAGAAAGAAGATCAACATGTTGTGTCTTATGTATCCCCACTTCTGGATGATGACCTGACAGAACCAATCGATGTTACCGCGTCCATGCCTGTCAATCAAGAAGAACCTATCACAACACCAACTCCATCAGAAGGCACTTCAACGGTTGAGGGGGGAGTCCTATTCATCAAATATTCGGGAGCACACTATTTCCCGATGTCATTCCAAATGAATATGTTGCCAGCACCTCGTACTCACATAGTATAGCAACCTCTGGATGGAAGAACCCTCTTACTGATGTGGATGTAAATATGTCATACTTGCATTCTACCGGTGATGTGTCTGATAAATTGGTTCCATTGAGAATTCAGAAAAATCATCCCATTGAGAATGTCATAGGTCCTCTTGAAACGGGTGTGTCTACCAGAAGTCAGACAGGACACATAAACAGCTGCTTGTTTTCCTATTTCATCTCTCAAATTGAACCAAAGACGGTTGAAATGGCTCTTCAGGAACCGAGTTGGGTAGACGCTATGCATGAAGAATTGAATCAGTTTGATAAATTGAAAGTTCGGAGGTTGGTTGAGTTACCGGAAGGAAAGAAAGCACTTGATACTTCCGAAACAAGCAAGATGACATCGGGGTTATTGTTCGAAACAAGGCACAATTGGTAGTTTGCGGTTTTCGTCAAGTTGAAGGGTTAGACTACACTAAAGTCTATACTCCCGTGGCTTGACTAGAGGCCATCAGAATTTTTCTGGCCTATGCATTATTCATGGGGTTCACGGTATATCAGATGGATGTTTTATTAAGACCGCGTTTTTATACGGCGAAGTCAAAGAAGATATCTATGTGGATCAGCCACCAGGTTTCGTTGATTCCAAGAAACCAAATCATGTTTACAAGTTAGATAAGGAATTGTATGGGCTTCATCAGGCTCCTCGGGCGTGGTATGCTACTCTGACAGCACATCTTCTGGATCATGGTTACAAGCGAGGGACCATTGATCAAACGTTGTTCCTTAAAACTGTCGGAAAAGATTTGATTTTAGTCCAAATCTATGTGGATGACATCATCTTTGGGTCCACCAGTGCTGATTTGTGTGCAGAAGGGAGTCCCGTAGATCAAACCTACTATCGATCGATGATCGGGTCCCTGATGTACCTCACCGCAAGCCGTCCTGACATCATGTTTGCAGTGTGCCAGTGTGCCCGCTTCGAGGCTAATCCTAAACTCTCTCATTTAACAGCTATCAAACGTATTTTTAGATATTTGAAGGGGCAACCAAAGTTAGGTCTTTGGTATCCCAAGAACTCATATTTTGATCTATATGCATTTGCTGATAGCAACTATGGTGGAGATGACAATGACTGGAAATCCACGTCTGTCGGCTGCCAGTTTTTGGGTGATCGTCTCATCTCTTGACAATGCAAGAAACAACAAACAATGTCCACATCAACTGCCGAGGCTGAATATGTTGCTGCATCGGCCTGCTGCTCACAGGTTATCTGGATGCAAAACCAACTTATGGATTACGGTTTGGATTTCTTGATACTCCTATTTTCTGTGATAATGATATTGCCATTGCAATTGTTAAAAATCCGGTTCAACACTCCAAACCCAAGCACATCGATATAAAAATTCATTTTATTCGTGACTGTCTTGACCGAAAATTGATTCATCTTGAACAAGTTCACACTGACAACAATGTGGCGGACTTATTTACAAGACTAGTCGAAACAGCTAAATTTAATGTGCTTGTGAGTTTTCTTAAAATGATTCTTTTCGAGGATTGAGTCTTTTTGAGAATAAATTTTACATATTTTTAATCTTGCACAAATTTTTGGGGAGAAAATTTATAATAAAAATTTATTATTATATTTTGTGTCTTAAAAAAACTCACTCTTGCTTAAAATTATGTCGGTTACTCAAGTTTGAAGGACATATACTTGTATATGTTTGGTCCGGTGATTTACTCGTAAATTCACAGGACAGCCATTTACCTAAAGACTGAAAGCATCAGGGGCGATTGTGATGTGTTTTATGTTCTGAATTCATTCACTTAAAATTATGTCGGTAACTCTGAGTTTGAAGGACATATATCTTCATATGTGTTTGTACCTGTTAACCACCTGTGCTCATACGGGATAGCCATTTACCTGAAAGCTAAAAGTGACCGGGGTGACTGAGTTATCGACATGTGTGTCTTCTGTAACTCCTTGGGAAATGATATGATTATTCAGTTAACAGCTTTCTAGAAGCTTCAAAATATTTTCAAATGAAAAATGATCCAACCTTTGAAAAGTGATAGATAAATTGTTTATGTGTGCCTAACGGGTGAAGTTATAAAGCTTAAAAGGCTCTAGAACAGTCATTGATTTGTATGGTAGCTTTCCATGATGCGTAAAAGTAGAAGTAATATAAACTAAATATGCTAAACTTACTATGGAGAGTCATTTTGAAGACATGTGCATGTCTCCATATGCATCTCTTCGAATGATAGGCAGAAAGGCAATCACCCAGTCATACATGAGCCCGTTAGTGTCTTGATCACCAAAAATATTGTGCTATCTTACTGTAGTGATCCAGATTCGGGACTTACAGGCGCATGTTATTGTTATTACAATGTTATAAAATAAATAAATTGAGTAGTTTAGTATGTATATAATCCATGCTTTTATTCTTCAATAGGCTTAAGGTCTGAAGTTTTACCGCTTTCTTAAAAAAATTTAATCAAGCACTAGGGGGTTGGAGTCAAATTGGGGTGATCTGGGGAAAGTCAAATACGCCTTGAGAAAAGATAGGAGGCATCATAGGTCCATAAGTGATGTCCATCTAAGCTTTAAGCCGAACTGAGCCTAACTCATATCACTGATACAATGAAAATCAAGCTAAATTTGTTATACCTGCTATCAACCAGTTTCTTTATGTCATCATAACGCTGAACATGAATCCTTGTGACAGCATCTTAAACAATATGATTTCATGTTCAGATCTTTTCTTGAAAGGCGGGGTTTTTATCAGAAACTGAAATTTGATCCCAAATTTTGATAAATTACATGAAGATCTGTGTTTGTGTTAATTTTCTGTTAAACTCTGTTTATTTTTCTTTGTTTTGCTCATTTATGTTTTTATCTCGAAACCACTCTTCTCGAAACATTCATTCAAATTGGACTATTTTTTATATGGATAATTTGTTGTTGGACCTTACAATTGCTGTTGGACCTTGACATTATGTTCTGGTCTCATAAAATGTGACATGGGACCTTTTAGTTTCTTTTGGGCTCGTCTGCTTACGCTTTGTGGTTTCTCGGCCCATGTCGTCTTGGGTATAAATAAAACGTTAACCTCCATTATTGCTATTGCCATACTCATTCAAATTCAGTCTTTCTCTCTCAAGCCATCTAGCCGAAAACCTAAACTAATCATCCTTCTCTTTAGACTAATCACACTCATTCTCCAATGGTGTTCATCTTGATTGATTCACAGGTAATGAGCAAGATCTTTAAATTGATTGTTCTTGTGAGACTTAAGGATTTATGTTCTCATGGATTGATGGATGGATTTCTTAGTATATTGTAGGGTTATGGAACGTTATGTTTGTGTTCGCATCAATGATTGAAACTTGTTTGGGTTGGTGGTCCACAAGTATGCTGCAGATTCCATGGAGATCTTGGTGGTTTTTTGAAAGGGATTGCACAAATTTCAAGGGAGAACTCAAAGGGTTCTCTGTCTCCGGCCTGTCAGAGCGAAAACCCATGGCCAATCAAGGGTTCTCGGTTGACTTTCGTTGACCGAGATCTCCTGGCTTTGACCGAGAACTCGTGTTCTCGGTTGACCTTCGTTGACCGAGATCTATTGGTTTTGACCGAGAACTCATGTTCTCGGTTGATCTTGACAGAGAACATTTTACCTTGACAGAGAACTCACCATTGGACCGAAATCTATTAAAATATTTTTATTTTTTCATTTATGGTCCACTTAATATGGTTATATCATAATTGGTCTTTCATGTTTTATAAATTGACAATTGTGACCTCATACTTACAACTGTCACTCAAGTAATGTTAGCATTTACTAACTTGATTCGTTTGTTGCAGTAATGGCTGATCAGGCTCCTCTAAAGTTTGTGAATACTCATAATATAGCTGGACACTTATTTGATCCACCTCTAATTCACAAGGAGTTCAAATCAATGATTGTTGGTCTCAACACATGTCGGATTTCTCACGCCTTACGAGAAAATCCTATCATTTGTAAGAAGACAATCACTGAGTTTTGGAACAACGCTTAAATTAACCAGCAAGGACCAGGTGGAGTTGTTTCTATAGACTACACAGTACAAAAGAAGTCAGTCGTCATCACAGAGGCCATCATACGCGAGGTTCTTCTATTTGGGGATCAACCTGATCACCTAACGGAATACACGACCAATGTCGTTTCCAAGGTGCTTACAAGAATGGGTTTTGAGGGAACCTATCCTCCGGCTATCAAGAAGTTGTTTCTCCCGTACTGAAGATTTTTGATACACACATTCTTCTCATGTGTTTCGGGAAGAATGGGAGGATATGATGAAATAAGCCACACTCAGATGTTGGCCATAGTTGCTCTGGTCATGGATTGGAATTACACCTATTCCAAGTTCGTTTTCGATAAGAAGTTGAGCAAGTTGAAAGGAAAGAAGAAAGATATGTTTCTCATGTATCCTCGAGTTTTGCAAATTATTTTTGACTCACATTAGACTAACATTGTCAAATCTGTTGAAACATTAGATATCTAGTCAATGGGACCCAACACCTTTGGGTTGATGAAACAGTCGAGGAAAGGATCAAAGATCGTCTTTCAAGGCCTTCATGCCTTGGTTAAATTTGGCAGGTTTTCTGAAACCGAGACTGTACCGGTTGTAGCTCAAGTTGCTGAGGAGCACGCAACACCAGCTCCAAGGCCCGCTGCTACACATGAAATAAGCTCCGATGATGAAGATGATAAGACAAATGTACACCATTTGGAAGATGAGCACCATAACCCGAAGACTACTCCGACTGCTGAGCAGGTACAAGATTTTGAGAAGTTTAAAGAATTACTTCAGTCAACTACTCTGTAGCCTCCTCAGACAATTGCTGAAAATCTTGAGGAAGACTTTGTTGAAGAACCAGCCGCCGATCTCATTCCACGAAAGCGAAGGAAGAAAGATCTGAGATCTGGTGTGCTGGTATCTGAATATGCACCAACAACCACAACAAGCCAACAGCAATCACAGCTTCAACCTGAGTCGGTTGTTCCTGAGACTCATGATGATCCAATCCCATCTACCGCTGAGCCTCAGACTCAAGATAAGATTTTTGAAGATTTTTCTCATGATTTTAACTTTGAGGCTGAATTTCAACATACTGATGCACCTTCTCGGTCATCTGTTCCAGTCAATCAGGGTCAGTCGAGTTCTAGTGCTTCTAACAAGATTGCTCGGATTCTTGTCATGCAAGAGAAGTATTTACAGAACAAAGGTAATGGAGTTGTACTCGAGGATGCTCCCGTTGATGTACATGAGCTACAACGTCGAGTCTTCAAACTCGATCAAGATTCAGTCATCAAAGATGTTCGTATTCAAGAATTAGAAGCCATCAACTCCGATAAAGACTCTAAGATCAAAGAACTCCAGTCCAACATGGGAGGATTGACTGCTATGTACCTAGACCTCCAGCAAAAACTCATTCAAAATTTTTGAGATGAATTCAAGAGCGGTGATGATGTGGCTCCACAAACAACTCAAATTAATCAAGGTGGCAGCTCTAGTATTCGCCCAGCTACAAACATAGAGGAATCTGAGACGTTGAAACAATATATGTCTGCACCTCCAATTACCATAGAGAATTCCGATAGAATTCAGGAAAAGCTGCTGGTGATGAAAAACTCCAATCAGAACGTTGAGTCATCCGATCATCCAGACAGGTTAATTTTCACCTTTCCTAAAGGATTCTCAGGTAAATATGGTGATCGTTTCGGAATTGTATCTTGGGGTTTTGATGCTGACAAAGATATGTGGTGGGTTAAACGAAAGTCCGGGAGCACAGAATACTACAAGAAGATGAAGGACATTGGGTCCTGGACCAAGTTGGATCTCACTTACCTGATTAATGCTCCATTTCACAACCCAACACACGAAAAACGAGCAAAAGACTTCTGGAATTTCCTACATCCTCAAGTTGACACTGGATTTCCTAATATGAAGACCGCTGAATCGTTCTTGAATAAGGCTAAAGGGGTTAGAGATCCACGAACTGGAAAGAGAATGGTGAACGTCATGTGGCCTGCAACAAAGAAAGCCACTCACATTCCTGTGCCTGATGCCATTCCAGATGGTACATTGGACAATATATATAAAACAACGCTAGTTTCCTTCTTATATACAACGGGTTGGGATAATTTTGCTAAATAAAACGGTTTTCTGCATTATATTCAGCAGTTGGATCTCACACCATTGTAATCATTTTTTAGAACAGTATTAATAGACGTTTTTTGTAGTAGTGGTTCAATCACGTGTGGAACCATCAAAAGGATGTTCAACCACTACCACGTATGAGTATGTATATGCGTATGCGTATGCGTAAGAGTAACTGTATCCTCTACCATAAAAATAGTTTACTTATAGCATGCAATCATAAAAATACTGAAATAACTAAAACACAAAATGACATATGCGTGAATTGTTTTACAAAAATGAAAAAAAAATGTAATATTGTATGCAAGTATACATGCTACACCCCAAATAATAAAATCAAAAATGGGTTTGTGAAAACTCAAATGAAAAGTAAGCGCATGTGATGAAGAAAAAGCAAGCTAAACAAGTAAACTAGGTTCAATTTAGGCTTCAGATGAAATATAAACATGAATAAGAAAATCGAGGGTTCAGTTCATGGGTTGGGCTTTGGTGAAAAACATTAAGGCTTTGATAAAATATATATATTTCATTAAATATAAATAGTCTTGATAATTATGATTTAAAAGTGATAAGCTTCGGGTTTTAAATAAAAGATTTGGTTATGATAGACATTAGTCAATATTTATCGGTTCGGCTCATTTTAAATTAACGAACCGATGCTTATAAAATAAATGAAAAAGAAAAGCTGTTATATGAATAAATGAATAATTCGGTTTGATCGGACACGAATCCGAGACCACCAATTCCAAAAAAGTTCAAGAACATTTAGTGAGTTGGTTTTGGAAACGAACGCATGAAAATGTTATAAACAATGTGGTGAAGGGAAGAGTACGTTTGCAAGTTAAATTTGCAAATTGATCGATATTATATTTATTTATATGATTTTGTTAAGGTTGCACTGTAAGGCCCCAGTCCCGGTGCTCTACATTAGCGTTGGATTTACTCATAAACACAGTTCTAAATATCAGAGTTAATTAAAACTTTCACGAAATATTAAAACTTCGTTACAAAACATTCAAACTTGTCTTTAACACATAACATAAAATGGTTTATTAAAACATCATGACAAATCTTCACAGGATGCCAATCCATTCAAATCATGCCATGTGTCTGCCTCTCAAGCCAATTGCTTCAATCTATTTACCTGCGTGCATACATTCACATACTTACTTATACGTATCCGAAGATACATATGACTTGCTTAACCTGTTCATTCTTTCCTTCGTACATACATAAGTATATACTTTCATTCTTTCTTTCTTTCATACTTTCATAATTTATCCTATTTAACATACATACTTATACGTTTTAAAGAGTCTTTCGCGCTATAACCTCACAGATATTATTAGGGTTTACCACCCTCCTTCACAGATATTATTTGGGTCTACCACCCTCCTTCACAGATATTATTAGGGTATGTCACCCTCTTACCTTAAATTCATGCATAACTTCTCTTTCTTTTGTATTTATATACTGTTATACGTACTCTTAATATTTTCTACATCATTCGTATATCATACATACATCATTCATAGACATTCATATATCATACATACATCATTCATAAACATTCACATAGCATACACTTACAACTTAAGGTAAGTGTATTAACTAATCACATCGAGTATGCACACAGCCCTAAAAGTATAACAAGGAAATGGGGCTAGAAACTCACCTGGATCAGGTTACATTCGAAGCCAACAGTAATCCCTTTCTTTAATTGTGCACGGCTAACTATTAAACATATATATATATATATGTATGTATATGTTAAGTAACTGTAAGTTGGTATTTCAGTTAACCAACATACTTACTAAGTTAGGCTCGTTTGTTTAGTTTATACTGATGGGCTAGCTCTGTTTTAATTAGGGTATGGGTTTAGTAAACTCTTGGACTTAGTTAGATCAGGCCCAAAGCCAAAACATAAAACTAAGTAGCTGAGAACCCATAGGCAAAGAACTCAGTAGAGAACTCAAGGAACCGAGAACTCAATGCGAACCGAGAACTCAAGGGAATCGAGAACCCATACCGAGAACTCCAAATAGAGGACTCATGAACGAGAACTCTAAACAGAGATCTCATGACCGAGAACTCTAAAAAGAGAACTCATGACCGAGAACTCTTGTTTGATGCTTTTCTCCTCTTTTCATTTCTTTTTTTCTCTTGTAGCTGCTGATGATCTTTATCAATATTATTATAATTGCTAATTTTTCTAGTCCATATTACTCTCATTATTATTATATCATCAAGATCTAACCTGTTTTTGGTATAAAGTTTGAACCTTTATCGATTTCAAAACCCGTTTTAGCTAGATCTATAATGCTAAACGAGCCGAACTTAACTAATGAGTTGAATGAATCCGACCCATGTCGTTTATGTTTCAACGACAAGCTTATATTTTTATTAATCCTTAGACCTCGATCTAAGATTCTACAATTTTTCATAGAAAAACAAATATCAAATGAACGATCTTTAGGATAACATGTAACTTAAACAGACCGATCTTTTAGGCTTAACGTTTGTCCTAGTTAAGCTTTAATGATCTCCTTTTATTGTAGATAATAAACAAACTTGATCTTTCTTTGATATGGTCCAAAATTATAAAGATGGATTGGTGGTGTAGAGAGTGTTTGGCTTAAGTGTGTTTATGCTAAGGTGTAGAATGGATGGAAATGGAAAAGATTAGGGTTTAAGGGGTATTTATACTCCCTTAAGCCCATGGACCTATGGCCCATGTTTCCTTTTTGGTCCATAATTAATTCCATCTTAATAGCCTACTTATTCTTCTATCTTTATTATCTTATTATTTCTCAACCAACTCAAGTAAACTTTTCCACCATAAATAATATATTAAATATTATTCTTAGAAATTTCGGGATGGTGCAAGTCGACCCTCCTTAAAAGAGGTTTCGTCCCTGAAACCTAACTCTCACTTAAAAAATTCTAGGTAAAAATTGCGCATCTCTTCTTCAACTTCCCAAGTAGCATCTGATATCCTACGATGCTTCTATATCACTTTCACTATTGGAATAACTTTATGACGAAGCTGCTTTTCTTTACGGTCTGCTATCTCAATAGGCTGCTCTATGTAATTTAACTGTTCATCAAACTCAATCTCTGCTAACGACGCGTGGGACGTGTCATCAGCTAGACATTTCCTCAAGTGAGAAACGTGAAAAGTAGAGTGAATCCCTTCTAACTCTTCAGGCAAATCCAGCCTGTAAGCTACTTCACCAACACGACCGACAATCTTAAACATTCCAATGTACCTTGGACTTAACTTCCCTCTCTTTCAAAAATGAATAATTCCCTTCCATGGCGAGACCTCTCGCATCACATTGTCACCAACGTTAAACTCGATTGGTCATCGCCGCTTATTTGCATATGACTTCTGACGGTCTTGAGCAGCTTTCATTCTTGCCTTGATCTGATCAAACCTTGAAGAGGTTTCTTGTACAACTTCCAGACTTCCAATATCTTTCTGACCAATCTCTCCCCAACATACAGGAGTTCTACAGCGTCTACCATACAACATCTCAAACGGTGGCATACCAATACTTGAATGGTAGCTGTTGTTATAGGAGAACTCTGCCAGATGCATATGAGCATCCCAACTTCCTCCAAAGTCTAAAACACAAGCACGTAGCATATCCTCAAGGGTTTGGATAGTCCTTTAGGACTGCTCATCTGTTTGGGGATGATATGCCGTAATGATGTTCAATCTTGTTCCCATAGCTTCATGGAACTTCTTCCAGAATCTTGAGGTAAAACGAGTATCTCTATAAGACAAGATCGACAATGGCATTCCATATTTAGCCACAACCTCCTTGATGAACGCATTTGCTAACGTTTCTGATGAGATGGTCTCTCGTCTAGGCAGAAAGTGAGCACTTTTTGTTAAACGGTCCACAATCACCTAAATGGTATCATGATGTTTAGCTGTACGCAGTAGCTAAGTTATGAAACCCATGGTTATGTGTTCCAAATTTCATTCTGGTATCTCTAGTGGCTGCATCTTCCTATAAGGTTTATGGTGTTCCGCTTTGATTTGCAAGCAAGTTAAGCACTTCCTGACAAAATCTACTACGTCATTCTTCATACTCGGCCACCAGTAGTCTTTCTTAAGATATTAATACATCTTGGTAGATCCCGGATGAATCGATTATCTTGACTTATGAGCTTCATCTAGGATTCGTCCTCTAATATTTCCATGGCGTGGAATCCACATGCGGTCAAACCTAGTCTTCACACCATGAGTGTTGTCCATCAGCTTGTCTTGTTGTCCGAAGATTATTTCCTTCTTCATTAGCCCTTCATTTATAAGTACCTCAGACTGTACCTTGGTAACCTCTTCAAAGAGATTTCAGGTAATGATCAACTTATACGACTTCACTTTTGCGATGACTTCTTCATTATTACGGCTTAGTGCGTCAGCAACCACATTAGCCTTACCAGGATAGTATTTTATATCACATTCGCAGTCCTTTATCAACTCTAACCATCTCCTTAGTCTCATGTTCAGCTCTTTCTGCTCGAAGAAATACTTTAGACTCTTGTAATCGATGTAGATAGTACACTTAGTTCCATGTAAGTAGCGTCTCCAATCTTGAGAGCATGCACCACTGCTATTAGTTCTAAGTCATGCGTCGGGTAAGTACTCTCATGAACCTTCAATTGTCTGGACACATAAGCTATAATCTTTTCTTGTTGCATTAATACACAACCTAACCCATGAAGCGAAGCATCAGTACAAACAACCAAATCCTCATCATCATCGGGTAGAGTAAGGATTTGAGCTTGTGTGAGTCTTTTCTTTAAATCCTCAAAAGCTTCTTCTTGGTACTTACCCCAACTGAATACTAAAGACTTTCGAGTCATCCGGTCAACGGTGCGGTTATTTTGGAAAAGCCTTCAGTGAATCTCCTATAGTAGTCAGCCAACCCTATGAAGCTTCGTATATCAGGCGGGTTTTGCGGAGTCTTCCAATTCGTTATCGCCTCAATATGAGCTGGGTCCACAGTAATCCTTTCAAGATTGAATACATGACCTAGAAACCGTACCTCACGCAACCAGAACGCGCACTTCGAAAACTTAGCATACAGCTTCTCTTCCTTTAAAATCTCCAATACTTCTCTTAAATGATCAACATGGTCAAACTCGCTCTTAGAATAAATCAATATGTCATCAATGAAAACGATGACTGACTTATCTAACACCGGCCGGCATACCCAATTCATCATATCCATAAATGTTGTGGGAGCATTCGCTAGACTGAACGACATCACGAGAAACTCGTAGTGTCCATACCGCATCTGAAACGTCATCCTTGGGATGTCTGCCTCTTTCACCTTTAGATGATGGTAGCCTGATCTAAGGGCTATTCAAGAGAACCAACTCGAACCTTTTAGTTGATCAAACAAATCATCAATCCATGGCAACGGATATCTGTTCTTCACCGTAAGCTTATTCAGCTCGCAATAGTCTATACACATTCTCATACTTCCATCCATCTTCTTAACGAACAAAACCGGTGCGCCCCACGGGGAAAGACTCGGCCTTATAAAACCTTTGTCGAGTAGTTCTTGTAGTTAAGACATAAATTCCTTCATCTCGGACGGCGCCAGGCGGCCAGGCTGTGCTCCTAGTATTAAGTCTATTTGGAATTCTATCTCTCGCTCCGGTGGAAACCCCGGAAGGTCCTCAAGGAACACATCTGGGTAGTCATGAACAACATGAAAATCTCTCACTTCTTTCTTCTCAGCCGTAGCTTTGTCAACATATGCTAGATAGGCATCGCATCCTTGCCTTAACAAACCTTCAGCTTTTATCATCGAAATGACATTAAGCCCTGAACTTTCTGTATCACCATACACTTTCACCGTACCACCATTCAAGGAATTTAACCTTATCAACCTACTCTTACACACTATCTGAGCCTCGAACTCAGATAGCCAATCCATTCCCAAAACCACGTCGAACCCTCCTAAGGTCATAACATATAGGGTAATAGGGAATTCTCGTCCCTCTAACTCTATCTTACAATCCTTAACCATTCTCATTATCCTAACCGAGGTCTCACTAGCATTTTCTACTATAAAGGTTACAGGCACATGATAACATTTCATATTTGCTAACTTACTAAATATCGTAGCTACAAAACTTCTATTTACGCCTTAATCGAACAATACAGAAGCGGAAATACCATTTACTAGAAACGTACATGTCACAATATCTGGGATCTGCTTGGCTTGCTCCTGAGTCAGCATGTAGGCACTGGTACTTGGCCTAGGTCGGTCAGCATCTTTCTTTCCGCTCCCTCCATCTTCGGTACATGCCCTTGCCATATGACCCTTCTTACCGCACTTGTAACACGTGGGCTAGGCGTTGCATTCATGAGCGTAATGCCCCCACCTTCCAACATTGGTAATAAGCATTTGACCCTAGCATGCACTCTTCACCATGAGATTTCCCACACTTATGGCAAACATCAGAACCAGTACCCCACTTGCACTCACTAGTGTGCATCTTACATGACTTATTTTCCCACGCCCTCTGCTTCTAATCCTTGGGGTTCCACAACTGAGTAGCCGATCGTTTGATAGGAACAAATCATTTCTTCACTTTCTTCTCTTCTACCACCAGATCGTCATAAACCATCTCTGCGAGTTCGACAACATAGTCAAAAGTAGCATGTTTACTTGCCATGACTAAGGTGCGGACATTCTGTGGAAGCCCTATGATGTAGCACTTGATTCTTTTCACTTCAGTGTTTACCATATCAGGGACCAACCTAGACATGAGGTTGAATTCAGTAGTGTGCTCGCGGTGTATCATCTTACTCGCCCTCAAATTCACGAACTTCATCTCAGCCTTCTCAACTTCAGCATCAGCATAGAAACGTTCCATGACCATCTCCTTCAAGTCATCCCACCTCATCGCCTTAAGCTCTTCTCGAGTCGTCCTCTGTTCCACAGTCTCCCACCAGTACTGTTGGTGCATAGATGTCAGTAGTTCATATGTCTAATGTCTGTAATCGAGTCTGTAATATTGTTTGTGTATTTGTTTGTAAAAGCGAAGTTGTTGACAAGTTCGCTTAGGCGAACTTGTTAACCAAGCGAAGTTGTTGACAAGTTCGCCTAGGAGAACTTGTTGAACGAGCGAAGTTACGGACAACTTCGCCTGAGGCGAAGTTGTCGTGTATTTAAATAGTGTACGGCTTACTGTTTAAGGTTAGAGTTTTAGTTGATCGAGTTGGTTATTTAAGTGTAATTCAGTAAGTCTATTGACGTGAGGTCGAGAGTCTGTAAGTATCTCGGTTCGAGTTATTAATATAACGTGGTTTTGTTCGTATCGTGTTCGTGTGTTCGTGAGCTAATATTCTACGTCCGTAACGATCTACACAGGGATTCCGCACCTGTGTATATCGGGATATCTCGTGTGATCCGTCCGGGGAACCTACAATTGGTATCAGAGCTTTTGCTCGATTGTGTGGTTCGGGATATTCACGCGGGTGTAGAATTCGTTCCATTTCGGGTATTACCGGGACGAGTTTGTGGTGTTTTTGCTCATTCTAGCTTCCTACCAGTGTGTTCAAGCCTTTAAACCGTCAGAATCGTCGTTAAAATCCGTTTTTCAGATCTGCAGAAAGTTCAAGTTCGTCAGGCGAAGTTGCTGTTCATCAGGCGAAGTTGCCGTCAGGATACGTAGGGTTTCAGCGAAGATATAAGGAGAAGCGAAGTTATTCACAACTTCGCCTATCTCCTCAACTTCGCCTAACTCAGCGAATTTATCCTTAAGTTCGCCTAACTCAGCGAAGTTCTCATCAAGTTCGCCTAGCTCAGCGAAGTTCTAATCAAGTTCGCTTACTTTCTAAGTTCGCTTACCCTAAGCGAAGTTATTCTCAACTTCGCCCAGTCACGCGAATTTAAGAAGAATCCAGCGAAGTTATTACTTAAGCGAAGTTATCCTTAACTTCGCCTACAGTACTGTTCAGAGGAAATTTTTTAACTTCACCTTTTCAGAATTTTTCGGGTTTCTGAGTCTTCAAGAAGGATGTCGTCGATCAACATCTCAGAGCTTGTAAAGATGGAAGTTGAAGCGGGGTCAGCTACAAAGGCCCCAAGGTTGCTGAAGGGAACCGATTTTGTCGCGTGGAAAGATCGGTTCATACAATACGTTAAGTACCAGGATGCAAAAATGTGGGTATGCATCCAAGATGGATATATTCCACCAATCATGGAGTATGAGGGTCGAGACCAAATCAAGAAATACAGTAAAATGGAAGAGGAGGAGAAAAATATGTATGAAGCCGAGAGCAAGGCTCATGCTGCAATCACAATGGCTCTTCCACAGGAGATCCTCCATACATTCAGAAAGTATACATCAGCTAGAGAGCTTTGGGAAGCTCTTGAGAGCCGATTTGAAGGAAATGTAGGTATTAGGGCTTCAAAGATAAAGTTGCTCAAGACTCAATTTTCAGTCTTTAAGTACTTAAAGAACGAATCTCTTGATGATATTATCACTCGATATTATCATCTCATGACTGAATTGAGTAACTACTCCATTTCATATCGAGAAGAAGAGATTGTGGAAAAACTTCTCGATGCTCTCCCACCAAAATGGGAAATGTATACTGTGCTGATGAGGGAAGACAAGGACTTCCCTACTTATGATCTTGAAACCGCTGTCAACAAGCTCAGAACTTTTGAGCTTAATATGGTAAGAAAAGAAACATCTATGGATCAGGTTCAAGATCCGGGCATGTACGGTGCTAAAGTAAACTCCAATACAAGTACAAAGACTGATTCTGCCGCCTACTACTCGAAAGGTGAGTCGGGTGCAAATTCTTCACATGAGGGGCATGTGTCAGTAAACTCAAATGGGGATGTTTGCTTTGTTGCGGGTGGATCAAGTGGTACTCAACAGACAGCAAGCAAGAGTAGTGGATCCTCAAGTTCCTCAAGCAATAATTACTCTAAGATGCCATTGAGCGTCAAATCTGCTGAAGAGCAGTTTGGCCTCTATGCTTCCTTTATTGCTTCATATGAAAACTATATTCAAGGAAAGGTGGTTGATCCAGCGATGCTAGATGAAGACTATGACCAGATCGATGCTGATGATCTGGAGGAAATGGATTTACAATGGCAGATGGCCATGATAGTGAGGAGAGTGAAGAAGTTTATGAGAAAGACGGGGAGAAAGTTTGTTGGTGGCAGGCCAGGGTTCGACAAGTCTAAGGTGAGGTGCTATAACTGTCAACAAAACGGGCACTTTGCCAAAGATTGCAGAAACGAGCGAGTTGAACGTGGTCAGGGCCGGTCTGCACAGCACACTGGGAGTACTAAAGAAGTCAATGCCATGCTGTCCAGAGAAGCAGGTGAATACAACTGGAACCTGCATTCGAATGAAACTGGTGAACAGGCAAATATGGCTAAGGTTGAGAATGAAGAACGTGAGAAGACTACCGGAGAAGAGAAAGCTACTGGTAAGGAAAAAGCTTTCATGGCAGATAACAATGATCAAATCTCCGAGGTAAGTTCTAAATCTATTTGTACTAAATGTGAGAATTTGTCTGAGCAACTTGCTACCATAAGTGATCAGTATGTTCGTTTAGATGCTGAATTTAAAACTCTTAAAGAAGATCATCACTTTACGAAAGCAAGAGAAAACAGTTACAAAGTTAAAATAAAAGCGTGTGAAAAAGATGTTAAAAGCTTAAAAACTAAACTTGCTGAAAAATTAAAGTAATTGATCTAAGTTATGAGGTTTTAGAAGAAAAAACTAAACTGATTGCTGAACGAGAAAAGCAGATTGCTGACCACCAGGTGAAAGTGGTGGAACTGAACCGAAAACTAGAACAGTTCAGAAATTCCTCAGCTATTCTTGATCACCTTGTTAGTGATCAAGGAACCTCTACAAAGAGAGGAGGAATTGGTTATCACGAGGTTCCACCACCTTATAACCACAATTACACTTTTAACCCTAGTGTTCAGAAATCTGTTGATTTTGAAGTTCCTCAGACAGTTCCAATCAAGGTTACGAGTAAAGAACCAAGTGTTAGTAGTGGCGAAACGAGTTCGCCTGTTTCAAGTGAGAAAATTTCTGTTACGAGTCCAGTCTCATCGGATTCGGATAAGTTGTCTGAATCGGGTAAGACAAAAGAGAAGGTAGTGTTACCCACTGGTGGAGAAAAAGATAAAACTTCTAAAAAGAATACTCCACTCAACCCGTACGTCCCACCTTATGTGAGACGAACGGCCGGTAACACAGCCTCTACATCCAAAACAACATTTGAAAAGAAAATGGAGTATAGGTGTTGTTTTAGGTGTAATAAGTTAGGACATCTTGTTGCAGATTGTCCTCTGACGCCTAAATTCAGAGGCGTGAGGCCTATTAAAACTGAGCATAAGTCTACTGGTAATTTTAATACTGTTAAAAATGAAAACCCTTTAAAGTTCCGACATGTAACTAATTCAGGTTTTCACAGAAACAAACCTCAGTTTAACAATGCTAATAACCAAACCACAAGATATAATACTTTCAATGCACATAGGTTTGGAAGGCCTCACACTCAATTTCCAAGGAGATTTCCTAATAGGACTGACAGGAATTATCCAAATGCTAACTTTGGAAAGCAGAAGTACCGGATGTATAGATCCAAGACCAATTGGTCTTGGGTCCCTAGATTCTAATCATTTGCTTTATTGTGCAGGAACAGTTGAACAGGGCTGCCCACAGTCTTTGGATTGTAGATAGCGGCTGTTCCCGGCACATGACGGGTAACAAATATTTGTTACACGACTTAAAACCTGTTCAGGGAGCGAGAGTTAGTTTTGCTGGTGAAAGTGGAGGAAGAATTACGGGAAAAGGAACGGTGTCCAATGGGAAAATGACACTTGAGAATGTGAATTTTGTAGAAGAGCTGAAGCACAATCTGCTGAGTGTGTCGCAGATTTGTGATAAGGAGTATACTGTTCATTTCACGAAGAATGAGGCGATCGTGTTGAAGCCTAGTTTTCAGATACCAGACGAGTGGATAGTGATGACAGCTCCACGTGATACAAACACATATGTGATGGATATGAGGTCTACTGAAATGGCCACGGGAGAATCATGTTTAATGACGAAAGCAAGCGAATCGGAATCCGAACTATGGCACAGGAGAATGGGGCACATTCATCTTCGGAAGATGAACCACATTGTCAAAAATGGGCTTGTGATGGGCGTTCCCTTGAAAAGTTTTAACTTTGAAGACAAATGTATTGCATGCAAGAAGGGAAAGCAACACAAGAAATCCCATCTCACCAAGAAGGTCAACTCTATTGCCAGTACTCTAGAACTGCTTCACATGGATCTCTTCGGTCCAGTGAATGTAAAAAGTCTAGGAGGTACTTCTTACTGCTTGGTGATCACTGATGACTACTCGCGATATTCGTGGGTATATTTTCTGAAATCGAAAGATGAGACGGCTCAAATGGTGAAGAATTTGATTACTAAAGTTGAGAACGTCATGAGTAAAACAGTTAAGTTCATCAGAAGTGACAATGGGACGGAGTTCAAGAACTTTGAAATGGAGATCTTCTGTCTTCAGAAAGGAATTGAACATCAATACAGCGCTCCGTATACTCCGCAACAGAATGGAGTGGCTGAAAGGAAGAACCGAACTTTAATTGATGGAGCCAGAACTATGCTGGCAGATTCGAAGCTTCCTGTGATGTTCTGGGCTGAAGCAGTTGCTACAGCCTGCTATGTTCTGAATAGAGTGTTAACCGTTAAGAGACTTGGTAAAACTTGTTACGAGCTTATGCATGGAAGGAAGCCCAACTTGAGTGGTCTTGAACCATTCGGGTCCCCTTGTTCGATCTTGAAGACAAACTCTAAATTTGGTGAAGTAGCCGATGAAGGAATCTTAGTCGGTTATGTTGTTGGTACACCCAACAGGCGTGTCTTCAATACTTCGACTTGCAAGGTGGAGGTGGTGTGTAACACTGACATCACAAGTTACCAACCGCCAAAACCTAGCAATGGACCTGCTGAGCTTTTCGACTATGTTAAGCTTTTTAAGTCGTTTAACGTACCGGATTTGGAGATTTCTGAAGAAGAAGAAAGAGCTGCGACGAAGATGATACTCGATGAGGAAGAAAATCTATTGCAAAGACAGCTGATTGATAAGTGTCAACCTTCCTCATCAAACACTATCGGTACCCCTGCTGCCTCAACTGAAGAAGAATTTATCAATCATTTTCACTCTCAGCATGAAACAACCATTGATGAGATCTCTTCTAATTTGGAAGATAATTTGCATGTCGGTCCTGTTCCGACCACGAGAATTCATAAAGATCACCCTTTGGATAATGTGATTGGTGATGTGTCCTCAGGTGTACAAACGAGAAGTAGCTTGAATGAACATACCTGTGTTTATACAAGCATTAAGGAGACATGAATAATCGATGAATGCCTGTATACCTGCTTTATAAGCCAGATCGAACCGAAGAATTATCAAATGGCTTTAAAGGACAGATCGTGGGTCGAGGCCATGCAAGAAGAGTTGGCTCAATTCGAGAAGATGGAAGTTTGGACTTTGGTTGAAAAACCAAAGAATGTGCATGCGATAGGCACAAAATGGGTGTTTAAGTGCAAGAGAGATGATAAGGGGATTATTATAAGAAACAAGGCGAGGCTGGTCGTTAAAGGTTTTAATCAACAAGAGGGGATTGATTATAACGAAGTGTTCGCACCTGTCGCCAGGTTGGAAGCCATAAGATTGTTTTTGGCGTTTGCTGCTTATGAAAAGATGAAGGTGTTTCAGCTAGATGTAAAGAGTGCGTTTTTGAATGGGAAAGTTGATGAGGTTGTGTATGTTGAGCAACCTCCGGGTTTTCCTGACCCAGACTATCCAGATCACGTGTACAGGTTGAGCAAGGCGTTGTATTGATTACATCAGGCACCTCGTGCCTGGTATGCAACTTTATCGGATTACTTGCTCGAGAATGGTTTTGAAAGAGGGAAGATTGATAGCACGTTGTTCTTCAAAAGAGATGGAAGCGACATCCTGCTGGTACAAGTCTACGTGGATGACATTATATTTGCTGCATCAAAAGTCTCCATGTGTCAGGAGTTTGAAACGGTCATGAAGAAAAGGTTTGAAATGAGTGCTATGGGTGAACTAACTTTCTTTCTAGGATTGCAGGTTGATCAGAGGAAGGACGGGATGTTCATTCATCAAACGAAGTATGTTCATGATGTGCTCAAGCGCTTCAAGATGGAGGACAGTTCTCCATATGATACTCCAATCTGCGTCAATCACAAATTGGGTGCTGAAGTAGACGGTGATGCAGATGTGGACCCAACTCAATATCGGGCAATAATAGGTTCTTTAATGTACTTAACTGCATCTAGGCCTGATATAATGTTTGCTGTTTGTCTTTGTGCACGTTTTCAGGCAAATCCAAAAGAATCTCATTTGAAAGGTGCAAAGAGGATACTGCGGTATCTCAAGGGCAAGCCGAAGCTGGGGTTGTGGTACCCGAGAGGAGGAGACTTGGAGCTGGTCGCTTACACAGACTCTGATTATGGAGGGTGCAATCAGAGTCGGAAGTCAACAACTGGAGGATGCCAGTTTCTTGGTGGCAGATTGGTGTCGTGGCAATGCAAGAAGCAGACTTCAGTCGCAATTTCAACCTGTGAGGCAGAATACATGGCAGCATCCAACTGCTGCTCTCAGGTTCTTTGGATACAACAACAATTGCGCGACTATGGTCTGAATTTCTTACTTACTCCTATTTGCATTGATAACACAGCTGCTATCTCAGTAACTAACAATCCCGTGAAACATAGTAAAACTAAACACATTGACATACGTCATCATTTCATACGGGATTGTGCTGAGAAGAAACTGATAATTCTTGAAAAGGTGGATACGCTTGATAATTTCGCTGATTTATACACTAAAGCGTTTGACAAATCCAGATTTCAAAACCTTATTGAACTGAATGGGATGATCAATCCCGAGTAACCTTGCTTATCTTGTGATTTATAAAAAAAAAAAAAAAAACGTCACTAATCGCTTAAAAAATATGTCGGTTACATTAGTTTGAAGGACATGTCTTCGGATATGTTTTGGTCCTCATTTTCTACTTGTAGATTTTGAGGATAGCCATTAACCAGATTACTGATAGTGACCGGGGCGGTTTATGATGAGTTTTTTTTGTTCTTTCGCTTAAAATTAGTCGATCATACTTAGTTAGAAGGACACATACTAGTATGTGGTCGGTCCAGCTGATCCATTGGATCTTCGGGATAGCCGTTTACCTGAAGACTTTGTTTTGGTCGGGGCGATAAATGTTAAATTTTTGAAAAAAAACGTGAGAAATGAAATTATTTTTCAAGTCTGTTACTTCGTAAGAAGTTCGTTAGCTATGTTTAACAGAAAATTGATCCAACCTTGGAAAATGATAGATATACTAACTTTGTGTGCTTAACTAGTGAAGTTATTAGGCTTAAAAGGCTTTAGGACAGCCATTGTATGTCATGGTAACTTTTAATGGTGCGTAAAAGTAGATGTGATACAAACTAATTTTACTTGATTTTACGTGGAAACTCCTTAAGATTTTTGCGTGTCTTCATATATATCTTTCCGAATGATAGGCAGAAAAGCGATTACCCAGTCATACACGAGCCCATGTGTGTTCTGATTTCCGTGAAGATAGCGTCTCAAGATACTGCAGTGATCCAGATTCGGGACTTGCAGTTAATTTCTACTATGAAGTCTATGTTTATTCAAAAAAAAAAAAAAAAAAGGTACGTTTTTTTTTGAAGTTATTGAAACATATTAGTGATGATAAGATCAAGACTTCTCAATCTTAGAGTAAGAAGAAGAACGGAAACCAGAAGAAGAGTACTTATATGTTTAATCAGACACTATGGGTCGAAGTCAATTCGGGGTGACTTGGGGAAAGCCAAATACGCTTTGAGGATAGATAGGAGGCATCAATATTTCTGAGTTGTTGCCCACTTAAATTTTGAGGATTAATCGAACCTAACTCGTATCACAGAAACGATGAAAACCACTTTAAGTTATACCTGCTTACAACCTGTCTCTATATGTCATAATACAGCTAAACACGGATCTATGTGACAGTCACGTAGTTAATATGATTCCTGTTCGGATCTTTTCTAAAACGTAGCAGTCCCTATCGAGACTGAAATTTGATCCCTTATATTTTAAATTTTTTAAGTTTTTGTACTTAGATAGTTTTATGATTTTTTAACTGGTTACTTAGAATTGATCATGTCATTTTTTTCTTAAAGGAAAGTTTTATAACTTAATTGGAAAAATTTTCAAATTATAAGGTTTAATTCTGTAAATATATAGGCGATGTTGTTGAACAGGCGAAGTTGTGAATAACTTCGCCTATCCGTAACTTCGCCTGTATAACCCAGACCCTATATAAGGATGTTAAAAAGGTAACTGTTCATCACTTTTTCAAAATCCAGCGAACTTATCCAGAGCGAACTTACTGTTTCCGGCGAACTTGATATTTACACCGATCACGTGTTATTTATTCCCGATTTTCAAACCGATCAAAGGTTCGAGATGTTGTTTTATCATATATTACAAGTTCTTTCATGCTAATCAAGGGTCGTTTCGACCCGGTTATTAACCTCGAATCGTCGGACATTCAACCGATTTTCAAAACTTGTTGTTACGTGTTAATCACCATACTGATCGTCAACATGTCCTTAAAAAGCTTGTTTTAAGGATCCTTAATCGTCTAAACTAGCCGAAACATCGGATTTTGATGTTTGCAGTATCTTACTGTCGCCGTTTCAGATTCAGGCGAAGTTAGGGTTTACGCGAAGTTATCCGTAACTTCGCCTGAAGCTTAAGTTCGCCTGAGGCGAAGTTATCCATAACTTCGCCCGAAGCTTAAGTTCGCCTGAGGCGAAGTTATCCGTAACTTCGCCTGTAACTTAAATTCGCCTGAGGCGATGTTGTGATGAGGCGAAGTTAACTTTAACTTCGCCTAAGATCAATTTTACTTAGTGTTAATTAGACGAACTTAAAGCTGAAGCGATGTTGTTCTCAACTTCGCCTCAACTTTAACTTCGCCTATACAGAGTTTATCACAACTTCGCTCATGGTAACAAGCGAACTTGTGCTATGTCTTTGTGTCGTTCTAACTTGGTTAGTTTGTTGCAGATATGGCTGCGGTAGCTGGTGCTGGAGGTGCAGGAGGAGATGATGGTGACAATCAGAGACAATTTTTCCCGGGTCACAATATGTACATTACACTTGACCCGGAGGCGAGCGGTGTGGACGACTATCGCGAGATCATCACCTTCCTCCTACGCTCGAGGATTTTTCATGCCATAACAAACACTCTGTCGATATCTCTGCCGAATATTGAAGACTTCTGGCAGACGGTCGAATACGACTGTCGTGTTGAGCCCCCGGTCATGAGAGCGACTGTGAACAATCAAGAAGTTCAGTTCAATTCTGAACAGATCCGGGTGGCGCTACGGTTTGGAGAGGAGACTCGAGACGATCCAACTGAGTTTGTCGCTCCTTTCCGTGATGGAGCGTTTCTCCGAATGGGCTACTCTGGTCCATTAGGAGATACCCAGAGGAGGAAGGGTTTCCTTCTAGATCAGTGGCGCTTCCTCATGCACATTATGATAGTTTGCATGTCTGGGAGGAAGGCGGGCACTGACGGTATGGGTGCGACCATGCAGTCTGCAATGACTGCACTGACCTATAACAAACGTTATAGCTTCAGTCAAATGGTCTTCTACGAGATTGATAGGCAGAGGAGGGCGACGTCTCGGGAGCGGTTCATTATGTACCCACGTTTTATCCAAATGATATTGAACCATGTGGCTCCGACTCTACCTCAGAGACGCCCGATAAGATACGTGGAATCGGTGAGCAAACATATCTTTGCTCAATGCCGCACGTCGAGTGCGAGGAGCAACCCAGAACGTCGTCCCAGGCATACTCCTCTGTTTGGGTTTTTAATCAACCCAGAGTATGTTCCTGCTGGTGGGGACGAGTTCAGAGATCCTCAACCGCGACAGGCAAGAGCAACTCAAGCTGTTCCTGCTCCTGCTGTGCCTGTTGTGTCTACTGCAGAGGATATTGATCTTGACGCTGTGTTTGGAGGTCAAGGCTATTTTGATATGGATCACGTTGAAGAGGTGCAGGTCTCGGCTGCACAAGGTTTGGGTGTGAGTATGACTAGAGCAGCTACGTCAATGGCTGACTCCGATTTGGATGAGATTATGAATGAGGGGAGACGGTTGATGGTGTCTCGTGAGAGAACGATAGGGAAGAGAAAGAGAACGGAAGATGATGAAGAGTCAGAAGAGGAAGAAGACATACATAAGCTGATAAGAAGATCAAGACGGGAGAGGACAGGTGCTGGCATGGGAGCTGGAGAGACTTCAAGGACTGTACGATTTGTTCCGGCCGCACTGTCTGGTATGTCCATTGTTCCTTCTTCTGTACAGGTGACAAGTACAAGCGCGCGGATGTTCCCGTGGTGGCTACATCAACGGCTGGCATTCCATCCACCACTACCATCCAGACGTCGACTCCGGAGATTGTGTCTCTACCACCGCCAACGCTTACTCAGTCAGTGGTAGCTGCACGTTTTGTGGAGTCAACGGTCGTTACTGCTGCAGGGTTATCAGGTATGGTACCACCTGCGGTTACGCCTGCTTCTGGTGTCTCGCCTTCGCCTACTTCAGATTCAGAAAGAATAGCTTCACTAGAGCGGATCGTGGCAGAGCAGTCGAAGACTATTCAAAGCCTAGTGGAAGCAAATCAACTACAGGCATCCCTCCTGGTTGAGCATGGGAAAGTTATAGATGCCTTGAAGGAGTTCTTGGCATCTCAGGGGGAGATGAGCTGTAAAGGCGACGACCTCAGAACGAAGAAGAGAAACGACCGAGACGATGATCCCAATGCATCGAAAGATGCAGGTGGTGAGCTGCCAAGAACTTCTCAAGCTCTTGGTACTTCCACAGCTGAGGGGGAGTCTACCGACGCGGCTGGTGGTGATGATGTGGTGTTGGTGGAGGATGACGTGATTGATGCGCTGAAGGAACTGGACGATGACATGTTCAGCGATGATGTGTTATTTGATGAAGATGTGTTGCCGAGTGATATAATTGAGAAGATCGGTGAGCAGATTGTGATTGAAGATGGGATAGAAGAGGGGGAGATAGTAGAAGAAGACGTTGAACACGAGATCCCTGATGTTGAGAAAGCCGACATGGGTGCTGAGATGGATGAGACTGAGTGGGAGGAGCAGCCTAGGTGGAAGGAAGGCTGTGCTCATTGGTTTATTAAGACCAAGAAGCCTGCTGTTCCAGCCATGTTCAAGAAGAGTTATAACATCAAAGGCTATGCTGAGTCGAAGAAGGGAATTATCTGTTGGATTTATGATGAACAGATGAAGTTGTTTGTGGTGAAGCGTTATGATGGTATTCAATACTTCAAAAGAATGTTGAGATCTCTCAATACGTTGCCGGAATGTGAGGTGAAGGATTTGGCCAGGTTAGGCCTGATAAATAGAAGTGACAACAATATGGCGAGAGTGATTGAGAAGATTGTGTGGAAAGAAAGCATAAAAGAAAAGAAGTTTGAACTATTAAAGCCACAGAAGGGAAAGCTCGTGGAGGATACAGAAAGGGGATTGAGAGCAGATGGCAAGCCATGGATGGTGATGAAGTACAAACCGATCCGATGCATCAAGGAGGTTCCAATGAAGACTATGCCTCAAGATGTGTTGAAGAATCTAAAATGGTGGTACGTTGATTGCCAGACTGCTGAAGCCGTGATGGAAGACGAAGATGAACAAGAAGTGCTGAGGGTGTATGACCCGATGCATCTTGTTAACTTATCGAAAGCTGATCTGCAAGTGTTGAATGAAAAGAAGATATTCTATATTCCTGCTTGGAAGGATGAAGCAAGTAAATATCAGCGAGTAGTCACGGTGTGTGTTAGAGAAGGAGTGCACGCTTGAAGATACAGGATTACGAGACAAGAGCTGAAAGATCAAGATATGAAGCTACTGCCAAGGGGGAGTCTGTTGGTGCATAGATGTCAGTAGTTCATATGTCTAATGTCTGTAATCGAGTCTGTAATATTGTTTGTGTATTTGTTTGTAAAAGCGAAGTTGTTGACAAGTTCGCTTAGGCGAACTTGTTAACCAAGCGAAGTTGTTGACAAGTTCGCCTAGGCGAACTTGTTGAACGAGCGAAGTTACGGACAACTTCGCCTGAGGCGAAGTTGTCGTGTATTTAAATAGTGTACGGCTTACTGTTTAAGGTTAGAGTTTTAGTTGATCGAGTTGGTTATTTAAGTGTAATTCAGTAAGTCTATTGACGTGAGGTCGAGAGTCTGTAAGTATCTCGGTTCGAGTTATTAATATAACGTGGTTTTGTTCGTATCGTGTTCGTGTGTTCGTGAGCTAATATTCTACGTCCGTAACGATCTACACAGGGATTCCGCACCTGTGTATATCGGGATATCTCGTGTGATCCGTCCGGGGAACCTACAAGTACATACTTCATCACCAAACGACTAAGTGGCGTAACCTACTGCCTGGTCGGGACGGCCCTCGCTATTCTGGATAACCTTGTCCATTGTAGTTATCCATTAGAGAGTAGCGATTGCATCTCATAAACCAGTCAGCTTTGGTGGGTCGCAACATTTGAATGACTTGTAGTTACATCCTCATCATCCTTTTTGCCATTTTCCCCCATCCTCTTAGCGGTCCTCGCATAACTTTCAGCAGACTTGCTTGGATGCAGATTCTTCACTCCAGCAGCTACAACTTGAGCAATGGCGGCTTGAACAGTAGGATCCAGTTGATAACTTTCATTATTTCTTGGACCTCGCAGAGTTTCACTCACTTCCTCTCTTGCGTCGGTAACTGGCTTAGAAGGTTCTCGGACAATACGTGACCTACCACGACGTCCAGTGCGACCTCCCTGTCTATCAATTTTCCTAGCTCCAGCCATTCGTATTTTATAAGGAAACACAAATGTCATCACTTAAGGAACTATTTAGTAGGTGGATTGTAAGGCTAACAGGTAATAACATTGGCCAGTTGTGATTAGTTGATCACCCTACTCTCCGTGTCCTATGCACTGCCCTTTGTGAGTCCACTTGTGCTAGGTTCCATTTTAAACAGTTAATCAGTCAACCAAACAATCAAATAATCCCATCTCTAGCAATTTAGCTAACTTTCTTACTAAATACATGAAATTAATCATGTACCTTAACCTTACTTAGCTTGCTTGACACATGTCTTTCTTGAACTGACATCTTCTTTCTTTTCCTACTTAAGTCCCAATATATGTTCAAGTATAAGCACGTAGGACGCATATTTCTCTCGAACTTATGCTCTGATACCAACTTTTAAGGTCCCGGTCCCGGAGCCCTACATTAGTGTTGGATTTACTCATAAACACAAGTCTGAATATCAGAGTTAATTAAAACTTTTGCGGAATATTAATACTTCGTTACAAAACATTCAAACTTGACTTTAACACATAACATAAAATAGTTTATTAAAACATCATGACAAATCTTCATTGGATGTCAGTCCATTCAAATCATGCAATGTGTCTGCCTCTCAAGCCAACTACTTCAATCTATTCACCTGCGTGCATACTAAAAGTCAGCTACGCTGAGTGAGTTCTAGTTAAACATGCAACATACAATACATTCACATACTTACTTATGCGTATCTGAATATGCATATTACTTACTTAACCCGTTCATTCTTTCCTTCGTACATACATAAGTATATACCTTCATTCTTACTTTCATTCTTTCTTTCTTTCATACTTTCATAATGTATCTTACTTTACATACATACTTATACGTTTAAGGAGCCTTTCACTCTATAACCTCAAAGATATTATTAGGGTCTGCCACCCTTAAAGAGCCTTTCGCCCTATAGCCTCGCAGATATTATTAGGGTCTGCCACCCTCCTTCTCAGATATTATTAGGGTCTGCCACCCTCCTTCATAGATATTATTAGGGTCTACCACCCTCCTTAACAGATATTATTAGGGTATGTCACCCTCTTACCGTCAATTCATAAGTACCTTCCTTTTCTTTTATATTAATATACTTTCATACATACTCTTAATATTTTCTACATCATTCATATATCATACATACATCATTCAAAGGCATTCATATATCATACATACATCATTCATAAACATTCACATAGCATAAACTTACCAATTAAGGTAAGTCTGTTAACCAATCACATCGATTATGCACACAGCCTCGAAAACATAACAAGGAAATGGGGCTAGAAACTCACCTGGATCCGGTTACGTTCGGAGCCAACAGTAATCCCTTTCTTTAATTGTGCACGGCTAACTGTTAAATATATATATATATATATGTTAAGCCACCATATAATTAATTAAGCTGGTATTTTAGTTAACCAACGTACAAACTAAGTTAGGCTCGTTTGTTTAATTTATACTGATGGGATAGCTTTGTTTTATTTAGGATATGGGCTTAGTAAACTCGTGGACTTAGTTAGATCAGGCCCAACTATCAATAATGGAATCCGGGCCCAACTGGGAACCAGGCCCAAAGCCAAAACAGAAAACTAAGTAGCCGAGAACCCAAAGGCGGAGAACTTGGCAGAGAACTCAGCAGAGAACTTAAGGAACTGAGAACTCAATGGGAACCGAAAACTCAATAGGAACCGAGAACCCATAACCGAGAACGCCAAACACAGGACTCATGACCGAGAACTCTAAACAGAGATCTCATGACCGAGAACTCTAAACAGAGAACTCATGACCGAGAACTCTTGCCTGATGCTTTTCTCCTCTTTTCATTTCTTTCTTTTCTCGTGTAGCTGTTGATGATCTTTATCATTATTATTATTATTGCTAATTTTTCTTATCCAAATTACTCTTATTATTATTATATCATCAAGATCAAACCATTTTTGGTATAAAGCTTGAATCTTTATCGATTTCAAAACTCGTTTTAGCTAGGTCTAGAATACTAAACGAGCCGAACTTAACTAATGGGTTCAATGAATCCGACCAATATCGTTTACCTTTCAACGTCAACTTATATTTTTATTAACCCTTAGACCTCGATCTAAGGTTCTATAATTTTTCATAGAAAAACCAATATCAAATGAACGATCTTTAGGATAACACGTACCTTAAGCGGACCAATTTTTTAGGCTTAACGTTAATCCTAGTTAAGCTTTGATGATCTCTTGTTATAATTGTAGATAATAAAAAAACTTGATCTTTCTTTGATATGGTCCAAAATTATAAAGATGGATTCGTGGTGTAGAGAGTGTTTGGCTTAAGTGTCTGTTTTGATGGTGTAGGCTAAGGTGTAGAATGGATGGAAATGGAAAGGATTAGGATTTTAAGGGTTTTTATAATACCTTAAACCCATGTACCTAAGGCACATCTTTCCTTTTTGGTCCATAATTAATTCCATCGAAATAGCCTACTTATTCTTCCATCTTTATTACTTTATTATTTCTATACCAACTCAAGTAAACTTTTCCACCATAAATAATATATTAAATACTAGTCTTAGAAATTTAGGGAAGTTACATGCACCTAACTCATTTAATTGATATTAATTCTTATTTTTTAGTAGATGGACCACCTACCTTATTAAAAACTATTTATTATAAATGTGTTTTTCTTTCAATTTCAAATCATTACTATACATATGTTTAAACTTATAAAATGTGCAATTATTTTAAACTCATAAAGCGGTTTACATTATAACCGGTGTAAAATTACATAATTTTTATTATTAAAAATGAAAAGGTTTAGTAATTCTAATGGTTTAGTATTATAAGTGTTGTTACGTGCAAAGCGTTTTAAGTAATTGGAGCTGGTCTATGTGGAACTGTTACAAATATTAATATATTAACGAAATCTACCATGAATATGTTAACTGTTTTAAAAATAATTGTTAAAACCCGTTGTTAAAGTTCTTGTCTATAAATTGGTCAAAATAAAGCGGTGCTCTACATTATATTCAACGGTTGGATCTCACACCTGTAAATCATTTTTTTACTAGTATTAATAGATGTTTTTGTAGTAGTGGTTCAATCATGTGTGGGACCATCAAAGGACGTTCAACCACCACCGCGTATGAGTATGTATATGCGTATGCGTATGCGTATGCATATGTGTAATCGTAAGTGTATCCTCTACCATAAAACACTAAACCTATAGCATGTAATCATAAAAAAATTGAAAGAACTAAAACAAAAAATGACATATGCGTGAATTGTTTTGCAAAAAGGAAATAAATGTAATGTTGTTTGAAGGTATACATGCTACACCCCAAATAATAAAAGCTAAAATGGGGTTGTGAAAACTCAAATGGAAAGTAAGCGCATATGATGAAGAAAAATCAAGCTAAACCGTTAATGCACGGATTTGGTGTCCGTAGCGATCGAATAATTTATAGGTTGTCTAGTCTTTATATTTAACGTATATTTAATGTAAATGGCCGATTCGCTATGGATTGTATAGCGAATGAGGTCCATTCGTTATTATCTAGACTACTTCGTTAAGATATAGGTATATTTAATGTAAATGAACCGGTTAGATTCGGTTCGTGTAAGGCACTGGTCCTGGTGCCCTACTTTGGCATTGGATTTACTCATAAACACAGTCTTAACTATCAGATCCCTTGGCTGGGTCAAACATCCCATTCGAATGGACCCTCCATTCGAATCGAACCATAGGTTTGAATCAAACCTCCCATTCGAATGGACCCTCCATTCGAATCAAACCATCAGTTCGAATCAAACCTCCCATTCAAATGGACCCTCCATTCGAATCAAACCTTCTATTCGAATGGATCCTCCATTTGAATCTAACCTCTATTCGAATGAACCATCTATTTGATTTAAACCTTCTATTCGAAAGCACCCTCCATTCGAATCAGATGGCATCTGACCCTTTATTCCTTCTTTCTTTCCTTTCTATTCGAATTTTCTCCATTCGAATGCATCCACTGTAGCGTATTAATATCATTATTACTACATATAATAATCATCCATTCTCATATTTCCGTATTATATCATCTTTTAAACACTTTCATTTGTATCCTTGACCAAGATCTAGCTTACTTAGTAATAAAGTTTAAACCTTTATTGATTTCAACCCGTTTAAGCTAGATCTAGGGCTATTACATGAACCGTAAATACTAACGAGTCCATTAATTCCACTTTTAACATCAAGTTTACATTTTTATGGTATAAAAATGCCCGATTTGCCTTAGTACCAAGTCTTAGGGCAAACCGTTCTTAAAAGCTACACCTTTATACATAAAATATACCTCTTGACGTATTTTAAGCTACGGGTTAGCTTCCCGTATAGATATGGACTTGTTTCTTGCTTGATAAACAAATATCTAATAGGATCTAAGCTTGGTTTGGATCTTGGATCTCGACCATGATATTAGGGAGTGTTTGTGTGTGATTTTAAGCGTGTAAGGAGGCTAGTGGATAAGAATGAGAGATTTTAGGGTTTTAGGGAGGTTTAAGGGGTTTATATACCCTTAAGCCCATAGACCTAAGGCCCATCACCATCTCTTATTCCATCTTTCATTAATCAATCTCACACTCTATTATTTTATTTAACTTAATTAAATATTAACACACTTTTAAATAAACACAAACCTTTTTATTTATTAATATCAAAAGCAAGATGTTACAGTTCGACAAGTTATATAAATAAACTAGGTTAAAAATAGGCTTCAAATGAAATATAAACACGAATAAGAAAATCGATGGTTCGCATCATAGGTTGGGTTTCGGAGAAAAAGAATAAAGCTTTAATAAAATATATATATTTCACTAAAAATAAATAGTCTTGATCGTTATGATTTAAAATCATTAAGCTTCGGGTTTTAATTAAAAGATTTAGTTATGATAAAATTAGTCAATATTTATGGGTTCGGCTCATTTTAAAATAACGAACCGATGCTTATAAAATACATGAAAAGAGAAGCTGTTTCACGAGTAACTGAATAATTCGGTTTGATCATACACGAACCCGGGACCACCAATTCCAAAAACGTTTAAGAGCATGTGGTGAGGTGGTTCTAGAAAAGAACTCAAGAAAATGTTATACATAATTTCGTGAAGGGAAGAGTATGTTTGCAAGTTAAATTTGCAAATTAACGCTCTTTTATTTATTGATATGATTTTGTTATGGTTGCACCTAACTCATTTAATCAATATTTGTTCTTATTAGTTGTAGATGGACCACCTACCTTAGTAAAAACTATTTATTATAAATGCCTTTTTCTTTCAATTTTAAATCGCTACTATACATATGTTTAAACTTATAAAATGTGCAACTCTTTTAAACTTATAAATTGGTTTACATTATAACCAGTGTAAAATTACATAATTTTTATTATTAAAAAAGAAATGGTTTGGTATTTCTAATGCTTTAGTATTATAAGCGTTGTTATGTGCAAAATGTTATAAGTAATTGGAACGGGTCTATGTGGAACCGTTACAAAAATGAATATATTAACGAAATGTAACGCTAGTTTCATTCTTATCTACAATGGGGTGGTATAATTTGCAAAATAAAACGGTGCTCTACATTATATTCAACGGCTAGATCTCACACTGTTGTAAATCATTTTTATACCAGTGTTAGTAGACGTCTTTGTAGTAGTGATGCAATCACGTGTGGGACCATCAAAAGGACGTTCAACCACTACCGCGTATGAGTATGTATATGCGTATGCGTATGCGTATGCGTATGCGTAAGCGTAAGTGTATCCTCTACCATAAAAACAGTATACCTATAGCATGTAATCATAAAAAAAATGAAAGAACTATAACACAAAATGACATGCGTGGATTGTTTTGCAAAAATGAAATAAATGTAATGTTGTTTGCAGAGGTATACATGCTACACCCCAAATAATAAAAGCGTAAATGGGGGTGTGAAAACTCAAATGAAAAGTAATCGCATGTGATGAAGAAAAAACAAGCTAAACAAGTGAACCGGTTAGATTCTGTTCGACGAGTGATCCAAGCTTATATAAATAAACTAGGTTCAATTTAGGCTTCAGATGAAATATACACATGAATAAGAAAATCGAGGGTTTGGTTCATGGGTTGGATTTTGGTGAAAAAGATTAAGGCTTGACAATGTATATATATATATATATATATATATATATCAGTAAAAATAAATAGTCTTGATCGTTATGATTTAAAATTGATAAGCTTTGGGTTTTAAATAAGCATTTGGTTATGATATACATTAGTCAATATTTATGGGTTCGGCTCATTTTAAAATAACGAACCGGTGCTTATAAAATAAATGAAAAGAAAACTTGTTATATGAATAAATGAATAATTCGATTTGATCGGACATGAAACTGGGATGAAATTTCTTTTAACTAAATCTACATATCTACTTATCTATCTATCTACATATACTAATAAAAGAAAATAATGAGAATAATGTTGTAGTCCCATATTCATTCTTGGCTTTCTTGCTCAAATTCCTAAAACCATTTTATATGCATTCTATGAACTTTCCATATAAATAAAGATTAAATATTCTAACATTGGACAATTACTAACAAAACAAATCATGTTTACAGCAATTTTGATGAGAAAACATAAAACTAAAAATGGAATTGAAATATTTAACCAATCTCAATTTTAATTTATAATATATAATAATGTCATGCATAATAATATAAAAAATGTACTAATAATAATATACAATTTCTTAGATTACGTTTTCATTTAGAAATTAAATCAATTTCCCTAATATCTTATTTTTTTCTAACTATCTATATTTTATAACATAACAACAAAAATGCATATGCATATATAATTTAAATTTAAAAAAAATCGTATATAAAAATGAATTTAAGTAAAAGAAAAAAATGAATTTAATTGATTTTTGACAATAATAGGTAATCAACCCAGTTTATATATTTAATATAACAAAATCCGAGTTGTTTTTACAAACTCTTCTCTAATCTGCCTTTATATATATATATAGAGAGAGAGAGAGAGAGATAGAGAGAGAGAGTAACAAGAGAAAGCTCATTCTTTGATAGTAAACTTTAAAACTCTTAAAAGAATTATTTTTAATTAAAAATAAAAAAAAAATCCCATTTCCGATTTTTCCGTTATTATATTTTGTTACTCTTCAATAGAAAAAAATAAAACAAAAGACTTTTTAATGCACATACGTATTATTGTGTGATACTGTTGTATGACACATGTGTATTACTATGTATTACTATGTATTACTATGTTCAATAGTGTTTAATTGCATATAGAGAAAATTACCATTTTCCTCCCTGTGTAATATCGTCGCGAGATGGATTAACCACCGAAAAAGAATTTGCGCATGTTGCACCTCTGTTTTTCTCTGGCGGGTTTTTTAGGCTCCTACCGTTAGCCAACATACTGTTGACTCGTTAAAAATTGGCGAATTAACTATGTTGCCCTTCTATCCTTATTAATTATAACATAAACTAACCGGTTTCCCCCTCTTTCCCCGTATTATCTCAAGCGATCCGTTCATCTTCTTCACCTCCATCCGTATAATCTTCGTTCTAATAAACATCGATTAACACCGGATGTCAAGTTAATACTCCTCGGGGTCACCTTCCAAGCCTTCCCGTGTAGACGACTCTTGTGTGAGATGCCCATGTGGTGCAGGGACATGTTACCGGATATCCAGGACTGATGCAAACCCGGGTCGTCGATTCTTGTGTTGTGTAAGTGTTTAATTACTCACGAATTAGGGTTATTTTCTGTTAATCCATGTTGATTCCTTTAATCTGGGTTAGGTCAATTTTAGGGGTAATTGATTCTATTGAATGTGATATTGTTGTTATAGTTGGTTAGGTTGTTTGTTTTTTTATATACAGAAGGGAAGTTGTGGATGGTTAAAATGGGCTGATGATCCCACATGCCCTAGTTGTGAAAAGGTAATTCAAGCAATGGTGAAGATGATGAACAAGAAAGATGAGTATGCAAGAATGAGAAATAAAGAAGTAACAAGGTTGAAGATGTTGCTAGGAATTAGTTGGTTGTTGTTCTTTGTTTATGTTTGTGTTTATTGATTAGTTTTTAACATTGTATTTGTAGTATGAGATAATGTAATCTTTGTTGTTGTTATTCTAGTTGATGTTAAATGTTTAGAGCCATGATGAAACTGAAAAGGATGAAATTAAGAATGTTGAATTTGGGAAGGATGTAGTTTAGTTTGACAATGAAGCAAGTCAATTGGAAGACAATGAGTGTCAATTGGGAGAAGATGAGTTGGTGGCTTATTTGTTGCAATAAGATGAATTATTTAGACCGAGTGAAGCACATGAAATGGATCACGGTGATGATTATGACCCTGAGGTTATGAAAGCAGCTTACGACTACACCAGTGAGCCGGAGGAAGATTACTATCATGATCCATAAAAAGACGATCCAGTGTGGGACTCTGACGGGTCAAATGATGATTGTCATTGGAAGTAGCTTTGTACTTAGTTTCTAGTATTTGTTTGCATTTGAAATGTATTATAATGTGTTACTTTAATTTGACATGATTAAATGTATTGTAATGTTTGCATGATTTCACTTCAAACTACATGTTTTAGAAGCATTAAACACAAAATGTCAAAAACAAACTGTCAAAATAACATACAAACCATCATATCCCAAGTGAAACATTCATGCTACAAGTCTTAAATTGTTTCAAACACAAACCATGATAACACACACATGGTACCAGCTACAAGTCTAAAATTGTTTCAAACACAAAACATGATAACAAACCATAACCTTGTTGACATCAATAGGGTTGACTTGGTGCCCTACAAGTTCTGATGTTTTGTCCGAAACCTCCACATCTTCCACAAGTCTTTTCATGCCCCACCCTAGTGAGTCTGCCTCATAAAGAAAACACTTCCTGAACCTCTTCAATATTCATCTTCCTCTTCTTGCTAGCTACCAATTTCTTCTTCTCACCTAGTGCCTTCTTCCTGCTCTTCTTCGGTCTGCCAATCTGAGTATGATGTTTAGGTGGAGTTAATGTTGTTGGGAATTTTGAGGGTGTCCACATATTAGGGCCTAAGATGGGCCGGATTTGGTGGTTATACACCTTCCTCCAAGTGTCAAACCAGTAACCTTCATCAACCCACTTCTCCAATGGACCGACAGGCGTGTAATTTTCTATCATGACAAATAGAGCTGCCACCCCATGTTTGCATGGCATACCTGCCAAGTCCCATCTCCTGCATGTGCATGCCCTATCCTCCACATTTACCACACATTGGCTTCTCAGACTTTTAACCTATGAACATAATTGCATATTAACAAATGTTTGGTTGTAATATCATAATTAGGCAAATAATGATACCTGGTAAGTCACTTCATCAACCATCATAACTGACAATTTGCTAGCTTTTGTTTGGATTTCATCCCATACTTTTGTTGATTGCGGTGTTAATGGGCCCTGGCAGTAGCTTGCATCTTCTTCACATTCACAATCCTCATGGTCATATACTCTCTAATATACTCCAAACATGTAATGATCAGCTTGTCTCTTGCTCCAATAAGTTGCTTGTTGAAAGATTCACAAAGGTTGTTCAGCAGCATATCACTTTTTACCCTACCTGAAAAATGTGATCTTGACCATCTTTCTGTCAGGATGTCACTAAGCCAAAGAAATATATCAACATTTGTTTTCTTAATCTCCTTCATTGCCATGTTGAAGTATGGGACATAAGTTGCAGATGTTGCCCTATAAAACAAGCCTTTATACAAATCTCCCCTCCAGGTTTGTCTCAAGTTCTCATGGATGTGTCTACAACAAAACCGAAGCTCAGCCCTAGGGAAAACATTCTCACTGCTTGAATGATTCCCTATAACAGTCAAATCAACATAATTAGTATACATGAGTTTGCCTATAAAAAATATATGCCAAGTGTTCATACCTTTTGTTGGTCACTTATGAAAGTAAAATTGACATCATGAGGCGAGGCAAGTCAAGATCATCTCCAAGGAGATTTAAGAACCATTTCCATGACTCTGTGCACTCGGCTTCCACTATTGCAAAGGCAACGGGATACAAGCAATTGTTACCATCCGTCCCGACAGTAGTCAAAACCTGTCCCGGGTATTTCCCTTTCATAAAACAACCATCCAACCCAAGAAGTTCTCTACCAAGCAATTTAAATCCTCTAACCAAAGCAGCATAACACACATATATTCTTCTAAATTTCCTAGTTTTAAGGTTAGGGTTAGCACATGGTTCAACATCTAATTTAATGGTACTACCTGGTTTTACTTTAAGAAGCTCATCAATATAGGATCTGAGGTGGCTGTATTGTTTGGTATGGTCACCGTCCTTCCTTTGCTGAGCTATTGTCTTAGCTCTTCGGATCTTGGCTTCAGAAAGTTGTATTTGATGCCTCTACTGGAATTTTGTCTTCAATTCCTTGGTCGCTATGTTGGGGGTAGCCTGCAGCCAACCTCAATCTCTTTGGCAATAGTAGACATGGTGTACAGACCAATTGATCTACTTATGAGGCACTCATGTTTTTTTGGAATGGTGTTCACACACCAATTATCCTTAACAGATGATCTTGAGATGTGCATAGTCCAAGGGCACGTGGGCTTCATCTTCCTTTTTTTTAGCTTGACCTTTTCCTGACTAGTCGCATTTGACCCCTCACCAGCAACCAATTTCTTATTGGTCCCCAAACAAATCACCCTAAACCTTAAAGGATCATTCTTCTTGATATACAAATCTCTTCAGCCATGAAGAGCATAACTCTTATCCATCTCATTAAATGTTTCCTTTGATGGTATTAACTTACCAAAAAAAAATGGACACTCATCATCATTATTCCTTTCTTTCCCCTTGAACTTTCTTAGCATACTATTCAAGGCACTCGATCTCTCATCATCAGAGCTCTCATAGGTATCCATGCAAGGATTTAAACCATCATCATCACAAATATGATCACCTACTACCTCATCCACATCAAAATCTACAATAGCTTTATACAACCTCATGTCAACTTCTACATCCTCCAAGGGTGTTTGAAAGGCAGCCGTATACTCAGGATCACTTTCATGTGATCGATCACTATCATAACTGTCATCATCTTCCTCTTCATCACTACCTACACCCTCACTAGAACTCTCTTCATCAGCACTCACTTCATGAACACTTTCAAAACTAGGAAAAAATCCAGATTCATATACCACAATTTCAGTACCACTAGTTCTGCCATGATCTACAAAAATCTCAACAATATGACTACCTACACCATCACTACCTCTAATCATACAACAAACATCTTGAAAATGATAATCTTCAATCAATTGCTTTAAACCCAAATCCAAACTGACTCGCGGATGTTTGTAATGAAAAGGACAAGTTGTACCACAACCGTATTGTAACTTACAAAGTATTCCAACCAACAAACTTTTACGAAATTCTTAAACTTGAACTTCATCGTCATAAGTTAACTTTCCTCCTTCGTAACTTCTATCCGGATCGGTAGTGAAATAGCCGTCATGGAAAAGCTTAAAGGTGAACACTGAATAACTTTCACCTATAACAACCAACATCCGTTCAGCCCGTTAACAACATACAAGCAAAAAACCCAAAACTGGGCAAACAGTAAACAATTACCGTAGAAGTCTTCTGGCTCACAGTACTCATTCTCGGGCCTTATAGAATACGAGCTCTCCATTGCAATGATATTCTCCAAAAAGCAACAGATTCAAAGTACGATCGGCAAAAGAAGGGGGTGCAATGATATTATGTTGGGTGAGAATTCGATTTCTTATGCCAAAAGCCCTAATTTAGGGGGTTATAATCGATCAGGGGAGCAGACGATGTAGAAAGACGGCTATACCCTTCACCATTAACGGTCAACGGTATGTTGACTAACGTTATGAGCCAAAAAAACCAGCCTGAGAAACACAGAGGTGCAACATGCGCAAATTCTTTTTCAGTGGTTAATCCATCTCGCGACAATATTACCCAGGGAAGCAAATGGTAATTTTCTCTTGCATATATTCAACATTTGTGTATTGTATATGTGTAGTAGTGTTGTATTATATGAAAAAATATATTAAAAAATGTAAAATTCGATATAATGCACATGTGCAATAATGTTGTATTACATATACGTACTAATGTGTATTCGATTTGTGTATTAGTCTTATATTTCATATATACAATAGTGTGTATCAAATATATGCACTAGTTTTGTATTCTATGCAATACAACACTCTTGCATATATGCAATGCACACTATTACACATGTGCACTACATTGACAAGGTTACAGATGAAGGGTATTTTTTAAACAATATCAACATATAAGAATAATGAAAAAAACTACAAAATTGTTTTAAAAAAAAAAAAGTTAAAAATAATTCTTAAGGAGTTTTATCTATAAGAGGAGTTTTCATTTGAACTCAACGAATTGAACAATGTGTTATGGATTAAATCAAGTGTATCACACAATCATTATTGTAATTTTTCCTAACCAAGTCTTTTCTTTTGATTTATTATGCAATTACAAATCAAACATTGTCATCGAAAATCAATGTCTCAATGGACTCATAATCAATATCTTTTGTTTTCAATCTTTTAAAACTTTAACACCAAAGTGTCATTGGTCGCGAGTAAGCTCTTTTATTTGTAACTTTTTAATAAAATGATATAAATTAATAAATGGCCATAATGTTTTTAATTATGTCTTATAGTTTGCAATAATAGGTAAAAACATGAAGGTGCTGGGCGTGGCAATTGGGATACTGCCACTTATGAGATTGAATTGTAAGTATTTACATCTTTGAAACATATAAAACATCTTTTAAGTTAACTTCTTTCATTCAAGTATTGTTTTAATATTGAATTTTATGTTTGTGTCATGTTAAATCTTATTTTATAACCAATACACAACAAAAAAATGTATGCTTCACAACAAGCCCAATACCAAAGAAAATGCATTGTGTGGTTGGGATCATTAGTTCTTTTGGTGGATTATTTTATCTAATGGAAGATTTAGAACATGTTTAGGATTGAGTTTGAAAAGATCTTATTGACTTATTGGTTTTTCCAAAAAGTCACTAAATTAAAAAGCATTTTACAGTCACAAAAATTCTTTATATTCTAGCTTTTTGAAAGAGTTAAAAAATAGTTTTCTAAAAGACTCGAATCCTGCTAATAAGTTAATAAGTCGTTTTAAAACTTAATCTTAAACATACCCTTACTTTTTATAGACTAATTGCATCTATATAAAATCTAATTTACTCTAATGCATATGACAATTTCCTTTAACAAGTTGTCAAGTAATACTTTTTACTTTTCTCAAATTTGTAAATTCTAAACATCTTAGTCCTTGTAGTATATATATTCGAATATATTTTGTAAGGCCAATATTTGTGACTTGCGATATCGAATTACGAAACACGTTATATATTTTATGGTCAAGTTAATAATTAAAGCCGACGAGGAAACCGGACACGAAACAAGAGCTTCGGCACGCGCGTTTAACTTCAATGGGATAAAACTTCTATAATATGTTATGTTTAGCTATAAATAGGGACTTGTACTTCTATTTTTGTGTGTGTTTCTAAGGTGTAAATCATCCACCCCAGGGGAGCTCACCTAGGTGGGTTGGTTCTTGTTTATTGTTATTAACCTTTTAACCGACAGATCGTTCACTTATATTGTATCTTTATATTATCTTTTGTTCGGTCGTTTGATTTACCGCACCCGTCTCGAACTTTGTATCAAGTGAAAAATATGTTCGTGGTCGCTTTGGGACCTACAATTGGTATCAAAGCGGGTCGAATCTTATGACTCAACTATGCTCTTTATATTCGGATCTACAAGTGCCATTTTCGTGCGTTTCGAGAAACGTTCCGCCATACGTTGAAATTCCGGCGATTGCTCAGTTCTTCTTCGGCGAAGATTTTAGAGATTGAAGATGTAAAAATCAAACTCCGATGTACGTGTGTATCGGTTATTTCAAATTGAAGCAGCTGTGGGATGAAGATGCGACCAACGGGTTTGCCGGCAACTGCTGCCAGTGATAGATGGTGGTTGTCCTTGTTTCAATTTATCAAAAAAAGGCTTTTCCGGCCAACGTTTTTCGGCGAGAAAGAAAGAAAAAAGAAAGAAGAGGTGGCTGGAATTTGGAGGTAAAAAAAAGGATACGGCGGCGGCTATTGGCAGAGGTAGCTGAGTGGAGTTAGTCACCGGATTAGCGTTTTTCCGACGATGACCTGGCCACCGGCGATGGTGAGAGAGGGTTTAATGATGGTGGATGATGGCGGTTTGGTGGCTGGACGGAGGACTGGTTAACGGTAGTTGGAGGTCGGTGACTATGTGTGACAATGGAACAATAAAGGCGGTGGTCGTAAACCGGTTTCCAGCGGCGCGTTTTTCCGGCGGCCGGCCGGTCACCAGAGTCACCTTCTCGACGGCGGCGGCCTAATGGGTGCTGCTGGTGGCTACTTCTTTCTTATTCACCAAAGAGTTATATGATTTGTGCCCTAATTAAATGGGTCTGGCCTACCTCTTCAAGCTATTGTTATTTCTTTTGGGCTTTTTATTAGGCCTGCTCACAAAATTATAATTCAACTACAAGAAATAATAATCCAAGCCACATGTTTGCAAGATGTTTTACGGTCCAAGAAATAATTGTTGTTCAGGGTTGACCAACTGAAAAAAGTCAAATGTGCTCAGATTTTCGTCAGTGTTGGACCGTGTTCAAAGCATGTTATTTTCGAGGCGTTCGAGAAGTTGAGGAACTTTGAACAACTTTGATACGAATTTGGACTTAAATAGGAAATAACAAGCTTTGTCATTTGATAGTTATCCCGGTCGATCATACCTTTAAGGGGTGTTAGAAGAGGCTTAGGCTTTACCAGGTTGATTCATGAAGATGCAAGACATGATTCAACAAAGTTTTTGATATCATAAGTCAAGGGGGTGATTGTAAGGCCAATATTTGTGACATGCGATATCAAATTATGAAACACGTTATATATTTTATGGTAAAGTTAATCATTAAAGACGAAGAGGAAACCGGACATGAAACGAGAGCTTCGGGACATGCGTTTAACTTCAATGGGATAAAGTTTCTAGAATATGTTATGTTTAGCTATAAATAGGGACTTGTATTGCTATTTATGTGTGTGTTTCTAAGGTGTAAATCATCCACCCAAGGGGAGCTCACCTTGGGTGGGTCGGTTCTTATTTAATGTTATTAGCCTTTTAACCGACAATTAGATCGTTCACTTATATTCTATCTTTATATTATCTTTTGTTTGGTCGTTTGATTTACCGCACCCGTCTCGAACTTTGTATCAAGTGCAAAATCCGTTCGTGGTCGTTTTGGAACCTGCATATTGTAACACTTGGCAAACATTTTCACTAAGATAATCACGTTTACCATCCTAATATCATCTTATTAATAAAATATCTCTTTATTAAGGTTCTATATCTTGTAAAGTCAACAAAAAGCCCAAATTTCGACACTAAACGAGTAAAACGTGCAAAAACCTCGGGCAGTAAGCCAGAAAGTAAATAAATCATTAGATGGATTAAATAATCCCAAAAATTCAAAATATAAACAAAAACATATGAGACAACATAAAAACATAATTTAGGAAGGTTCGAATCACAAAAATTAGAAAATAAATACACGGGCCAGTACAGGACTCGGAAAGGACCCCACACAAACTATTTTGCAAGAAAATGGTTTTTATGGTCCATACTATCAGGAATTTGATTTCGTTCAAAGTCTGATAAAAAATTATTGAAAACGGGATTCGTTTGGACATTTAAATCACGCCATACGTTAAACGATTAATCGGAATTACCTAGTTATTAAACAAAACACTTCATATAGCCCCCCCCCCCTAGTCGGCCCCCATTCTACCTCACACCCCCACCTCCCTAATGCTCCAATCCCCTTCCTCCATCTAACCCATCCAATGATTGATGCTTCTGGAAAGGGGTTGAGTTGTAAACAAGTTAAGGCCTTCCCACCCATTCACCCTATAGCCAACTCAACACTCAACTAATCTTCTCCCTCTCCCTTTAAATAAGCTTGGTCGAACACCCATAAACACACACACACAAACACAAATTGAAACATAAAAACACACACACATACTAATCAAGAGTTATGAAGATCTAAATCAAAGAACAAGAGAAGAGTAAGCTACTAGGAAGGATTAGGAAAGAGGCACACTACTTTAATTCACTCTTAACTATCTTCATCTTTCAAACCCTCATGGAACAAGTAAGTATTAAGTTATGATTGATTGATTGTTAGATATGAACGCATAAGGTTTGTTGTTATTGAGATTGTTTGAAAGCTTGAAAGATGAATATATGGATGATGTGTGTATGTATGTGGGTGCCGTATGTATGTATGTATGTATGTATGTATGTATGTATGTATGTATGTATGTGTAAGAGGGAGAATTAAACTCATTTACACATGCATACATTCATCCTAAAGGTCCTACAATAGTCATTAAGTTTGATTGTAAGTATTGTTAATCTCTTGAATATTTGAGATGAACTTGACTAAACTTGATATTAGGGTTTGTTGTTAGAATGAAGTTTGGAATGATTATTGATCTTAAACATTTTAATTAGGACTTCGATTAATGGAAACTTGTTGTTAGAGATGAACAAAACAAGAATATGTTCATAATTGTAAATTTGGGGATTTTTTGGTTTTGGATTAATTATGTAAGGCCCCGTTACCGGTGCCCTACATTTGGTGTTGGATTTACTCAAAAACGTAGTTCTAAAATCAGAGTTATTTAAAAACTTTTGCGGAATAATAAAATAGTCAACCATTTGTTACATTCATCCATAATTTTGTCATCTTAAAACATAACATAAAACATAGTGTCAAAACATCACGACAAATCTTCAGATGCCAGCCTCTTCAGTATTGCCATGTGTCTTCCTCAAGCCAGCTGTCTCAGTCGATTAGCCTGCGTGAATACTAAAAGTCAGCTACGCTGAGTGAGTTCTAGTTAATCAGGCAACGTACAATACATTCACATGTTTACACATGTACCTTCCTATTATCTTACTTACTTACATACTTACGTACTTTCATTCTTTCTTTCATATTAACATACGTACTCTCATTCATACACATACATTTTAAAGAGCCTTCCGCCCTATAACCTTCGCCGATATTATTAGGTTCGGTCCCCTACATTCGCCGATATTATTAGGGTCGGTCCCCTACATTCGCCGATATTATTAGGGTCGGTTCCCTACATTCTCCGACATTATTAGGGTCGGTTCCCTACATTCGCCGACATTATTAGGGTCGGTTCCCTACATTCTCCGACATTATTAGGGTCGGTTCCCTACATTCGCCGACATTACTAGGGTCGGTCCCCTACATTCGCCGACATTATTAGGGTCGGTTCCCTTGTTCTATCTATACCTTTCGTACCTTTCTATACATTCATAATTATAACTTTCATACGTCCATACATCATCTATACATCATATATATGTCAATCATATCTTTATACTATCCCTTGACGGCACATGTAATATCCGAAGTTCGTTCATGCATCGTCAAGCATTCATCCATACATAAATCACATAAGACATACACTTACCACTTAAGGTAAGTGTATTAACTAATCACATTAAGTATGCACACAGCCCCGAAAACATAACAAGGAAATGGGGCTAGAAACTCACCTGAATGCGGTTACATTCACCATTAATAGTAATCCCTTTCTTGAGCTGTGCACGGCTAACTGTATAATATTTACATGTATTAATTTAACTATTACTACTCATATCGTATTTCTAAATTTAGATAACCCACAACGAACGGGGGTCCGGGGGCAGCGCCCCTGCCAGCGGGGTTCTAGGGGCGGCAGCCCCTAGCAGGGTCCAAGTGGCAGAGCCCCTGGCTAGGGTCGAAAGTTACTGTCTTAACTGTCTTAACATATTTTCCATTAACTGTCTTAACACATTTTCCATTAACATTTTAAATTATTTTCTAAATTGGGCTTATTTGTTTTAAATCAGATATGGGCTTTGTATTAAGCGGACTTATCTAAGTCAGGCCCAACTATCCACTAGCTGGCCCAATTGGGTTTGGGCCAAAGACCAAACAGAAACAGGGTGGCCGAGGTCTCTAGACAAAGAACCCTTGCTGACCGAAAACATGGGTTGACTGAAAACCCGTGTTTGACCGAGAACATGGGTTGACCGAAAACCCATGTTTGACCGAGAACTCGGGTTTTGACCGAGAACCCATTCTGCCCGAAAACTCCTTGCAACCGAGATCTTGGGTTGGCCGAGAACTCCATAAGGTGGCCGAGAACACCCAGTGCAACTCATTTTTCTATCTTAAGATTCTGCCTTGCCCAGATTACTTGTTTCATGGTAAAATTCATGAACTTTAACCCTTTATCATCATTATTCATACCCGATTACTCCCATTACTATCAAGGTTTCAATATCTATCCCGTTTTAGGCACAAAGCTTGGACCTTTATAGGTTTAAAACGTTCTAGGCTAGATCTAGGGTTCTTTCTGAGCCGTATACTATAATTAGACCATTAGATTCCTTTTAATATCCAAGTTTGCATTTTTATGATGTATCTAGACCCGATCTACTCTAGGGTTAAGTTTCATGGAAAAACGTTCATAAAAATGTAACATTTAAGCTTAAAATGTACCTTTATAATCCTCTCCGAACCGTGTTTAGATTGGTATGCGATCTAGGACTTGTTAGCTTGTTTGTATGATCGAAGATTCAATATTACAAAGCTTGGTTTTGGGTTCGGATGGTGGCCGGCGGCTAAGGTAGGGCTATTAGGCTTAAGTGTGTGTTTTTTTAAGGTGTAGAGAGAATAAGATGGATAATGTTGATGGAAATGGAAAGGATTAGGTTTTAAGGGGCATTTATGCTCCCTTAAGCCCATGGACCTAAGGCCCATCTTTTCTTTTTAGTCCATTATTAATTCCATTTAATTAGCCTACTTATCTTTCCCTTTTACCACTTTACTTTTTACTTATTAACTCAAGTAAAATTTCCCGTCATGACGAGTCAACATACATTATTATTATTATTCGAAATTTGGGATGTTACAAATTAAGAGGTTTTAGATGGATTATTGAATAAAAAAGTGATATGGTATATATTAATTGAAAGTAAGATAGGTTGTATGCTAGAATTAATGGTTGAAACTTGAAGATTAACAAAGATTGTTAAAGTTGCTAAATGGTGAAACTTTAATTTAACAAAAGTTGAATTTTTGATTTTGGTGTTGATACTTGTGATGAATGTGATCAATATGTGATTAATAGAAACTTTAAACTAAGATAGGGTGTATGATTAGAAACATGGGTTAGTTAACACATTGGTTAAAATGGACAACAACTTACTAAATATAGAAACTTTGCTGAATGGTGAATTGAAAGAATAAAATGGGAATAGAGCACTTAGGATGCATGAAATCCTATCAAACTAATTGAATGAATTAAACCTAGAATTGTACTTAATCAAAGAGGAAGAATTAAATCAATTAGAATTATCAAATATTACAAAAAGTTACCGAAATAGGAAACTTTGTTAGAACAATACTTAGAAAATTCATGAAAATTCATGATCTTGTGATTTGAATGATTGATTAGAGATTGATAAAGATAGGAATAACGTAAAAGTGATAGATTAAAAAGAATAGAATCATCTAAAAGTTCATACTTGACTTTGTTGAAAAAGGACAATACTTGAATCATGAAATTAGATTCTTCTAAAGTATAATAAGAACCCTTTATTGAAAAATATTATTTTGGATTGTTATGTACTTTCAAAATAGGTTAAAAATCTGGAGTTTTAAAGTATTTAATAATAATTTCACATATAAAAATAACAAGTTTAGTTAGTAACATTGTTAATAAACTTAGAATGTGAACTAGGAAACTTAAAACTCAACTAAACGTGTCTTGTGGATTTATGTGATCGAAACTGGAATTTATGGTGAATTATGTGTTATTATATGTGTGATTAGTCCATAAGATGATTGGTCAAGACTTGTTCAAATTATTTGACTTGTTGGTAACGTTTACGGTGGAAAAATCGGCTTTTTAAATGAAACCGACACAACTCTTAGGGACTATTTTAGAACAGCCCCTAAAGTTATAAAATTCTCATATGTAACATAATTTGATATATGGGAAAAGGACAGGATGATAAAACTTAGTACTAAACAGTTCGTGTCGCGAAAACCAACACGAAAACGTTAAAAAGTTACTATTTTAAGAAAATATTAACAAAAATGGAAATAATATATTTTCACAAGTTAACTTATAAAACTTGATTAATATATATGTAAAAAGTATTTACATGATTTATAAGTTACATTTTAAACGAGAAACCAAAACGGTTCATTTTAAGCATAAAACCGACGAAACCGACAAGGATTATGAAAAAGATTAATATTTTCTTAAAACTTTCCAGCAACTGAAACTAAAATATATTATTATATATTTTATTTTTTATTAATTAACTTAGTTATTTAATAGTTAACAGGAAACCAAACTATGTGTACCCGTTAACATTATAAGAACTTAATTGCTTATGTGATTGTGTGAACACTAGATTAAGATTAATAAACTAAAAAGGTGTTATAAAAACTAAAACAAAGTTTTTATTAACAAAACGTGTACTAATATAGGACACGGGTTTTTGGAACGAAACCTACAAACCGTGAATTTCTCTATCGAACCCCCCCCCCCATCGTTTTTAACTGGAATGATTTTTGAATCAATATATAATTGTGTTTTGGGGGGGAAAGCATATTCTATAATACATATGGATTTCATTAATATTGTAAAGGCATTTTATTTTACAAACTGTGTCAACGTGAGATAAGTCTAGGGCTTGATAACTGTTAACTGAATTAGTAAGGGCACAGAATTATGGGTAGATCTATCGGGGTGACGCCCCCCACTTCGATCGCGTTGGGTTAGAAATGGGCGTATTTTGAGTCTGGTATGTATCAGGTTATCAACTATGATTGTCATACGTAATGTTGTATTCTTTGCTCGTCTACAACATCACAATTTGTTTAAGAAATAAAATGCCTATGGTTTGGTGATGTAATGATAGTAGATCATTACACGGATTGGTGTTATAATGGTGGTAAGCCATTATACATGGGATATTTTTGGATATAATTCGGGGTTTAGTGACGATTACAAACGTATTGATATCAGATATAATGACAGAAGATCATTATATGGATGTTTTCGATTCATATATATATATATATATATATATATATATATATATATATATATATATATATATATATATATATGGACTATTTTGTTATAAAGGGAAACTCACCAACACATTGTGTTGATCGATATTTTAACATGCTTTTCAGGTAAGTGAAGGTTCGACGAGGCATGGAAAGGAGGGCGAGTCGTGTTTGAATAATGTTGAAATAAGATTTTAGTAAACCGCGCAATGGCACATGTATGAAACTCTGCTAATGTAATATATATATATATATATATATATATACATATATATATATTTTAATAAAAGTTAAAGCTTTTATTATTAATTGTTCTATTGTTATTAGCTATCGGCATCTATCATAACCCGAACGACTTAAGAACGACTTAAGTTAAGTCTTTCACTGTTTAAATTAATGTTTTCGGGGTGTGACACATATTTTGTTGGCCTCTAGGCTGAAGAAGGTGATTTCTTCGGTTGTAGGTATCGAACAATCTGCCTACAATAAGGGGAGAAACATTTTGGATGGAAATTTGATTTTGAATGAGGTTACTTCTTGGATCAAGAACCTTAAAAAGAACTGTCTTTATTTCAAATTTGATTTTGATAAGGCCTTTGATTCTATCAACAGTGGGTATCTTGATTCGATTTTGTTGCAAATGGGGTTTGGGGTCAAGTGGAGGTCTTGGGTTTCGTCTTGTCTTTCTTCGAGAAGAGCTTCCATTCTTGTTAACGGTTCACCGACCTTCGAGTTTGATTTTAAACGAGGGTTAAAACAAGGTGACCCCTTAGCTCCGTTCCTCTTTATCATTTCCATGGAAGGCTTGAACGTTGCTATAAAATCGGCGGTGAACAATAACCTATTCAAAGGGGTGAAAGTACCGCATAATGGCCCGATCATCTCACATGTCATATATGTGGATGATCTGATGTTTATTGGGGATTGGAGTGAGACTGATATGATGAACCTAGCAAGAATTCTTAGGTGCTTCCATCTGGTAACGATTCTAACAGTTAATTTTCACAAAAGTAAAGTGTTTGGGATCGGGGTAGTCGAGGAAGAGGTGAAGTCCATGGCAAAACTTATTCACTGTGGGGCGGAGGTGTTACCGTTCAAGTTCCTTGGTTTTCCTATTGAGGCTAACATGGTGCTTTCTAAACATTGGGAACAAGTTATCGACATGGTAAAAAAGAGACTCAGTATTTGGAAGGCGAATACTCTTTCGTTTGGTGGAAGACTTACGTTGGTGAAAGCTGTTCTTGGTAGTTTACCATTGTACTTTTTATCCATATTTCTTGCTCCTAAGAAATCAATTGAAGAATTGGAAATAATTAGAAGGAACTTCTTAAGGGGTGGTACCAAGTGTAAAGAGAAAAATACACTGGGTGGCTTGGGATATTATTGTCAAGCCAAAAAAGTATGGTGGTTTAGGGGTTGGTTGTCTAAAATTGATGAATGTAGCTCTTGGCCAAATGGTGGTGGCGGTGGAGAACAGAAGATGATGCTCTAGAGGTTAAATGCATGAAATAGATTCACTTGAAAAGGTATTATGTTGACGGGCCTATGGCTAAGTGCTCCATCACTGGTCCTTGGTAGAAAATTTTTAAAATAAATAAAGAGTTCTCTTCGTTGAGCATTACCTTGAAATATTTGTTTGTTAGGAAAGTGGGCCTGGGTAATGACAACAAATTTTGGTTAGATGTGTGGTTGGGGATATTCCCTATCAAAGACTTGTTCCCCTTGCTATATAGTTTAGAGAAAGTAAAAAACTGTTTGGTGTGTGATAGATTAGGTTTTGGTGGGCTCGAGGGTGTAAACGTCAGCTAGAATTAGTCAAAATCGATTTTATCTCCGAGGTAAGGTCTACTATTCACGATTTGAAGGAACTAGTGGAAAACTTTGACTTTATCCCGAACTGTAATGATGGGTGGAATTGAGTTGGTCACTCTTCGTGAAAGTTAACGGTGCAGTCCTTAAGGTGCTTGTGTTGGATATTCGTTATAGGTCGGGGTCACCCTTTTGTAATTGGGAGACTTTGATACCAATAAAAGTCAACTGTTTCTTATGGAGGCTGTTACAAAATTGTGTTCATGTTGCTACGAATCGGATTGCTAGAGGAGTTACCGAAATCCCGGGTGACTATCATTCGTGTTCGTCAAAATCAGAAACAACGGTTCATGTTTTCCTCGAATGTCCGAAGGCGAAAGCAATTTAGAGGAGAGTTTCGATTTGGAGTGGATGTGACCTGATGGGGATGGATTCTTTGGATCAGTTGTTGGAAGTAGCGGGGGAACTTCGTTTCGGGTCTCAGAGACGAATTATGTTGGCTATTGTCAACACAACACTATGGTTCATTTGGAAACAAATAAATGCAAGGGTTTTCAATAATAAGATTCTTTCATTGGAATCTTCTTTGGATGATATTGTTACTACTTTGTTTGGTTGGATAAAACTCAGGTCCAAACTCAAAGATATTGAGTGGCTGGATGTAAGGCCCCGTTACCGGTAGCCCTACTTTCGTGTTGGATTTACTCATAAACGCAGTTCTAAATATCAGAGTTAATTAAAACATTCGCGGAACATTAAAAACATTCAAACCATTACATTCCATAACCATAATTCTTGTCTTATCGAGCATTCATCGTCATTTAAAAACAAAACATAGTCTTTTAAAATAAAACATCATAGCAAAATCTTCAGATGCCAGCTTCGTCCAACTCTGCCATGTGTCCTCCTCAAGCTACCTGCCTCATTCTACTCACCTGCGTGCATACTAAAAGTCAGCTACGCTGAGTGAGTTCTAGTTAATCACATACTCATACAATACCTTCTTACATTTCATACTTAACCTCTTAACTGTCTTTCATACACACATAAGTGCATATACTTTCATTCTTACCTTCATACTTTCTTTACATACATAATCATACGTTTTAAAGAGCCTTTCGCCCTATAACCTCACAGATATTATAAGGGTATGGTCCCTGACATCACAGATATTATAAGGGTCTGGTCCCTAACATCACAGATATTATTAGGGTCTGGTCCCTAACATCACAGATATTATTAGGGTCTGGTCCCTAACATCACAGATATTATTAGGGCCTGGTCCCTCTTCGTTACCATACAACCATGCCTTTCTTTCGTTTGTTAACTTTATCGCATTCATACATATAAGCAAATACATTATACTTACCTTATACGTAACACTACAACCTGACAGTACGTGCAATATCCGAAGATCGTTCACGTACTAACAAGCAATCATTCATACATTTCATGTTATTCATATAAGGCATACACTTATCACTTAGGAAAAGTGTATTAACAAACATATCGAGTATGCACACAGCCCCGAAAACATAACACGGAAGTGGGGCTAGAAACTCACCTGAATCCTGTTACGCTCTCTGTTAATCGTTATTCCCTTCTTGACCTGTGCATGGCTAACTGTATAATATTTACATGTATCAATTAACTACTACTACTCATGTTGTATTTCTATCTTTATATAACCCACAACGAACGGGGGTCCGGGGGCAGCGCCCCTGGCAGCGGGGTCTAGGGGCGGCAGCCCCTAGCAGGGTCCAAGGGGCAGAGCCCCTGGCTGGGGTCGAGCTGAAAAAATTTTATTTCCATTAACTGTCTTAACACATTTTTCCATTAGGTTTTTAATTTATTTTCTAATTTGCTAACTCCAACGAACTTATCATTAAGCGAACTTAACAATAAGCGAACTTAACATTAAGCGAACTTACTGTAAGCGAACTTGTATTAGGCGAAGTTAGTGTTCGGCGAAGTTAAGGTAGGCGAACTTACTTGTAGCGAACTTAACATCAAGCGAAGTTAAGTTTGGCGAAGTTAACCTTAAGCGAACTTATGCCAGGCGAAGTTGAGCATTAGCGAACTTAGCCTTAGGCGAAGTTATCAATTAGGCGAACTTAGCCTTAGGCGAAGTTATCAATTAGGCGAACTTAGCCTTAGGCGAAGTTATCAATTAGGCGAACTTGCTTGCAAGCGAACTTGCTTGCAGGCGAAGTTCGCTTGTAGGCGAAGTTGTCAGCAGCCGTCGCTGTTCATCTTTAATCCCCAAAATCATCATCGTTTTACCGAGAAATCCATGGGTATGGTATTTGACTAACCCGCGATCATTCCTATGGTCGTTTTTGGATATGATTTGACCCGAAAACACGTAAAGTTTGGACCTTTAAGTTCAAAAACGTTCAATACTAGTGTTAAGGGTTCATGTTTCCATTTTCGGGTTCTATACACTTATTTTTACTATCAAGTTTACAACTTTATCTTTCGTTTATACTTGATCTATTCTCGTTCTAAGTTTCAAGACTAAAAGTGTATAAAAATGTAAACTTTAAAGGTAAAACGGCTTACCTTTATACGTTCTTCGGTCTTGTTTAGCTTGCTTAAGGGCTCTAGATCTTGTATCTATCTTGAATCGCGTGTGCTTGCTCGGACCTCACCTCTCTTTCTCTCGGCCGAAATATGGTGGTGTGTGTTTTTGAGTGTGTAGAGATTTGGATGGATATAAATGAGGGTTTAGGGTTTTAGGTTGGTTTAAGAGGGTATTTATACCCCTTGAATCCCATGGACCTAAAGCCCATTACCACTTAGTCCACCTTAATTAATCTAAGTCCATGATCCGTTCTTAACTCGATATTAATTAATTAATAACGCGAAATCACTAAACGTAACTTTCTTTATTCAATATTATAAAATTTAGGATGTTACATTGGACTGGGTAAATTCCCCTTTAACATGTTATAAGGACTAGGAGGTGGGTTGAGAGTTTTGTTGGTGTGTTGTTTTCTGTCTTTTGGTTTGGGTTTGTTGGTGTGTTGGTTCTTGTATGTCCCAACTACCTGCTAGTGTTCCTTTCTTTTTATATAAATTTTGTTGATAAAAAACCATATTTGTAATACAATTTTTAAATAATTATGTTCTTTGCTTACCATTAAGTTTTTTTATTTGTTTCCAATTGTGACATTCGTCAATTTCGAGTCAATCGTATAATCGTTTTGTAATTGTTTATTAGGTAAACCGACCCGTTTTGTAAATCGAAACCCTTAATATAATCAAAATGATTATTTTTATGTTACAATATTGTTTTACACTTGTTGGGTCCTGAAAACATCCATTTCAGTCCTTAAAATGGCCATAAAATGCTTAAAACCAACTTTGGGGGCCAAAGCTGCCAATTTTGAAAGTTCAGAATTTCCACCTGCAAGTGCAGAGACCTTAGCGCCGCGCTAAAGGGAGTCTGGACAGACCTGCAAGTTATGCTCACTTGTTGGTTTTATTATCCAAAATTTCGATTTTTACCCACTAAATCACTTGTTTGACTCCTTTAAGCTTATCCTAAAATACAAGGCCCTCTCCAACATTAATCCCTGCTCATAAACCATTCCATCTCTTTAAATTCAAAGATCATTCAAGGTTATTTTCATGTTTATGTCAATTTTGACTTTCAAAGTCAAACTGAGTTAGTTTTGCAATTTTAATTAATTTACTTAGTCCAAATTAATACTTGAAGCATATGGAACAACATATATATAATATACACCCCTTGTTACCTTTGGTGGTCACTTTCTCGACCTCGGTTGGTTAAGTTTCGGGCCTCGTAAGGCAAGGTTATATGGAGGACTTCGTGTCCTTGATATATATATAACTATATAACCTGTTTATACATACTAACCATGTTTAACTTATGCTCATTTTAGTTTGTACATAATTTATGAAGTTCCATGTTTATGGGTTTGAAGAGTCTAGCCTCGTTTTAACCGTAAATAGCTCTAAATCGTAAACCGAACTTTGTTTACTAGTGTTTGTTAAATAATTGATTAAACATGCTTATTGTTAGATGTAAGTTTCTAAAATCATTTTTATAAGTTCTATGGTTATGAGTTTGTAGAATCTTACCTCGGTCTTAACCCGAAACAAGATCTGAACCGAAAACCGAACTTTCTTTAAAGACTTTATTGTTAACTTTTTGGTTGTAAAACTTAAGTTTCATCATTTATAAATTATTATACAAGTTCTTTGATGTATGGGCATGTGGAAACCATCTATGAACTTATTGTGAGATGGAAACCGAACCAAACCGATTTCACTCGCTTATGACACACAAGTGTGATTTTAGCTATCAAGAATTGTATAATTATTTAAAAATAATTTACAAACTGAGTTTAAATATTTTATTAAAGTACTTGGAATGTTGAATTCCACTTGATCTTATAACAAAGTTGGACCGAAAAAACCGAACACTCGCTTAACGTACGTTGTTAGTTCTAAAACAGTAGAACTACATACTTGGTAAAGTATTATTAGATTTTATTGAGTTATCTCATAGCATTTATTATTTCGGAGAGTTGACTTTGGGTTTGACCAATTATCAAGGCCCGAACCAACAACCCGAACACTCGTTAAAACCCGTTTTAGTATCTTTATTCTAAAGGGACTTGCATTCTTGCATTTTTACACACCTTATTACTTAACATAGGTTGAGTGAATGTTAAGGTTAGATACTTTAACCCGGTTTCGAGAAAACTTACATTTTAAAAGAATTATTTCTATAATTTCTTAAATAATTGCATTGTAAACCTTAAGCTTTAATAGTTTACACTTCTTATCTTTACTTTAAGTTTAATAAAACAACCCTTCAAATCCAAGGCTTTTACTTTTATTTAGGCTTTGCTCGTTAGACTCGTCCTTCCGTTTTCCCGTCTTTTACCGACCAAGTTTTATACTTGAACGTGAGTACTTTCATACCCCGTTTTCCATCTTTCGTTTTGGGGGTGATATTGCATACTTGTTCAAACTAAATGATTTATACAAGAGTCTTAAACCACAAACTTTATTGTATACTTAAATAAATGCTCGATTTGGTGTTCTATGCTTACATGCTTATATTCTTATGTGTGTTCCGCTTTTGGTTGGTTTATTCATAAATCCGTGAACTATCTAGTATTCTCTTATAGCATGGTGTCGTTAATGTATTCTTATTAACGATCTCATATTAAATCCGTGAACTAACTGGTATTCTCTTATAACACGGTGTCGTTAATGTATTAGCGATCTCATATAAAAATCACTATCTGGTATTCTCTTATAGCAGGTGTCGCTAATGTATTCTTATTAGCGATCTCATTTTCTCCGAATTATGGCTATTATTTATTGTTTCGTATACAAGTTGTGGCATTTCTTATTTCAAAAACTATGAAATTGCTCACCAACCTTGGTGTTGATAAAGTTTATTTTATGCAATGTTACAGGTTGACTTTAGTTGACTCGAGAATTTGAAGAGTACAACGCTGTCAAGACTATTAGGATATTAGCGTAACAAACAATATATTATTCGTTATGGTTGAATTAAATTATTATATGAACAAGTTATGTGTTTGTTTATTAATTTTATGATATAAAATGAGTTGATTAAATATTGTCACTTTAATAGTGTCTTGTGTTCATGGGCAATCGGTTGCACCCCGGCATGTTCCGCCGCCTTTGGTCGGGGTATGACATATTGGTATCAGAGCCACAAGCCTAAAGGATAGGTTGTTAGACGTAACGACCTAGTATAGTCTTTCTTTAGGGTCCTTGTACGTGTTGCCTATATGTGTTTACCCTACTTGATTGTTCATTACACTTATTTATTTATATACTCATTTATCTCATTAAATCGTAAATACACAAAAACTCGAAACATTCTAAGGTATCCTTACCTTACTTTTGTTTAATTTTATATATTTACACATACATGCACTTACATAATAATCTAAGGTATCCTTACATTACCGCAAAATCATTAGGTTTTATTATGTTTTATGGATCACGAGCTTAACTTAGATCCCGTTGTTTCAAATCTCCTTAAAGATGGTCTCATATGAGACAACCACTTTAAGTAGTCGAATGCGAGCGTTCCGGTCGCCATCCTAATTTTCGGTGTTGAAACAATAGCACCATGGTGGTTCGTGGACTAGTGTTTTGACATGACGTTGTATTCCGATTCATTATATTTGTTACAATCGTTATTTGAGTCGCAAACATGAAAAAGACGCGGTGGTGCGTGCACATGCTTAGACTCCAACATGGTATTTTGTAAAAAAGAGGTTTTCAGTGTGGGAATATCAAGTCATGGTGGTTCACGCACGATTTTTCCATCTTTAAATCTTAAGTCATTATTTACAAATTTCAATGATTTAAACAACTTTCCTTTTATTTTGTCATACAAATTCTCATCACAAGTTCTCATTTATAAATTTCATTTTTCATTATGAATAATTATTTTATATTTTGATTTCACATGGTAAAGTTTCCATACAAATTTTCTCGTTTTAATTTCACACCACGATTTTTATTACAAAATTTCGTTCATTGCGATTTCTTCAACATAAGTTATATATATATATATATATATATATATATATATATATATATATGTCTATTTTGAACCATTCATAATGATTTGTAATATGCCATCTATCTCCATTAAAACTATTTATAAACTAAATTCTTGTTATATGAATTTCATCACATTTAAAAGGTTTTATGATAATTTTTCAAATAAATTTCCTATTATATAAACTTTAAATTTTCTTTAAAGTCCTTGTATAAAACTTTTATAAAAAAATTATATATATAACGATTCAATTTATTTTTAAACGATCATTTCACAATATTGATTATTTAAACTTCTTACGACTTTTTAATTACACTACTTTACATAATACGCATGGTAGAACTTTCATTACCTCAATCTATTCTCATCACAATTTCTCATTATGCAATTTTTGATTCATTATAAATTTTCACCAATAAAATTTGCATCATACGATTTTCCTCGTTTTAAATTTCTTATGATATTCTTTACTTGATTTTTTTAAGAAATTCACAAACTTATAGCATGTAATTTTTCTGAAATTCTCATGTAAAACTTTATAGAAATTCCATTTTTTTAGAAGATGTAGTTTATTTCGATTCCTCGATTTGCAATGCCGGCCCTTTTAACTTACCATAATATTTTCGTTACACGATATCTATAACGAACATGGTAAAAAAAATTTCATTATGCAAAATTCGTAGTCCCTAATACTTATAACCTCAAGTTTGTTCACGCGTGAAACTCATCGTACGATGTTATTGTTAATTGTATCATTGTTTATCCCAACTTTATGTGTTCATTTATTGGATTTTTCTCATATTTCACTTATCGGATTTGTCTTTTTCACTCTTCGGATTCTCGTCTTCATTTATGGGATTTCTCATTTCCGTTTACCGGAGTTCACATTATCAAATTCCATTTATCGGATTTTGCACTAATTTAGTGTCCCGACTTACAACCATGGATTTTAGTTATTAATTTATTCTTTCACTTTGATGACATTCGGCTCCATATCTCATTTCATACTGTTAACCCTAAAATTTTATTTTTGTTTGTTCGATCGTCTTTACTTATTTAAACCGAATTGTTATTTTCACCTTGGTTTATATTTTAAGATTTAATTGTTTCAATTATTTATATCATTTCCTTATTTAAAGGTCAACCCCAAAATTTTTCAACTGCTGGTATTGGTTTATCCATATTTGTAAAATTCAACAGATTTATGTACGTTTCAAATGTTTAAAATTTCGAAATAAATATCTCTTAAACCACACAATAGAACGAACCATGTGGACCATACGACGATCGAAATAATTAGGGGGGCACACTTAATTATCGAAATCTCCGTATGGAAGCCATAGTAAGTGGTACATCCTATATATAAGTGCATTTATTATGTTTCTCATTTGTAGCGTTTTTCACATCATGCAAGGATTTGACATTATTCTTTTGCTTAATTTTTTTTTCATGCAATTGTCTTACTAAAAGCAACTTTCTCTAGTGATTACTTTTTCTTTAAGTTTATTTAATTTCGGGATGAAATTTCCAAAAAGTTGGGGATACTGTGACATTCGTCAATTTCGAGTCAATCGTCTAATCGTTTTGTAATTGTTTATTATGTAAACCAACCGGTTTTGTAAACCAAAACCCTTGATATAATCAAAATGATGGTTTTTATGTTACAATATTGTTTTACACTTGTTGGGTCTTGAAAACATCCATTTCGGTCCTTAAAATGGCCTTAAAACGCTTAAAACCAACTCCAGGGGCCAAAAATGCCAATTTTGAAAGTTCAGGATTTCCACCAGGTGACCTTAGCGCCGCGCTAAAGTCAAGGGCAGAGACCTTAGCGCCGTGCTAAGGGGAGTCTGGACCAGACCTGCAAGTTATGTTCCCTTGTTGGTTTTATTATCCAAAAATCCGTTTTTTACCCTCTAACTCACTTGTTTAACCCCGTTAACCTTATCCTAATATACAAGGCCCTATCCAACATTAATCCCTGCTCATAATCCATTCCCTCTCTCAAATTCAAAGATCATTCAAGGTTATTTTCATGTTTATGTCAAGTTTGACTTTCAAAGTCAAACTTAGTTAGTTTTGCAATTTTAATTAGTTTACTTAGTCCAAATTAATACTTGAAGCATATGGCACAACATATATATAATATAAACCCCTTGTTACCTTTGGTGGTCACTTTTTCGGCCTCGGTCGGTTAAGTTTCAGGCATCGTAAGGCAAGGCAACATGGAGGACTTCGCGTCCTTGATATATATATAACTATATAACTTGTTTATACATACTAACCATGTTCAACTTCTGTTCATTTTAGTTTGTCCATCATTTATGAAGTTCCATGGTTATGGGTTTGAGGAGTCCAGCCTCGGTTTAACCGTAAATAGCTCTAAACCGTAAACCGAATTTTGTTTACTAGTGTTTGTTAAATAATTAATTTTAACATGCTTATTGTTAGATGTAAGTTTCTAAAATCATTTTTATAATTTTTATGGTTATGGGTTTGTAGAATCTTACCTCGGTCTTAACCCGAACCAAGATTCGGACCGAAAACCGAACTTTCGTTTAAAGACATTATTGTTAAATTTTTGGTTGTAAAACTTAAGTTTCATCATTTATAAATTATTTTACAAGTTCTTTGATATATGGGCATGTGGAAATCATCTATGAACTTATTTTGAGATGGAAACCGAACCAATCCGATTTTCACTCGCTTAAGACACACAAGTGTGTTTTTAGCTATCATGACTTGTATAATTATTTAAAAATACTTTACAAAATGATTTTAAATATTTTATTAAAGTACTTGGAAAGTTGAATCCAACTTGATCTTATAACAAAGTTGGACCGACAAAACCGAACACTCGCTTAACGTACGTTGTCAGTTCTAAAACAATAGAACTACATACTTGGTTAAGTATTATTAGATTTTATTGAGTTATCTCATAAAAATTATTATTTCGTGTGACATTCGTCAATTTCGGGTCTCGTTTGTATTCGTTTTTGTATTCGTTTATCATGTAAACCGACCCATTTTGTAAACCAAAGCTTATGATATAATCAAAATGATGGATTTTATGTTACAATATTGTTTTACACTTGTTGGGTCTTGAAAACATTCTTTTTGGTCCTTAAAACTCCTTAAAATGACTTAAACCAAACTTTGGGGACTATTATTGCCATTTACCAAAAACTTGTTTGATCATTTCAACCACCACATGCATCTTTACCCTATTTGTATGAACCATACTCTTACCATTATAAAAGCAAGGCTCCATACACCATTTTGGTTGTTCATCTTCTCCAAAATCTCTCTCAAATCCAAGTATTCATCTTCAACATTTTGTTATTTTGATTTCTTAAGGTCAACTAACTATAGTCTTTCATTTTAACTTATTCATCTAATATTACTAACACTTGAATATGGTGGTACAACATATATATAATACACACCCCTTGTTTCCTTTATTTGTTACTTCGCCAACTCCGGTTGGTTAAGTTTCGAATGTCATAAGGCAAGGCTTCATGGAGGACTTCATGTCCTTGATATATATATACACACACATAACTTATTATACATATCACTTATAACTAACTTCTAACCCTTTTAGTTTGTTCATCTTATTTACAAGTTCCATGGTGTGGGTTTGTATAAGACTAACCTCGGTTTAACCGAAACTAGTCCAAACCGGAAACCGAACTTTTGTTTACTAGTTTTGTTAAAATTGTTGTTTAAACATGTTTATTGCTAGATTTGAGTTTCAAAAATAATTTTTACAAGTTCTTTGATATTAAGAATATTGAATCCATCTATAAACTCGTTGGGAGATGGAAACCGAACTAAACCGAAACTTTTGTGTAAAAGACTTGTAGTAAACTTTTTTGTTGTAAGATTTAAGTTTTCTTCATTTATAAACCAATATACAAGTTGTATGATATTTGGCCATATAGAAACCATCTATGAACTATTTGTGAGATGGAGACCGAACCAAATTGAACTATACCGACTTTTACTCGCTTAAGACACACAAGTGTGTTTTTAGCTATCAAGACTTGTATATTTCTTTAAAAATAGTTTACAAACTGATTTTAATTATTTTCTTAAGTACTTGGAATTGTTGGATCCAACTTGATCTCATCATATAGTTTGGACCGACAAAACCGAACACTCGCTTAACGTGCGTTGTTAGTTCTAAACAATAGATCTACATACTTGGTTAAGTGTTAGTATATTTTAATGAGTTATCTCATAACAATTAATATGTTGGAAAGTTGACTTTGGGTTTGACCATTTGTCAAGACCCTAATCGACAACCCGAACACTCGTTAAAAACCCGTTTTAGTATCTTTGTCCCAAAGGAACTTGCATTTTAGCATTTTTCCCACCTTATTACTTAACATTGGTTAAGTAAATATTAAGGTTAGATACTTTAACCCGGTTTCGAGCAAACTTACATTTTTAAAGGATTGTTATTATAAATTCTTAAATAGTTACATTTTAAACCTTGAACTTTAATTGTTTACTTTTTGCAACAATTATTTTATTTAAAGATCTTCAAGACAACCATTCTAAATCCAAGATTTTATTGTCATTTAGGCCTTGCTCGTTAAACTTCATCCATCTGGTTATTCATCTTTTACCGATCAAGTTTTATACTTGAACGTGAGTAACTTCATACCCCGTTTTCTATCTTTTGTTTTGGGGTGACATTTCATACTTATTCAAATCAAATGCTTTATACTTGAGTCTTAAACCAGAAACGTTGTTGTATACTTTACTTGAATAATTGCTCGATTTGGTGTTCTATGCTTATATGCCTATGTGTTTATCGCTTTCGGTTGGTGGAATCTATAAATCCTAGACTACTTGGCATCCCCTTGTAGCAAGGTGTCGTTAACGTAATGCAATTAACGATATTCTATTAAATCCTAGACTACTTGGCAATCCCTTGTAGCTAGGTGGCGCTAACGTATATCTATTAGCGATTGTCAATTTATCCAAGTTTATAGCTATTATTTATGGTTTTGTATACTAGTTTTGTGGCTTTTCATACTATATATCTATTGTTCAAACTTATGAATTGCTCACCAACCTTTGTGTTGACAACTTTATTTTATGAAATGTTACAGGTTTTCATCTAGGTTGATTATGGAGTTCGGTGAAGAAAATGACACAAATACCGTTAGGATATTAGAAAAAATGAACAATATTTGATTTGCTATATTTTGTTGTATTTGACTTATGAATATTTGGTTATGTGACATTTTCGATGTTGTGAAATGAAATGAATATGTTAAATATTGTCGCTTTAAATATTGTCATGCGCTTATGGGCAATCGTTACACCTTGGCATGTTCCGCCGCCTTTGGTCGGGGTGTGACATTTAGGAAAGTTGACTTTAAGTTTGACCAATTATCAAGGCCCGAACCAACAACCCGAACACTCGTTAAAACCCGTTTTCGTATCTTTATTCTAAAGAGACTTGCATTCTTGCATTTTTACCCACATTATTACTTAACATAGGCTGAATAAATATTAAGGTTAGATACTTTAACCCTGTTTCAAGCAAACTTACATTTTTAAAAAATTATTTCTATAATTTCTTAAATAATTGCATTTTAAATTAAACTTTAATAGTTTACACTTCTTATCTTTACTTTAAGTTTCATAAGACAACCCTTCTAATCCAAGGTTTTTAATTTTATTTAGGCTTTGCTCGTTAGACTCGTCCTTCCGTTTTCTCGTCTTTTACAGACCAAGTTTTATACTTGAACGTGAGTACTTTCATACCCTGTTTTCCATCTTTCGTTTTTGGGGTGATATTGCATACTTATTCAAACTAAATGATTTATACATGAGTCTTAAACCACAAACTTTATTGTATACTTAAATAAATGCTCGATTTTGTGTTTTATGCTTACATGCTTATATGCTTATGTTTGTACCGCTTTTGGTTGGTTGATTCATAAATCCGTGAACTATCTAGTATTCTCTTATAGCACGGTGTCGTTAATGTATTCTTATTAACGATCTCATATTAAATCCGTGAACTATCTGGTATTCTCTTGTAGCACGGTGTCGTTAATGTATTAACGATCTCATATAAAAATCCTGAACTATCTGGTATTCTCTTATAGCAGGTGTTGCTAATGTATTATTATTACCGATCTCATTTTATCCAAATTATGGATATTATTTATGGTTTCATATACAAGTTGTGGCATTTCTTATTATATACATATTGTTCAAAAACTATGAAATTGCTCACCAACCTTGGTGTTGATAAAGTTTATTTTATGCAATGTTACGGGTTGACTTTAGTTGACTCGAGAATTTGAAGAGTTAACGCTATCAAGACTATTAGGATATTAGCGTAACAGACAATATATTATTCCTTATGGTTGAATTCGATTATTGTATGAACAAGTTATGTGATTGTTTATTGATTTTGTGAAATAAAATGAGTTGATTAAATATTGTCACTTTAAGAGTGTCTTGTGTTCATGAGCAATCGGTTGCACCCCGGCATGTTCCGCCGCCTTTAGTTGGGGTGTGACACAAATAATTCATTATATTAATCTGCACGTTGAAAAACCTCGTGTAATACGCGGGTTATAAAGCTAGTTAAATATATAAAGTTTTAATAATAAGAAAATAACAATTTGTGTACCATATATTCACCAAGTTAAGAAATCGTGACATAAAGTTTCAGCTTTAATTAAATCCGAATTTATATAATTTATAATTATGAAACAATTTTATATTAAGAAAAAACGTGGGTCACGGGTTTTACCAAACCCATATAACTTTTAAACCGGGTTGTAACATCTAATTTATTTGTGAAACAATGTCATTATCATATTTTAAGTATATTATTAACTTCCTTACAATACATAATATTAAAATGAAATATATATATTAAAAACGAATAATATAAAATAACCTTGTAATATGAACTATACACAATTTTTTTTAATTATTGATATATTGATATATCAATATATCTTTTTAATATTTAAAAGTAATTTGATAAAAGAGATCAAATGAGTAATTTAATAAAAGGCATGACAAAACATGAAATTTCATCTTTCAAAGCTTATCGTACTTATATTTTTTACGGACCTCATATAAGAAGATAATGGATTTTCATTTCTTAAATTATATTACACATAATAAGTATTACATAGCAACCATTTACAAGTATATACTAAATACCCGTCGCCGTAATAATACAATATCGAAAAAAAGTGGTTTCTAGTAGTACATGCTAAACCACAAATAATAAAAGTGAAAATGGGGTTGTGAAAACTCAGATGAAAAGAAGCGCATGTGATGAAGATAAAGCAAGCTAAACAAGTGAACCGATTAGATTCAGTTTGACGAGTGTTTCTATCTTATAAAAATAAACTAAGTTCAATGTGAGCTTTAAATGAAATATATACACTAATAAGAAAATTGATGGTTCGGTTCATGGTTTGAGGTTTTGGCAAAAAAGATTAAGGATTTGATGATATATATATATATATATATATAAATATATGCTTTTAAATTGTTAAGTTTCGGGTTTTGTATAAAAGATTTGGTTATGATAAGCATTAGTCAATATTAATGGGTTCGGTCTGTTTTAAAATAACCACTTGTGCTTATAAAAGAAACGAAAACAAAAGTAGTTAAGGGAATAGTTTGGTTTAATCGGAGACAATGAAATTAAATAAATATACAAAGTTTAAATAATCATAGTATAGAGAGAAAGAAATAATTAACTTGAATCTCATAGAAACGATTAAGAAAATAACAATTTGTGTACCATGTATTCACAAAGTTGAGAAATCGTGACAAAAAGTGTCAGCTTTAACTAAAGGATTTAGTGTCTTAATTCTATATATCTTTTTTTCTAATTATAGATAAACTGATAATTTAGAATTTATTTTCTAATTAAAAGTAATTTGACAATTGAGATCAAATGAGTAATTTAATAAAAGTCAAGACAAGACATGAAATTTCATCAGTTCAAAACTAATCGTAATTAGTTTTCAATAAACCTCTTTTATAAGATGTTAATTTTTATTTCTTAAATTATATTACACATAAATGAAACGTATTACATAGCAATCATTGACATGCATATATACTAAATACAATATCGATGGTTTAATCGGTCAAGCTGGTCATTTTTGAAGACAACATGACACATGAATGTTGCATGGCGCTTGGCCTTGGGAAAGAGAGGATAGTGAGTGAGCTTGGCATGCATACTGAAGTCTCCCTCCAGCTTCATCAACGTCCAGCCAAGGTCAGACTCAGTCTCGTTCACCGAAAAAAATCCTGGGATTTGGAACTTTAGAAACAGGAGTTGATCCTGTCCCGATAAGTTGTATTTGGTCTCAACAACGGTGCGGAGAGTTAGGGTCGTGTTAACGATTTTACTCAGAACAAATGTTCCAAGTTGGGGAATAGCTTTGATCTCTGAGGGCACATCAAAACTAACTTTGAGTGCAAGTTGGGTTCGAAGTGGATGGGTTTTGGTTCTATTCACCGACATGGTGTGTATATCAGTTTGTAGACTGGGGTAAGCTCCTTGCATGGTGCTTGAAGCCAAGCAGATGTAGACAAACATACCACATACAATAACAATCAAGAGTCCCACCTAGTAACACACATTCACCCTACATGGTCTACTTCTTCTAGCTTCCAGTAATACGCCGTTTTCCACACCATCAAACGGGTGAACCTTTGCCATTATCACTGAAAATCCAAAATATATAGATATTCATTTTAAATAACCCTCTATTTTCATTTAAGGTATTTTTACGTTTAGATTATTTTAAACTACTTTATTTATTAAACAACTATAGAGTTTTTATTTATTTATATTAATATGTGTAAAAAGCACTTTGGTAAATGCTTCTTATGAAAACACCCGTTTGAAAAAAGCTCCAAATAATAAATAACGGAAACGAGAAAGACTATTATGTGTGGTGTTTTGTAGGGATGAGCAATCGGTATCGTATCGAACAGGTATCGTACCAGGATCGGTATCGGTATGACATCGAGCTCATCCCTAATGTATTGAACAAGCTTAAATGAGATTCCAATATCAATACATATGTTAAAAATGAAATTACTAACCAGATCGTGGAGAGAGAAATAAACTTCGCAACAATCGTAAAATAGGATTTTGGTGGTTTCTTTATGCAATGGATTAACACACATATATATACACACATAAGTTATTTGATTAAGGAATCATACATAAATGTAAGGGTCTTCTAGCTTGTACGCATGTTACTATCTACTTTAAGAAAAAATTTAATATATTTATTGAATGTCTCTAACCCAAAAACAGAAATTTGTTGGATGTGCAATCAGTAGATTTATATTTTTTTTTTATTAAAAACCCAAACTTATAATTCATTGCATTATTTAAATAGCAATTCAATAACAGGCCAACCACACTCTCAATCAAAGACACGGGAAAACTAAAATAAGAACCAAAATTAACAGCTAACCTCAAAACACAAAACTGAACCCTAACATAAAGAACAACACAGAAAGAAATCGCCTCATACGAAAACAGCACTCAGAATAGAAAAACCTTAACCCGTGCCAAGGTTATTGGCCGATGGTGCTATGATAAAGAAAGCATGCAACAAATTAAAACCTAAACCCGCATATATAAAGAGGTTAGCGGAATGAGATGTGTGACTTCTGTCTAACATCACCTGGGCCCACCTAAGCAAAAATAAATAAATAAGACAAGAGAAACATACGCTTGTATTGTACTGTATGAAACAAGAATTATAAATAAATAAACTAACTAAATATGAACAAAAACAAGCTAAATGACTATATTTCAATACCTATATGGTGAGATTAATTTAAATTTCAGGCCGTTCACATAGTTACTAAACTAAATGTATGAATAAAATTTTCGGTCATCGGAATTCAACTAATACAAATAAAACGGCCCAACAAAATCAATAATGTGTTATAAATTTGATAATATAGTAGGTTTTTATGATGTTTGCTATCAAGCTTATGAATTTTTTTTTTTTTTTTTTTTGTTGTTGATCTGTTTTAACTAGGTATAGATTTTAGGTCTTTCACTTTTAGAAAAGTGAGAATTATCTTAAAATTCTTTAACGCTTTTCCAACCAACAAAATTGGTACAAGATACAAAGACAAAGCTACAACCGGAAAACGTGAAACGTTCTAGCGCGATTATGATATAAATAGAATAAAATTTTTACTTTTTAACTTTTTTCTCAATGAAAATGCATCAGAATATTTTATTATTTTTTATTAGTTTATTAGCAATAATCATAATAACAAGAAATTTACAATTAACATAGAATTTCTGACATATTTTCAGTAAATAATTTTTTTTAAAATATTATTAGTTTATTATTTTGTCAGAAAATGACATTTTAGTAATTAATATCAATAATTAAATAAAAAATATATATTCGATTTCTGACAAAAGGGTATATTAGATATTTTGATTAACTATTTCATCGGAAACGTGTCTCTAAATACCTTTCTACAACCATTATTAGTATTTTGTATGAATAACATTCATCATGATAGTTACAAACGGCAACCCTATTATTTAATTAATAAGAATATAAGAATTTTATTACATTAATCACTCTATCTATTATGAGGTAGCATTTATTGGTTACATTATTTTATAAGAATGTTTTCACTTTCATAAGTATGTTCCTCTTTATTTTTAGAAATAATGTTGCTTTTAAGTTTTAATGTTTTATAGAGAATAGATATAAATCAACTAAAAAGAAAACTTCATACATAACTTGTCGAACCAAAAATATAAAATTGGTAGATGTAGGAAGATAATAAGTTAAGACGACATTTCAACAATATGTAGATTTATGTTTTCTCATTTGAATTCAAACTTACATAAAAAAAAACATTTTATAAGACGCTATAACTAGTTATTTCTTGTTAAACAGCACACAACCTAATTGTCACATGACTATGTCTACGTAACAATGACATAACGTTGATATGATGCTATAACTAGTTATTACTTGTTAAACCATAACACACAACCTAATTGTCACATGGATATATATGTCGTCATACCGAGTTTATATGTTATATATGTCACACTCACTATTTATCATTTAAGTTATTAGGCTTTTTTTAGCTATAATATGAATATAGTTTAAACTCTTTTGATAATATATACATTTTTATTTAATCAACTTAAAAGGTTAAATCGTGGCTCAAAACAAATCCACCTATATATGCCGGAATTAGTTAAAAAGGCTTCGAAATTAGATGGTAAAGTTTCAAAATCAGAACAATTATTGGATGGGAACTTTTGGGAAAGGTTGTCAATATTGTTGGGTTAATTCGATTATTCCACTATGTTAAAGTTTGAGTAGAAATTTTAACTATACGAAGTATTAGATTATTATGTAATTATCTAAACTAGTGGGTATTCCTCCCGTTTCGTGAAATTTTTTACGTTACATTATATGTACGATATTGGTACTCGGTTTAGAAACTTGAAAACAAAACCCAAAATTTAAAGTCATAATATGCCCAATAGGATATTGACACTTGTTCTACGTAGATAAAAAAAACTAAGACATAGATACATATTTTGTCATTTAAACATAGTTGATTTACGGATCAGATCTTTTAAAAAATTTATTTTTAGGCAATTTGATTTTCGTTCTTTTGATTAACTGTCATCCAAAAATTCAATTAAATAGACCCAAACATGTGATGGGCAAAATGGTAACGTAACCAACATTTACTTTTAACCATATAGTTTTCATTTTTTATAAGTTTGTCACAAAACATTTTTTTATTTATTTTTAACCACAATACTTTTTCACTTTCTACTTTGGTCTTAATACTTCATCCGTTACAGATTTTTCAGTTAGCGTTTCAATGCAACGAGCACATATGGTTCAATATTTTTACGTCTATTTGTCCCTAGACCTAAGTCGACTTAGTAATATTTATTTTCTATGTTTTACATTTCAGGCTAATTTTTGTGTGTTTCGCCACAGGTCATACGTGGTTGAACGCTTTTGCGTCTACTTTTTATTTAGTTTAACTGTCGAACCGCAAAGCGTGAGTTCAACGCCCCTTCAACACACAGGTTTGATTACGAGTTTTAATGTTACGTTTTCTTTTATTGTTTTACACCCCTGCGCACGCTGGGGCTAAATACTAATTACATGTAAAGAACGTGATTTTTCAACTGTTTCGTCCAACCAAACTTACATTTACCATTACGACTAGAAAAAAAACATGGAAATAATGAAATCAAGAAGAAAATCCTTGTTTCTATCATGACTCCCAAGAATAGGTTCCTTGCTCCAAAAATAGATTCCTTGTTATCATAAAATTAAGTTGAAAAGGTGATATCTTCAATCAAGTTCTTTGTTATCATGAAATTATTTGAATCCAACCACTTTAAAATTGATCGCGGGCTTTTTTGAATCTGGAAATTGTTGGGAATTTCGGTTAAAGGTCGTTACTTGGCGTGCAATGTTAAGTAACGAGATTTAAGGAGTGGATAAATATAAACAATTAAATGTGCTTAGATTTAATTGTTAGTATAATTATCATGTCCTATTATTTAGTAATCCTAGTTGTAGTCTAAACGTTATAGGTTAGATTATAAATACTCGTGCTTTGGGGTTTAGAGATTGTAACAGTGTAATTGAGTAATTGAGTTTTGTGAAGTTTCTCAATAATATAAACATACGTGTTTGGGTGCTTAGCCAAATTAACGTGTCTGGGTTTTGAGTTCGTGTTCAATACCTGGTACCAATTCCATTAATTGGTATCAGAGCCTACGAGGGGACGAGGGTCAATACTGGTGTTGAAGCCCTCGCACAGGGTCAGATATCAGCACGCGAAAAATTGAATCTCGGTTTGTCGGCAAAGAGTGGTCGGCACTCTCAAACCTGTGTTAAAAGACTTGCAATCGGAATCGTACCTACGGTGTGAGGAAGTTCCGATCAGTGAACAGCGGTGATTTAGGGTCGACGGTGTCTTCGGCATCTGCAGTCATTAGCAGGAGTAACCCGTGACGTGAGGGAATTCCGACTAGTGAGCAGCGGCAATTGACGACCGGCGTGAGGATCATAATCGGCGACCTGTAGTGGTGGATTTCAGGATTTGCTCATATCCGTAACCTGCATCTTTGTTTCTTTGTTGAAGTGGGTCTTGGTGGATATATTGAATTAATATATTATAATATTCAATTGTATTCACCACTTCTTTGACAGATTCTTTTTGTCAACTTGTTTAATTTGGTGAAGGGTTTGGTGGTAAAGAATTAAATAGATAATTATTTAATTGAATATTTTATTAAGGTGATTTGGTTGTGCATATAAATCAAATCACGTGTTGGAACCATTGAATCGAGGTCACGAGATTTTTCAAAAACTTATAGTCGTAGAATCAAGATGGGTGACGCGAACCAAGCGAAAAAGGAGACGTTCTCCGGGTCGTTTCAGTGTTCGCGTTTGACGAAAACAAACTACACGATTTGGAGTATGCATATGGAGGTTATTTTTGGGATTCATGGAGTTTGGGATGTGATTGACCCGGGCTCTAATGACGCAAAGCAAAATAACATCGCAAAGGCGCTTCTGTTTCAGTCGATTCCCGATGAACAGATACTTCAAATCGGTAATTTTAAATTGGCAAAAGAGATGTGGGATGTCATAAAGTCAAGAAATATGGGCGCGGAACGTGTGAAGGATGCTAGACTTCATATGTTAATACGTGAATTTGACGGTATGATGATGAAAGAAACCGAAACCATTGACGAGTATGCCTCGAGAATGACCGCGATCTCTTCTAAAGCAGCCACACTTGGACAACCGTATGAAGAAAGGAAGCTAGTCCAGAAATTCTTCACAAGCCTGCTAGACCTTAAAACAGTTGGTTTTGAGGATGCTGTCGGGAGGTTAAAGACTTATGAGGAGCGTATTAAAGGACACGTGTTGCGTTCTGAAGAAGGTAAACTTTTGTTTAATAATTCTGAATCCTCTTCGAGTTCGAATCAGTTTTCACGCTAATCGAGTAGGGGGCGCGGGAAAGGTTCGAACCGAGGACGTGGTAATGGACGTGGGAGTCAGAACCGTGGTTCACAAAGAGGGTCCAATGAAAGGGATAAACGAAAGGGTAAAAAGGATTACTCGGAAGTTCAATGCTTTCGTTGTAATGAATTTGGTCACTTCTTTTCGAGGTGTCCCGAACGAAGGAAAGAAAGACAAACACATTTGGCCGAAGCAAAAGAAAAGGACCCGTCCCTCTATATGGTGCAGTGCGTTCAAGAAAAGGTGTACTTGAATGAACAAAAGGTTATACCAAAAGATTACGAGGGTGGTTCGAACGAACAAGACTTGTGGTATTTGGATAACGGTGCAAGCAACCATATGACGGGTAATTTATCTTTTTTCTCAGATTTAAATAAGCGTGTTTGTGGCAAAGTTAAATTTGGAGATGGGTCTTATGTTGATATTTGCAGTAAAGGCTCGATATTGCTAGTCGGTAAAACGGGGGAGCAACAATTATTGACCAACATTTATTATATTCCTAGTTTACAAAGTAATATTATTAGTCTTGGGCAAGCAACAGAAAGTGGTTGTGATATTCGTATGAAAGATGATTACTTGTTGATGTATGATGATCAAGGAAAATTGTTGATGCGAGTTACTCGATCCAAGAATCGTCTTTATACGATTAAATTAAAGACGGGGAAACCCGTGTGTTTACAAGCCGGATTGATAACGAGAATTGGTTTTGGCACGCGAGACTAGGACACCTAAATTTCGAGTCTATGAAACAAATGGTGAAAAATAATATGGTCGTTGCAATGCCAAAAGTTGATCAAGAAAATCAAATTTGTGATTCGTGCTTAGTCGGGAAGCAAACGAGGAAACCGTTTCCAAATTCGGTAACTTTTAGAGCAACCCGAGCCTTGGAACTAATCCATAGAGATTTACACGGGCCCATTACTCCTAGTACCATAGCCGGAAATAGGTACGTGTTCGTCTTGATAGATGATTTTTCACGTTTCATGTGGACTTTTCTGTTGAAGGAAAAAAGTGAAGCGTTTGATACCTTCAAGCGATTTAAAGTCATGGTGGAAGCGGAAAATAGTGAGAAAATCAAGTCGTTTCGAACCGATCGAGGGGAGAATTTACTTCTCGTGATTTCAATCGGTTCTCTGAAAACGAGGGGTTTATGTAACACCCCGACCAAAGGCGGATTATACATCGGGGCGCCACATATTGTTTCATTACTCGTGACACTATTGGGTGTCAATATTTAATAAATACATTCATTCGCGCACGCGCAGGGTAAACACAAGATAACATAAAACATCATAAATCAATATATTATAAATTATAATATTCGAACAGCAAAAACTTGTCTTGATACATTTTAATCTAGGTCCAAAATAAAGAAACTTCCTATGTGTCCACAAGCTCCAAAACAGCTACTGCAAACCTGAACATGTGTTAAAATAAACGTCAAACACTTGCGTGTTGGTGAGAAATCAAGTTTAATACAATACATAGGTAACAATAAATCTGCGCGCAACACGTGTATGTCTGGTGTTTAACAAGGGTGCAATCAGATTGTGATCAAGCCTAGATAGATCATAGCTCATAGTTCATAGTTCAATCCGTGCTCCCAATTGAGCACAAAAACGAGAAAACATCTGTGCAAGTGTAAACAAAGAAAACCGTAAACGATAGGTCTCCCGTGTTCATCTAATGGATCCATGAAAACTGCGGAATAGGCCGAACAAAGCGGTTAATGATACACACATACAAATAAACAGCCAAGTAAACGTCCTCAACACATGGGATACTGCGCGACTAAAGCTCATAAACAAGTTTAAGACTCTAAGTTTGTATGAACACATGAACATCCCAAAACATTAAAAGCAAAAAGGGATTAGGTATGAGATTACTCACTTGATAAACGATGCGGTGTAAGATAAAGCAAGAACCAACTTTAAACAAGCACAAGTTAACCTATAAATAAGATTATTGTTTTAATGATTTGTCTTGATTATAAGTTAGCATAAGTAAATTATTATATATAATATATATATTACCGGAAAAGCAGGACAGAACAGGGAGGAAGACGGAGGCAGAGAGGGAGGCGGCAGAGAGAGCAAGGGGCAAGAGAACAGGAGAGATTAAGTGTTTTGTGTGTGTAGTGTTAGGAAAAATAATACTATTATTTATAGAGAAACCCTAGGAGACATGAATCCAGAAAAAGGGGAAAAGATCTCAAGACAAACAGAACAAGACAAAACAAAAGATAACAAAAGATATCCTAAAGCAAGAGATATCAAAAAGCATAAGAAAACAAAAGCAAAAGATATGGAAAGATATGGCAGCTGCAGGGGGCAAAGGAAAAGCTGACAGGGAACAGTAAAAAGCATGGGCGGGTCAGATAAAGGTACTGGTCAAGCATGGCAAAAGCAGATCTCAAAAGATAATGTCAGTCACTTTTTCTGCCAACCAATTGGGTTGGTGCGCATGCTGCGCCGAAAGTAACTTTTCAAACATAAAGCAGATTAGGTCAACAGCTCAAAAGATAAGACAACACAAAAGCAAACGGCTAGATTTAAACAGAAGAAAACTCGAAGGATTCAGCGCGAGAAGGCTAAGGCGCGAAGGCAGACACAGAAGGTCAAGAGAGCGCGAGCGCGAAGGCAGACAGAACTATCCTTAACGCGTCGCGGAAAGAACTACATTTCTAAGCGCGCCGCGGGAAGAATCACATTTCTTAGCGCGCCGCGGGAGGAACTAAAATTCCTAGCGCGCCGCGGGAAGAACTATAATTCTTCGCGCGTCGAGGGATGAACTACGATTCTTAGCGCGCTGCGAGAAGAACTACAATCCTTAGCGCGTCGCGGGAAGAACTACCGTTCTTAGCGCGCTGCGAGAAGAATTACAATTCTTAGCGCGCTGCGAGAAGAGTTCGTCTCGCGTATCGCTGAAACAGGTGGTCTTCACGCAGGATTCCTTGTAAGGGGTCTGGCGCGTGGAGCTGCGCAGACAACCTTAGGCGGGAAGGAACAAAGGATAAGCACAGAGAAGAAAAAAGAGGGAAACAAGGCGTAAGGGCGGGACGGCGACAAGAGGGAAAAGAAGGCGGAAAGAGAGGAGAGGGACGGGACGGCGGAAAGAAAGAGAGAGATAGAGGCGGGAAGGAAAATATATATTATTATTAAAAGTAAAATATAAGTATAAATAAATATTAAATCATAAAAGAAAGAGATCGGGTAAGGGAAACGGGTACCTGGGTCGGGTCGGATCAGGGCAGATGTCACAGTCTCCCCTACTTTAAGAAATTTCGTCCCGAAATTTATCTCGAAGTAGGCTGCGCAGAGAACAGGTGCGGGTACTTGATCTTCATCTGATCTTCCCTTTCCCATGTAAACTCGGCTCCGCGCTTGGACTCCCAACGAACTTTCACGATAGGGATACGACTGCGCTTGGTTTGCTTTACCTCGCGATCCATAATCTCAACAGGCTTCTCAACGAAATGCATAGTTTCATCAACTTGAACTTCATCAAGTGGAATGTGAAGGTTCTCGTCGGCTAAACACTTCTTGAGATTGGATACATGGAACGTTGGATGCACATTACTGAGCGCGGGCGGCAGGTCAAGTCTGTAGGCAACTTTTCCCACACGCGCGAGAATCTTGAATGGACCAACATAACGAGGAGCAAGCTTACCCTTCTTCCCAAAGCGGACAACACCTTTCCAAGGCGACACTTTGAGGAGAACAAGATCACTAACTTGAAATTCGAGAGGCTTTCGCCTACGATCTGCGTAACTCTTCTGTCGGCTTCTGGCAGTCAGCAGATGATCACGGATCTTGGCGATTTTATCGGTTGTCTCTTGAACAAGTTCGGGTCCTGTGATTTGAGCTTCACCCACTTCGCTCCAACAAATCGGGGAGCGGCATTTACGACCGTAAAGTGCTTCAAATGGGGCCATACCGATACTGGAATGATAGCTGTTATTATAAGAGAACTCAATCAAAGGCAGGTGTGAATCCCAATTACCTCCAAAATCAAGAACACAAGATCGGAGCATATCCTCAAGAGTTTGAATAGTTCGCTCAGACTGACCGTCAGTCTGGGGATGATATGCCGTACTCATGTCCAAGCGAGTTCCTAGCGCAGATTGGAGAGATTTCCAAAAGCGAGATATAAAACGGCCATCGCGATCGGATATGATGCTCAAAGGAGTACCATGGCGGCAGACAATTTCCTTGACATAAAGCTGCGCGAGTTGCTCAACACGGTAGTTTTCACGAATGGGCAGGAAGTGAGCAGACTTAGTCAATCGATCCACTATTACCCAAATGCTATCATGTTTGCTTGCTGTCAAAGGTAACTTGGTAATAAAGTCCATCGCTACACATTCCCATTTCCACGTAGGAATTTCTGGTTGTTCGAGCAAACCAGATGGGCGTTGGTGTTCAGCTTTCACTTTAGAACAAGTCAGACATTTAGCTACGAACACAGCAATATCCTTTTTCATACCGGGCCACCAATAAGTAATGCGCAAATCCTTGTACATCTTATCAGTGCCAGGATGAATAGAATACCTAGATTTGTGCGCTTCACTCAGGATATCAGCGCGAAGATTCTCATCAAAGGGAATCCAGATGCGATTGAGATAGCAGAGAATTCCACTCAGATTAGGCACAAAGAGTGCTTCCGCGCCACACGCTAGCTCGGCGCGAAGGTTACCATTACTGATGGATGCGCGCTGCGCCTCACGAATACGCGATTCAAGGTTGCTTTGAATCGGCGCGAAGTGAAGCTGGGTGCGCGGCAAGATACAGTTAAGCTGGCAGGGTTTTCGGCTGAGCGCATCGGCTACCACATTAGCCTTACCAGGATTATACCGGATCTCACAATCGTAATCGCTGATGAGTTCGTTCCATCGGCGTTGCCTCATGTTGAGTTCCTTTTGATCAAAGATATGCTGAAGGCTTTTATGGTCAGTGTAAAGGATACACTTAGTACCATAAAGGTAGTGTCTCCAGATCTTCAAGGCAAAAACAACTGCACCAAGTTCGAGGTCGTGAGTTGTATAATTCTTTTCATGAACCTTAAGTTGCCTTGATGCGTAAGCGATAACCTTGCCTCGTTGCATAAGAACACAACCGAGACCTTGGTTGGAGGCATCGCAGTACACGACGAAATCTTCATTACCCTCAGGTAACGCAAGGACAGGAGCTTCACACAACAATCGCTTGAGCGATAGAAAGGCTTCTTCTTGCTTCGAGCCCCAAATATACGGTTTACCTTTGTGCGTTAGAGCTGTTAAAGGCAAAGCGATCTTCGAGAAGTTCGAAATGAATCGCCGGTAGTATCCAGCTAAGCCCAGAAAGGAACGGATCTCAGAAGGAGAGGATGGCGTAATCCAGTTCTTGATTGCTTCAATCTTGGATGGGTCGACATGAATACCCATCTTGTTTACAACATGACCAAGAAACTGTACTTCATCAGACCAGAATTCACACTTGGAAAGCTTAGCATAGAGTTGCTCGGTTCGAAGCTTTTGCAACACCAATCGGAGATGTTGCTCATGCTCGGCCTTGGTCTTAGAATACACCAGAACATCATCGATAAACACGATCACGAATTTATCCAAGAAAGGCCTACACACCCGATTCATTAGATCCATGAAAACGGCGGGTGCGTTGGTTAGACCGAAGGACATGACCAAGAATTCAAAGTGGCCATAGCGAGTACGAAAAGCAGTCTTCGGAACATCTTCATCGCGGATACGCAACTGATGATAGCCAGAGCGGAGATCAATCTTGGAGAAACAAGAGGCACCTTGGAGTTGATCAAAGAGGTCGTCAATACGCGGTAAGGGATACCGGTTCTTAATGGTGAGTTTGTTCAACTCGCGGTAATCAATACACATGCGGAACGATCCATCTTTCTTTTTAACGAACAACACCGGAGCACCCCAGGGCGAAGAGCTAGGGCGAATGAATCCTTTAGCAGTCAACTCTTGAAGTTGGCTGGCCAATTCTTGCATCTCAGCGGGTGCAAGACGGTAAGGAGATTTAGCTACGGGGGAAGCACCAGGGACAAGATCAATACGGAACTCGACTTCACGAGCGGGAGGGATACCAGGAAGATCATCAGGAAAAACTTCAGGGAAATCACGCACGACGGGGATATCGCGAAGCTTCTTTTCTTCAGCAGGTTTAACCACATGGGCTAGAAATGCAATACACTTCTTCCGCATGAGTCTTTGGGCTTCGGCGCAAGACATAAGTTTAAGACCACTGGAGGGTTTTTCGCCGTAGATATGAAGATCACCATTTTCTCGAGGAATGCGAATCAACTTCTTGGCGCAAATAACTTCGGCGCGATTCTTCGAGAGCCAGTCCATACCAATGATAACATCAAAGCTTCCAAGAGGCATAGGGATGAGGTCGATTAGAAAATCGTTTTCGTTAAGATTAAGCGTGCAATCTTTAATCACTGAGTTTATTAAAACAGTTTCACCATTAGCCAATTCAACTGAAAAATCTTCTTTTAAATCGTTGCGCGGTCGCGCAAGCTTCTGCTCGAAGGCGCGAGAAATAAAACTTCGATCGGCGCCAGTATCAAAAAGTACAGAAGCATAAAATCCGTTAAGCAAAAATGTACCATTAACTACGTCATTAATCGCTTGCGCTTGGTGCGCGGTTATGTTAAAAGCTCGTCCACGCGTCACTTGGTTCGAAATCTGGTTCACCGGATTCGCTTGTGTAATCTGAACTTGTAGTCTTGGGCACGCGTTCCGGAAATGACTGGGATCACCGCAGTTAAAGCACGATCTGGGTCGTGGGTTTTGGTAGGTTGGTTGTGGATTCTGCGGGTAGACTGGTGGTGTTGGCGCAATTGGATTGGCGGGAAGGACTCTACAGTTTTCAGCAGTGTGACCAGTACGGCCACATCGGTTGCAAAGTCGACACGGGGTTTGGGTTGGGTGGTGAAATCTACAGGTTGGGCAAAAGGGTTGATTTCCTGTGTAAGGTTTCTTAGTTGGCGGGGCAGGGAGTGCGGGATTGGTTAAGGCATAGTTATGGACTACAGGAGGTGTTGGGTAGGCTGACAGAGGGTTAGGCGCGTAAACTGGAGGTTGGTAGATGGGTTGCTGGGCAATGGGCGGGTTGGTAAGCGCATAGGCCTTGCGCCTGCGCTTGAGGTTGTTACGGTTTGAGGGTTCAGGTTTGGTTTCTGTTGGTTCAAGGGCAGTCTTGGTGAGTTTGGTCTTCTCAGTTCCCCGCAGGAACAGGGTTCCTGCTCTGACATGGTTGTCGCTGAGCACAGCGGCCAACTCGATGGCGTCAGAGAGGGTAACTGGGTTTCTGGCCCATACAGAATCTTGAATTTCCATGGGGAGACCCCCAAGGAATTTCTCGATTGCTCGGCGTGAAGGGGTAACAAGGTGAGGGACCAGTAAGCTTAGCTCGTGGAAGCGCGTCGCGTACTCGCGCGCTTCGCCACTGTATTGCTTCAAGTTCCAGAATTCTTCCTCCAGGCGCTTAACTTCGTTGGGAGGGCAGAATTCTCGCGTAAGAATTTCCTTGAATTCCTCCCATGTCATGCTAGAAGCAGCCTCTGCGCCACGCGCATGAGCTACTCCATTCCACCATGTAAGCGCTCTGGATTCCAGGACACTGGAAGCATATAGGGTTCGTCTGTCTGAGGGGCATTGGGTGTGGAGGAAAGTGTTTTCTATTTTCTCAAGCCATTGGAGCATCACGGTGGCTCCTTCAAGACCTGTGAACTTTGGAGGGTTACCCGCGTTAAAGGACTTAATGTTATAACTGGAGGTGTTGGTATTGTTTTGGCTCAAAGCTTGGGCTATTGCGGCGGCCATTTCCTGGGAACGTTGCTGTCTACGCATGCGCGAGGCTTCTCTTCTCTGAAATCGGCGAGATAGCGGAGGCATTCTATAAAAGTTTTTAATTTTAGTTAATATCTTGGTTTTAGCGCAAAGTTTTAATCTTATAAAGCTTGGTTTCACGGAGTCAGTTACTGTCAAAAGTTAAAGTAAAATAAATGACCCAAAATGCAGACTTAATAAAGGTAACAAATTCGAATCGAGAATCGACAATTCATGTATCACCATGATCTTCCAAATTCTCAATTTAAAATGACGAGTAAACGAGTATTGGAGATTGACGATTCATGTATCACCATGACTTTTCAATCCTCAATATAAAATATACAAGAAAATGAGTATTGGAGGTTGACAATTCATGTATCACCATGACTTTTCAAGTCTCCAACCTCAGAACATAATCGTAAGTGGAAATTGAAAATCAGCTATTCATGCATCACCATGACTTTTCGGACTTTCAAATCCAACAAACGAATATGTAAGAAAAATCAATAAAAATCGAAATTCAACAAAAATCGAAATATCGCGAAATAAAACATAAAATCATATACTGCGCAAGCGCGAGCATATTCACAAATAACGAGTAATTAACAATAAGCGCGCAAACATGAGATTTCTCTCATGCGCGAGAAGGGACTCTTAGGTATTCTAGGCCGTTACGTCTAACCACCTATCCTAAAGTCAACGAGCTCTGATACCAATCTGTAACACCCCGACCAAAGGCGGATTATACATCGGGGCGCCACATATTGTTTCATTACTCGTGACACTATTGGGTGTCAATATTTAATAAATACATTCATTCGCGCACGCGCAGGGTAAACACAAGATAACATAAAACATCATAAATCAATATATTATAAATTATAATATTCGAACAGCAAAAACTTGTCTTGATACATTTTAATCTAGGTCCAAAATAAAGAAACTTCCTATGTGTCCACAAGCTCCAAAACAGCTACTGCAAACCTGAACATGTGTTAAAATAAACGTCAAACACTTGCGTGTTGGTGAGAAATCAAGTTTAATACAATACATAGGTAACAATAAATCTGCGCGCAACACGTGTATGTCTGGTGTTTAACAAGGGTGCAATCAGATTGTGATCAAGCCTAGATAGATCATAGCTCATAGTTCATAGTTCAATCCGTGCTCCCAATTGAGCACAAAAACGAGAAAACATCTGTGCAAGTGTAAACAAAGAAAACCGTAAACGATAGGTCTCCCGTGTTCATCTAATGGATCCATGAAAACTGCGGAATAGGCCGAACAAAGCGGTTAATGATACACACATACAAATAAACAGCCAAGTAAACGTCCTCAACACATGGGATACTGCGCGACTAAAGCTCATAAACAAGTTTAAGACTCTAAGTTTGTATGAACACATGAACATCCCAAAACATTAAAAGCAAAAAGGGATTAGGTATGAGATTACTCACTTGATAAACGATGCGGTGTAAGATAAAGCAAGAACCAACTTTAAACAAGCACAAGTTAACCTATAAATAAGATTATTGTTTTAATGATTTGTCTTGATTATAAGTTAGCATAAGTAAATTATTATATATAATATATATATTACCGGAAAAGCAGGACAGAACAGGGAGGAAGACGGAGGCAGAGAGGGAGGCGGCAGAGAGAGCAAGGGGCAAGAGAACAGGAGAGATTAAGTGTTTTGTGTGTGTAGTGTTAGGAAAAATAATACTATTATTTATAGAGAAACCCTAGGAGACATGAATCCAGAAAAAGGGGAAAAGATCTCAAGACAAACAGAACAAGACAAAACAAAAGATAACAAAAGATATCCTAAAGCAAGAGATATCAAAAAGCATAAGAAAACAAAAGCAAAAGATATGGAAAGATATGGCAGCTGCAGGGGGCAAAGGAAAAGCTGACAGGGAACAGTAAAAAGCATGGGCGGGTCAGATAAAGGTACTGGTCAAGCATGGCAAAAGCAGATCTCAAAAGATAATGTCAGTCACTTTTTCTGCCAACCAATTGGGTTGGTGCGCATGCTGCGCCGAAAGTAACTTTTCAGACATAAAGCAGATTAGGTCAACAGCTCAAAAGATAAGACAACACAAAAGCAAACGGCTAGATTTAAACAGAAGAAAACTCGAAGGATTCAGCGCGAGAAGGCTAAGGCGCGAAGGCAGACACAGAAGGTCAAGAGAGCGCGAGCGCGAAGGCAGACAGAACTATCCTTAACGCGTCGCGGAAAGAACTACATTTCTAAGCGCGCCGCGGGAAGAATCACATTTCTTAGCGCGCCGCGGGAGGAACTAAAATTCCTAGCGCGCCGCGGGAAGAACTATAATTCTTCGCGCGTCGAGGGATGAACTACGATTCTTAGCGCGCTGCGAGAAGAACTACAATCCTTAGCGCGTCGCGGGAAGAACTACCGTTCTTAGCGCGCTGCGAGAAGAATTACAATTCTTAGCGCGCTGCGAGAAGAGTTCGTCTCGCGTATCGCTGAAACAGGTGGTCTTCACGCAGGATTCCTTGTAAGGGGTCTGGCGCGTGGAGCTGCGCAGACAACCTTAGGCGGGAAGGAACAAAGGATAAGCACAGAGAAGAAAAAAGAGGGAAACAAGGCGTAAGGGCGGGACGGCGACAAGAGGGAAAAGAAGGCGGAAAGAGAGGAGAGGGACGGGACGGCGGAAAGAAAGAGAGAGATAGAGGCGGGAAGGAAAATATATATTATTATTAAAAGTAAAATATAAGTATAAATAAATATTAAATCATAAAAGAAAGAGATCGGGTAAGGGAAACGGGTACCTGGGTCGGGTCGGATCAGGGCAGATGTCACAGTTTATTCGGCATTTAACCGCTCCATATACACCTCAACAAAACGGTGTTGTCGAGTGGCGGAACCGCACGATATTAGATATGACTCGGAGCATATTAAAAGCGAGACAAGTTCCGAATTATATGTGGGGTGAAGCGGTGAGGCATTCAACCGACGTGATTAATAAAATTTCAACTCGAGCTTTAAAGGACAAAACACCGTATGAGATGTTAAAACGAAAGAAACCGGATCTTAAATTTCTTAAAGTTTTTGGATGGGTTGCGTATTCAAAAATAGTTGCGGGAAATATTAAGAAGTTAGACGATCGTTCGACTTGTTTAGTTTATCTCGGAAGCAAGAAAGGTTTGGCGGCGTATCGTTTATACAATCCATCGACTAGAAAAATTGTTGTGAGTCGAGCGGGTGACACGGTATTTGATGAAAAGCAAAGTTGGAATTGGGGTAAATGTACTGAAACAATCGATGAAGAGGATCGAGCACATGGCATGTTTTGGGTTAACTTTAGTGATGAAATTGACACCGGAGAAGGAACCGTTAATACCGAAAACATCGGGTCGAGCCCAGAGTCGAACTCTACGAGTTCAAGTGGTGACGGGGGTGAAGAAGACGACGAGGAACCGATAGTCGAAAATGCTCCAACAAGCCCGACTAGTACAAGCAACATGGTTACACCTGAGCCGGCTGTCCGGGGACCTTCTCGAGCCACGGTTACCCCGGTACATTTTAATGATTATGTATTGAATTCGAGTATAGTTGATGACGATTTGTTATTGCTTGCTGATGATGAACCGGTTTGTATTGATGATGCAAAATTGAAAGCGGAGTGGGTGAAAGCAATGCGTATCGAGATTGACTCGATAAATAAAAATAATACGTGGACGTTGGTCGAGTTACCACGTGGTGCAAAGGCGATTGGTTTAAAGTGGGTTTTCAAGGTTAAAAGAAACGCGGATGGCTCGCTTAATAAACACAAGGCGAGACTCGTGGCAAAGGGTTATGTTCAGCAACCCGGAGTCGATTTTGACGAGGTTTTCGCACCAGTGGCTAGACTCGAAACGGTTCGTTTATTATTATCTCTCGCAGCGAATGGAGGTTGGGAATTGCATCATCTCGATGTCAAATTCGCGTTCCTACACGGCGAGTTAAAAACTCGTACATGTTACAAACTCGTCCCGACTTGGCGTATTCGATCGGAGTCGTAAGCCGGTACATGCAAAGCCCGAAGCAATCTCATGCAATTCTTATAAAGCAAATTCTTCGTTATATTCAAGGTACTCTCAGTTTTGGTATTTCTTACACTCGTGGGAAAAACGTGTTAGTTGGTTATAGTGATAGTAGCCATAACATTGACCAAGACGATGGCAGAAGCACTACGGGGCACGTATTTTATCTTGGGTCTTCACCAATTACTTGGTGTTCTCAGAAACAGTGCACGGTTGCACTCTCATCGTGTGAAGCAGAGTACATGGCGGCAAGCGCAGCCGCGTGTCAGGCGGTTTGGCTAAGAGACTTGATAAGTGAGTTATTCGACAAGGAAATTCAAGCAGTGGTGTTAAGTATCGATAATACATCAGCAATAGCACTCGTGAAGAATCCGGTTTTTCATGGAAGGACCAAACACATTAAATCTCGGTTTCACTACATTCGACAATGTGTTGATCGTGAAGAAGTAATCGTCGAGCATGTTAGTGGTGTTAAGCAATGTGCCGATATCTTGACGGAGGCTCTTGAGAGAATCAAATTCAAGGAGATGCGGGAATTACTTGGAGTTGAAGACTTGTCAGTTTTGAGTTCGAAATTCCGGGGGTGATTGTTGGGAATTTCGGTTAAAGGCCGTTACTTGGCGTGCAAGGTTAAGTAACGAGATTTAAGGAGTGGATAAATATAAACAATTAAATGTGCTTAGATTTAATTGTTAATATAATTATAATGTCCTATTATTTAGCAATCCTAGTTGTAGTCTAAACGTGATAGGTTAGATTATAAATACCCGAGCTTTGGGGTTTAGAGATTGTAACAGTGTAATTGGGTAATTGAGTTTTGTGAAGTTTCTCAATAATATAAACATACGTGTTTGGGTTCTTAGCCAAATTAACGTGTCTGGGTTTTGAGTTCGTGTTCAATACCTGGTACCAATTCCATTAGAAACAAAATATTGAGCCATCCCCCAATTCTACATCAAACACAATTAGCAACATTGCGTTCATCAAAAACGTGATCCACTGTAGTGTCTTAACCACAGAGGAGCATAACGGACACAAACTCAACTCTCACCTAATTTCCTTATAAATGGATTGGTTACTAACTTAGGGCCTGTTTGGAAAGACTCTGAATGACCGCATTCAGATCTGAAGTCTGAATCGTTCAGACCATGAAGTGTTTGGCTTGTTTAAAACTCTCATCTGAAGTCTGAATCGGTCAGACAATGAAGTCTGAATCAGTCATCTTGTATTTGGAGCTGAATGAAAAAGAGGACCATAATGCCTTGTTTCCTTCTCTTCCATCCACCCAGGCACAATACCACCAACCATTCCTCCAAGCACAAACAGGTTTGATTTTTATTCCTTCTTCGATTTCTGCTCTTATGTTTCCCCACCCTCTTCGATTTATGTTTCACAACCTATAGGGTTTGAACGGCTAGGCCTAGAAGCTAGGGTTTATGGTTCTAACGGCTAATTGATGTTAAGTTTATGCTAATTGGTGTTCAATTTGATTGAATCTTGCTTTTATATTGACAATTTAGTTCGACAATTAATTGATGTTTTAACCATTTGATAATATGGCAAGGTATTTGGGTTTATTGGGATGAATCTGAAATGAAAGCGTAAGTTTTGTTGTAGATCTATGCTTAAATATGATCTTTACACATTTGGTTCATTCATAAACCACACAAGCATTGTGATTCCTTGAAATTTTACAATTGAATGCGGTTTCGAGATAAGGTAGGACCCTTGGTATGTGTAGTTTATGTATGCTTGAAACATAATACAATGCGCATGAATAACTTATTTTCGTTTTAAATTGGTTCTATAAAGTTTGTGAAGAAAAATTGAGTTGAAAGAGCCCACAGACAATTGTTTTGTAAACAAAATTATGATGCACATAAGGTATTTGATAAAATGTCTTGAATAAATGACTAATTTAACTTTTAATCATTTGAGTATATATAGTGAATTACTTGTATACAGGTTATACATAAATATGTAAAGCAAACAGAATCAAAGAGTTTTATATATGGTAAAAAGTACATGCTTTCTTATTGAATAATTAGAAGTATATGCAGTGAGAAACTCATATACGGGCTATTACATAAATAAACACTATATTCACAAGGATATGAACTTCGAGAATTAACATAGTGCATTGTTGAAAAGATTTGGAAACAGTAGGTAAGTTGATTTTATTTTAACCTATTAGCAAACGTCTCAATTAGGGATGAGCTCAGGATGGGACCGGTACCGATCCCAAAATCCGGAAATATTTGGTACCGGTACTAGTACCGAATATGTTCGGTTCGGTACCGGTACCCGTACCGGAAACGCTCATTCCTACATATCATAACAATATGAACTTGGATAATATAAAGTGTAAAGAAAGGATATGACAAATTTGTTGTTTGTTAAGACATGGGATGATGGTTTCATATTAGCCATTAATGGTGATTTAGTATGTTAAATTTGTGTCTGTAATTTGCTATCCTAAAATATAAGTTTATTATGTTGTTTGCAACTAAAAATATCATAAATATCATGAACGAGTGTGTTAAACTTATTGCTGCGTTTGCTGTCCAAAATGTAAGTTTATTATATTGTTTTACAACTAAAAATGTAGAACCAATGTGCAGAAAATAAGTTGCAGCTAAAAAGTTAAATTAACTTGCAGAACAAAAGGAAGAATTCCCGTCACATAAAGATAAGTTTTCCAGTGAAAATCAAGTTACTGACACTGATTATCAACATTGATTTTTTAGCTGCAAATTCATATTACATTTTACAGTTTGCTGTTGTACTACTTTAGAAGTGTTTGTTACATCCGCAGATTCATGTGTTCGTGTTGTTGATGGCCTTGATTTAGTTCACAACTTCAAAGGTAATATTTACAAAGTTTTGTTATTGATTTATATAACTTGTATGCATTTATAAAATAAAGTAAAAAAAGATTTGGACTAAAGGTGTTTTTGGTTCAACCCAACCCAACCCTTTTAGACATGTACATTTTAGCTTGACCGTTATCATGGATTTCTTCAATTTGCCTGTGATGATATTTTTGTTTGATCCCTTTATTTTTATATTTTTATTTATTTATTGTCATATATTTTATAAAAGTCCAGTTTTGACTTTTGGTAGTAAATGGGTTGGTGAAAGACGGTGGCGTTTCCATCAAAACAATGGCTACTAAAATAAATTAGTTAAGATGTTAAAACCGAAGCTTCACTTAGTTGTAAAGCTTAAATTGTTACGATTTACTAAGTGAATCGTTAATGTATAATTGTTTCTGAATTTTAAATTTAGGCATTGAAGTTTACTCATGGATTTTCTTTTTCTACCTTTTTCAGACAAGTTAGAGAGGCTTTAACGGATGCAAAGTTGCAAACGGTATCGGTAGCATGTAGGTCACTAGACGCTTTCTTCTACTAGATGCAAAAAAAGACTTTCTTACCAATCCTCCATTGTTTAATGGAGTATGATGATGTGGAAACATAAGTTTTGCAAAGGAACAGTGGTGTGCAAAAGAAATATATGCAGGGGGTGTTTTAAGTTTCGATTTTGGATGTGGTTTTGAAACTAGTTATGACATTGATTTGTTTAATGATTGAAATTATGCACAATGTTTTGCATGAACAATTGACAAACAAATTGAAACAAGTAATGTGTTGCAAATTGTCGCCGCCACTGCATCACGCGAGTTCCTAGTAGTATGAGAGTATACACATAAGGTCTCATAATAAGAATCTAAATTATAAAAAGGATAAGAAACATAAAAATAAAGGTGTCAACTACACAATCTAAACATAAAAAGGCTCCAAGCGAGTTCATGATCAATTCTTTTGTTAATTATATATCGTTCAAAGCTCTAACCAAACTGATACATTAATTCAGCATAAGATTATTCAGAGGGGTAATATAGTCAGTTTGCATAGTTATTCAGATGTCTAACCAAACAGACTTTAACTTGTTCAGATCTTACTGGCTCAGACCCTCTTAACTATTCAGACCTCTTAATGGTTCAGCACTTAATGATTCAACACTTGCCAAACAGCCCCTTAATGGTATTCCTTTGACACCAAGTTCTGAAATTCTTTTGTTGGCAAAGCGCTACAATAATTATAAAGCGTTTCCTTTCTTTCTATTATACAAAAGGGTGTTTATTCTCTTTATTATATAAATTAAAAATAAAACACCGATTTTTTTTCCTGAAAGTTTTTTAATAGATATTAGGGGAAATGATCAAAATGACACTTTGGAGAAGAGAGAATCGCATTATCTATACTTTTTTGATAATTCCCAATTTATCCCTCGTCAGCTCCGACACATTTGTATTCGTGTCGAAGAGATTTGAGAGCCAATAATAGGTTGCCACGTGTTCACAAATCCGTCAACATCAACAAGTTTTGATTCAAATCCGCCAGCTTTGATAAGTTTTGAATCGAACCCGGCATCTCGTTTGAAACCAAAATTGGTCGGCTTTATATAAGTTTAAAATGTTGATTTTTATATTATTATATTTCATTTTACTCATAATTTGTTTTTATTTAATAACTGTAATGTATAAAGTTTTATAAAATTAAATTTGTTCAAAATTGCCTTTAGTTGGATTTTGGTTGGTTATTTTTTCTTTCTTGTCGTTCAAGTAATTTCGATTCCTATTCCTGACATGTGACATGATGCACCTTACAAATGTTAATCAACTGGCGAAATGATAGCCCAACTCAATTAGCGGGCGAATATATTGCATGGATTTATTGATAGAAATCATTTTGATCTTAACAAAGTCTTTTTTTGTTGAAGTGTACGTAGAGTAGACCATGCTAAGTGACTATATTTTAGACTCCTGCCTCTTCTTTAAATTAATTTTCTTGTTTTAAGGTAATGGGACGCCAGGCGTAAACTAAAGAAAATCTCTTTTGAAGGCTTGGTACATGTTGAACACAAACAAGCAGCCTCTAACTTCCGACTCTAGCTCCCACATTTTGGGACTATGTGGCTCATAATAAATTTAAGGAGTTTGATACTTTAATATGAGCTTTACGAACGTAAGAAGCCACAACAGTTTCCTCGGGGTTTAATTTGTTCGTCCATTTTAAAATATATAACGTCAGAAAAGAAACATAAACCAATGTTGACCTAGGAGTACGTACAGTTGCAAGAATATTATCAAGTCAATAAAACAATTTGTACGTAGAGGGTAGAATGGTTTTAGCTTTTAAAAATGGTTGATCTTTGCAGATGAACTATACACGGATGATCCACGTCCCAAGTCCCAACGATTGAGGTGCTAGCGTATACGCTAAGAAGTAAGAAGACCAAAACCGAAATCCAGCCTTCGGGTTATGTTTCCCGATTGTACAAAAGCCAAGGCCTTCAGAACGTGGTATCTTGATCTCTCTTGTGCGGCAATCGACGAGAAGAGGGGAGAGCAAGGCTCTAATTATAACTTAGTACTTTTTAATAAATTCTCTCTATGTGTGTGAGGCAGTGAGGGTTTAAAAATCGTATGTTGTCAATTATTAGTGATGATTGAAAAGGCAATGTGACCGAAAAGGCAAATAGAAAAGTGGAGATTTATATATAAGAAGTAGCTTAATATGTTGTGAATAAGTATATTAAAATATAGTACTACATTTTATATCTAAATTATATGCTTATATAAAAGTGAACTTTTAGAAAATATTGTGGTTTAAAAAGACCACATCAACTTGTAGTTAAAAAATATCACATCAACTTCTCATAACACTTGTAGGACTTTTATATCTGAAGACCCTGGACTAGTCAAAGGAGGTAGCAATCATATTCAGTTATTCAAAGTGAGGGACATGGAGATGTCACCATCTAGAAGACGTCCCTCACATGGAGATGTTACCATATTCAATTATCCATGTGGCAAATTTCTGTTGTTTTTTTTATTTTGAACAACACCCAATAGCCAAGCAACCTTCACAAGGTGATCGAAGAGAAGCCACCCACAACTCTAGAAGCACTACTTTAAAAAAAAAAGTTACACTAACTCGATCATTCTAAGGATCTATTTATCAAACTATTTTTTAACTAAATATATCCACACAACTTTATATCTCTTATAACCCCTTCAATCTTGACTTCTTTACTATAAAAAACCTTTTCGTTCCTCACATTTGATCAAATTCTTAACAAGCAATTATCACAATCCCTACTTCTTAACCACTCTGAGCTTGATAGATTTATGAAGATCTAACAAGTGTCTAACCGAGGAACAAAAAATATGGGCGCTTTACACCAGTGATCAATATGATCCCACACTACCGCCACGACCATGCATCCCGATAGTAATATAATCAGCTGATTCCCTTCCCACACTATTAAACTTGTGTTGTTATTTACTTATCTAAGTACTTGTTTTTCTGTTATGTTATTTGCATAAAAATTACATCACATTTAACGGCTCACCTTGTATTTCCCAAAACTAAAATTTTCAACTAATAATCTAACACCTATAATTAATAAAAACTTAAAAGAGATTTTTTAGCTTTAAAATAAGAATGAAGTTAACAAACTAACTTTTCACTCCGTGTACTCCCGTTGGATTTTCAATCATCATCCTATAAGACCATCCTTTATGGTGAGTGGCTTCGAAGCCCCTTCCCAGTGCCACGTCAGCGTCACGTGGGCACTGAGGGCTTCAAAGCCCCACCCCAATGCCCCTCTATGGTGAGGGGGGCCTTATTTTTTTTATTTTTTTTTATAAATTTAATAAACCAACAAACTTAATAACAAAATACAAACTAAATTAAACTAAATAATAAAATACAAACTAAATGAAACTAAAAACATAAAAAAACGTACATATATAAAAAAAATAGAACTACTATTCGGCGTCATCATCCTCGTTTGCGTATTTTGCCATTATTCTTGCTTTCTTTTTCTACAAAAATGCCCGCGTGGCCGGATCTAGATGCAAGAGATCCTTTGCGAGGAGCTTGAAGTCCTTCTCTCGTTGCCGCTCCGAGCTAGCCTTCTTTCTTTCTTCATGCATGGCTTTGTATTCCGCATGCATCGTTTTTATTTCTACGTGTATTATCTTGAGTTTCCTCTTTCAAGTGTTTTTTTACCTCGCGAAACTCTTTAAGTACAAGTTCCAAATTGTCAAACCGCGCGCTCATGTCCGAACTCATCGTGGTTGTCGTTCTAGACGAAGATCCCCTACCTCTAGCTGCCGCCTTGGCCTTTTCTCTTCCTACCGGACGTGGCAACTCATCCGGTTCATCAAAAAGAAAATCGGGATTAATCTCGTTTAAGTTAAATTGAGAACGAGCATATCCGACCCGGCTTGAGACGACGATTGATTGGCCGAAGTTCGCGTTGTTTTTTACCGTTTGGACGGTCACGGTGAAGATGCCAGGATCGGATGCCACTTTTGCAAGCTCGTTCATTTCTTCCAAATTTCAAACATCTCCATGCCGAAGTGGTGACCATGAAGGCCCTGTATTGTTTCAACATAGCCTTAAGAAGGTTGGCGTCGTTCGTGCCGCTTCCTTTGTTGTTCTTAAGGCGAGTGTGAATTGTGGAGAAGCGGTTCATTTTTAAAACCATTGCCTTCCATTTGTTGGAGACGGAATCATCCCCGCGGTAGCAACCTCGGCCCATTATCTCAAAAAACTTATCACGTATTTCCGTCCAAAATATCGCGCTGCGTTTACCGTCACCTAAAACTGAGTCTTCGGATGAGTCGATCCACGCTTGCGCCAACGCCGCTTCCTCATCGTCTTCCCGCTTTTCCTGTCAACCTTTTCGGTTGGTGTTTGACCGGTAACAACCTTCTTTTTATGGCTTCGTTTGCGACGAACTTGGGTTTCGGGAACTTCGGTTTCGAGTATTGGGGTTTGGGGTGTTTGGGTTTGGGGTGGTGGAGGCATAAACGGCATTGGCATTCGATAAAACATATCATTGGGAAACGGTTGTACGTTTGGAGGCATTGCGGGTAGATGCTGGTTGGCATAGAAAGGGGGTTGGTAGGGTCATTGTTGTTTGCGAGCATACTAGCCCACCACATTTGAGCCGGATCCCACGGGTTTGGGTTGGTGTTGGGGTTTTGGTTAGGATTTGAGCTCGAGCTTGTGTACGGGTTTGGGTTCGGCATTGAGCTCGAGCTTGTGAAATTTGAGAAAGAATCCATGGTAGAGAGTTGAGGGATTTTTTTTAGTGAAATTTGATTGAAATTTGATATTTGTTTGAGTAAAAATTGATAAAATGGGTTAGTATTTATAAATAAAATAATTAGTTTTTTTTAAAGAGTCGTTAATATGAACGTTGGAGGGGGGGGGGGGACCCACCAGAATTTAAAACCGCGTCGACCGTTGGAACGGACTCTCCTTCGTCACCCTTGGTTCGTCGGTGCCCTACGGCGGAGTTCGGCGCACACATCGCCCAAAAAGCCCCCCAAAGGTGCCCCGTAGCATTCGGTCTAATTGAACTAAAACTACATTATATAATGTGATTTAATTCACACATCCAGGTTTTTAATGCAACACCCTCTATATAGACCTAGAGTGTATAGACCTTATTACCTTAACATCTTCTACAGAGTATGGTGTCACATCTTGTCTAGAGTTTGGGCTATACACAGTGTTTACACACATACATCGCTTTTGATTTTTTCTTTCGACGAAATTTGTTAGATTTTGAGAAAATAAAGACCTATATGCAACCAAATCCAAGTCTATACTCCAAGTATAGCCCAATAGGGATGAGCAAAATCGGTACTGGTACCGGTACCGAAATCGGTACTGATTTGGTACCGTCAGTACCGAATTAGTAGCAAAGTTTTGAGTTTCGGTGCCAGTACGGGACCGGTATTTCCCGAATTTTTACTCAATCCCGGTTTCGTCCCGGTCCCATACCGGTACCAAAAATTCGCGATTTTCAGGACCGGGATTTTCGAGACAGGACCGATCGGTATCGGTACGGTCCCGATCTCATCCCTATAGCCCAATATGAGATGTATATTGGAAAATCATGCTGAGAAACCGGAGAAGTTCACCGGTGTGAATTTCAAACAGTGGCAACAAAAGATGTTCTTTTATTTGACCACTTTGAACCTCGCGAGGTTCTTGACTGAAACCGTTCCTCATGTTGATGAAGGGGCAACGGATGCGCTGTCGGTGAGCGCGGTTCACGCTTGGAATCATTCGGATTTCTTATGCCGGAACTATGTATTGAATGGCATTGTTGATGCACTTTATAACGTGTATTGTAAGGCCAAGACTGCCAAAGAATTATGGGAGTCGTTGGATCGCAAATACAAAACCAAAGATGCCGGTACTAAGAAATTCGTGGTGGCTAAATTCTTGGACTTTAAAATGATATACTCAAAAACTGTTATGAGTCAAGTCAAAGATTTGCAAGTTATTCTTTATGATATTCATGCGTAAGGGATGTCACTTGGTGAGACATTCCAAGTTTCTTGTATTATTGAAAAGCTACCACCAAGTTGGGTCGATTTCAAGAATTATCTCAAGCATAAGTGAAAGGAGATGACCATTGAAGATCTTGTTGTTCGTCTTCGTATTGAAGAAGACAATAAAATTGCTCTAAAAATAATTGATAGTCCCGGAACAACAAAGGCCAATGTTGTTGAACATGGCCAATCTTCAAAGGGTAAAAATGGTGGAAAGAAAAATCATGGGAAAAGCTTCAACCTTGGTCCTAAGGGGGGAGTTGGGAAGAAAAATAAGTTCCAAGGAACTTGCTACAATTGTGGAAAGCAAGGCCATAGGGCCAATGAGTGAAAGCTTCCGAAGAAGGAAAATGCTCGACAAGTTAACATGGTTTGTGAGGTTGAGAACCTTGTTGCGGTGTTCACGGACCTCTCGATTATGGTCACCGAAGTTAACTTGGTTGGGAAAAATAACAAAGATTGGTGGGTTGATACGGGGGCTACCCATCATGTGTGTTTTTGCAAAAGTCTCTTTAGCACTTTCAAAGAGGTGACTAATGGAGAAAAGGTGTTTATGGGAAACTCCGATACGGCCGAAGTCAAAGGTGAGGGGAATGTGGTTTTGAAGATGACTTCGGGAAAGGAACTTACTTTGTCAAATGTGTTGTATGTTCCCGAAATTCGTAAGAATCTTGTGTCGGGGTGGCAGTTGAACAAGTTTGGGTTCAAAATGGTGATTGAGTGTGATAAGGTCGTGTTGACCAAAAATGGTGTGTATGTTGGTAAGGGCTATGCCCTTAATGGTATGTTCAAATTGAATGTAACTGTGTTTAACAATATGAATGAGAATGCTACTAGTTCTGCTTATATGCTTGAGTCTTCTAATGTTTGGCATGGTAGACTAGGTCATGTTAATTTTAATTCCATTTGACGTTTGATTAAACTTAAATGCATACCAACATTCGATATCGACTCAAATAATAAATGTGAAACTTGCGTCGAAGCAAAACAAACGAGATCGTCATTCAAAAAGATTGAACGATATACCGAACCCCTCGAGATGATTCACAACGATGTGTGTAATCTAAAAGCAATTCCTACTCGTGGTGGGAACAAGTACTTCATAACGTTCATTGATGATAGTACAAGATATTGCTATGTTTACTTACTTAAGAGTAAGGACGAGGCTATTGATAAGTTTATCTTATTTAAAGCCGAAGTTGAGAATCAACTAAATCGAAAAATTAAAATAGTAAGGAGTGACCGAGGAGGTGAATATGTTTCACCTTTTATTGACTTATGTGAAAAGGAAGGAATCATACATGAAGTCACGCCTCCTTACTCCCCTCAATCAAATGGCATAGCGGAACTTAAGAACCGAACCTTGAAAGAAATGATGAATGCCATGATGATAAGTTCTGGAGTAAGCCCGGACATGTGGGGGGAAGCAACCTTATCGGCTAATTATGTCTTAAACATGATACCGAATAAGAAGAAAGATCTAACTCCATATGAGTTATGGACGAGAATTAAACCACCATATAAATACTTGCGAGTATGGGGGTGCCTAGCCAAGGTAGTGGTGACTCCACCAAAACGCCTACTAATAGGACCCAAAACCGTGGATTGTGTATTTGTAGGATATACCCTTCCCGGTGGTGCATATCGATTTCTGGTGCATGATTCCAAGAATCCCGGAATAAACAATGGCACCATAATAGAAGCAAAGGATGCATCATGGTTTGAATATAAGTTCTCATGTTCGGATAAAGGAAAACCGAGCTATTCTGACCGGTTGAGGAAAGTATTCAAAACGAGAGTACTGGAGATGAACCTCGGGAACAATCTGAGACAGAGGAGGTTGAAATCAGGAAAAGTAAACGGCAAAGGACTGAAAAATCCTTCGGCCCTGATTCCTATACCTACATGGTAGAAGGGGAACCTCAAACGTATCAACAAGCGGTGAATTCCGCTAAAGGACCTCAGTGGAGGGAGGCCATCAAATGTGAGATAGATTCTATTTTACAAAATCATACTTGGGAACTAGTGGATCTTCCTCAAAGGTGTAAACCACTAGGATATTGATGGATCTTCAAGAAGAAGATGAAACCTGATGGCACCATCGATAAGTATAAGGCAAGGTTGGTGATCAAATGATATAAACAACGAGAAGGTTTAGATTACTTTGATACATATTCGCCGGTTACGCGAATAATATCTATAAGGTTGGTGCTTGCCATTGCCGCCATTAGAAACTTGGAAGTTCACCAAATGGATGTAAAAACGGCTTTCTTGAATGGAAATCTAGAGGAAGAGATTTACATGGAACAACCCGAAGGCTTCATAGCCGTTGGGCAAGAAAAGAAAGTATGTAAACTTGTGAAATCCTTGTATGGATTGAAACAAGCTCCTAAACAATGGCACCAAAAGTTTGATCATGTCATGCTTGATGCTGGGTTCAAAATCCATGAATGTGACAAATGTGTATACGTGAAAGACACATCCAAAGGATATGTCATTTTGTGTTTATACGTAGATGATATGCTCATTGCTGGAAGTGATGACAAAATCATAATGTCCACAAAGAACATGCTAAAAACAAGATTTGACATGAAGGACATGGGTTTGGCGGATGTGATTTTGGGAGTTAAAATCATACGAACCCAAAATGGACTTGTTTTAAGTCAATCACATTACGTGAGAAAAATTCTTTAGAAGTTTAATGCTAATGACTCTAATGTAGCTAGAACTCCCATTGACACGAGTCAACATCTAGCTAAGAATAGAGGTGAACCCGTTAACGAGTTGGAATACTCAAGAATTAATGGCAGCTTGATGTATCTTATGAGTTGCGCTAGACCCGACTTAGCATATGCTGTGAGTAAGCTAAGTAGATACACAAGCAACCCAAGTTCAAGTCATTGGAACTGTGTGATTCGGTTGCTTCGGTACCTAAGATACACTAGAGAATACGGGTTATATTATAACAGATATCCTGCAGTTGTCGAAAGACATTGTGATGCAAATTGGATATCTGACACGAATGATTCCAGAGCAACAAGTGTGTATGTATTCACGCTTGGAGGTGCTGCTATATCGTGGAAATCGTCTAAACAAACGGTTATAGCTAGATCCAAGATGAAATCGGAATTCATCGCCCTAGATAAAGCGGGCGAAGAGGCAGAATGGTTACGTCAATTTGTTGAGAATATACCAAGATGGCCTAAGCCGGCATCGGCCATCTGTATACATTGTGATAGCCAATCGGCAATTGGCAGAGCTCATAGCACAATGTAGCTCATAGCACAATGTATAATGGTAAGAACAGACATATTAGACGTAGACATAATACGGAACGACAACTAATATCTACTGGAATTATCACTGTTGACTATGTGAAGTCAAAGGATAATATTGCGGATCCGCTAACAAAAGGCCTAAGTAGAGAGTTAGTTTAGAAGTCGTCCATGGGAATGGGACTAAATCCCTTGAAAAATTAAAGTTCATGCGATGGAAACCTAACTCAACAGACTGGAGATCCCAAGAGTTGAGTTCAATAGGAAAACCTAATTGTATGAATTAGTGCGGTCACTATGGAGGAGGGGGGGGATAACCCTACAATTTTTAAAAAGGAAGTTTACCACGTGGAAAGGTAACATTCCTAGTCCATTCCTAAAAGTGACAAGTGTGAGGCTAAGCATATGGATTTTAATGATTCGACCAAGGTAGTCATACATGGTGAATCACCTATGTGAGAGAGAAGTGGGGTCGCTTCGAAGGGTGTTGTTGGGAACAACACTTAATAGCTCTTGCAGAACCAGGCGCATGTTCATGACCATAACAAACATAACTATGAGGACTTGACTTTGTCAGGGAGAGTCTTGTGTGAAGTGTATTGTCGTCTACACAAACGGCAGACGAGTTCAAAGACATCACAGTCTACTCAAAGCCAGTGGGCTAAGTATGCTTCATAAGCAAAGGTTCAAAGGATATCACTTACCTTTTGTATGCAAGATTCAACTGTTGAAATCAAATTGGAATAATGTTGTTTCGACCTCCATTCATGTGGGGGATTGTTGGAAGTTTTTAAGTGTGTGAATGAAGGAAGTGGTGGAAGTGGTAAAGGTTTGTCCCACATCGGTTTGGGAACAAAATAATGAATGGTTTATTAGGTAGTGACCTTACACCCATTTGAATTCTTTATGACATGTTTTACCACAAGTCCTACGCGCGCGTAGGGGGGGGGGGTGCAAAATTGGGTTTCTGGCTAGAAATCCATCGAACTCCTGCGTGCCCGCACGTCCCGCGGACACGAATGCAACTCCGAAAACCCGAGCCCGCGTGAGACGATTTTTTGAATTTGGTTTTGAAATTCAAAAGCTGGTCTGGTCAACACAATTAATAATCATTAAGAAAATGATTATTTTCTTTCAGTTTTGCAATCTGCACTAATGGGCCATTATGTGATATTACTATTACTTAATGGTCATTATCATGTTGATTCCTGTGGCTATATAAACCAGACCAACTCTTCAGTTTAGACACACCAACACCATACGAACACACTTCATCTTCTTCCTCTCTACTACTGCAATATTGTTTCGATTTCGTTTCAAGCAAGTGTCCGAGTCCGGCAGAGCACTGATTTTGTTTCGAACCGGAGTACCCTGGGAACAGACCGAGAATCTGTTTAAGGGAATTGTGTTAAACACAAGCCCGGTTTACCGTGTCGTTTATTCTTATTTCTTTATATTTCTGATTATTATTAATACAAGATTTCCAACAATTTTTAATATATAAAATTATTAGAAATGGTGCAACATTTTTTTTTGGATATCAAAGGTGATTATCTTTTAGTTATATGTGATTTAGACATTACTACTTCAAATCTAATGTGAGAACCCATTTTCATAGAACATGCTTACACAAATTTTGTTAAAAGTATAAGTTTGAAGTTTTTTACGCCAAATTTTATCGTCAAGCTTTTCAGTATATTTATATGCATGATATTTAAAACAACTCATATATTTTGACTATAAACTAAAGACAAGGTATATTATTTATTATTTATAATACTAAGACATATATTACAATATACAATGATAAGATTATAAAAAAAAGTAAAACATGTGAGGGATATTACAAGATTAATCTATAACTTTCTGGATCATTTCGATTTAATCAAGATGTGAAAAGGGCATAAATCACACTAAATAAATATTTAATAAAACCAAAAGCGTTAAATGAAACATATATAAACTTAGTGTGATCACAATGATGCAATTTGATAAGACAAAAACCAATTATCCTTATTTTAAGTTATGCACTAAAAGACTAATTTGATTTAACAAGATTTGAGTTTTTAGTTTCAGGTATCACATGTGAAAAAAAAAATAGCGTTTTAGGTTTGAAAGAGGTTTTCTTACATACGATGGATTTTCTTTTGAGAGAAAAATGAAAATGATCGGGCAAGTTAATGGTCTGTTAGTTACCAACATCACGATTTAAAATTTTAATTAAGCAAATGATAAAATTGTAAGAGAAAATTCCCAAAATAAGCGTTTATAGTTACGTTTTTCAGGTTTTAGGTGTCATTTCTAACAAATTCCCAAAATAGGTAGTATAAACTAGTCTTGACGAATAGTTTATGATTACCCACAAGTAGTTTGTATAACTAATTAAAACTTGCCACTTGTCTATAAACTTACCGAAACGACCAGTTTCACTAATCATCTACTCGTAAAGATTAAATAAGTTTAAAGTCTCGTAATCAACACACACGAGTAAATAAGAAATCATTTAGTCGCGACGATTAAATTCTAAATCTTTACGAGTCACGAGTAGTTTATCAAACTAACCAAGACACTGATTTGATTACCAAATGCATCGAACCGGTTAGTCTAACAAAATACTAACCGGATTGGTTAGTTTGATTGGCCAACTAGTCGTTACGAGTAGATCATGGTCAACGACTATTTTACATTCACCATACGAGTATTTTATTTGTAATTAAATCGTCTCGATAAGTTTACCTGGTAAACATTACGCATACGAGTAGTTTATATGTAGTTAACTCGTCGTGACTAGTTTACATTCCCGATACGAGTGTTTTATTAGTAATTAACTCGTATTGAAAAGTTTATCTTATTTACATTACCCATACTAGTAGTTTACAGGTAGTTAACTTGTCGTGTCTAGTTTACCTTGTTTACATTCCTATATGAGTAGTTAATTAGTAACTAACTCGTCTTGGCTAGTTTAATATAACAATCTACTCGTCTCATTACTTTGTTTGTAAGTAACTCATCCAACATCAAACTTTGTTTTGCAAAGTCTCCATTGTCATCCTCAACAACGTAGACATAAACGACTTCATTTGGTCTTCCTTTAGCACGTTTTAGAAAAAGCGTCAGGCCATAGTCGTCGTGTATATCCACTAGATATAAGTAATTACAGAACTTATAAGATAATCGTTTAACATGACCTATTTTAAAACGACTAGTAACAAAATCTATAAATTGAAAATAATCGAATCTCAAAGATAGAGATACATTTTGCAGCCCACAATCAAACGCAACATACTCAGTAACTCCTTTTGTTTCTTCCCACTTTTCGCCTAACAAACTACAATATTATCAATTTCCTCCTCCATTGATGTGCGGGTTCAAAACAACAAGAACATGACGTTTATATAAACCCAACAACTTCAAAACAACATTGTGACTAGTTTAGAGTCTTTAGACTATAAAGTAATGAGATGAGTAGATTGTTACATTAAACTAGTCAAGACGAGTTAGTTACTAATTAACTACTCGTACAAGAATGTAAACAAGGTAAACTAGACATGACGAGTTAACTACCTATAAACTACTCTTATGGGTGATGTAAATCAGGTAAACTTATTAGGACGAGTTAATTACTAATAAAACACTTATATCGGGAATGTAAACTAGTCACGACGAGTTAACTACATATAAACTACTCGTAAGCGTAATGTTTACCAGGTAAACTTATCGAGACAAGTTAATCAGAAATAAAGTACTCGTATGGTGAATGTAAACTAGTCGTTGAACATGATCTACTCGTAACGACTAGTTGACCAATCAAACTAACCATTCCGGTTAGTATTTTGTTAAACTAACCGGTTCGAAGCATTTGGTAACCAAATGCATCGTTGTGGTTTGTTTGATAAACTACTCGTGACTCGTAAAGTTTTAGAATCTACTCGTCGCGACTAAAGGATTTCTTATTTACTCGTGGGTGTTGATTACGAGGCTTTAAACTTATTTAATCTATACAAGTAGATGATTAGTGAAACTGGTCGTTACAGTTAGTTTATAGACACGTGGCAAGTTTTAATTGGTTATACAAATTACTCGTGGGCAGTCATAAATTATTCGTCATGACTAGTTTATGACACCGATTTTGGGAATTGTTGAAAGTGACACCTAAAACCTGAAAAACGTAATCATAAACGTTTATTTTGAAAATTTTCTCAAAATGTAAACAAAGCAATATGCAAGTTAGAAAAGTAGATCATAAAGTTCCAAACAATTTTGGAGTAAAATGCTATATTTGTTGAATAACCATAAACAACAGTTTTGATATTATAAATAAGGTTATTAAATTATTTACATGTGATATACTTTAAAACATCACAATTTTACGCACTATTTCTCTATACAAAATAAAATGACGTGTAGGTATGTTATGTCATTATTTTGCGTGCTATGACGAAAAGGTAAAAGTCAGTACATAAAGTATACAGGAAAAATGGGTTTTTCTTTATTTTGATACGAAAATAAAAACAAGTCTATTTTGGTGTCATATTAAGAATATATGTTGTGGTGGGCGAGGAAGGGCGTGAGCGGTAGAGGCGTGAGCCACATAGATGCGAATACCGCTACGGGTTCAAGTGAATGGGGGCGTGATGGCCGGGGGCGCAAGCAAACTCGCGTGAGCCAACTGCCAAGTAGCCGTTGGGCATGGGGAACTCCCCTTGAACGTTGGAGCAGGTTAAAAAAATATTTGATGGAAACAGACGTCGAATGCAAGCGAGTGAGAATAATGATCTTCAAGTTTACCAGTTCACATGTTAAGAATTGAAGGTTGGCGTGTTGAATAAGCATGGAATGGTAAAAAACGTTTGACGAGGACCATTTGTGGAAAACACGCAAGTAATGCTCGAAATGAATCGAGTTAATTACACCGAACGAGGGTGGCCTAATGACAAAGCGTACGAAAGCTACTTCGTCCGATGCATATGTCTCATCTAGTAGCTCGGATGCTCATGTGAGGATCAGCATAGACGTGGTCGGGCAAGAAGATTCACCACAAGTCCAACGTCGACCACTCGGAAGGGACCCGTGAAAAAGAACTACCGATGCCGATTCAGAATATATGAAGACATCCATAAAATATCAAGTAATATCATGACGACGGAGGTGAAAGCTGCTAAACAAAAGTTGAGGAACATGGATATTCTTACTAAGGATTTTTGCAACCTAGATGTGGATCGCCGAGCGGTAATGAAAAAAGAACATGAGCTTATTCTAAAGGCAATAGAAAGAGATCAAAGAAATAGAGAATAGTTTTGTATTTTTTTTATTATGTATTTCTTACTTTTTTATGATGTATAATGTTTTATCTTTTATTTTAAAAATTATCTTTTAACTTTTGTTCTTGTTTTTAAATTTTAGAAAAAAAAAATAAAAAATAGAAAATTCGTTGAAGCCTCCGTTCACCTGAAACACAACAGGCTCATGTGACTTCAACAAGGGCTTTATGGAGTGTATAGACGGTGTCCAACCAACACTAAATGACAAATATTACAGAATAAATCTAGAAGATAGTTTGAACGACAATAGAAATTCTAAGGAAACTACCGGCCCGGGTTATGTTACAACTTACAATCATGGGCGGATCTAATGTACAAGTTGTGGGTTCATGAGAACCCACTGAGTTTCGAATTTTGTATATAAAGTCTGTATAAAATATAAGAGTGAACCCATGTATCAATGTTGATTGTGAAATTAAGCAAATGTAAACTATGGCTCAGTGGTAAAGATACCCAGTCCCTACCAAGATAACCTGGGTTCTAATCCACTTTTAAGCATAGTTTTATTTTTTTACACAATTAGTTATGGAGTTTGGTCTCTTTGTGTTGCCTTTCAAAAAAAAAAGTTATGTTACATGTTAGTTGTAACATCAAATTGTTAATTTGTTTAAACATGAATTAGATGTTAGTTCGTTGAAACTTGAACATTACATGACATGAACCCGTCAAATTTTTAATTTCTTTGAGCTTGAATTAGATGTTAATTCGTTGAAACTTGAATCTTACCTCACTTGAACTGTCGAATCATAAAGAACAACTATAAGTATTTTTTTTAGTTTAAAAAGTCAATCATATTTATATGATGTGTTTTTGAATTTCTAATGATGTTTGTTTTTAGTTATTGTATCGTATATTTATTATGTGATGAACCTTACCTGACCCGACACCGTCAAACTGACTCGAAACTTTTTGTCCGGTTGTATAATATTAAAGTATCTAAAACCAGTGAACTGATGGTCGGTTAATTTGTATATGTTTTAGTTAGTTTATTGTTTAGTTTTAACTATTTATTCTAGAACTATCGATACTTCATACGTGTATTAATGGATTTCAGGTCATAGGCGTTAAAGTACTTTATATGGACCTGTTGTGACACGGAATGAAGACCCGGGATGTCCAGCACGCAAAACGATGAAATGATTGAAGTTTGCTGTAGCAGGGTCCCATCGTAGTACGCGATGGGCTTGCTGAGGGCCCCATCGCGTACCGTGATGGGAGATAAATTAAATGTTGACTTTGGTCAATCGCGGTACGCGATAGGCCATAGAAGACCCCACCGCGTACCGCGTTGGGAGGTGCAGACGGGATTTTTTAGTTTATATCATCTTTTTCATGAAGAAAAACCCTAACTCCGTTTTGACGACCAAGAGGCGATTCCAGCAGTCCAAGAAGGCGATTTCCATTATCCTAGCTCATGTCAAGACCCTACATATGATTCCTATCATCCGTATCGAAGATTCAATGATGTTTAGGCTTGGCTAATCTCCTAGAATCGCACCCGGGATGTATAGTTTGTAACCTTTTACAGTTTTTCTCATGTGATTAAGAATACTTGTGTTTTGTTATTGTTGATTAATATATGATTATTAATTTTTGGTATTTCTGAGTGTTCGGTCGGTTTAGGTTTACGTTGGTCTGAACGATCTGTTACCAGTTGCTAGATAGTTAGTCATATAACTGTTTGGTTAGATTGAATACGAAAAAACATACAATTACCCTTAACTGAGTCACACTGGCAAGGACTGTTTGATAACCAGTGCCGTGTGTAAAGTAATTGTTGATGTCTAAGGTTTTGTCTGATTGATCAGTTTTCAGTTAATCGTTAATAATTAATCGGTTAGATTGCATGAGATACTGTTGGTTGCTTACTTGAATTCCCGAGTGTGATCTGCTTTGTTAACTGTTTGAAATTCGTTTACTTGTTCATTGCTTAGTTCTTTAAACTCACTTTAATTGCTTGTGTGATCAGCACTAAAAACCAGTCACTTCATAATTAGAAATCTGTTACACGTATACATTGACCACATACTCCTTGTGATACGATACCCTACTTGCTCTAACTATTTAGAATAATTAGGTTTTTGATTGACTCAAACGACGGTCATCATGAACCCATATGAATAAAATCATGGATCCGCCACTACTTACAAACAACTTCATTATAAATATAAATAGCACTTAACATATCCTAAATTAAGTAAAACCGGTAAATTTAAATGGATCATTTTTAACCCTTTTTTAAAAGAAAATAGAGCAGTAAACGTTTATTAAAAAGACACTATTTATGTCAACTATTAACATACATGTGTTAAGTAAACTAAATATTCCAATGATTTATTGCTTTCTTTATAATTTAGTTATTAACGGAATCGCTATATGTTAGTTTAGAGTGTTAAACATTATAATCAACACTTTTAAAAGTAAATTTATATTTAAGCATATTTAATGTTTCAATTTCAAATTCAATAGTTAGTTATCATTTATTAATTTACTTATTCAATATGTATATGCATATGTTAGTCAATTAGTATTAAATTTATAGTTTCACATATGAAAGTTTGTCGTATTAAATTATTAGATAATTTTAGAATTGAACTATTTCTTTATTTTGAGAGTTACATATAATTTGTAACTCATAATCACATAAAATTGGAAGAAATTCATCAATAAATGTAGATTGTCATATTTTTTTACATTTTAAATCAAATTAGTTTAAATTGGAACAAATTCATCAATAAATGTAAATTCATCCAAGTTTTTCGTTAACATTAGAATAAATAGATTGTGTTTTAAATTATAAGTTTTATGAAAATTAGTTTTTGTTTATTTATTATGAACAATACTTTTGTTTTTTATATATTATTGTGATCAACAATGTCGGTCATTCTTTTTAATTCATAGTAAATATATTTACAAATTAATTTTCAACCTACTCAATATTATACAAAATACACTATATACTATATTGATTTGGTCAAACAAATTACATAAACATAATGATCCTTTGTAACGACAAACTAAATTATGCCAAATCAAATCCAAAAAAAACATTTCTTAACTTATGAAATGATTATTTGTATAGAAGCAACATAATTTATGCCAACCAACTAGCTTGATCTTCCCTGAAAATACTTTTACTATAAACTTCCACGCCTAAACTTCAAGCCTATATATTGAATACATGAACTTATACAATATCAATATGTGGCTTTATCCCGAGTGAAGAGTAGAGCCGGTGTTAAAATGCTTATATCAGATAAGGAGGGTAAAGTTACAAATAAAACTACAAATGTGGTTTATAAGAAACTATTTAGTAATATATGAAGTTGTTATTTTTAATCTATTGAATGATTGTAAAATGTATTTTATTTTCGTTTGAAAGTTATGTTTTATAAAGTTTTAATTTTGTTACCGACGTTATTAACAATTGTATATTCTCTTATCGTCGCCATATGTATGTATGAAATTTTTTTTCCACTTTCATATTATCGGTTGATGTTACAAAATTTAATTGTTTCCACCCGTGGCGCCCACGGGTCAATAACCTAGTCTACTATTAATAAACAAAAATGATGGTTGAACCATATTAACCCTAATTGGCCTAAAATTTTGCCATGTGTCACCCTATCTTTGAAGCTTTAAGTCATAAATATTTCTAATTAAATTATAATTAAGCAATTAAAACCTTCCATATGCACAACTATATGTATTACTTGATTTTTAATCTTTAATTATAAAATTAGACATCAACTAATCATGATAGTTATTTGAATTTTTTCTTCTATGGAAACAAAATTTCATTATCAATTAATAATTAGTGATTTCCTTTAAGTTGCGTATCACTAATTACGTAGACAGTTAATATACAGTAGCTATTAGTTACCGTAAAAATTGTTTATTCCATTAGTGATTTCCGTCAGCAACAACAACGAAAACTAAATTTCTTTAGTAGTAAACACCTTTATTTGATAGTGCCTGTACTCACAAACACACTCGAGATAGCTATGCTCATCTTCAATCAATTTACCTTAATTACAACAAGTCTTACATCCAATTACGCATTTTAAATTGCGCATCATATATTAATATTGTATTATTTTCACTTTTAAGCATTTGTGAATTACATGTATATATATCAATTAGGTGTCTTCTTTGTTTTCTTTAAAACCGTAAACCAGCAAAACTTACCATCTTGAAATGAAATTCACCTTTAATTCAGTTGTTTATGTTTATACAGTGTTATACATATATTATATACTTGGGTTACAAACGTCATATTACACGTGGTTTTCATATAAAATTTACATGTACATATTGGATGATAACTTTTTTAAAGCTCCCAACAAAACATGCAGGAACATGGTTCCATAACTAGATAAATGTATAAAATAAAAACTAATTAGGGGTTAAAATAGAAAATTAAAATGAAGTTTTTTTATAAAAAAATAGTCACACATCATTGATACAATAAACATAAATGTGGTACCCCACTCAAAATTGTGTAAAATCATGACTAACGGTTTGGTTTACGATTTTTATAATTATGGGCCGTGTAAACCAAACTAGACTGTAGGAGGTGGTTGACCAATTTCAATTTTCTTCATGTTGTTTACGCTTTAAATTCATCGTTAATGCTATTTTATACTTCTTCTACCATTCATACGATTCATTTTTATAAATGTATTTATTTTGTCAAATTATGAGACGATGTCTAAAAGATCAAAAGCTCACATATAAATTCGGAGAACGATGTTTCTAACATGATTTATACAATAAAGTATCATTCGTTTACCTGCTTATAATTAAATTTTATGGGATATGTGTTTATTTTATATTACAACTAACATATAAGATTGTACCTATTTGTTTTAATGTTTCAGTTGACGCATTTACATGTCCGTTATCATACGTTTCAAATGGTATTCCATTATTATTTAATTTAACTTGAATATAATTTGAAAAATAATAATAAAAGTTTAAATTTTCCCAACACATTTTTTTTAATTTCATTTAAATATGTATCTTTCTTAGAGTCTTTAATATGAACAATGCATATTCTGATGCCACTGAAAAAAGAAGATAATGAAAACTCATCCTTACTATAATATACAAAAACATGGTTATATCACTTGACACATAATTGGACCATCTTTGTGTCACTTGGCACTTCAAGGGTCAAAATAAAATTATATCTCATCTTATATTGCTTCAATAAAAAATCTAGAAGAAAACCAACATTCATAAAAGAAAAGGTAGTGCATCTAACTTATTATTATCATTAGACGGTGCATGAAATTTTATGTACAACTACTCAGTTTTAAAAATATTTAATGTTATCCCTGTTGTTTTTTTCCCTAGTTCTTTTTGTGGTTTGAAAGCTGGTTTGCGAACAACCAACCATTTTTTTTTATTTTTTTGTCGGTTGGACGTCCAATATGGTCCAGTTTCTAAACACTGCTTTTATCTCAAATCGAGTAAAATATTAAATAAGTTGAATTTTATTTGTAACAAAAATCAAAAAGAAATATTTTGATATTTATGAATTTCTGACATGTATGTTATATATATATTTTTCATATTGTTTAATATGTGGTTTAAAATACCGTATAATACATATTTATATAAATAGTTTAACACATTTTTTGTATCTCTTATAATTTTGCCGTTTGAATAAATTTATTTATTTCAACCCATGTTGCACACGGGTACGTAACCTAGTTATATATATATGAGACCCACCGAAAGATATATTTAGAGATTGAAAAGAGTTGGTATGTTCACTAACACAATTACAAAAATCATATTATAAGTCAGGTCTAATTCACATGCTACTGGACTTCTTATTAAATAGTAGGTTAAAGATTTAGTAAGGATTGAGGGTTTTTTCTTTTTTCTATTATCACATGCTACTAGACTACTTATTAACCTGTACGTTTATGATTTTGATCATATAGTGGCCTTTGATGAGACTTTTGGGCAGTTGCGAGTCGAAGTGGAGAAGGCTTTTAGGCAGCTACTAGTCGAAATTGGAGAAAAACGCAACAGTTGACGGACCAGATAATCATATGGTGGATGATCTATGGGTGTATAACAATTTTGAAAGATTTGATGCAAACATGGCTTGCGAGTTGCGAAGAGGTTGTTCTTCTTCCAAAGAAGGTTCTACTTTTTCTGGGGAAAACAAAACATTATGGTCATGACCAGCTAAAGATCACCGCCATTACACGAATTGGGTATTACCGGCCAATGGCGAATAAGTCCTCACAACAAAGGTTAGATGCTTGAGATCAGAATTGGTTACGGCAGCGCTCTTGCCGCGAGACTCTTTCGCATAGAATGAATGTACGAGTGCAACCGCAAAACCCACAGGTTGCCTAATAGAATGACCACCACGTGTCTGATTCGCACTTGTCAAAATTCGATGTGTACTGGAGCTAGTTATGTTTTAGTTGTATTGTCTCGTAGAAATATTTAGAAAGCTTTGAGACGATAGCTCATTGAGTCATTGTAGTTGCAAAGTAATGTCACGCCAAAACAATGAACACATCAATATTTGAATATATTGAACTTCCGTGCATATACACTCATTTCTTAATAAACCAACTTAGTAGTGACAAACACACAATGAACCATAAAAGAATGCCCTTGTTTCTTAATAAACCATCTTATTAGTGACAAAACAAAAGGCATGAGAACACAACGTTACATACAGTTTGACCCATTACAAAATCCATGATTTCCTGGTTTCGAAAAAAATTCTAACAATCTAAACATGGTTTTCATATACACAATCGTATATGAAGGTTAAACTACTAAAAGTTCATTTTTTTGTTCTAATTTCAGTAACCATGTTTGATCCATTCAACTAATCAACATTTAGGTTTCAGATATCATACCTCTAGCTTCTTGCATCTTAAAAATTCAAGAATATCTAAACATACACGAGTTTATTTGTCTCCGCCACAACATCTCATCAGACCACTGCAACCACCACCTAGAGTTTAAAAATCGAACGCGGAAACAGTTGCCGAATAATTTGGACCCTTCTAGCACCACCGACGCATAACATCATCGCCATCGCCACATCCGGTGATAGGGTGGCGACGTTTGCGGTGGTTTGGTTGGAAGCAATACCGTCATATAGAATTACCGTCACCACCGTAGTGCCTATGGTTCGTAAAAGGAACCCGATAACAGCTGTGAAAAAAGGCCAATGGTGGTGTAGTTGGAGAGAGATAAGAGACAAAGAAAGCAACGGTGGCGAAGAAGGGAGGAGAAGAGTAAATGGACACATACTAGGGACAATTGTCAATAAACCAGAAAAGCACAATGAGATCAGCAATGTACACTCCTTAGAAGCGCAAGCTACAATCCTGATTAACCATGTCTCCAGAAATTGTATATGTATATATATATATATATTACAAAACATTTGATAAAGGTAGTTTAAAAACTTTTTAAGTCTAACAGTTTTACAACATTTGACGCATAAATTACAACACTTGATGCCTTTTGTTTAAGTAATAAAGATGTTTTAAAGGGAAATATTGTCTAAATATTTAAAGACCTTTTATTTGAACAGAAAACGAATCCTCCAAATGTGCTACTGGCTAAATTTTAAAAAACTTCGATTAGAATGGAACCCAATTCGATTAGAATGAAATTTGATTCGTTTGAAGATGCGTTATTCTGATGAAATTTTAACCCAAGCCAGGGGCTCTGCCCCTGGACCCTATTAGGGGCTGTGGCCCATAGAACCCCTGTTAGTTAGAGGTTTCACTAATATGTCATAGTTAGAGGTAGTTAAATTATACTTATAATTATTACACAGTTAGCTGTGCACAACTAAGGAGGGGTATTATAGTTAATTCAGAGAGGAACATGACACAAGTGAGTTTTTAGCCCCTTTCTTTATTATGTTTTCTGGGACTGTGTGCATACTCCAATGTGTTTAGTTAATACACTTACTGTTCGTGGTAAGTGTATGCAATATGAATGTCTTATGAATGATAAATAAATGATGTATGAAGGTAGAAAGGATTGAAGTACATATATATATATATTGATATATATCTAAAAGTATGTATGGTTTTATGGTTATCCGATGCAAAAGGGAACCAGACTCTAATAATATCTGAGGCAGATGTATGGTTGTATGGTCATTCGATGCAGAAAGGAACCATACCCTAACAATATCTGAGGCAGAAGGAAACCTGACCCTAATAATGGCTAAGGCAAAAAGGAACCAAGCCCTAATAATACTCAAGGAAGTAGTGCGAAATGCTATGTAAAATTTAGAAATAATTATGTATGTATTAGTAAGATAAAGCAAGAAAGAAGGAAAGTATGAAGGTATTAAAGTAAGAATGTATGTGTGCATGAATGATAGGTAAGTTAAGTATAATATGTGTCGTTGGGTACACACACACACACACACACACACACACACACACATATATATATATATATATATGTGCGAATGTTATGTACGCTGCCCGATTAACTACAACTCACGCACTGTAGCTAACTTTTAGTATGCACCTAGGTAATAGGCTAAGACAGTTAGCTTGAGGGAGACACATGACATTAGATTGAAGAGGTCGGCATCTTGAAAAGAATGTTATGATGTTTTAATATGACTTTTTATATCATGTTTTAAGACAAAAGTTTGATGGTTATGAAAACAACTGAATGATTATGTAATATATGGTTGAAGTTTAATGTTTCAACGAAAGTTTTAATTCACTATGATATTTAGAACTGTGTTTATGAGTAAATCCAACGATAATGTAGGGCACTGCGCTCGGGGCCTTACATCAACACACCCCATGGTGTATCAAGACATGACCATGCCTAGATACTACGAAGTAAAGACAAAAATCATAAACCCAAAACATGGCCATGTTAACCTAGACACACCCATGTAAGAGGAAAAGACAAAATAGAAAATTCTAAAGCAAAACATGGTAATGCCTTCCCAAAAGACGGTCATGCCTTTAGTACAAGAGAACATGTAAAAATTGGATGAAATTTGGACTATTGTTGACTTAACACGGTCGTGCCTAGCTTAACATGGTTGTGTTAACTCATGTTGTACAAACTGATGTTGAAGCATTTAATGCAGCAGGATAAAAAAGTCACCACAGCCGTGTTATACTCTACACGGTCGTATTATGGGCACCTAGACAACCTATAAATTGAATGTCCATCTCTTTTATTCAATACACTGTCCAACATCATTTACTCCACTTTAGCCACCTCTTTTCAACACCATTAATAAAAAATTAATCACATCTATCCAACCCTTGAAGATTAAGAAAACTATGCTCTTGGAAGAGGTCATTAGCATCTAAGTTTAGTCATCCAAATTGTTTAGAATGTTTAAACTTGAACGTGTTTGTATCTATTACTTTCACGGTTATGTTGCAATTATCACTTGATGAGGAATGCTAAAATACTCTTAAAAGATACCCCAAGTGCCAAGCTTGACGATAAGCCGAGAAATTGCTAGTCTTGTGAGGCCTTGGCAAACCTTAAAATAGACACCAAGTTCCAAGCTTGACGATAAGCCGGGGAAGTGCCACTCTTGTGAGGACTTGGTTATTAAATTCAGTTCTTCAAATGAGCCGCCAAGTTCTGAGCCTGATGATAAGTTGAGGAATCGTCATTCTTGTAAGGGCTTAGTTGGGGAAAAACTGTGAATCCTAATATTGACATGGACCAAGTGGAATATTAGTAGTGATTAATCATTTTAAAATGGTAACTATTAACAATGTGTGCGGAAACGGATTGTTGATGTTCATCCACTAAAATCGGTTAATTACTCGTTAAGTGAGTGTGCAACATAACCTATTTTAACAACTCTTGGGTGGTTATTACATGATGTGTTGTAAAACACACTAGTTTTTCGCGCTATTTATCATTGTTTTAATCGCTTATTTATCTAATATTTAATGTTTTTAACTTGTTTTAGTATGATCTTACATGAATATGTATTTTATAGGTTATGGGTTTAAAGAGAAAGAAACTGAGCTTTGAAAGAGATTTAGAAGCCTTTTATGCACTATTATTGAAGAATTAAGTTAAAGGCCCAACCCATATTCATTTTGTGAAGCCCATATGTGCTATAATATAATAAACAACACTAAAACAAACCCTATTCAGCCCAAAATCCCGAAATTAGCAGCAGCCAACAAGAGAAAAGAAGACAAAAGATATAAACCCTAGCTTTTGAGATTTCCGATTGGCAGCTTCAAGTTCAAGGAAGAAAGGAGTGCTGCAGCTAAGGTTACAAGTATTTCTAAGTGTTTTTCACAGCCAAGAGCAGCCATCATCATCATACTTCATCATCATATACTTTGGTTTGATTTAAGTTTCATTATTGTCTTGTTTTTTTATCATAAAGTTGATTTATTTTGCAATTGAGTTAAGGATTGAGTTATTTTTTTATTATACTTGATTGTTGAATGAGTTTACTTATGATTTGGATCAGTAATATGAAGATTTTTATAAGTATATGCTGCTGTCCTAATAATATGCTTGGCTAATCTTCTTAGTTCTACCTAGGTTTGATGATAATTGTTCGGATTTGATGAGTTTTATGGATTGTTTGATCAAAAGACTTGAATTACTATTGTAGAGTTTTGTTTAATATTGAATTATGTTGTGTTTAGTGGCTAGAATTTTATTAATTATACTTCATAAATATCTTGCTTCGATTGGTTAATTATGTTTTGATTAATTGTTGCTTGTTTGATTCTTTACTTGGTGTTTAGAATTTGTTTGCGATAGATATCACCGTAGGATTTGTTGAGTGTGTTTTGGTAAAAATCAGCGGGTGAGCACCTTCTTAGAGACCGAGAGGTGATAAGAAGTTAGGGTTGTCTCATAGGCTTTGCATGTTAGGATTAAGATTGCGCGAGAGCGAGTTTGGTTCTTGTCGGGTTTGGATTTTTGAGCGACTAGTTGATCTAATTTGTGTTAAATGGAATTGTTCCTATATCCTTGGTTGTGTAGTATTCATTTCCATTAGGGTTGAGTGTCGGTGAGTCCGAGAGAAGAGTCGACATTAGAACACCTTAGTAATCGTTTTCCGGTTTGCTTGTCTAATCAATTAAGTGTAAGTAGGGTTTGTTAGTGAGACCGAGAGGTGATCTAGCTAGCTTGAGGGAACCTTAGTTGTGTCATCAGATACAGGTGTCGTGAGATCATTCAATCCATTTGCTTGTTGAGCCGTCAATTTGATTCTTACCTAGGTAGACGTTTTTTTATTATCATTAGTTCCGTTAAGTTTCACTGTTAGTTAAGTTAAGTTAGTTAAGTTTAGTAGTTTAAATAATTATGATAAATAAATATATTATTTAGGCAGAACCTATATTAGGGTTAATTATGTGAGCCGTTCTCACGTGTCTTTGTGTTCGACATCCAGACTTCCATTAGAGTGTGCTGCTACGCGACCGGTACACTTGCCGTTTGTGTGAAGCTTAGTTAGGATTGTTTGGTTTTAAAAATCTAAGACTTAGTGTTAAATTGCGAGAATTATTTATTAATATTTATATATAGCTTTTCGCACATCAAATAAGTTCTATAATTGCTCAAGAATTGTGGGGATTAATACTTGGTAATTCAAGGTTAATCCTTCATAACTCAACTAATATTAATTGATATTTTATGTATAATACAAGGGTTATTTTTACTAAAGTATAAAGGACAATTCACTTAGTAATTTAAGAGATTGTCTCATATTTAAAGTGAATTATTTTATAAATAATTATTATAAACCGCTTGCTTACATAAAATGATGTCTTAGTGGAGATCATGAATTTATGCATATCTCTTTCTTTAATTATCATGGAATAACATGACTTGGGAATAAGGTGGTATTCCCACTTTAATCACCATAGCAAGCTTATATCACAAGTTAACCATTCATTGTTAAACCAAAGTTAAGAGGAGTTTGAACCAAGATGATACACTTTAATCTTTAATTTTCTATCTTAAACAAAAATATATAAAAACCCAAAAATACAGTCTTTTAATTTATGTCTAAACTTTCTTATCAAAACCAAAACTATTATGATATTCACTTCATGTTGAAATAAATACAACGATTTAGTAGTAAAAATAAAACAAGTGTGTCCGTGGATCAATACTTGGTTCTTACCTATACTTTTCTACATATACGATAGGTACACTTGCCTATTTGTGTGTGGTTTAGTTATGATAATAATCATTTTAATAAATTTAAAATTAGACATTGTGTAAACAAAACCTTTGAAAAAACTTAACACTTTTTCTGTACCATTACACTTACATCAAGTTATTGGCGACGTTGCCGGGACACAGGGTGAATTTTTACAAACAATCCAAGTATTTACTAAACCTTGTTTATAGTGTATATATTTAAAAACTTATCAAAAAAACCCAAAAATATTTTTCTATCTTCTTTATATTTCCAATTTTAGATTTAGTTTTAACTTTTAAGTTTTTACTCTCTTAGTTAGTGTATGGCCTCTATTTCTACTCTCGGTCTCATTTCATAACTTTCCGAACCTAAACACCACTTTCACCAAAGAAAACTCACTCAGACGCGTAAAGCAACCAAGGGAGTTAAGGATGAACCAGAGGGCGGTACATCGAACGAGGAGAACCAAGAAGAACATATGATGGCGGAGCTAAACAACGAGCTAAACATGAGCCAATATGGCAAGACAATAGCGTTGCACCACCCGAAATACTTCAAAACTTTGAAATCAAATATAATATCATTCATATGATCGAAAAATCTATCCAATTTCATGTCCTTCTCAACGTAGACCCGTTGTTTCATATTTCCCGATTTCTTCGAATTTGTGGAACTATTAAAATACAAGGATGCTCCGAATATCGAATTAGACTTAAACTCTTTCCATGTATGCTCCGAGGCCAGGCCTTGGAATGGCTTAAATCTTTACCATCTGGTACCATCACCACTTGGGACTAGATGGTAGAGCTATTGTCACACCTCGACTAGACATATGTGGAATCATAATACGGGAATGCAATAGACACCTCTGGTATCAACTACATTTTTTTAAAGAAAATAACAGACTAACTTACATCATGCTACATTGTTTTAACTATTGTTAAAAACTAAGCGTTACACAACGTAACCAATTAATTGCTTACTCGTTACGTAATAAATAAGGTATACCTCATTTTGTCATGAATGTCGCATTATCCCTAAGTTAAGAAATTTCATCCATGAAATTCGATGTACCAACTGCTTTCGTTTTTAAGAGAAAATGTGTGGGTATTTCTTTCGAAATTCATCATTTCGTTCCCAAGTATATTCGGGTCCTCATTGTGAGTTTCACCTAACTTTCACCAACGAAATTTTGTCGTGTCGTAACTGTTTGGTTTTCCCGTCAACTATTTCTATAGGTTCCTCTACAAAGTTTAACTTATCTTTTACTTGTACATATTCCAGTGGTACTATTGCCGTTTTGTCGGCCAGGCACTTTTTCAGGTTTGATACGTGGAAAACATCATGAATAGTACTCAGTTCCAAAGGTAGTTTCAGTCGATGTGCTACGACACTAATTTTGGCAATGATTTCATAAGGTTTACCAAATCTTATAATGCTTTTCCATAGGGATACTTTAAGAAACACTTTATCGCCCACTTCAAAAGATAACGGTTTTCTACGAACATCGGCATCACTCTTTTGTCGGTCTCGAGTGGCTTTAATTTCAAGTGCTTGTACTCTCAAAGCTTTAATTCTATTTTTTCGGCCAAGGCATCGGCTACAATATTGGCCTTGCGGTATCATATTTCACAATCATAGTCGTTTAATAATTCTACCCATCTTCTTTGCCTGATGTCCAACTCTTTTTGATCAAATATTTGTAGTAGGCTTTTGTGGTCCGTGTAAATTGTACAATTGGTACCATACTAGTAGTGTCCTAGTATAATTCTTTTCGTGCACATTTAGTTGTCGGGAAGCATATGCTATTACCTTGTTTCTTTGTATCAGTACGCATCCTAAACCTTAATCATATCTCCCATCTGGAAGACTTAATATTGAAGCTTGACACAATTTTTGTTTTATCAGTTGAATGGCCATTTCTTGTTCTTCTCCCAGTCATACTTTTGATATTTTTGAGTTAGGATGGTTAAAGGTTGGGCAATGCCGGAAACCTTTTCAATGAAACACCGGTAATATCCAGCTAATCCCAGAAATTGGCGGATTTCTTTTGTAGACTTAGGCGCCTGCCAATTTTTGATAGCCTCTATCTTACTAGGATCTACCTGAATTCCTTGTTGGTATAAAATGTGTCCCAAAAATTACACTTACTTTAGCCATAATTCACACTTGGACAACTTTGCATATAGTTTCTCTTGTCTTAACAACTCCAAAATAACACGTTGGTGTTGCACATGTTCCTCCTTACTTTTCGAATATATTAAAATGTCGTCAATGAATACTATTACGAACTTATCAAGGTAGCGTTTGTAGACTCGGTTCATAAGACCCATAAATATTTCTGGTGCATTTGTTAACCCAAAAGGAATAAATAAGATTACATAATGACCATATCGAGTTTGAAAGGCTGTTTTTGAAATATCTTCCTCCTGAATTTTCACTTGGTGATAACCGGATCTAAGGTCTATTTTGGAATAATATTTCGCTCCTTGAAGTTGGTCAAACAAATTATCAGTTCGAGGAAGGGATATCTATTCTTGATTATCACTTTGTTCAATTCCCAATAATCAATACACATTCAAAAACTTCCTTCTTTTTCACAAACAAAACCGGTGCTCCCCATGACGAATAGCTAGGACGTATAAAACCCCTATCCAATAATTCTTACAACTGATTGGATAATTCTTGCATTTTAGAAGGTGTAAGTCGGTAAGGTGCCTTAGCGATGGGAGCTGCTCCTGTTATTAGGTCAATACGAAATTCAACTTGTCGGGTCGGTAGTAATCCAGGCAGTTCAACTGGAAAACATCTGAATATTCTCGTACTACTGATATATCTTCAATACGCTTTTCATCAGGGTTCTCTATTGTTACACTTGCCAAATATGCCAACATCCTTGGTGTAAATATTTTAATACCTTAAGATGAGACACGAGAGGCAATGTATTACAAGATTTCTCTCCTTGTACCGTGATCATTTCATTTTCCGAAAGGGGAATTCTAATAGTTTTGTCCTTACAAACAGTTTCTGTTTATACTTAGATAGCCAGTCAATACCGACTATTACAAAAAAATTATTAAACCCGTCGCAATACGCGGACATGGGATTTTTGTTTAAAACCGTTTTATTAAACCCTAATCACCCCAAAACACTTCCAGTCATCTCCAAACGATCTCACACATTCCTTGGTTAATTTTGGAGTTTATTGGGTGATTAGAGGAGCTAGAGTTCGTAGTTTCATCTAATAATCAATACAATTAAGTATTTAACGTTTGATTCTTGTTTTCTTGAAAAGTTTTGTGATTTCTTGATGAAAACCCTAGACAATCCAAATCTCTCAGTAATATTAGGGTTAAAACATGTTTATGATGTTAATTGGTTTGTTTGATCGATTATGAACCCTAAAATTTATATAAAATGTATTTCGTATGACTCCAACAGATTTTAAAATGTTTCTTGATGATATCATAAATCGATGATAAAAAACTATTTGGGTTGATTCTAGAGTCTAAGATGTTTTACTTTGAGTTTAATTTCCAGAAAACTAAGCCATGTAATTTTTGACGAGTTTTGATTGGATTTCTTGATTTTACAAAAGAAAAGTGTCGAGGCTGTTTCAGGTACTAGTTCACTATCCTAGATTCCCGACATCATAAATCTTTCTTGACATGTCCAAATGGGTAAATTTCACTTTTGAAAGTCTATTTTTTGAGTTAAGAATCTAATCCGAATGGCCTTGCTCAATTAAGTTGAGTATTCGGTACTCAACTAAACAATGTTGCGCACATAAAGGGCTGTTGGTACCTTTTTATGTTCTATAATTTTTCATGACTTGGGTACCTTTTTATGCTCAATATTTTTTCATGACTTGTGTGTTTACTGAACAAAATATAATAAAAATAGCTTTGGAAAGCTAAAACATGCGGGCCTTCTTTGATAATAATTTCATGATTCTCTCTCATAAATTGGCAAATGATGTTATATTTTGTATATCAATACCATAAAATCAACTTTTGTCTGTTGCTTTATTTGAGTTAAAATGGGTTTAACATAAATCTTCAAATCAAAGTCAATTGCTTATTAAGAAATTCGCTGTTTTAACAAGTGCCTAACCTTTCACCGAGAATTCATTTTTTCTATACTTTAAACGTTGTCCAAATTAACAGTTAGGAAAGCTTAAAGTTTTTATATATAAGATCAATAGTTACAAAAGATTGTTACACTACCTCAAACACGAAACCTAATAATAAATTGTAACCTGTTTTGCTAGTTTTCCCAATACAAACTGCGGCCATCAATCAACTTTCTCTTCTCACTTCCATTAGGACCAACTACAACCAAAAAGCTGCTCGATATGGTTTTAGTTAATTTTGTGTTTTCTAACAACAAAAACTAGCATATCATAGCAGAGCCGGCTTCGATAAAGCAAAAAAAGTTTTGGGCTGAATGCGAAAAAAATTTTGGGTCTTAAGGAAAAGGAGTATTTTGTTGGGTTTAAACAATTTAATTTTTATATGGGTTTATTTGGTTATAATTTAGGTTGTGTAAAAAACTTTTGTGTAAAAATATGATTAAACATGTCTCAAAAGAAACTAGAACTCATAACCTTTTGGTTGAGAGTAATACCCATTTGTCACTAGATCAAGCCAGTGATTATGTAATTAAGTTTAAATATTAAATTTATATATTGTATTTAATAAAAATACATATGGTTTAAGAAAAAAAAAGAGCCTAGAGGGGTGTATGGCCTATGACGCTAATATGCGCACAGAAAAGAAGATAAAGAAGGGTTAACATGTGCTAATAAAGGGTGAATTGTGGGTCTCCGGTCTAAGTTATATGAATAGTAACTTTGCTGCGTAAAGTTATATGAATAGTAACTTTGCTGCGTGTAAAAAAACCGTTTTTTTTATATGTATATAATATAATAGGGCATTCAACAAACAATTAACAAATAATAAAATTTATACCAAATGTGTTGATAACTTTATTTATGGTACAGTTAATGCAATTTCAACAATAACCTAAGTTTCTATCATTTCTTTCATTAAAATTGATTACAGTTTCATTTTTCATTTGATTTTATTACAATCCAAGAACAATTGGACAAAGAGTTTCACCCAAAATTCTGATAAGATAATTAAGATAAAAAAAGAAAGACTATTTTCTCCTTGAGACAAAAAAAATGAAATATGTTAAATCAAATTTAAATGTCACAACTAATATTAATGGTAGATAAGTTACAAAAACAAGTTCCTTTAACTTGTCGGTGTAACATATTATTTTAGCTTGGGACAAGGCACAAGCTAGGGTGGGTTCTGATGTTTGGAAATGGAAAGAATAATGTAATACATCCAATTATCCATAAATTCTGACAAGTCAAACCTCTTCCATGTCAAACATGTACCTTACATAGCATGTAGAACCAAACACCCCCGTTGACATTTGTCAACATAGTATCTATAGTTATAACAACTTGTTTTCATGTTTTTATGTATCTAAGTAGGATTCAAATGAATGTGATGATACTATAATCAATAATAATTAACTTAACCTGAAAAATCACATACTCCATTTATACATGGTACATAAAAGAATATCATAAATAATAAAAAATAGAAATAGAGGCAATTATATAACGTCGCCTCTTGTGTATTATATTCAAAGTAGTATATACAATATACTTTTGAGGGTTTAGTTAGATAATAAAATAAGTCCTGAATTGAATTGTTGGAAATTTTTAAATAGGTTATTTGTAGCGGGACGTAACATGGGTAAAACAAAGGGTGGCGCCATGCCCCTTTTCCCCTCTACCCATTAAGCCGATGGCGCCTCCGTTTCCACTAACAAACAATCCCCTTTTTTCTTTATTTTAAAAAGAAAAAACTATCTCAATGCTTAAATTAATAAGTGACTATTTATTGTTTCATTGTCTACATCAGGGGCGGATCTACGGTGTTAACGGGTGGTTCCTCGAAACCACCCGAGTTTTGAAATAATAGTGTAGTTATATATAGAACATAATAAAGGAACCACCTTATAAATTAGAAATGAATCACTCTATAAACATTTGAGGCGCTTGTCTAGATGGTAACATGTTGGTTTTGTAACCCAGAGGTCACAGGTTCGATTCCGGTTTTGACACATTTTGTTTTTTCTTTTTTTTAATAACTTACCCAAACATCAGTAAGGGTTTCAAACATAACCAGTCCACAATTAGAGCCCCTCTCCAGTCTCCACAGTCCGCCCCAGTCCCTGAACCTCTTCAACCCCTGACCGCCGGCAGCCTCACTCCGTCAGGTCAGCCACTCGTCCCCTTCACTCCGACCATCGCGGAACGCCGTCAACCTCGTCTCTGTCTGCCACTTAGCCGTCCCCATCCTCCTGCCATTGCCTACTCTTACTCGAATCCTCTTATCCTCCCACTTTAAAGGAAAGTTTACATTCATGATTCATTGTTAAATGTTAACTGTTCTTAATTGTTAAGTGTTAACTACTTAATTGTTAAGTTATTTGCTAAATTTAGTTTTAGTTTATTAGATTGTTGGTTTTAATTTGTTAGTTTGTTAGTTTTTGTTAGTTTCTTTTATTATTTTATTGTATTTTTGTTATGTAATGAACTTTTTCCCGAACCATCGAACCGACCCGAACCTCAAACTGACCCGGAAATTTTTTACCCGACTTTATGAAATTGAAACATCTAAAGTAGTGCACCACCCGAAAAAAATTCTTGGATCCGCCACTGGTCTACATGACAATGATGCAGTACGATAGTTAATCACAACACACATGTTTTTTAATCACCGTGGATATATATGTCCTTACATTAGTATACTTTGTGCTTTAACATGCAATCTAGAGATCACCTCGTACATTAAATAGACAGGATATATATATAGTGCCACTAACGAATCTAAAATATAAGAAACATCAAGTACTCGTATTTGCATGCACAAAACTAATGATTTGTTGTATGGAATTCGCAATATCTTCGGCTGAAAACCGGGCTTCACTAGCAACCTACACGAATGTATCCAGACATTAGCGAAAACAAGACTTAAAAACACAAATATTTAGATGTGAAGACCATATATAAATATGATGGTACCTTAACATTGAATGAATAGAGCACAGTTTGTTCAATGGTGGTGATGTTGGTATGAAGGATATTAAACTGTAAATCTTCAAGTGCAGCAATAGTTTTAATAAGCTGACCAGGTCTTCTCCTACACAAAATCTTGATCATTGCATCAAACCCTAATAATCTCACTTCAACATCAGCCAAACACGACTTGCTCTCCGCCATCTCCTCCTTAATTAAGCCGTCGTCGTATTCCGCCAGCTTCATCTGATCATCAGGCAGCTGTGGGTAGAGCATTGCCACCGACGGGCCTTGGTTGGATTGCTGAATCATTGGTAGAGCCGATGAGTCTCCGACCACTCGTGGAGTCTCACCATAGAGTCTTCGCCTTTTTTGTGACTCAAGACACTGCAGGAGTTGCTCTAGTTCTCTCACGAACTCGATTGCCCCACCGATAATTGATGCTTGATCACCCTATATATAGTGTGTTATAAGCAATATATATATAGAAAAGGAAATATATATATATATATATATATATATATATATATATATATATATATCTGTTAGGCTTTATTGTATAACTTTTTGTATTCCTTTTATTATATTCTGATTACATTTACTTTATATATATATAGTTGATTAATATTACATAATAAGAAACATAAAAGTTCATAATCATTTACAAATCAATAAATTCGTACCCGTTGAACATAAGAGCCAGGCATGAGAGACCGTAGAACACGTAAATGTTCATTCATTTGCTTTCTACGGTTTCTTTCAATCGCGATATGAGTCATTCTTTGGCTCTCAACTTCTTCACTAGTCTTTATAGTTCTTGGTCTTTTCCTCTTATTCTTCCCTTCCGCAACTAGGGTTTTATGGACATCTTCAGCGATATATTGTAGTCGGTCCGACACGCCTTCCAAAACCCTAGCTTCATTACCTCCTGGACGCTCATGATCCAATAAAGGTTGATGATCATCTTGATCAACCCTTTCGTTTAAAACCGGGAACTTTAAGAAGTAAACCGGATCTATCCTTGTTTCTTGATCTTCAAGATGATTATGAGATGTTTTGTTTTGATTCAAAGCTAACTTTGGTCCAAGATCTGCAAACTGCATCACATCTGCGAAGCTCAACTTGTCTAAAGAATTTGAGCTACCAAAATGGTAATCTGCCATTTGATTTCCATTATCGTATGTGTTTTTCTCCATTTGATGATGATGGTTGTCATCATCATGTTCATGTTGATGTTCATAATCACCATTAAAGTCCACTCCAAGAAATCTCCCTGAAAGAGTTCGAATTCAGTGTAAAATAACATGGTAACAAAAAAAATGGTTAGATATTTAGGGCTCATACCGAGTAGTTGTTATCGTCTTTCTCCATATATATATAGTTGTATACAAAACAAGGAAGACTTTTGACTAAAGAAATTGAACCTAAAAGACAAAATCTTTTGTAGGTTGCGGCAAATGGGTCCAGAATTCAGTGATTAATTAGTAAATCATGGAGAAAGAGGAGTGGGGTTACACCATGAACATATATGCATATCTATAATATATATAAACGAAAACATAAAAATCCTATGTGTCGCGATGTGGTCGCTCCCCTCTTTTTTGGAGTCACCAGATTTGTTTGATTTATAAATAGAGTCTTCTCATGCATTTGACCCGAATTCATGGTATGGGTCTTACCAAACCCATATATTCCTTAAACGGGTTATAACTTCTCATTAAATTAAAAATTATTCTCATCAAATTATTGATGTAAAAATCCTATAAAATAGGATATAATAAAAATTAATATCTTATTTATTTTTAAAAAAGATATACATATATTATTTAAATTAAAAACCAATTTTATAGTTAAAAAATAAACGGGTCTTAGGTCTCATCAAACCATAAGTATATTATTAACTTTCATAAATATTATTTATAATTAAAAAACCAATTTTATAGTACAAAAATAAACAGATCTTGGGTCTCATCAAAACCATATAGCTTTTAAACCGGGTTATAACATCTCATTTATTTGTGAAACAATTTATTATCAAACCATAAATATATAATTAACTTTCATACAATAAAAAATTATAAATTCAAAAAATAAATAAATATTCGAACAAACAATATAAAACAGCCCCCGTAATACAGGGGATAAAAACTAGTATATTATATATGGTATGATTTATGCAATATGCGATGTTTATCTCTATGTAACGTGCCCCAGTTGGTCTGCTAGGGATGGCTTTGACTTTCTATATATATATATACATACACATGCATCACAAAAGTTGAAAGAAAAGTAAAACTTTAATTAACCGCGTGATTTGAACCCTCTATAATTTAAACAGAAAAAGCAATCGTTGCATCAACAATTATCATTAAGCAAAAATGTCCTTTAGTCATCTTTAATAGTTTCTAACAATTATATTTAGTATTTGCTAAATATTATCATTATTGGTCAATTAAGTTGAAATTAAGTTTTTACATCTTGCTTAAAAGAATTAAACAGACTTTAAAATATTTGTTCAATGCACACTACAAGTAAGTTATCATTATTTAGTTGTAAAGAGCTGTGGTTTTATTATAATTATTGTAATTATTAATTTATTATATATATATATATATATATATATAGAGAGAGAGAGAGAGAGAGAGAGAGAGAGAGAGAGAAAAGGAGCCTGTGGAAGGATTAATAAACACCTCACAAGATCACCTCTCAAAATTTCACCACCTTTTTAATTAATGTGATCACAAGCACACAACGCTCATACCAACATCACCTTCTCTTTTCATGACACGCTTAATTCATTAAGACGCTCGCCTTTTTCAACATTTGAAATTTCAAATTTTTTGTTAACAATTTGATGATCATAAAATATATTATAGGAACCTCTTTAAAGCCGTCTAACATCCTTGGTTGCAAACGTGTGTAGGCTAGACGCTTCAAATGAACAATTTCTCCAAAGACAGTGACAAATAAGATTTTTGTCATTGATACTTCTATTTAATTTGATCAAGTTCCAATTAGCATCATCGACAGATACTAATGGGTTAGTGGCTCATTGACAAAGACAAAGCCTTCAAAACATCAAGGGATTGGAAGATATTGAATTCAAGTCTTTCGAACGACAGAAATTCATTGTTCAATAAAAAGTATCATCGATAGATAGCTAGTCATGTTGATAATTAATTATAGGGTTTCCAATAAGATTACCACCGATGATTTTAAGTAAAATACAAGCTCCCACCATCATCAATCCATAATATTGATAAACAACGCATCATCTGTATTTCATCATCTAATGATAAGTATACAAATGTATATAAAATTTTAAACAAACATAAATTAAACTAAATAAATCAACAACGGGTGTTGTATTTTTAAACAAGGAAGATTTTGGGTGATTAGCACGTACTATAATGTCCTAAACAGCGGGCATAAACTTTAGTTAGGCCCAATAGAACTGTTCACGCTTAACTTGGAGAGAGGCTAATTGAGCTTTAATTTTCTAGACAAACTACTACTAGTAGAGGACTAGAGGTGTAAAAAAAACTTTGAATTTGGAACCGGACCCGAAAAAAAACCCGTAATCGGTTTTTTTTATACCCGGGCTTTTAATACCCAAACCTGTACTCGACCCTACCAGTAGGGTACGGATAGGGTATGCATTTTGTACCAAAACTCGCACCTAAACCGGACACGATTTGTACCCGGTAATACCTGAAAACCGGAACCGGTTCCATACTCGGAACCGGTTTTTCCAATACCTGAAACCGGGATTTTCAAATACCCGATCTATACTAGCAAAATACTGAAAACACCTGAAAAATCCCTAAAAAGTGTAACCCCTTAAAAAATCCAAAATATACCCGAAAAAACCCCAAAAATAAGGTTTTTTCAATACCCAAAAATAGAGTATTCAAATACCCGATTTTAGAATAATTGGTTCTATAGCCGACCCGATCGAACCCGATAAATAGGGTATGGTTTTTAGAGGCAAAACCCGGACTCGAACCCGACCAGGGTATTCTCACCTGATTTTCTAATACCGAACTGGTTCCATATATACCGAAACCGGATATTTAAAAAACCCGATTTATACTCCTCTAACTACTAGCACTGCACTAGTTTAAATCTTAATTGGTACATCCTTTAGCTTATCATCATAAACATTTAAGCAATAAAGTTTTAGGAAAATTGGATTTTAATAATCCCAACTTAATGCAGTTGGCTGATAATAATCCCAACCTATGAAAGTAGCTGTCACTGATCCCAACTTTCACACTATTTATTTTCATTGGACCTCCGTTAAAAAAATCTTAACGACGTTATGTTTTTTTCCAAATTTCAAACTGATATTTTAGGGCTTTTGATCGGAATGAGAATACGAGTCGATTGATGTAAAACTTACTTCCAAACGGTGGTCCAAACGACTAAAGGAAGCTTCAATTTCGGTGTTTAAACTTTTAATTAACAATAATCAAGCTGTCTGAAGCGTTGTTTTGAGTTAAGTTTTACATCAATCGACTCGTATTCTCATTCCGATTAAAAGCCCTAAAATATCAGTTTGAAATTTGGAAAAAAAACATAACGTCGTTAAGTTTTTTTTAGCGGAGGTCCATTGAAAATAAATAGTGTGAAAGTTGGGACCAGTGACAGCTACTTTCAAAGTTGGGATTATTATCAGCCAACTGCATTAAATTAGGATTATTAAAATCCAATTTTTAAAGTTTTAAGATAAATAGTACAATATGCATAAAAGTATAAATTAATTCTAAAATGTATAGTTTTTAACATGATGATACTTTATTGAACACTGTAACATATTTTTCTTATTAAAATATTATTTTATGAGAGAACAATTATCGTCCCAAAATTCACGTTCTATGATTATAAAATATATTTCTCATGAATAATGCTAATGAAGTGTAACTTATATAGCAAAATGGCTAATTTTAAATATTTATAAACAAAATCTTTTGAAATTGACATGACAATTTTAAAAAATTTCGTTCATTTGACTTCATCTTATTATCTTAAATAAATACACTCTCTTTTAAAAATTGTGTTGTGAAAACTTTGTAGCAATAAGAATGATTAATATATTTTCACTATATTAGGTTATTCAAAAAGACATAAATACCGTAACATGAACGAACAACGAGTATTTGGCCTAGCAATACTAAGATGTAAAAAAATGTATCTCTTCTTGTAAGATTGAGGTTTCAATCGTTATGATAGCAAGTATGTAAATTTAAAGAGCGTGACAATTGGTAAAACAATTATAATATAAAATTAATGGATTTTATATTTGTCGAAAAGGAACAAATTGTGTAGACTATAGATTAAACACAAAGTGAAATAAGAAATTGTTTAGATTTACTTACCTTTTTAATTACCGCTATTCTTTGCGGAGTAGAAAATGGCGTCATCTATTTCATGTAGGCTAGTTGGCGCTATGAACATAGCGCTGAGCCTCACTAAACGGAAACATCCACTAGTCACCGCCATCTCCATCACGTCACCAAGGGGAAGTATGTGGTGGAATTTGATGTAAATTTTGAGGGTTCCCATGCACCAGTCGTTGCCTAACGACTAATTTCAATAGAAAAAATTAATTAATTTTAATAAATACTTTATATATATATACCCGCCACATTATCTCAAACTTCTACCAAAATATTTTCTTCTTTACCAAACTTCTACCATTCTATTTCAAGGTTTTTTTACAATAAAAAATGGATTCGCACTCTGGCTCATCGTCATGCAGCTATTATCACGTTGATTTTTTTCTCAGATTCATATATGGAGGATGAAGCAATTATTACTTCATGTTGGGCAGTAACTCAATTGTTATCCAACGCATGCCAACGGAAACAACTACTTAGACTTCTCGCTATGAGCGGTGTAGGGGCGACGTAGGGGGTAACACCGCAGAAGGGCTGTAAGGGTGGGGGCGGTAGACCGGCGATAAAGGGAAAAATGGTAGGGCCGTGTGTTTTCTCTCTCTCTCTCTCACTCACTCTCTCTCTCTCTCTCTCCCACACTCATGCACACATACACATGCATGCATACATACATACATACATGCATGCGTACATACATACAAACAGGGTCGTCCCCGAGAATACGAAAAAAACTCAGGGCCTGGGACATGAAAAAAAAAGGCCCTAAAATATAATCTCAAACTCTTATATAACTTAAACAAATATGATAATAATAAACAAAATTTATCTAACTAAAATTCTTAAACATTAATTGTAAAATTTACCAAATCTTAATTAAGATTTGGGATTGGGGGGGGGGGGGGGGGTTAGTAAATCTGGTAATAAAATATGCTAATTCAGTAATTGGTTGATCGGTGTTCGGAGATTAAGATATCACATACTTTGTACTCGTAAGGATCAAATAGGGTAATATTTCATCATTTCTTTATTGAAGTGGTGAAACCAAGAAATTTTAACTAAGAATTCAATTAAAATTTTATTTTTAACTCAGAAGGTATTATAGTAGTATTATATGTGAGAATACTTGTCTCCATATAATAATACTTTAGTTGGTATTTAATGGATAAATAAATACATATAAAAGGTTAAAATTGAATTGAACGGTACATAAAAAAACTTAAAAAGAAACGTAAAAAGAAGTTTACTAGTAAATTTTATCAACTAAAAAGGATAAATAAATAAATAACAAAGGTGGTCTCCTATTAATTAATGTAACAAAAGTACAAAACAATGCTTTGTAACTTTCATCCATCAAATGAAATATTATAATTTATTTGACGTCTTCTTCATTATTCAAGGAAACATATCCCTGCCACCTCTACAGTCATCCTCGTCGGAAAAATTTTGAGAGCTCAAAATTCGTTGTTTCTCGTTTTATGTGATCAATAAGCGAACTGTATAACTAAAAACTATATATATTTATATAAATGTAACATCCTAAAATTTATATTAATAAATAAAAGGAATTATATTTTGTTATTGTGTGTTGATATTTAGTTAAGATTAAATATAACAAAGAGTATAGACTTGGGTGGGGAAAGATGGAATAAGGAATGGAATGGAACTTAGGTCCATGGGCTTAAGAGAGTATAAATATTCCCTTAAACCTCCCTAAATCCCTAAAACCCTCATTCTTATCCATCTTATTCTCTACACACTCAAAACAAACACACAACCCTACTCACTCATGGCCGTAAGAAAAGAAGAAGATCCGAGACCAAGCGAGCTTTGACTCTTGATAAATCTTGGACATACAAGCAAGACAAAAGGTTATTGTTAATAACCAAGGCTAACCGTAGCCCAAAAACGCTTAAAGGTATGTTCTTTATATATAAAGGTTATGGCTTTATGAACGGTTTGCCTTGAGACTTAATCCTAGAGTACATCGAGTCTAGATAAATCATAAAGTTGCAAACTTGATGCTTAAAATGGACTTAACGAACTCATGATTATAAACGGCTCATAAAAGAAACCCTAGATCTATCTTTTAAACGTTTTAAGCCATAAAGGTCCAAGTTTTATGGTTGCACGGGTCAAGTTTTGGCCGAAAACGATTAGGGAAACAATTATGGGTTAATACCGAACCATAGTATGAGTCTTGATGACAAAACGCATAATGATATTGGTAGTGGAGGACCAAACCGTAACCAATTGCCCATTCGAATACAATAAGAACCAACAGCTCATTCGATTACGTTTTATACTCGATTACATGAGCATGTTCGAACATGTATTCGATTACCTGGTTAAATTCGCATACAATGCTACCATCGATTACAATACATGCATTGGAATACATTAGGGAAAATTCGAATACAACAATACTAGATTCAATGCCCCAATTCGATTACAATGCCTTATTTGATTACAATACCCTATTCGATTACATTACACAGCTCGAATACATTGGGGGTGTTCGATTGAAATGGACAAATTCGAATACAAAGGGCAACTCGCATACATTGGTGTACTCGAATACAATGGTTATCCACATGCGTTCGAATACACTACCTAAGATCGATTATATGATGGTTCGAATACATGCTTGTAACTTGAATACAAGGCAGACTCGATTACATGTTTGTATTCACATACATTAAGCCTACTCGATTACAAGTGGCCTACTCGAATACACATGCATATTCGATTACATGGACACTCGAATGCATGTATATATAATCGATTACATGGTAACTCGAATACACATCTATGATCAATTACATTGGGTGACCCGCAAACAATATGTATAATCGAATGCTTATGGGACACGAATACATATAACTAGAATACAGAACAATGTATATATATATATATATATATATATATATATGCATTCAAATCAGAAAAGAAAGAAAAAGAGATGAACAAAGGATTGAAATAACTGATTACAAAGAAACGAAATAAAAGAATACTATATTAGTTGAATACCCAGCAATTGAATACATTAGTGCTTAAGGATAAAATATTCTAAGTTAAATGTATTCTAAACAAAGACCATTAGAATAGACCAGACTTAGCCATTTTGGCTGAAACTTGAATAATTTGGATAGGACAAGTTTTGATACATGTAATTAATATACAGTTAGCAAATCTCAGCTAAAGAAAGGGAGAACGATTAACGGAGAGCGTAACAGAATCCAGGTGAGTTTCTAGCCCCATGTCCTTGTTATGTTTACAGGGTTGCGTGCATACTCAATGTGATAGTTAATACACTTACCTTAGATTGTAAGTGTATGCCATGTACAATTTATATGATAATTTACATATGTCTTGAATGTGAAAGAAAGCTTGTCGGTACGTGAACGATCTTCGGATATTTCACGTATGGTTAAGGAAGGTAAGTATGTGAATTATGAATATGTATGAAAGATATATGTATGACATGCCAGTATGTATGAATGCTAAAGAAAGTATATATATATATACATATATATATATACATATAGAGGTACAACATGATATGGGTATGTAAAGAACGTATGCACAAAGATGGTGAATTAAGGGATCAGACCCTAATAATTTCTCAGATAGAGAAGAAAAGAGGGATCGCACCCTAATAATAATTGAGATAGACAAGTAAGGGATTGGACCCTAATAATATCTGAGATAGACAGGGAAAGAGGGATCAGACCCTAATAATATCTGAGATAAAAAAGTAAGGGATCAGACCTTAGCAATATCTAAGATAGAAAGGATAGTAAGTATATAGTATGGAAGTGATAAAGTATGAATGTATGTATGAAATGAAAGTAATACGAATAGTACTTAATGTGTATCTTAGGATGCATAATTGAAGGTAAGTGTATGTATTGTATGATGTATGATTAACTAGAACTCACTCAACGTAGCTGACTTTTAGTATGCACGCAGGTGAGTAGAATGAGGCAGCTCGCTTGATGTGGACACATGACATGGAATTGAAGATACTGGCATCTTAAGGACATGTTATGATGTTTTAAAGACTATGTTTTATTTCTAAATGACTATGAATATTTGTTAAAGACAAGATCTGAATGTTATGTAATATATTATGGTTGAAGTTTTTATATTCCGCGAAAGTTTTAATTAACTCTGATATTTAGAACTGTGTTTATGAGTAAATCCAACGTCCAAAGTAGGGCACCGGTAACGGGGCCTTACATGTTGGTATCAGAGCAAAGTTCGAGAGATTTAAGCATCCTACATTCTTAGACTTGAACAGAGAATGAGATTTAAGAAATAAAAGAAAGAAGGTGCCAGTTCAAGATAGCCATGTGTTACTCAAGCAAGCTAAGTAAAGGTAAAGTGTATGGTTGAATAATGTATGTTAATGTTATCTTAATTGCTAAAGGACGGATATGTGAATGTTAGGGATAGAATAAATTGACTGTTTGAATTAACTGTTAGAAGTAGAATTAGCACAAATATACTCATAAGAGGAAGTGTATAGAACACGGAGAGTAACGTGATCAGCTAATCACAGCTGGCCACTGTTATTACCTGTTAGCCTTACTATCCTTGTACTAAATAGTTCCTTGAATGACAATGTTTGTGTTTCCTTATAGCATACGAATGGCTGGAGCTAAGAAAGTCGTTGGACAAGGAAGTCGCACTGGACGTCGTGGAAGGCCACGTATTGTTCGAGAACCGTCTGGAGGACTAGTTGTTAACTCTGTTGAATGGCCAAGTGAGACTCTACGAAGGCCAATCCAGTACGAAGGGTGTCAACTTGACCTTGCTGTTCAAGCCGCCATTGCTCAAGCGGTAGCAGCTGCAGTGAAGAATTTGAATCCTGAAAAGTCCGCTGGAAGTCATGTAAGAACAGCTGAAGGATCAGGAGAGAATGATAAGAAATATGAGGAGAGAGAGAAGAGTGACTCCAGTGAAGTCCGATCTCTAAAGGTTGACGATAAGAAGAGAGGCCGAGGTGGGTGCAATTACAAATCCTTCAAGGGTTGTGACCAGCCGAAGCTGACTGGTTTAGTAGACGCAATAGCTCCTCTCCAATGGATAACCAGGATGGACAAGGCTATCCAGATTAGCGAATGTCATCCTGACCAAGTTGTGGGTTATGCTACTCAATCGTTCGGTGATGAAGCAATTACTGATGGGAGTCGGTTGAGTATAGGAAGAGTAAGGAAGAGATTAAGGCACTGAGGTGGGATGATCTGAAAGAGTTGGTGATGAAGAGGTTTTGTGCTGATGCCGAAGTTGAGAGGGCGGAGATGAGGTTCCTGAACTTGAAGGCAGGAAAGATGACACACCGTGAGTATATTACTGAATTCAACCAAATTTCTAGTTTGTTGCCTGATATGGTTAACACTAAGGCCAAGAGGATCAAGTGCTATGTGAGAGGACTGCCACAGAATGTTCGCACGCTAGTCAGGGCGAATAAGCCTGCTACTTTTGACTCTGTTGTCGAACTCGCAAAGATGGTTTATGAAGACCTGGCTGTGGATGATGTTGTGGTGGGATAAGAGAAGAAAGATAAGAAGTGGGCCGCTCATGTAAAACGACCAGGTACTCAATTGTGGAACCCTAAGAATAAGCAGCCGAGAGTTTCAGAGAAGAGGTCGTGTAAGACCTGTGGAAAGATGCATGGGGGTGAGTTTAAGTGGAGTAAAGGATCTGATGTTTGTTATAAGTGTGGTAAGGCTCATGGTGGAGAATGCAGGCTGGGATCGAATGCCTGTTATAAGTGTGGAAAGGTGGGACATTATGCTCCCGATTGTACTGCAAAGCCCGCATGTTAGAATTGCGACAAGATGGGTCATTTTGCTAAGGCATGCACCGATGGTGGAACTGGAGGGAGCGGGAAGAAGGATACTGATCAAACTAGGCCAAAGACCAAAGCCTACATGTTAACCCAGGAGCAAGCCAAGCAGGTCCCAGATGTTGTGACAGGTACGTTTCTAATAAACGGTATTTCTGCTTCACTATTGTTTGATTCAGGTGCTAATAAGAGTTTTGTAGATACAACATTTAGTGATTAGCTAAAATGAAATGTTGCCAAGTGTTCGAAACTTTTATAGTAGAAACCACTAGTGACACTTCGGTTAAAATGATGAAAATGTTAAGGACTGTAATATAGAGTTAGAGGGACATGAGTTCCCCGTTACTTTGTATGTTATGACCTTAGGAGGGTTCGATGTGGTTTTTGGGAATGGATTGGATATCTGAGTTTGATGCTCAGATAGTGTGTAAGAGTAGGATAATAAGGTTAAAGTCATTGGATGGTAGTGCAGTGACGGTTTATGGTGATAAAGAAAGTTCAGGGCTTAATGTCATTTCGATGATAAAAGCCGAAGTTTTGTTAAGGCGAGGGTGCGGTGCCTTCCTGGCGTATGTTGTCAACGCTACGGCTGAGAAAAAAAAAATGAAAGATGTTCCTATCGTGCGCGACTACCCAGAAGTATTCCCTGAGGATATTTCGGGGTTGCCACTGGAGCAAGAGATAGAATTCCAGATAGATTTAATACCAGGAGCCTAACCTGTCGCGAAAGTGTCTTACCGTCTGGGCACCGTCCGAGATGAAGGAATTTGATTCCCAACTGCAAGAACTCCTCGACAAAGGTTTTATTAGACCAAGTGTTTCCCCGTGGGGCGCACCGGTGTTATTTGTGAAGAAGAAGAATAGAAGTATGAGAATGTGCATAGATTATCGTGAGTTGAACAAGCTTACGGTAAAGAATAGATATCCTTTGCCAAGGATTGATGATATGTTTGACCAACTGCAAGGTTCAAGTTGGTTATCATGAATAGATCTCAGACAGGCTATCATCAGCTGAAAATGAAAGAGGCAGACATCCCTAAGACAACATTCCGGATGCGGTATGGACACTACGAGTTCCTCGGGATGTCATTTGGTCTAACGAATGCTCCCGCATCATTTATGGACATGATGAATAGGGTGTGTCGGCCGATGTTGGATAAGTCAGTTATCGTCTTCATTAATGACATATTGATTTATTCAAAGAGCGAGTCTGATCATACTAAGCATCTGAGGGAAGTACTGGAGGTTTTAAAGGAAGAGAAGTGGTATGCTAAGTTTTCGAAATGCGCGTTCTGGTTAAGGGAAGTATAGTTTCTAGGTCACTTGATCAATCCTGAAGGGATCACCGTGGACCCAGCTAAGATTGAGGCGATAATGAATTGGAAGACTCCACAGAACCCGACCGACATACGAAGCTTGTTAGGGTTAGCGGGCTATTACAGGAGATCATCGAAGGTTTCTCCAAGATAGCTGCACCGTTGACCGGTATGACCCGAAAATCTGTAGTATTAAGTTGGGTTAAGTTTCAAGAAGAAGCTTTTGAGGAATTAAAGAAAAGACTCACGCAAGCTCCAATCCTTGCTCTACCCGATGGTGACGAGGATTTGGTGGTTTGTGCTGATGCTTTGCATCGTGGGTTAGGTTGCATTTTGATGATGCGTCTAGACGGATTAAGTCCATGAAAGTACTTATTCGACACATGATCTAGAGCTAGCAGTAGTAGTGCATGCTCTCAAGATATGGAGACATTATCTGTATGGTACTAAGTGTACTATTTACACAGATCATAAAAGTTTAAAGTACTTTTTCGAGCAGAAAGAGCTGAACATGAGACATAGAAGATGGCTAGAGTTGATAAAGGATTACGATTGCGATATTAAGTACTATCCTGGTAAAGCTAATCTGGTCGCCGACACGCTAAGCCGTAAGAATGAGGAATTCGTTGCAACAGTGAAGTCATACCAGTTGATTATGAACTCAAGTCTTTTTGATGAAATCATCAAGGTGCAGTCAGAGGTGCTGGTAGATGAAGGGCTAGTGAAGAAGGATAGGATTTTCGGTCAGCAAGACGAGTTGATGGAAAACACTCAAGGTTTAAAGACTAGGTTTGACCGTATGTGGATTCCACGCCATGGAAATCTTAGAGGTCGAATCTTAGATGAAACTCATAATTCAAGATATTCAATTCATCCAGGATCCACTAAGATGTATCAACACTTGAAGAGAGACTATTGGTGGCCGGGAATGAAGAATGATGTAGTAGATTATGTCAGCAAGTGCTTGACTTGTTTGCAAGTCAAAGCTGAACATCAGAAGCCTTATGGAAAGATGCAACCTTTGGAGATACCTGAATGGAAATGGCAACACATCACCATGGATTTCATAACTAAGCTACCTCGTACAGCAAAGCATCATGATACCATTTGGTTGATAGTGGACCGTTTGACCAAGAGTGCTAACTTTCTGCCTATACGAGAGGCTATCTCGTCAGAAACATTAGCAAGTTTGTTCATCAAAGAGGTTGTGACTAAGCATCGGGTGCCACTGTCGATTGTGTCTGATAGGGATACTCATTTTACTTCAAGGTTTTGGAAGAAGTTCCATGAAGCAATGGGAACAAGATTGAACATTAGTACGGTGTATCATTCTCAAACAGATGGAGAGTCTGAAAGGACGATCCAAACCATTGAGGATATGCTACGTGCTAGTGTTTTAGACTTTGGAGGAAGTTGGGATGATCACCTGCATCTGGAAGAGTTCTCCTAAAACAACATCTACCATTCAAGTATTGGTATGCCGCTGTTTGAAATGTTGTATGGAAGCCGATGTAGGACTCTTGTATATTGGGGAGAGATTGGTCAGAAAGAGATAGGAAGTTTGGAAGTTGTTCAAGAAATCTCTTCAAAGTTCGATCAGATCAAGGCAAGAATGAAGGTTGCACAAGACCATCAAAAGTCATATGTTGATCTACGGTGACGAACGATCGAGTTTAACGTTGGTGACAATGAGATGCTCAAGGTCTTGCCTTGGAAAGGAATGATACCATTTAAGAAGAGAGGGAAGTTGAGTCTGAGGTACATTGGACCGTTTAAGATTATGGATCGCGTGGGTGAAGTGGCTTACAAGTTGGATTTACCCGAGGAGTTAGAAGGAATTCATTCAACCTTTCATGTTTCTCATTTGAGGAAATGTCTAGCTGATGACACGTCTCATGTGCCATTGGTGGATATTGAGGTTGATGAACAGCTGAACTACTTTGAACAAACTGTAGAGATAGTGGACCGCAAAGAAAAGCAACTTCGTCACAAGGTTATACCCTTAGTAAAAGTGATATGGAAGCATCACAAAGGATCGGACGCTACTTGGGAAGTCGAGGAAGAGATGCGTAAGTTTTACCCAAATTTGTTTTAGTTATAGTTAGGTTTCGGGGACGAAACTCTTTTAAGGAGGGAAGACTTGTAACATCCTAAAATTTATATTAAAAAATAAAAAGAATTATATTTTGTTATTGTGTGTTGATATTTAATTAAGATTAAATATAACAAAGAGAATGGACTTGGGTGGGAAAAGATGTAATAAGGAATGGAATGAGCCTTAGGTCCCTGGGCTTAAGAGAGTATAAATACTCCCTTAAACCTCCCAAAAACCCTAAAACCCTTATTCTTATCCATCTAACTCTCGACACACTCAAAACACACACACAACCCTACTCACTCACGGCCGTAAGAAGAGAAGAAGATCCGAGGCCAAGCGAGTTTTGACTCTTGATAAATCTTGGGCATAAAAGCAAGATACAAGGTTATTTTTCCTGACAGACGCTAATCGTAGCCCAAAAACACTTAAAGGTATGTTCTTTATCTTTAAAGGTTATGTCTTTATGAACGGTTTGCCTTGAGACTTAACCCTAGAGTAGATCGGGTATAGATAAATCATAAAGTTGAAAACTTGATGCTTAAAATGGACTGAACGAACTCTTGGTTATAAGCGGCTCATAAAAGAAACCCTAGATCTAGCTTTTGAACGGTTTAATCCATAAAGGTCCAAGCTTTATGGTTGCACGGGTCAAGTTTTGGCCGAAACGATTAGGGAAACAATTATAGGTTAATACCGAACCATAGTATGAGACTTGATGACAAAACGCATAATGATATTGGTAGTGGAGGACCAAGTCATAACCAATAGCCCGTTCGAATACAATGAGAACCAAGAGCTTATTCGATTACATTTTATACTCGATTACATGAGCATGTTCGAATACAAATGCATGTATTCGATTACCTGGTTAAATTTGCATACAATGCTACCATCGATTACAATACATGCATTCGAATACAACAAGACTCGATTACAATGCCTTATTTGATTACAATACCCTATTCGATTACATTACACGGTTCGAATACATTGGGGGTGTTCGATTGAATGGACAAATTCGAATACAAAGGAAAAATCTCATAAATATATGTACTTGAATACAATGGTTATCCACTTATGTTCGAATACACTACCTAAGATCGATTACATGATGGTTCGAATACATGCTTGTAACTTGAATACAAGGCAGACTCAATTACATGTTTGTATTCACATACATTAAGCCTACTCGATTACAAGTGGCCTACTCGAATACACATGCATATTCGATTACATGGACACTCGAATGCATGTATATATAATCGATTACATGGTCACTCGAATACACATCTATGATCGATTACATGGGGTGACCCGCAAACAATATGTATATGGGACACGAATACATATAACTAGAATACAGAACAATGTGTATATATATATATATATATGCATTCAAATCAGAAAAGAAAGAAAAAGAGATGAACAAAGGATTGAAATAACTGATTACAAAGAAACGAAATAAAATAATACTAAAGTAATTGAATACCCAACGTTTGAATACATTTGTGCTTAAGTAAAATGTATTCTAAAATAAGACCATTAGAATAGACCAGACTTAGCCATTATGGCTGAAACTTGAATAATGCGGATAGGAAAAGTATTGATACATGTAATTAATATACAGTTAGCAGAGCTCAATTAAAGAAATGGATAACAATTAACGGGGAGCGTAACAGAATCCAGGTGAGTTTCTAGCCCCATGTCCTTGTTATGATTTCGGGGCTGTGCGCATACTCGATATGATAGTTAATACACTTACCTTAAATGGTAAGTGTATGTCATGTATGATTTATATGATAATTAACATATGTCTTGAATGTGAAAGAAAGCTTGTCGGTACGTGAACGATCTTCGGATATTGCACGTATGGACAAGGAAGGTAAGTATGTGAATTATGAATATGTATGAAAGATATATGTATGACATGTGAGTATGTATGAATGTTAAAGAAAGTATATATATATATATATATATATATGTAGAGAGAGAGAAAGAGGGGTACAGTATGATATGGTTATGTAAAGAAAGTATGCACGGAGATGGAGAAGTAAGGGATCAGATCCTAATAATATTTGAGATAGAGAAGGAAAGAGGGATCAGACCCTAATAATATCTGAGATAGACAAGTAAGGGATCAGACCCTAATAATATCTGAGATAGACAAGGAAAGAGAGATCAGACCCTAATAATATCTGAGATAGAAAAGAAAGGGATCAGACCCTAACAATATCTGAGATAAAAAGGATAGTAAGTATATAGTATGGAAGTAATAAAGTATGAATGTATGTATGAAATGAAAGTAATACGTATAGTACTTAATGTGTATCTTCGGATGCATAATTGAAGGTAAGCGTACGTATTATATGATGTATGAATCACTAGAACTCGCTTAGTGTAGCTGACTTTTAGTATGCAAGCAGGTGAGTAGAATGAGGCAGCTCGCTTGATGTGGACACATGGCATGTAATTGAAAATACTGGAATCTCAAGGAAATGTTATGATGTTTTAAAGACTATGTTTTATTTCTAAATGACTATTAATGTTTGTTAAAGACAAGATCTTAATGTTATGTAATATATTATGGTTGAAGTTTTTATGTTCCGCGAAAGGTTTTTATTAACTCTGATATTTAGAACTGTGTTTATGAGTAAATCCAACGTCCAAAGTAGGGCACCGCTAACAGGGCCTTACAAAAAAAAATTAAAAATACATGGGCCTTTTTGAGGGATGGGCCTGGGGCTCGAGCCCTCCCTGCCCTCCCCTGTGGTCGGCCCTGCATACAAACATACATACATACATATGTACATATATATATATAGGGGTGAGTTATAATAAAAAGAAATAGTTTTCTAGGAAGAGGAAGAATAAATATAGGCCATTGGATATTTGATCTAGTGGTTGAGATTGGTAGTTTTCAAAATAGCAAATAGTTTCCTATAATTAAGGATTTAGGCTACATAGTTTCCTAACTCAAAATTTTATGCCCTTCATACTCTTCCTACAAAACTATGTATTTTAATTTAACCCTTATATATATATATGGTAGGGTTAACGTAAGAAACAATAGTTTTGTGATAAACATAATTATATATCTAGGCCCTTGGATCTAGTATCTAGTGGTTGATAATAATAGTTTCTAAAAATTGTATAGTTTCCTATTTACATGGTATAGTGTTCTATTTAGGTGGTATGTTTTATTTTAAAGTCTTCTCACACTTCTCGCAAAACAATTATTTTTATTTGAACCATTTTCTATAAGTGTGGGTGTGTATATATGTATATATATACATACGTATGTAAGATTGATTTCTTTTGAGAACCACTTTGATTTTTTATGAACTCGAAAGACTCAACGTAATGATTTTTTTAATTTTGTTTTACACATATGTATTACGTAAGTGTAAGTAACGTAAAAAATTACAGTATTTTTTTACACACCGAATTGACTTATTACACATGTGTAATTAACATTTAAACTTGTGTAATAATCAAAAAATCTTTATTCTCTCTCCTGATTAATTTTTTAATCAGATTTATACTCATCCACATATTTAATACCTATTTAATTGATTGTGTGGTCCATATTAAGTTCTTAAAGTTATTATAACTCATCAAGTTCTTAAAGATTATTTCTCTATGTTTGTATATATGTATATATATGCGCCTATCTATATACATGTATATATATAATGGGGCGGTAAAATTGGTTCGAACCATAGCGTGGCAATATAGTGGAGGGACTTTAAAGCCCATGGTGCCTCCGTGGTGGTGATGTTGCACAATGAAAGGGCTTTAAAGCCCCCTCTGTGACATTTGTCAATTTTTATCCGTATTTGTCTTTGTATTTGAATTCGTTACATCGACCCGTTTTGTCGTTTCAATATATTAATTTTTTATACTTTATCAAATTATATAAATTTCAATGATTTAAAGTTCGTATCCGTTCACTTACTATTCGTACTGTTAAATTAACGAATCTTCGAGCCTTAAAAGTTAATAAAATAATCATGTTTCAAACTTTACGGGTTTAAAATGTAAGCAATCCAAAGATATTAAAAATATATCAAGTTTTGATTTTAGTTATATCTATTTATAAAGTTAAAGGTTCAAGGTGTAAATATAATTAAAAACAAATTATAAGGGATTAATAGTTCAAGGGTGAAAGTGTAAAGGTGATTTTAAAATATAATAAAAATAAGCAAAAGGCTTTCCCCCATCCGTCCTCTTCGTTTTTTTGGTTAACCGGCCGGCGACGGCGACAACTTCCCGGTAGCCCTTAAATACTACCCAAAACGCCAAATTAATCCCTTTCTAATATTTAAACCCGTTGCACCATAACGACAATGCTAAATCAAGTCCTATTACGCGTAATAACACCTCCAACGGCCGGATTTTAACCCAGAACCGTCATATTATATTAAGGATTCCAATAACTCGAATTAAACATCAAACTGTTCAAGTGAGACTATAAACAGGATTTTAACTTTCATCTAAACTTGCTGCAAACATCAATTTATATAAGCAAACTCTCTAATAACATCAAATCATTCTTTTAAGTTTTACTCCGGCCAAACTACAGTTCTCCGTTAATCCTAACTTTTAGAGGTAATTGTTGTATGCATTCTTATTGTTTTTAAGCGTCAAACAAAACCCCTAACATAAATCAAGCAAACAAACATCGGGTTAACAGAATTAAAATTCTAGGGTTTGTTAGTGTAGATGATGAACTTGAAATATAATATATATGTAATTGATTACATCCTTAAAACACAAATCATGTCTGATCCAGTGGTTGTGTATGTTTGTTGTGGTCATGAAGACCCAGATTCGAACCCGGGTCACTGCAACAACTAGTTATATGTTTTAAAACCATATTTATTAATTATAATTAACTATATATATATATATATATTTATAAATCAGTTTAAATCAAACAAAATTATTTATAATCACATAAAAATCAATTACAGATTTATTTTTAGCATTTTCATCCAAAAACCAATCTTTTACAAACCCGAAACGTTCGTTAAAACTCGTAATGTAAATATATATATATAAAAATATATATATATATATATATATATATATATATATATATATATATATCTCGTCGTAAACTTTATAAATTCTAAACGACAATGTTTATACTAAAATAAAATATACCGATAACGCTAAAATCACGTAACATTATTATATTCAAATTTAATGTTAATCTTATAAATAATATTATACTAATAAACCGTTAAAATTCGTTAAACATAAATATTAAAATACTTTAAAATGTGTAAAAATATATATACAAATAATAACGTATGAACTATAAAACCAACATCTAGTTAGATCCTTTTATTATGACATTTTCAAAAACGATTACAATAAAGTGGCATGTAAACAAGCACCAAGCTGCGCCGCAATCCCCTTTTGAATAGCAAAACCTATCCTACTAAAAACGAAGCTTTGGGTCCTAGGAGCCGAAGAGGTACCATGTACGACACGTTGAACCCTACTCAAAAAATTCACAGCCTTTGGGCCAACAAATCAAATGTATCAAAAGCAAATGGGAGAAACAGATTTTGATTCTCTAAACAAGTTTTCTCGTGTTTAACAACTTTACCCGATTCAGCCTTCAACATAGCCTGACCCACAACAAACCCGCGGTCCCTGAGCCCAACAAGTGGAGACATTTCTGTAAGATCCACACAGGCGTGTGACGTGAGGTCGAAGACTCACTAAAAAATAAACCGATTATAACTATTTAGATAGCAATAAGCGGGTGTCAAACACAAGGAGTTTGTGAAAAATGTGTTACTAAGTAGCTTTATAATTAAACTATATTAAACTAAGTGCAAAAGTAAATTCAAATAAGTGGTTGCTTGGTTTTGATTAACAAAAATAGCTAAAGCAATAAACGAGTTATAAACAATATAAGAAACAATGCTCTCTCCCGATTTCAGGTTTTCAATATTGATAATGTTAATGTTTACTTTTGGGATGAACTACATAGACATAATTCATGAAAGTGAGTTTGAAAGTGATTAAAGAGGACTAAGTACTTGGATTATAAAAAACGCAAGGTTATCACTCAATAATCAATATAATATAGTTAACCCTAATTCTTGACGTGAGATCGAAGACTCACTCAAAAATAAACCGATTACAACTATTAGCTAGCGGTAAGCGGGTATCGAACACAGGGAGTTTGTGGAATTTGTGTTACTAAGTAGTTATGTAATTTATCTAAATTAAACTAAATGAAAAAAGTAAATTCAAAGATTTGGTTGTTTGGTTTTGATAACAAAAAGAACTAAAGCAACAACGAGTTTTAATCAATATGCGAAAATATGCATTCCCTCGGTTTCAGGTTTCCATGAATGTTACGGTTAATGTTTAACTGAGATGAACAATAAGTAAAGTTCGTGTTTATGTAAACGAATGCGATAAATGAAGATCAAGTACTTGGATTATACAACGCAAGGTGATCAATCAAAAACCAATTAGTTTATCCAACCCTAAATCCCTCCCGATAAATCTCGATTACTTAAAGAACCAAGAACTGACGGTTTAGAAAACAAAATCGATAAACTAATAATCTATCAATCAATACATCAACACCATAATAATTTAATCAATATTATCAAACTAATATCTCAGAAATTCATAAACATTCAACCAAAAAAACATAAGAAACCTTACAATCCGAGGGAAAACACAAAGGAATTTAGCCACACATGTTTCGGTTTATCATCCCTTCGATTATCGTTTGCATAAGAATCAAAATTGAGTTTCTAATGATTACTACACTTGATATTGATTGATTGTCTCTCCAAATCGCCCTTAGGTTGTCTCTCGATGAAAAGATATGTTTTAGATATGAAAAACCGTCCCAAATATAAGAAAAACGGCAGTTACAAAGTTGTAGCGTCGTTTCCACCGTAAGCTACGGTGGCCACTGTAGCTTACGGTGGCTTCCAATTATCCAACGGTAGCTAGAAACTGCCTTACGGCATCTAGATTTCTTCAACCCCACCGTAGCTTACGGTGGGCACCGTAAGCTACGGTGGTCTTCACACCAACTTCTTATTTTATTGATATTTTATTCGTTCCAAGTCCGTTTTCGCCTACGTTCTCGTATTTCCCTCATCTAGCTTTTCATACCTGCCATTACACGAGTAAACGTAGTTATCTAATTCAACAAAATAAACCAACTAAGCGCATGATTATTAACGAACTTAAACCACTTAAGGGTTGTCCCATGGACCACCCGTCACATTCCCACACGTACACGTTGCTTGCCCTCAAGCAACATCTCAAAACAACTTCCGATTACATTCAATTGTATCCACCAATCTTACCACAGATCCGGTTCGGTCAAGGTCCCAAGTCATACCCTATTCCCTTGTTTTTATCGGGTGCACTAGTTCAAAGTTGATAACCCACCAAATAATTTGATGTTACAATTTAAAACCATGGAACCGCCCAAACGAGTGTACTTTGTTTCCGTTTAGGGCACACATGATCACACCTCTCATAATATAACATCACTCCTCTCGGTTTAATATCTGGACCAGCATAAAATGTGCTAGTATCTCTCTGCCCTCAATACCAAGTATGAACACAATGTAATAAGCTTGGAAGCAAGTCATATCTCCACCCATTACCCACCGGTTGCATAGAGAATAGAACTAAGGGTTTGGTTGTGGCTTAGGTTAGGGTGTGGAAGCGGATTTATTTAGTGACTTACGGTGGATGAAACCCAATTTATTCAACAAACAGACCACTCACTCACAATTATTTACAAACGATACTAACTCAAACATCGACTCTTTTTGAGCTTTTCTTTGACTTTCCATCTTTTTTTTTAACTGTTAGAATACTGACATTAATATATACAAACAACTGACCCGAGACATACGTACATTGTGTACTATGCTCGACAAACAACTTATATACAACTCTTAACATACCGGGTTACATCCACAAGGTTAAAACAAAAGGCCAAGGCTAACACGGCTTGTAATGTGGGTTAAAATGAGCACAGAAAAATGGAAAAGGCAACAATTGGCTCCTAAGGGATAATGTAAGGCAGGATATATATATATATATATATATATATATATATATATATATATATATATATATATTGTAAGGCCAATATAAAATGGGTTCTCTAAAGTCCTATTTCTCCATACAGGTGGTGGTATTAAGATCTCGAAATTCATGAGACAACCAAGTTCTTGATATCATAGGCATACCGGTTACTCTCTATAATGGCACTTATATGACATGTGTATATACTATATATTATATGTGTATTATATATAAAGCAAATCTCACACACATACCGGAGGAATTAGGCTGCCGATATGAAACATGTGTACCCGTCCCCATGACTCGTTACCCATCTAAACGGTCCATTTTAATTTTCCTTTTTTTAAAAAAAAAATAACTAGGCACATGTTATTTAAGGAATTGTGACCATGAAAAGGGACCCAACACTTCACCCCGCCATCTTACCGCTTTCCGGTTTCATTAAAACATTTTTAAAATTTTTGTTTATTTTTCTGATTTTTTAATTTTTTAATTTTTTTTATTTTATTTTATTATTTATTTATTTTTTTTTTTCGATTTTTCAAAACAAACAAAATTTTTTTCCTCATCCCCACACTTAGGATACATTGTCCCCAATGTACGGTTTTAAGAAAAATAAAACAAACCACTTGTTAAACACCACCTTCATTCCAACACATTCCCATAATACTTAATCAAAAGTATTTTATCCACCACCCATCCACCCAAAAACACATAAAGACACAAAATAACTTATACAAAACTATACAAAATGATGTTCACCTGGTAACACGAGATTCCATCAAAAGAAAGGCGGTCGGGCTGGCCCGAAAATGGACGCCATCACATCGTTGAACTCACCAAATCCAAATGCATCTTGACCATCACCACCTTGCTCACCTCCTTGTTGTTGCGAGGTGCTTTGACTTGAACCTTGATTGGGATCCACCCATCTAGAATGATGCAATGGTGGTGTAGGGTATGACACTACCATCGTACGGTGGCAAAGTGGTGTAATCCACATATGGTGGGTCGGCCACAACCGGCTGTCCCGCATGCCACGCGTCATGCATCCGTCGCTGACGATCATCAAGGAATCGGCTGTTCATGTCATCTTCAAAGGCATATGCATAGATGCGGTTCCACTGCTCTTGTCGATCATAACTCTGCTTTAATGCCCTTTCCATGCTCGCACCCATGAAGGTTTGTTGATCAAAAATGGTTTGGGAATATTCGGGCCAATTCCCAAACGTAGGCGGTCTTTGGCTTTCGACCACCTCTTGCATCGTTCCCTGGTGAGCCCAGTTCAAATCATACGGCCTTCGTGCATAGTCAAATGCACTTCCCACATAACCGGATTGCATCCCCGGTTGCCTTCCATCCCCACTCGGTCCCGCTTGATCCACATTCATATGAGTTACATTTGAATCATCATGATATGCCTCATCACCACTCATCTCATCTTCACTTTCCGGGTCATCCGCTTCACCCGCATTTAATGGTCTTGCATCTTCTTTCAAGACTCTCCATCTCCTTCCGTCACTCTTCAACTTGTGGTACCGTTCGGATTGTGAATACACCCAACCAGACCCCAAATGTGTAATGTCAAATGGCTTGAACTTCTTATAAGATCCCCTATCACCCACTCGAATAGCACCATATTTCTTCAACAATGCCGTTATTAACCGACAATGTGGTATGATCTTCCGGTCCACACTATTCCGACTTATCCATACGTTACTCATTACCAAAAATCGATATGAAACCAGCGGTGAGCCATGTAGAAATGTGTATAATATTGGAACTTCGGGATATCGTACCTCGATCCTATCACCCCGACGCAGGATGACGTTATTGATGTATATTGTTAACATCAATTTTGCTTCCATCTTCAAATTTTTTCGGTACAATTTCCCGGCGTATGTTCCGGGCAAAAACAGATCATCCAGACCCCAAATGTGTAATGTCACTCTTCAACTTGTGGTACCGTTCGGATTGTGAATACACCCAACCAGACCCCAAATGTGTAATGTCAAATGGCTTGAACTTCTTATAAGAACCCCTATCACCCACTCGAATAGCACCATATTTCTTCAACAATGCCGTTATTAACAGACAATGTGGTATGATCTTCCGGTCCACACTATTCCGACTTATCCATACGTTACTCATTACCAAAAATCGATATGAAACCAGCGGTGAGCCATGTAGAAATGTGTATAATATTGGAACTTCGGGATATCGTACCTCGATCCTATCACCCCGACGCAGGATGACGTTATTGATGCATATTGTTAACATCAATTTTGCTTCCATCTTCAAATTTTTTCGGTACAATTTCCCGGCGTATGTCCCGGGCAAAAACAAATCATCCAACATTTTGTTCCACATCGGGTGCTTCTCGGGTGCAAAATACAAATTGTCCAAATCCGGAAACTTATATTGGTTATGCGGTTTACTATCGAATTTTGCCACCCGTCTCAAACTATCAAACGACATTTCCACTTGAACCCCATTCACAATGCAAATTAACTTATCCTTTGATGGATGGTTACCTGCAACCTGTCGTAAAGTAGCCATCCATTCTTGTATTTCTGTATCGAACAGGTTACTCGACTCCTTGTCATAACATTTCAGAGCTGCTTCCCAACCCAACTCTCTAAATTTAGCGGTAACCCCAAATGGACCAAAATCCTCTTCTCTAACTTCTTTTTCGCAAATAAACGCATCAGTTCGCTGTCTCAAGGCGTTCATTTGATCATGGAAGAGCTCCGCTTGCCATTCTTGAGGTTGATTTGCCAAAGACCCTGATCTCCAGATTGGATTTTCCCTTATTTGATCCTCTTCCTCCTCACTTTCCGGGTCATCCCTTTGAATTAACCTTCTTCTTTTTGGTTGGTCAGCCGGGTTACTTGAAGACCCAACCGGTTATTTCCCTTTTCGCCCCATTCTTGTTGTTCTAGAAGATGAAGATGAAGAAAGCTTCAAAATACACCAAAACCCAAAAAATTTCAGACTCTATATGTCCAAAACCGACCAACAAAACAAAGGATTCTCACAAATACAATGGTATAATTGAAACCCTTGTGAAATTCTAGCCAATATAGACCCAAAAATCACTTGATTTGGTTGAGAGATGAGAAAGTTATGATGGATTGAAGAGTTAGGGTTTTTGAAGGTTGTAGATGAAGAAGATGGTGAAATATGTGGTGAAAGAGATGGGTAATACGTATGTGGTGTATATTAATTGTAATTTTTTTAATATCGGAACCCGGGTCGCCCAGCTCCAAGGGTCCACCGTAAGCTACGGTGGACACCGTAGCTTACGGTGGCCTTGGTTCAAAAATGTCTACCGTACAACAGTTGCTGGCCAGCGTGGGTTTTTAACTCTCCACCGTAGCTTACGGTGCCTACCGTAAGCTACGGTAGGACATGCATATTTCTTTTTTTTTTAACACCATATCAATCAATAACCAGCAATAATAAAAACTAGTAACAAAAACTAATTTAGCAAATTAAAATAAAAATAAAAATTACCAAAGAAAAATTAAAATTAAACAAAACTACCCTACCCCCCATGAAAAACCCGAGTTGTCCTCAACACGGTATAAAAATCACAAGGACTTCCCCACACTTGATTTGGACAACTCCAAAGTGAAGAAGGTAATTTTTAAAACCAATTTCAAATAAAAACTAATTTAATCTATACTAAAATATACAACATACCTTGGCCTCTTAATTTGTTTCATCGTCCGGTGAGCTTAAAACGAAACTCACCTTGTCACCTTCAAGCACATTAAGATCCTTACTTTCTAGGTATGGTTTGAGGCGATGACCATTCACCACTTGTTTCGTTTGATTTTGCATATTTTCAATCTCCACATCACCAAACTTCCCTACTCTTGTGATGACATACGGACCCATCCACTTGCTTTTTAGCTTCCCGGGAAACAATTTGAGTCTCGAATTGTACAACCATACTTTTTGTCCAACTTCAAATGTTTTATTTCGTATCTTAGCATCATGCACTCTTTTTAACTTTTCTTTATACACCGAGGAACATTCATACGCTTCGTCTCGGATTTCCTCTAGTTCGCTCAACTTCAACTTCCTCAACTTTCCGGCTTCATGATAATCCATATTACCACTCTTAAGTGCCCATAATGCTCGGCGAGCCAACTCCATTGGTAAATGGCACCCCTTTCCATACACTAACCGGTAAGGAGTAGTACCAATCGGTGTCTTATACGCGGTTCGATATGCCCATAATGCATCGTCCAACTTAACCGACCAATCTTTCCTATCCACTCGAACCGTTTTCATCAAAATTTCCTTAATTTGGCGGTTGGAAACTTCAACTTGGCCACTCGTTTGAGGATGATATGGTGTTGCAATTCGATGATTAACACCATAACGTTTCAACAACTTACCAAACGTGAAGTTCTTAAAGTGCGATCCACCATCACTTATAATCACTCTTGGTATTCCGAATCTCGAGAAAATGTTAGTTTGTACAAACTTACAAACCACAGAATGATCATTAGTTCTTGTTGCAATCGCTTCAACCCATTTCGACACATAATCAACCGCAACAAGAATGTACAAGTACCCATATGAGTTCGGAAACGGGCCCATAAAGTCTATGCCCCAAACGTCAAAAATGTCAACCACCAAAATGGGCTGTAAAGGCATTTCATTCCGTTTTGAGATACCACCCAACTTTTGGCAATTCAAACAATGTCGGGAATATTCACTTGCATCTTTAAAAAGGGTGGGCCAATAAAACCCACATTGGAGCAACCGATAACTCGTCTTTTGACCACTAAAATGACCTCCACACGCCGATGCATGTGCATGAGTAAAAACTTCCCACACCTCGGAATCGGGAATACACCTCCTTATCATTTGATTCGAACCAATCTTGAACAAGTCCGGTTCATCCCAAATATACTGTTTCACTTGGGCCATGAATCGTTGCCTTCTTTTCTTCACCCAATGACTTGGAATAGATCCCGTTGCTAAATAATTCACAAAATTGGCATACCATGGTGTAGTCGATACGACTAACAATTGTTCATCAAGAAATCGTTCGTTTATCTCCATCGGGTCATCAACACCCTCCAATGGAATTCGGGATAAGTGATCCGCCACTACATTTTCACAACCCTTTTTATCCCGAACCTCTAAGTCAAACTCTTGCAAAAGCAATACCCATCGAATTAAACGCGCTTTTGCATCCTTCTTCTCCATCAAGTATCGAACCGCGCTATTGTCCGAATAAATGATCACCTTACTCCCCCAAATTTACGAGCAAAACTTATCCAAAGCATACACCACCGCAAGCAATTCTTTTTCGGTGTTTGTATAATTAGGTTGCGCTTCGGATAATGTTTTACTCGCATAATAAATGACCATCGGCTTTTTATTGAATCGTTGACCCAAAACCGCTCCGATAGTAGTATCACTAGCATCGCACATAATCTCAAACGGCCTTGACCAATACGGTGGTCGTAAAATGGGAGCTTCCACCAACTTTTCCCTCAAAACATTAAACGCTTGCAAACACTCATTAGTAAAATCAAAAGGAACATCTTTTAATAATAAATTACATAAAGGTTTTGTGATAACACTAAAGCCTTTAATAAATCTCATATAAAAACCCGCATGCCCCAAAAATGACCTTACCCCTTTAATGTTTTTAGGTGGTGGTAAAGATGATATTACCCGGACTTTTGCCTTATCCACTTCCATTCCCCTTTCCGAAATCACATGACCCAACACAATACCCTCTTGCACCATGAAGTGACTTTTCTCCCAACTTAAAACTAAATTTGTCTCAACACACCTTTTTAAAACTTTTTCTAATTCATTGAGACAATTTTCATAAGTTGGGCCAAAAATGGAAAAGTCATCCATAAATACTTCGAGTGACTCCCCGACCATATCCGAAAAAATACTCATCATACAACGTTGGAACGTGGCCGGGGCATTACACAATCTGAATGGCATTCGCCTAAAAGCAAAAGTGCCATACGGACAGGTGAAAGTGGTCTTGTGTTGGTCATCCGGGTGAATGTCAATTTGGTTATAACCCGAGTACCCATCCAAAAAACAGTAATACTTTTGACCCGATAATTTTTCAATAATTTGGTCAATAAAAGGTAATGAAAAATGATCTTTAGATGTGGCGGCGTTTAATTTACGATAATCAATGCAAACTCGCCACCCGGTGACTGGTCGGGTGGCGATTTGTTCACCGCTTTCATCTTTAATTACCTGTATACCTGCTTTTTTCGGTACTACCTGTGTAGGACTTACCCATTCGCTATCCGAGATGGGATAGATTATTCCCGCATCCAACCACTTGATTACCTCTTTCTTCACAACTTCTCTCAAATTGGGATTCAACCTTCTTTGAGTCTCTCGAGTTGGTTTGCCTCCTCGTCAGTGATGATTTTGTGCATAACTATAGATGGACTAATGCCTTTTAAATCGGCAATTGTCCAACCTATGGCCGCTTTGTTCGCCTTCAACACCTTCAACAATTCTTGTTCTTGAGCCTCTTCCAAATTAGATGCAATAATGACCGGTAATGTGTCATTATCCCCCAAAAACGCATACTTCAAGTGGCTTGGAAAATCCTTCAATTCCAACTTTGGTGGACTTTCCAATGACGGTTTTGTACCCGAATCAATCACAGCCGGTACACTTTCAATTTGATGAGTCTATGGTGGTCGTCCTTCTTTAACCGCCAGCACGTCTTGATTTTTCTCTTCCATCTTCAATGCACAATGATGTACCTGTTCAGAAAAATCACAAACACATGCTTTCAAAGCATCGTCCTCATAATCGTGCGGTTCACACGTGTCAACAATATCTGCCATGAAACACTCATCACCACATAAAGCATTAGATCCGTTAGTGAACACATTTAATCTCATTTTTCTATTTCCAAAAGCCATATCAACTGTGCCTGATCGACAGTCAATAATAGCATGAGCGGTGTTTAAAAACGGTCGACCCAATATAACATTTTGTTGTTGTGTCGAATCAACCGATGAGTAATCTAAGACCAAAAAGTCAACCGGATAGTTAAATTCTTCAACTTTTAATATCATGTCCCGCACAATTCCTCGGGGGAGTTTATGAGACAAATCGGCTAACACAACCGTTGTCTCAACTCGTTTTAAAGGACCAAAATCATATTGGTCGTATAAACCCCCCGAAAGAATACTTACTCCGGCCCCAAGATCTAGTAATGCCTTAGACATTTGAAAATCGCCTACTTGAATGTTAATTAAAGGCGTTCCCGGATCTTGAAGCTTAGGAGGAAGATCTCCTTTTAAAACCGCACTCACCCGCTCGGTTAAATCCACTCGTAGAGGCACTTTTTGTTGACTCTTTTGAGTGCACAATTCTTTCAAAAAATTTTCATATGCGGGTACTTGCTTAATTGCCTCAAGTAGAGGTAAATTTACCTTTACTTGTTTAAAAACTTCCCACATCTCTTCTTTTTGAGGACCCCTTCTTGAAATTATACTTTTCTTACCCGGGTCAAGTAAAGCCGAAGGAAATGGAACCACCTTTGGTTCTACTTCCTTATTTTCATCGTTTAAATCTGAAGTTTGACCCGGATTTTTTAAGGGTTTTCAAAAGTGACATGTTTAGTGGGTTTATTTGTTATTATTTCATCATCACTTTCGTTACCCGTAATATCCTCAACTTCCCCATCAACCACACCCGGTGATAAATCTTTTTTATATTCTTTACCACTTCTTGAAATTAGACGTGTAACTCGTGTAAAGCTAGTACATGTGTAACTGAAGATTGAACACGCGTAACCGGCACCGGAATACACGTTACCGACATTAAACGTGCTTAGCTGACTCGACAGTGTTCTGACTTGACCCTTTCGACTCGACCAAACCTACTTGAACCAAATTAACCATTTTTTTTGTATCGACTCGTTCTGCTTCTAATCCAGTATTACATATGACCCAAGCTTTGCCCGACTCGACCTATCACAGGTTCGAACTGGTATTCTTGTTAAATGTTAACTGTTTATAACTAAAAAAATATACAAATATCATACTCAAATTAAAAAGAATAAAATGCTCGCTTTTATTGTGCAATTTGAAAAATATATATATTAACGTGTGAAAAGGTTATAACCGTTAAAAAGTCATTGGGTAGTTGGTTTTGAATTAGGGGGTATATATGTAAATATTCTTTAAATTAACAATAAGCGAGTGAAGTTGAGAGACCAAAGTTGTAACTATGTTTTGAAAGAATGAAAAGACTTAATTATCCTTAAAATCAAATTTTTAATGTATTATGTGTTGTAGTTAAAGCATTAAGTTTGGTACCTCTTAAAATTTAAGAGGTCTTTTACTCATACTTTATATATAACATAGATAATGGATGAAGGGTGCTCCTTATATGTATTTAAGTTTCTAACAATCTTGTCCTGTGTTGTCATTTACGTTCTAAACTACTTTAAAACTCCTTAATCACAAACAACGCTTGTGATTAAAATCATTTTTTTTTACTTTTTTCTTTTATAGATTAAAACTAACATATAAAAATATAAATATATATACCATTCCATTAAAACTTAAAAAAATACATTCAACATTCAAGTATGATAAATTAAAAAAACAAAACAAAACAATCACAAAAATTGTATAAATCCTAAAGCCAATCATATTTCTCCCACATTTGACGTTTTTGATCTAAAGTTACTTCCAACATCCGACGGGGCAAATTGTCGTCGGGATATTAAACGTTTTCAACTCCTGGTCATACATAATTTGTTTCACAACCTCTTGTTGTTGCTCCAACAACGCCATGGTGGCTTCTCCTTACCTCTTTTTTTATTTCGACAAACTCCCTAAACGTTGATTCTTTCCTTGACCTATATTCAATAAGTGTCTCGACCATACTCATTTTGCTTCACGTCGACGAATATGACCTCTTTTCTTTTGATGTGGCCTTGTTGGTGTGGCGTCTTCATTAAGGGCCGAAGGACTTATGCTCGAGTAGTAGCTCTCGACTTCCAACGATTTTCTTCTTTTGTTGGAATTACTACCATCCTATTCACCAATCAATAGGACCTTGCCCCATTTATCATGTTTTCTTAAAATCTCTCATGCATCAACGTAACTAAAACCATTGGGATGTTTGGTTTGGTAATCACTTAACGTCTTTTTCATTACATCAAGATCGGCACACCCACTATTTCTTAGATGGTCCTATAAAGTTATATATATATGGTGAATATCATTACAAAACCCTTAAATTATTTAAGAACTTGAGAGAACCCTTGAAAACTAATATCTTTTATAAATTTTTTTGTATGTTAGTGTTATTTGAGTGTAGTTTTATTATTTTTTTTATATCTATATTTATGATTACAATCATTAAAATTAGTATGTATACATATTTATGTTTTTTTAACACATATGTAAATTTGTTGGTTCATACATTTTACACATATGTAAACTTGTGATTTATATATATATATAATCAAAAATTTATATATAAAAGATGATAAAACTACTCTTAAATAATGTTAATATATAAAAAAAAATTAAAAAAACGTTTGGTTGTTATGAGTTCCTAGGAGTTCTTGATTTTTTTAGAGTTCTTAAATGATACCAACCCTATATATATATATATATATATATATATATATATGTATGTACATGTATATATATACAAATTTTACCGATTGACGCTAAAATTTATTGAACAGAGTCATTTTAGACTTCATAGACTCCCATTTTGAATGAACTTGATGAGCATTTCGATTGTTTCCACTCATGAGTGCTTGTAATCAGGGACGGATTCAGTGTTGATTCAGTGGGAGCGTATGCACCCATTCAACTCTCTATTTTATGTTATAAACTTCTAATGTATTAAGCATAATGACATTTTTGCCCCATCCTTATTTTTTTCAGTGCCCCAACCCCACATTTTGAGCTTAACTTTCTAAGCCTAATTTTTTTTTTGGAAAATAGCAATTAAGTCCAAATTGTTTAATTGTCTAACCACATTATAAATTGAAATTTTTGAGTCTGCAAGTTATACGAGAGCAAGAGATGAAAAGACTTTTTTAATATTACGGATTCTTGTTTTTATTTTGAAATACAAGACACACTAATCAAGTATTACATTAGATTTATGTTAATTGGATTTTTGTTGTCATTTGAGGAACGACAATTTGGGTTCTAGGTTTATAATTGATGTATATAAAATTATACATCTTTTTACCATCAAATAATCTCTAAAAACTGCAACTTCTATCAAATAACATAGCTCAGAAGGCTACTTATCACATTAAAATGCAATTTCAGGTAAACCCAAGCCTTGAACGAAGAAACAAGCGAAAAGACGAAGAAAAACGAAAGAAAACCCCCAACCACGCCCTCGTGCCTCCCTAACCACGCCCCAATGCTTCTGAACACAGGAAAAGACAAAAATCTGCAAGAAAATAAAAATACTGGATACATAAGCACGGGGCCGTGCTTTAGCAACCATGGGGCCGTGGTTACCTTTGAGAAAAGACAAAAAGAATTATCACATATCACAAAAAAGCACGGGGTCGTGCCTTAAATAACACGCCCCCGTGGTGAGTCATCATGTACGATCTGACAACATTTAATGCAACTGGACACCTGGACACGGGGGCGTGCCTCTAGAAACACGGGGCCGTGCATGTCTCTCCAGAATGCCTATAAATAGAGAAGCATGTTGCATTGATCAAGTGTGGTTGAAGAAAATCTTTAAACGGGTTTCTCTTATAAAAACACCCACATTACACCCATATTGAAGATCTTGTGGAGAGTTTGAAGGCTTGGAGGTTACCATTGTTATCCATCATCATCATCATCATCATTAAGAAAGAAGATTCATCCACATTTGGTTAGATTGTTCTAGTTTAATCATGTGTTTGGTATCATCATCTCTTTTAATGTTATAAACAATGCTCATTATGAGCTAAAACTCCATTTACCATCTAAAATCTATGAAGAAGATTTGTTTTACTTGATGATTATGTGAAACATGTGGTTTAGTTTGGAATAGTACATGGTTATTTTGCAATTATCCTTTGATGAAGTTTTGTTTTATCACTTTAACTCAATACATCAAGGTTGATGATTAACAATCATTCATGTTCATTCATGTTCTTGGAGACTAGAAATAGTAAAAAGAATACTTTGATAACTTACTCAAGATAAAACATGGATCCTTATGTTGTACTTAGAAATGATGAGATATAAGTTATAATCTATTTCTCTAGTTTTGATCATTCTAAAATAACATTGTTAACACGATTGCTTAGGTTATCATGCTAGTCAAAGAAATCATATATTAATGGAATGTGTAATTATAATCTAATTAAATCAACCAATGGGAGGATGTGTGAGTTAACTAAAACCACTCGAAGTTGTTAGGATTGGTATTTGAGAAATCGAAATCAATCCTAATCGTTCTACTATTCCAAACTGCATGTCTACTTAAATTGGCATTCTCGTGGTAGCATGACATTAGGAAAGGGTGGACTTTAAAATGCGCATGCTACTTTATTTTATGTCATAGAATATGTTCACTTAGAAATGAGGGACTGTTCTATCATATATTATTAGGACAAGTTTATCACATGTTTATTTAATAAATCATCAAAAAATAATGGAGCGGATTTTTTTATCTTAGATGGTAACATTCATATAATTGAATTACTCACTTAGAATTTCTCTTCTTATCACCTATTTATTATATATATAAGTACTTCTATTTTATAAAAAGTTCGAAAATCAACCTCAAAATGACTAAACCCTCCGATTAAAGTAAAACGAAGATTCATCATCAGAAACATTTGTGTCCACGGCTCAATACTTGGTTCTTACCAATACTATTCTACATATACGATAGGTACACTTGCCTATTTTTTGTGTGTTTAGTCTTAGTAGAAATCACTTTTATAAATTTAAAACACGATCATATGCGAAAGTTAAAACCCCAATCCATTACATTTTACTAGCACGCGCAGCACACATCACTAATTCTAGCTAATTTAAAGTATAATATGGCTGCTATAATAAATAGACCGAAATATGAATTTATTCTTAGTATCATTTTTTAATGTTTAGTAATTTTACACTATTTAAATGATGAAAAAAAAACAGTTGTAGATTTTATGAATGATGCTATAGTTGACTGTTTGCAAAAGATAACATCACGTAAAGGTCAATTGTAATATGAATTTTGTTTATTATGTTTAATAAATTTTGTTGCTTAAATTTTTACACATAATTTATTTAATTTAACTTTTTTACCCGCCCCATTTTGGTTTAACCTGACCCGTCTTTAGTTGGCCCGTGCTTAGTTTAACCAGACTCGTTCTAGGTTAACCTTTTAAGGCACCAACCGGCTAAAATTTCTGGATCTGCCACTGCTTTTAATGGTTTTAGAATGTCTTCCAAAACGTCTTTTTTGTGGATTTTTTTACTTCTTTTTCTTTAAAGCAATAAACCCACGATTTAGCTAAGCCTGCTTCTTGGTTTTTTTTTTACTATTGGACCCTAGTCACCCATCCTTCTAATCATGTTCTAATTGTGTCTTCAACTTTAACTTCATTATTGTCTTCTATAACTTGCATTTCGACATTATCATCATCCAAATTAAATGGATCTTGCGTTTCGAGCACATAATCTACATCATCGGAGTCTTCGTGAAGAGGGTGTGACTGTTCCATATCATCACCCAGGAACCTTCGAGGTAGGCTCTTATATGCAAATGGCTCGAACACATTTTGACCCTCCAAAAGGTATTCATATCGACCAGGAGCAACTAGAGTAGGGATTTGTGGGTATATAAAAGATGGGATGGTTGAACATAAGTTCAACCCGTCAACTTGTGTCCGAATAGTGTCCTCTTGTGTAAGAACCGGTTATTCTCACAGTCGACTCGCCTTCTCTTGTTCATACCGCCTCTACCAGCACTCTAACAGATTCCCGACCGGTGGAACCACCTCCTTGGGTTTTAGAGGATTTTAGATTGCTTGATCTTTTTAAAAAAAAATTCCATGATGATTGTAGGTTGTGTGTATTTTGATTTGTGTGAGTAGAATGGTAAAAAGATGAGTTTTACACTGAAATTTATTTAAATAAATTAAAACAATTTTCAAGCCTGGCGGCTCTCTCCAACTGTCACATTACATAGGGTTGTATAACCCGATTTTTGCCTTTTGGTAGCCAGCTTGGGCAAAATAGGATGGGGTGGTGTTCTCTCGTGCAGTTTGTATACCCGATTCCTACTATCCGGAAACACTCCTTCCCTTTAATAACACATCAATTTGTTTAAAGTAATATGCATTAGTAAAACTTATATATATATATGGTAAAGTTAAAATACAAATGACAACAAAAATGAGAGTGGTGAGAAGAAATCCAGTCCATTGATCTTAGATTTGAATGGCTGAGATTAATTTGATAAATAAAAATTGATGAAAAAGGCATGAAGGTAATAACCCACATTTCTTGACTTTCTCTCTCCACATGTCAATTACCCCATCATTGTTCATAACTTTTTCATACGACGTTATTTTTTTTTAAAAAAATTCACCATAATAATAAGCGTTTTTTTAACTTTAATATGAGTATCATATTGTTATATAAAATTAAAAAAAATAATGGGTTTTTTTAATTGTGTTTTTTGTTGTTCATTGTGTCTTTTAGTTGAGTTTTCATATGGTATTATAGATTTTGATCATTTATTTTTCAATTGGTACTCATATTAAAGACAAAAATTAAAACAAAGATTATGTCATTGTGTTGTTTTGTTCGTCATTAACTTTTAGTCATTGTGTAATACGTTCATTGTCTTTTATTCGGATTGACATATGATGTACATAAAAATATACATCTTTTCGTCAACAAATAATCTCTAAAAACTGCAATTTCTTTCAAATAACATAGCATAAAAGGCTACTTATCACAATAAAATGTAATTTCAGGTGAAATCAAGCCCCAAACGAAGAAACAAGCGAAAAGACGAAGAAAAACAGAAGAAAACACAAGAAAAACAAAGAAACACGCCCCCATGCCTCAAGAAACACGCCCCCATGCTTCTGAACACCAGAAAAGACAAAAATCTAGAAGAAAAGACAAAATATGGAACAAAAGCACGGGGTCGTGCCTCTCAACCACGGGGCCATGGATATCTGCCAGAAAAGACAAAATGAATTTAGCACATGTCACTATAAAACACGGGGGCGTGCCTACGTAAGCACGGGGCCGTGCTTCTCACTCCAGATTGCCTATAAATAGTGGCTCATGTTGCACTCATTTGGTGTGCCTTGAAAAGAATTCTATCCGGTTTTCTCTTATAAAAACACACACTAACACTCACATAGAAGATTTAGTGAAGAGTTTGAAGGCTTGGAGGTCATCACCATCAACCATCATCATCATAATTAAAAAGGAAGATTCATCTACATTTGGTTATATTGTTCTAGTTTAATCATGTATTTGTTATTATCATCCATCCTAATGTTAATCACCACACTCATTATGAGCTAAACTCCATTTACCATCTAAAATCTATGAAGAAGCTTTGTTTTACTTGATGATTAATTAAAACATGTGGTGTAGTCTAGTAAAGTACATGGTTATATTACAATTATCTTTTGATGAGAAATGTTTCACCATCTTAAATCACTAATTCAAAGTTGGTGGTTGTCAATCCCATTGGCAATCGTTCATGATCGATTCATGTTCTTGAAAGATAAAAATACTTTGATACATTATCGAAACATGGATCCTTATATTGTACTTAGAAATGATGAGATACAAGTTATGATGTATTTTTCTAAGTTTTGGTAATTCGAAAATGGCTTTGCTTAGGATATCATTTTAGTTAAAGAAATCATGTGTTAATGGAATGTGTAATTATAACCTACATAAATCAACCAAGGGGAGGTTGTGTGACCAAACTATAACCACCCGAAGTTGTTAGAATTGGTATTTGAGAAATCGGAGTCAATCCTAATCTTTCTACTTTGCGAAACTACTTGCCAACTTAAATTGACATCATTGAGGTGGCGTGACATTAGGAAATGGTGGACTTTAAAATGCGCATGTTACCTCCTTAGTGGGAAAGATGCTCACTTAAGGTTTAAGGAGCTATCTATCATATATTGCTACGACAAGTTTATCACATGTTTAAATATTAATTATCAATGCTAAAATGGAGTGGATTCTTGATCTTAGATGGTAACCTTCGTATAATTGAACAACTCGTTTTGAATCTCTTATCTTGGTCACCTATATATTATATATAAGTATTTATATTTTATAAAAAATTCAAAAATTAACCCCAAAATGATTAAAACCTCGTATTAAAGTAAAACAACGATTTATCATTAGAAACATTTGTGTCCACGGATCGATACTTGATTCTTACCAATACTATTCTACATATACGATAGGTACACTTGTCTATTTTGTGTGTGTTTAGTCTTTGTAGAAATCACTTTTATAAATTTAAAACACGATCTTGTGCAAAAGCAAAAATATCCATCCCATTATTTATATTTCACCACACGCACGCACACAACCAAGTTTTTGGCGCCGTTGCCGGGACACGGTACGTTTCTAAGAACTATCCAAGTTTTAATTTAATCATTGTCTATAATTGTACAAATTTTTAACTTGTATTTTATTTTATCTTTATTAAATACTAAAATATATAATTTTACAGCTAGCCAAATTTTAACCTTTATTTACCTTACCTTACTTTATCTTAATTAATTTGGACCTTAGTTTAGTTTAAAATAGCTTAGCCTAACTCATAGTTTAACTTAGACTAACCTTAGCTAACTTTTACTTTAGTTTTCATTTTGATTTTTCCCATGTATGTCCTCTACTTTTGAGCCTGAGCTTGTTTTTCCAATTTCTGAACCGGAACGACTCTTTCGTCGACGAGCACGTAAACGGACTATAGAAACCGCCGAAGCAATCAAAGACGAATCAGTATACACCACCACATCGGGAGAAAATCAAACCGAAGAAATGATGGCGGCCTAGAACAATGAGCCGAACATGAGCCAGTATGCTAAGCCAACTCTCGAAGGCTATGGAAATGGAATGGCTCCACCCGAAATCACCGAAATTTCGAAATCAAATCAAGCACCATTCATATGGTGGAAACTTCAGTTCAATTTCATGGTCTCCTCGACGAAGACCCTCTTTCTCACATATCTCAATTCCTACGAATCTACGGAACCTTCAAAATACAAAACTGCCCAGACTATCAAATCGAGCTTAAATTCTTTCCTTTCTCTCTAAGGGGTCAAGCCCTAGAATGGATAGAATCCCTTTCCTCTGGTTCCATCACCACTTGGGACCAGATGGTTGAACAGTTTCTCCACAAATATTTTCCGCCTGATAAAACTGCAAAATACCGAGCCAACATTACCGGATTCCGGACCGATGATGATGAATCGTTGCACGCAGCACGGGAGAGATACAAAAGTCTTCTAAGAAGATGTCCGCACCATGGACTGAGCGTATAGTTACAAGTACAAACTTTCTTTGACGCACAATCCAGTCAAAACAAGCAGGCCATCGACCAGATCGCTGGTGGAGACCAGGGATCCAAATCACCTAACGACGCATTTGAAGTCCTGGAGAAGGCCGCAAAGAAGAGTTTCGCTTACAACCCACCAAGATCTACACCTACCCATAAACGAATACACCACGTTGATTCCAACACACTTGTCACAGCACAACTTGAAGCTCTTTCTAAAAAATCGAACAACTTCAAGCCGAACTATCAAAACCAGACCCACCTGTGACACTTGTGGAGGAAATCATAAGACGAGTGACTGTAAACAAGTCATCATGGCCATGGAAGAAGTTTATTTCATCGCTCGACATAACAACGCTTTCAGCAATAACTACAATCCAGGATGGAGAAACCACCCGAATTTCAGCTGGAAAGACGGAGGTAACACTCAACCCTTACCCGGATTTGAAAAAAGACCGATGAATCAATCCTTCCAGCCTAAACCTCAATTGCAAGATCAAAGTTCTAGTAGCCATCAAAACCCAAGCTACTCAAAGATCGAAGAAATGTTAATCCAATTTATGACTAAAACAAGTGAAGCAGAAAAGAAGGCTGACTCAAGAGCTGTTGATATCAGTGGAGTATTATTAAAACATGAAGCCGGCCTCAAAAGTCAACAAGCATCACTTCAGAATCTAGAAACTCAAATCGGACAAATTGCCCAACAATTATCCGAAAGACCACCTGGCACTCTTCCAAGCAACACAATCACCAACCTGAATGCGACAGCTAATGCTGTTACACTCAGAAGCGACACGACCACTGTTGTCTCACCAACTTCAGGACCAGTAGCGGAAAAAGAGCCTCCTGATGAAACGCATGAAAAACTGACCCCGACAGGCACCGTACAACCCAAGGAGCCCGTCCGAACTTATGTTCCACCTATTCCATACCCTGGAAGACTGAAGCATGAGCGATTGGAAACTCAGTACGGGAAGTTTCTAGAACTCTTTAAGCAACTCCGTATCAACATCTCTTTTGTCGAAGCCATCGCTCAGATGCCAAAATATGCCAAGTTTCTCAAAAAAGTGCTGACAAACAAAAGGAAGCTGGTGGAGCTCTCGCATGTCACCCTAAGTGAAGAATGTTCAGCAGTCCTCCAAAGCAAGCTACCAACGAAAATCACCGATCCAGGGAGCTTTACTATCCCTTGCCTTATTGGAAATTTGTCTGTTAGCAATGCACTGGCTAACCTAGGAGCTAGTATTAATTTAATGCCTTATAGGGTTTTTGCAAAACTAGGGATAGGAGAACCAAAGCCCACCCGCATTAGCATTCAATTAGCTGACCGATCTGTTAAATATCCTCAGGGCATTGTTGAAAACATGCTTGTCAAGATTGACAAATTTGTTTTCCCAGTAGATTTTGTAATTCTAGACATGGAAGAAGACAAAAGTGTACCTTTGATTTTAGGACGAACCTTTTTAGCCACCGCAAAGGCTATTATTGACGTTTGCACCGGCAAGCTCACTCTCAGGGACAATGACGAGGCAATCACTTTTGACATAGGAAAATCTATGCAATATCCGCAACAGCACGATGACACATTATACTGTGTTGACATCATAGATTCCATCGTAAGTTGCTATATGTGAGATTCCTCCATTAATACACCACTAGAAACACAAGTCTCAGACAAAACACTCAACATACCCATGTTAGAAAACGAAAATATCAAAGATGATTATCAGGAAGCTTCAGAAGTAATATATGAAATCACTGAACACAATGAGAAATCAAAACCATCAATCGAAGAACCACCAGCCATAGAGTTAAAAGAACTACCAAAACATCTCGAATACGCCTTCCTAGAAAAAGACTCTCAACTCCCAGTAATTATTTCATCTCACCTTCTAAAGAAGAGAAGGACGAACTTCTTAAGGTTCTCAAAAACCATAAGAAGGCTATCGCATGGAAGATCATGGATATCAAGGGCATTAGTCCCTCCTTTTGTACTCACAAAATTCTCACGAAGGAAGAATACAAACCCGTGGTCCAACATCAAAGACGTCTCAATCCCAACATTCAAGATGTAGTGAAGAAGGAAGTAATCAAACTGCTTGATGCCGGATTAATCTACCCGATCTCGGATTCACCTTGGGTAAGTCCCTTTCAAGTAATACCCAAGAAGGGAGGAATGACGGTCGTAATGAACGAAAAGGACGAGCTGATACCAATGAGAACCATCACAGGCTGGCGAGTTTGCATTTATTACCAGAAGCTTAATGATGCCACAAGAAAAGATCATTTTCCACTTCCTTTCATCGATCAAATGCTTGAGTGATTATCTGGAAAAATGTTCTACTGTTTTCTTGATGGATTTTCCGGATATTTCCAAATTCCCATTGCTCCTGAGGATCAGGAGAAAACCACCTTTACATGTCAGTATGGAACCTCCTCCTACCGAAGAATGCCATTTGGATTATGTAATGCTCCAGCCACCTTCCAACGCTGCATGGTGGCCATCTTTCATGAAATGATCGAAAATTCTATGGAAGTTTTCATGGATGACTTCTCAGTCTTCGGAGACTCCTTCGATCATTGTCTGAAAAACCTAGACAAAATGTTAGCTAGGTGTGAAGAAGTGAACTTAGTACTCAACTGGGAAAAATGCCACTTTATGGTAAAGGAAGGCATTGTTCTCGGTCACAAGATATCCCAAGCAGGACTAGAAGTTGATAGGGCCAAAATAGAAACCATATCCAAACTTCCGCCACCAACTTCAGTCAAAGCCATTAGAAGTTTTCTAGGTCACGCAGGTTTCTACCACCGCTTCATAAAAGACTTCTCAAAAATCTCAAGACCTATGACCAAACTTCTGGAGAAAGACGCACCATTTGTCTTCTCCGAGGAATGTGTTGAGTCATTCAATACACTAAAAGACAAACTTGTCAACGCACCAATCATGACCACACCCGATTGGACCCTTCCATTCGAAATCATGTGCGATGCAAGTGACTTTGCAGTTGGAGCCGTACTCGGACAATGCAAAGAAAAACACTTTCACCCAATTTACTATGCTAGTAAAAGTCTGAACGATGCACAAGAAAATTACACAACAAAAGAAAAAGAGTTACTAGCAGTAGTTTTTGCCTTTGAAAAGTTTAGATCCTACCTAGTTCTTCCAAAAACTATAGTCTACACCGACCATGCCGCAATACGTTACCTCTTCAACAAACAATTGGTCAAGTAATTCCCCAAGAATTCGACATTGAAGTTAAAGACAAAAAGGGAGTAGAGAATGTCGCCGCAGACCACCTCTCATGCTTAGAATGCCCAGCTCCTGAAGAACTTCACAAAGAAATTATCAACGATAATTTGCCACATGAAATTCTCATGCACATTCATGCCGTCATAGAAGAGAGAGACGAAAGTCCTTGGTATGCCGACTTCGCAAACTACCTAGCATGTAGAATCCTAAGAAAAGGACTCACTCATCAACAGCGGAAGAAATTCTTCTCCGACCTTAAGATTTACTTTTGTGAAGATCCATACTTATTTAGGATAGGCGCTGATCAAGTTATTCGTAGGTGCGTAGCAGAAAAGGAAGCCTTAGATATTCTCAAACACTGCCACGAAGGACCTACGGGTGGGCACCACGGTACCGCCACTACGGTCAGAAAAGTGTTTGATGTAGGATTTTTTTGGCCCACCATATACAAAGATACACATGCCTTGATCCAAGCATGCGATGCTTGTCAAAGAGCCGGGAACATCTCATCCAAAAATGAGATGGCTCAAAAGGGCATTCAAATTTGTAAGATCTTTGATGTATGGGGAATACATTTCATGGGCCCATTTCCTAACTCATTCGGGAATAAATACATCATTGTAGCGGTCGATTATGTATCTAAATGGGTAGAGGCACAAGCCCTTCCCACTAACGATGCTTGAGTGGTTGTAAGATTTCTGAAAAAGTTATTTTCACGATTTGGCACTCCAAAGGCCCTAATCAGCGACAGAGGTACCCACTTTTGTAATACTTTAATGGACAAGGTCTTAGCACGATATGGAGTTCACCACCGACTGGCAACACCATATCACCCTCAGACTAGTGGGCAAGTGGAGGTCTCAAATCGAGGAATTAAAAGGATTTTAAAAAGAACTGTAGGAATGAATCGCAAAAATTGGACAGAAAAGTTAGATGATGCTTTGTGGGCCCTCAGGACGGCTTACAAAACCCCCCATAGAAACGACACCTGTCAAACTCGTTTACGGGAAAGCATGTCATCAACCAATAGAACTAAAACACAAAGTCTACTGGGCTCTCAGAGCAGTAAACTTTGATCTAGCATCCGCTAGTGTAAACCAGGAAGATCAAATTCGTGAGCTCGAGGAACTAAGAACATTGGCCTATAAAAATTCCTAGTCTTACAAAGAAAAGACTAAACGTATGCACGACGCCCATTTAAAAGGAAACAAGAAATTCCAAGTTGGCTCTCAGAGCAGTAAACTTTGATCTAGCATCCGCTGTTATACGACGCTCGTTTACTTCTTTTCCCGGGAAAATTAAAATCTCGATGGACAGGTCCATACATAGTTGAATCAGTTTTTGACGATGGGACAGCCGAGATCTCAAATTCAAATGGCCAAAAGTTCAAAGTAAATGGACATCGATTAAAGCCATATATCGATGGACCATTTGAAGAAGTTCTGGGGGTATTGGCCCTCCAACTCCCTGAATAGGAAATCAAGGAAACAAGGTCTGGCCAAGACCTTCGCAAAACTAGGCCTTGTAAATACATAAACTAAAAAAAACTAAAAAGCAAAAAACACGGGGGCGTGCTTCCAAAAGCATGGTCCCGTTCCAAAAATAGCAGACCGGAATCTTCGCTGCAAAAATCTCAGTCAGACTGGTTTGTAATAGAATTTTCAGAACAAAAACACGGGTCGTGCTTCCAAAAGCATGGGGCCGTGCTTAATTAGGTTACTGGTTGGCTATAAAAGGCACCTTGTGTCATTGCATTCCTTGCACCAACCAAAACCAAACCAATAGTCTCTGAAAATTCAACATGCCAACTGAGATGAGTGAAGCAATCCCCGTTTCCCGACATCCGAGAAACGATGCCCGCCATATTTCCAAAACCGAGCTTCTCTTGAAACTTCAAGAACTCGTCAAGGAACTCACCGAAATGAATCTCCTTGCTGAGATGTGTCTCGTTCAACTCACCGAATCAGTGGAAAATATGAAAATGAAACTCCGAGACATCAATGACAACTCCAGTTTCAAGTTCTCGGTTTCACGTACTTTCCACCACCAGCACCATTCGGAGGAGGAGAGCCTTTCGGGGAAATCTAGGAAACTTAATTTTCTACTTTTATGTGTAAACAAGTGCATTATGCACAATGTGTTAGGATTTCGGGCTTAACCCGAATATTTTCTTATTTTTAGGAAAACCGGGCTTATCCCGTAATTGTCTTAGAACCTTTTTAATTTTAATGAAAAGTAATTTTTATATGACCAAACTCCTAAATTATCATACTAAACGTCATTCTAAGAATTCCAGCTCTCGCATCTTGCTAAAAAACACAAAAAAATTACCCGTGACAAAAAGCACGGGTCGTGCTTCCCTAAGCACGAGGCCGTGGTGACCCCAGAATCTTCTGCATGATACGCGCTGACTCCGTACAATTCTCTGACTCAGAAACATTTATTCCCATAGCAGCACGAGGCCGTGCTTTTGAAAGCATGGGGCCATGTTCAACTTTCCAGTCTCTATATAATGCCCGCATAAACTCAATATTCCATTCACACCAAAAACAGCATTACCGAAATGGAAGGCAAAAAGGTTGAAAGGAGGCCAGTAAGAAAGGGAAAGCAACATCAATCCCCCTCATACCTTGAGGAGGAGGTCATGAGTCTCCAATGCATCATAATAGATCAAGTTGAGAGCAACATTCAAACCAAAGCTCGCATAGTCGAGTTAATTAACAAAGTCGACCTGCTTAGGTTCGAAAACTTCCATGTTGTGGATGGCCACCACAAAGATGTGGCTTCCAAACTCAACTTTCTCAACCGAGAAATCATTAAGCTCGACAAAAATCTCAACGAGCTCTTGGAAGCCAAACGAGCACTGTGACAATCGTCAATTTCAGGTTAACTCCGTTAACTCAACTTCGTCAAATCAAACTTAAGATCATTGAATCTATAACGCACACTTCATTACATTTAAACTAGGGTTTAAATGACGCTTAACACTTACTACATGTGTAGTCTTTCGGGAATTGCACCGAAACGCAAACGAGTTGACGCAAACGATTGATGAATAAACGAAAAACGTCAAAACAGTAATTATGTGATAATTATGTGTTAGACTTATGTGTTATGTGATAACATGGTTATAAACGTTAACTCAAGATGTAAACTAGTTAGTTAAGTTAGAAAAACAACAATTGAAAGTGGAGGGACTTGAGTGTAACTTGTATGTCTATAAATATAACCTTAATCACTTAACCTTAACTTATTATTCTCTTTCTCTCCAAAACCGATCGGAAACCCCACCCTTTGCTCCCTTGGCTGCCGTCCATCAATACACACACATACAACATCAATTCAAGCCCTTGATTGAAGAACTAGGTGCTAGGAAGGTATATTTGATTATCCTATACATTCTTGTTGTTTGATTTTGATGTTTGTTGGGTTAATAACAAACCCTAGCAGCCGATTTTGTGAGTGTGTATAGCTAATATGATTGTGGTTGATTGAATGATGATTTGATAACTAGATTGAATCTTGTTGCATGTTGATTGTTGTGTCTTTGAATTGAGTTCAAACACAAACCCTAATCAAGTATGTAATATGTAATTGATGTGCATGGATGGTGTTTATGGAGTTTAGAGGATCATATGAATGCATGATAGTTCATAGGTTGTGAATATATTGAGTTTGGATGCAAACAGTTTCTGGACAGAATGTGTATTTGATGTTTAAGTGACTGTAACGAAGTGTAAACATAAAAATTGGTTGAGATTATTGGTACTACAGTAAACTAGGTTGAGTCTAGTTTCTATAAAGTATAAATTTGTAATTTTTGGACAAGTAGAAGTTAACTCTTATGAATTTACAAAAACATTGTGCAAAGCTGAGCTGTTAGACCTGCTGTTAGGTTATGTTGTAAATGTTATATCTCATGAACTACAAGACCAATTGGGTTGGTTCCACTTCTGGAAGTTGACTCATTGAGTTAGAAACCTAACCCAAGTGGTCTTGCATTTATTGGATTTTTCGTTTAACGGGAATTGCAAATAACATTCTGTTGCGCATGAATTTGACTGTTATGAGTTTTCTGTAATGATTTGATGATTGTGAGAAAAATATGAGGAATAAAAATGTAATAAAATATGTTCTGGAAACCTAAGACATATGTGCTTCTGTGATGATTTTTGGTAAATTAATTGAGATGCTATGATTGGTGAAATAGTACAATCTTTCTAGTAGGATTTCTGTCTCGGTGAAACTAGCTGCTGAGTTGTGTAAAAATGCATGAAACATGATACTTGCTATATAATTGTTTTGTTTTGACCAAAATACCCTTGCGGGGAATAATTGCTAATTGATTGCCATGATTTGACCAAATTGCCCTCATGGGGAATAATGGCTAGTTAATTGTTATTTGTTGACCAAAATGCCCTTACGGGGAATAATTGATAGTGATGTACTTTATGAATACATGACACGTATATGATTGCTTACACATGTAATGTGTCACAAAAACACTTGTTAAAGTCACACACGATTCACAAACGAAACACGAAACATGTTATGTGCATAGGTATTATGTGCCGGGTCTAGAGACTCGATAATATTCCGACACTTAGAAAAATCTCTTTATTGTTTTAGAACGCTAGAGAGAGTTTTTCGGTGACGCGCATCTTGGTGATTTATTTTGGGAAATTCTTCGCAAACAGTGAGTTTCACTTTCCCCTCTTTAAACTGTTTTCAAACGCTTTTCACTTGGGGGAGATAACATACTCCACAACGCATTTAAGATTTTGTTATAAATTATATATCACTTGTAAAGGCTAAGTGGCAAACGAAATATTTGAAGTCCTACACATTGAACCGGTTAATATTTAGATTAGCGAGTCACTGTTGAGTAGTACTACTGGGTTTGACAAACCCCACCCAACGCTAAACTCGACTGGAGGTCGAGCGGGTGTAATTTTGGCTAACACGTACCATGGTCTGGAGGACCTGGTGACAAGGCACTTAATAAACGAGTCAGCTTCGGTGTCGAACACTTAGTAATACTTGTTGTATAGACTAGCTACCTATCGATATATAATTTGACATAACACTATCTGTAACGCAAAACGCTGTAACGCTGTAACGCTGAACGCAAACGCTAAACGATTTATTTTTATATAACTTGTGAACTCACCAACCTTGTGTTGACACTTTTAGTATGTTATTCTCAGGTAGCCGAGGCGGGCGCGCGGTTTAGGAACATGCATTGCTTGATAAACTTTTAACTATGCAAACTTACTTTTAACTGTTATCCTTGGTTTTAAATCGTCCTGCGTGACGTAACATTGTTTCTAAGGTTTTACGCTTCCGCACTTATTTTCATTTAAACGTTTTTATGGTTTGATTATAACTGATGATTCCGATCCTGTTAGTTCACACCCTCTGACGGTAAAACTCCGTTAGTGGATTTTGAGGGTGTGACAGATTGGTATCAGAGCCATTGGTTATAGCGAACTATAAGCTGCATGCATACTAGACTATAACCGTCTATAACCGCGACGACCCATTAGTTATAATGATACGCACTACATAGATTTGTGTAGTCTTGTAATCTTATCTCTTTACCTCTTTCACTCATACGCGCGCACATTCCCGGCTTACCTGTAGGAATGTCGACGCCACCCTCATCATCATCCGATTCGATGACGCATGCTCACGGGAAGGAACCGCAGTTACCCACCGCATCGCCACCCCGAGTAGTCCCGGAACTCAAAACTCCCGCATCGAAGAGGTACCGCCTATCCGGAGGCATATACGAAAACGACGTTAGCTGGGATTGGTACCCTAACATGATCAGACGTATGGTCTATCGCGAACAAGTTCCCCCGTTACCCCACCCGAACCACCCTGCTTATCCCAACACCCTACCACCCATAACCGAACCTGTAGAGCGAGTTCTCGTAGCTGTCGTTTCATGTTTGGAGCGTGATGTGGGTTACATGCGCTATACGAGAGCCATAGTTTCCGGACTGTTAAAAGACGAAACCGAGACTAAGGAGGAGATTGCCCGCATGGCAGCGGCAATAAAGGAAATGCAAGAGGCTAGTGATCAACAGATGAAGATCATGAGAAAGATGCAAGCCGAGATGATAGACTTGCAAGAGCAACTCCAAGTAGCAAGGACCCGAACCGAGATAGCTTTAGAGCGTTGCGATGTCTTACAAATGCAACTTGCTCAGAACGCAGCCGAACCTGAGGCAGAGCCTGAGGCCGAGCCTGAGGCCGAGCCTGAAGTGGAACCTGAAGAAGACCCCGAAGAGGAGCCTGGGGAGGAAACCGAGGAAAATCCCGAGGAGGAACCGGTGGAAGAACCGGCTGAGCCAGAGGCACACTCGGACGTGTCCTCAGGCGACGACATCTCGGGATGATAATACCTAGATGGCTGGAAGAAACGCTGGACACGGACGTGGTAACATCAACCTGACTGCAGCAGAACTCCAAACTCTGCTGAACGACCACGCGGCGGCCGCTTTAGCCGCACACGTTCAGAATCAAGCTGGAGGTCCAAGCGGAACGTGTACCTTCAAGAACTACCTTGACTGCAAGCCCAGTACGTTTAAGGGCACTGAGGGAGCTATAGGCTTCCTGCGTTGGGCTGAGAAGGCCGAGTCGACATTTGAGATGTGCAATTGTCCCCCTGCCAGTAGGGTCAAATTTGCTGCGGGAACACTTGAGGATTCTGCCCTCACTTGGTGGAATTCGAACGTCCAGATCCTTGGATTGGAGCTGGCTAACGCGATGAACTGGGAGGAGTTCAAAAATATGATGCGAGAGGAGTACTGTCCGAGAGAGGAGATTTCGAAGTTAGAGTCGGAATTTTGGTCACTGAAGATGGTGGGCTCAGAAATCGAAGCCTACACTACTCGTTCTCACGAGTTGGCTGTGATGTGTCCGCGGATGGTGGATCCGCCGAGCAAGAGGATCGAAATGTACCTTGATGGGTTAGCACCGCAGATTCAGGGCATGGTGACGTCTTCCAGACCAGCCACGATACAACAAGCGATCCGTTTAGCTCACAAACTGACGGATCAGGCTGTGACCCAAGGTGCGTTACCACCTAGGGGTTCGACCACTAAGGCCCGTGAAAACCCGAGTAACGACAACAACAGCAACAGCAACCCGAGCAGCGGAAAGAGGAAGTTTGAGAACACCAGATCTTCATCCTCGAACCTCCCACCGCAACAGCACTACCGTAAGCCCGAATTCGCTCGGAGCTTTAACACTCAGAATCACAACAACAACAACAACAACGGTAGCGGGCAGGTTTCGAGCGGATATGCTGGGAAATATCCAAAGTGCAACAGGTGCAACTATCATCATGTTGGCCCGTGTAACCGTGTCAAGTGTCAAAGATGCGGAAAGATGGGTCACCAGGCGAAGGAGTGTAGAGGAGACCTTGTGGCAACGGGTGCTCCTAAACCACCTATGATGACGAAAGGATGTTACGAATGTGGGCAGGAAGGTCATTTCAGGAAAGATTGTCCCAAGCTGAAACAGAACGACAACAATGGGGATAATGGAAGTGGCAGTAATGGTGGAAGAAATGGCAAAGGAAGAGCGTTTGTAATTGGGTCGGGTCAAGCCCGCAATGATCCGCACGTGGTGACTGGTAAGTTCCCTGTGAACGATTGTTTTGCTTCTGTATTGTTTGACACTGGAGCTGATAGGAGTTTTGTGTCGAAAGCCTTTAGTCAACTCTTAGACTTAACTCCAATTCCGTTAGATGCTAAGTTTCCTGTTGAATTAGCTGACGGTAAGACTATAGTAACGACTCATGTACTTGCGGGATGTAAGTTAAAACTGTCAGGTCATGTCTTTGATATCGACCTTATTCCTTTTACGCTTAGTAGTTTCGATGTCGTTGTCGGCATGGACTGGTTATCCGAGAACCGAGCGGAGATTATATGCCACGATAAGATAGTCCATATTACTACCCCTTCCGGCGAGATCATTTCGGTCCGAGGTGAGAGAAGCGGCATGACCACCAGCGTCATTACCCTTATGAAGGCGCAGAAGTATCTACGAAAGGGTCATCCGGCAATTTTGGCGCAGATTGTGGAGAAACCCGCGGAGGAGAAACGAATTGAAGATATACCGGTTGTGCGAGATTTTCCGGAAGTTTTCCCGGAGGATTTGCCCGGACTCCCTCCTATTCGTCAAGTAGAATTCCAAATCGAGTTGACACCCGGTGCAGCACCCATAGCACGAGCCCCGTATCGGCTCGCACCGGCGGAACTTCAGGAGTTGTCCACTCAGTTGTAAGATTTGTTGGATAAGGGTTTTATCCGACCTAGCTCATCGCCATGGGGAGCCCCTTTCTTGTTTGTCCGAAAGAAAGACGGGACTTTCCGCATGTGTATCGACTACCGGGAGTTGAACAAGGTGACGGTCAAGAACCGTTATCCTTTACCCCGAATCGATGATTTGTTTGACCAGCTTCAAGGATCGAGTTACTACTCGAAGATCGATCTGCGATCCGGTTACCACCAACTGAGAGTGCGCGAAGAAGATATTTCAAAGACGGCCTTCAGAACACGGTATGGTCACTACGAGTTTTCGGTTATGCCTTTTGGCCTAACCATCGCACCCGCCGTATTTATGGATCTCATGAATCGAGTGTGCAAGGCGTACCTCGACAAGTTTGTGATTGTTTTCATCGATGATATTCTCGTCTACTCCAAGAACGAGACTGACCACGAAGAGCACTTAAGGGTAATTCTGGGACTATTGAAGAAGGAACAATTGTATGCTAAACTCTCGAAATGTAAATTTTGGCTTCGCGAGGTTCACTTTTTAGGACATGTGATCAACGAGAATGGTATCCATGTCGATCCCGGTAAGGTAGAGGCCATCAAAAACTGGGAAGCACCTAAGACTCCGACTGAGGTGAGACAATTCCTAGGACTGGCCGGCTACTACCGGCGTTTCATCGAGGGATTTTCAAAGATTGCTCAACCCCTCACCGCTTTGACTCATAAAGGCACTAAGTACAATTGGGGTGACGCGCAAGAATGCGCCTTTCAACTATTGAAGACCAAACTCTGCAGCGCCCCTATTTTAGCCCTCCCCGAGGGAACGGAAAATTTTGAGGTACACTGTGACGCATCTATACAAGGTCTCGGTTGTGTGCTGATGCAACTCGAGAAGGTTATAGCCTACGCCTCTCGACAACTACGGGTTCACGAGAAGAACTACACAACCCATGATTTGGAACTTGGAGCTGTGGTGTTTGCTCTTAAGATATGGAGGCATTACTTGTACGGTACCAAGTTTACCATTTACACCGACCACAAGAGTCTCCAACATATCTACGATCAGAAGGAGCTGAACATGCGACAGCGCCGTTGGGTCGAGCTGCTCAAAGATTACGATTGTGCCATCAAGTACCACCCTGGCAAGGCCAATGTAGTGGCCGACGCCCTCAGCAGAAAAGAAACAGATAAACCCAGACGAGTGCGAGCATTACAACTCACGATTCATGCCAACTTGCCCGATCAGATTCGCGATGCGCAACTTGAAGCTTTGAAAGATGATAATCTTCCATCGGAACTCATGCGGGGCATGAACAAGCAACTTGAAACCAGATCGGACGGGGTCCGATATTTTGAGAACCGGATTTGGGTTCCACGGCACGGAGAGTTGAGGACTCTAGTGATGGACGAAGCTCACAAGTCCCGATATTCTATCCACCCTGGCTCAGATAAAATGTATCATGATTTAAAGGCACTTTACTGGTGGCCGAACATGAAAGCCGACATTGCCACCTACGTGAGCAAATGCCTGACTTGTGCCAGAGTCAAGATAGAATACCAGAAACCATCTGGTCTACTGCAACAACCGGAACTCCCAATGTGGAAATGGGAACACATCTCAATGGATTTTATCACGGGTTTACCTAAGACACCGACGGGATGCGATACCATCTGGGTGATCGTAAACCGGTTGACTAAGTCTGCACACTTCTTAGCGATTAAGGAATCGGACAAAATGGAAAGAATAACTCGTGTTTACATGAAAGAAGTGGTATCTAGACACGGAGTGCCTGTCTCGATCATTTCCGATCGAGATTCTCGTTTCACGTCGCACTTTTGGAAGTCGCTGCAAAGCGCACTAGGCACCCGTCTCGATACGAGCACAGCATACCATCCTCAGACGGATGGGCAAAGTGAGCGAACTATTCAGACCCTGGAGGATATGTTGCGTGCCTGCGTATTGGATTTCGGAAAAAGTTGGGAACCTCACTTACCCTTGGTAGAGTTTTCGTATAATAACAGCTACCACGCAAGTATTAAGGCAGCGCCGTTTGAAGCGCTGTACGGACGGAAGTGTCGATCACCACTCTGCTGGCAGAGGTGGGTGACAGCCAAATCACTGGTCCGGAACTGGTACTCGAAACTTCGGAAAAGATTGTTCAAATCCGAAATCGCATGGCAGCAGCACGAGATCGCCAAAAGAGTTACGCCGACAAGCGCCGAAAACCTCTCGAATTTCAAGTGAACGATCGAGTGTTACTCAAAGTCTCACCTTGGAAAGGTGTGGTTCGCTTTGGGAAGCGAAACAAACTCAACCCACGGTATGTTGGTCCGTACCGGATAACTGAGCGCATTGGTCCGGTGGCGTACCGACTGGACCTACCAACAGAACTCAGTGGCGTACACGATGTATTCCACGTATCAAATTTGAAGAAATGCCTATCTGATGAAACCCAAGTAGTCCCTTTGGAGGAACTACAAATTGATGAATAGTTACGTTTCATTGAGGAACCAGTCGAGGTTTTGGATTGGGAAACCAAAACGCTCAAACACAGCAAAATTCCAATCGTTAAGGTTCGTTGGAACTCGAGACATGGACCGGAGTTCACGTGGGAACGCGAGGATCAAATGATGAAAAAGTATCCTCACCTTTTTGAAGGGCTAACCAAACACAGAAAACCGCGAAACTCGGCAAACCGTCAGACATCACCGGAGGTATGAATTGAATTTCGGGACGGAATTTCTTTCTACTAGGGGATGAAATGACAAACTGAAATTTTTTTTCTTACTCTTTCAGACACTCATCACGACTTGACTCAAATTTTCGGGACGAAAATTCTTTAACAAGGGAATGATGTGACAATCGTCAATTTCAGTTTAACTCCGTTAACTCAACTTCGTCAATTCAAACTTAAGATCATTGAATCTATAACGCACACTTCATTACATTTAAACTAGGGTTTAAATGACGCTTAACACTTACTACATGTGTAGTCTTTCGGGAATTGCACCGAAACGCAAACGAGTTGACGCAAACGATTGATGAATAAACGAAAAACGTCAAAACAGTAATTATGTGATAATTATGTGTTAAACTTATGTGTTATGTGATAACATGGTTATAAACGTTAACTCAAGATGTAAACTAGTTAGTTAAGTTAGAAAAACAACAATTGAAAGTGGAGGGACTTGAGTGTAACTTGTATGTCTATAAATATAACCTTAATCACTTAACCCTAACTTATTATTCTCTTTCTCTCCAAAACCGATCGGAAACCCCACCCTTTGCTCCCTTGGCTGCCGTCCATCAATACACACACATACAACATCAATTCAAGCCCTTGATTGAAGAACTAGGTGCTAGGAAGGTATATTTGATTATCCTATACATTCTTGTTGTTTGATTTTTATGTTTGTTGGGTTAATAACAAACCCTAGAAGCCGATTTTGTGAGTGTGTATAGCTAATATGATTGTGGTTGATTGAATGATGATTTGATAACTAGATTGAATCTTGTTGCATGTTGATTGTTGTGTCTTTGAATTGAGTTCAAACACAAACCCTAATCAAGTATGTAATATGTAATTGATGTGCATGGATGGTGTTTATGGAGTTTAGAGGATCATATGAATGCATGATAGTTCATAGGTTGTGAATATATTGAGTTTGGATGCAAACAGTTTCTGGACAGAATGTGTATTTGATGTTTAAGTGACTGTAACGAAGTGTAAACATGAAAATTGGTTGAGATTATTGGTACTACAGAAAACTAGGTTGAGTCTAGTTTCTATAAAGTATAAATTTGTAATTTTTGGACAAGTAGAAGTTAACTCTTATGAATTTACAAAAACATTGTGCAAAGCTGAGCTGTTAGACCTGCTGTTAGGTTATGTTGTAAATGTTATATCTCATGAACTACAAAACCAATTGGGTTAGTTCCACTTCTGGAAGTTGACTCATTGAGTTAGAAACCTAACCCAAGTGGTCTTGCATTTATTGGATTTTTCGTTTAACGGCAATTGCAAATAACATTCTGTTGCGCATGAATTTGACTGTTATGAGTTTTCTGTAATGATTTGATGATTGTGAGAAAACTATGAGGAATAAAAATGTAATAAAATATGTTCTGGAAACCTAAGACATATGTGCTTCTGTGATGATTTTTGGTAAATTAATTGAGATGCTATGATCGGTGAAATAGTACAATCTTTCTAGTAGGATTTCTGTCTCGGTGAAACTAGCTGCTGAGTTGTGTAAAAATGCATGAAACATGATACTTGCTATATAATTGTTTTGTTTTAACCAAAATACCCTTGCGGGGAATAATTGCTAATTGATTGCCATGATTTGACCAAATTACCCTCATAGGGAATAATGGCTAGTTAATTGTTATTTGTTGACCAAAATGCCCTTACGGGGAATAATTGATAGTGATGTACTTTATGAATACATGACACGTATATGATTGCTTACACATGTAATGTGTCACAAAAACACTTGTTAAAGTCACACACGATTCACAAACGAAACACGAAACATGTTATGTGCATAGGTATTATGTGCCGGGTCTAGAGACTCGATAATATTCCGACACTTAGAAAAATCTCTTTATTGTTTTAGAACGCTAGAGAGAGTTTTTCGGTGACGCGCATCTTGGTGATTTATTTTGGGAAATTCTTCGCAAACAGTGAGTTTCACTTTCCCCTCTTTAAACTGTTTTCAAACGCTTTTCACTTGGGGGAGATAACATACTCCACAACGCATTTAAGATTTTGTTATAAATTATATATCACTTGTAAAGGCTAAGTGGCAAACGAAATATTTGAAGTCCTACACATTGAACCGGTTAATATTTAGAATAGCGAGTCACTGTTGAGTAGTACTACTGGGTTTGACAAACCCCACCCAACGCTAAACTCGACTGGAGGTCGAGCGGGTGTAATTTTGGCTAACACGTACCATGGTCTGGAGGACCTGGTGACAAGGCACTTAATAAACGAGTCAGCTTCGGTGTCGAACACTTAGTAATACTTGTTGTATAGACTAGCTACCTATCGATATATAATTTGACATAACACTATCTGTAACGCAAAACGCTGTAACGCTATAACGCTGAACGCAAACGCTAAACGATTTATTTTTATATAACTTGTGAACTCACCAACCTTGTGTTGACACTTTTAGTATGTTATTCTCAGGTAGCCGAGGCGGGCGCGCGGTTTAGGAACATGCATTGCTTGATAAACTTTTAACTATGCAAACTTACTTTTAACTGTTATCCTTGGTTTTAAATCGTCCTGCGTGACGTAACATTGTTTCTAAGGTTTTACGCTTCCGCACTTATTTTCATTTAAACGTTTTTATGGTTTGATTATAACTGATGATTCCGATCCTATTAGTTCACACCCTCTGACGGTAAAACTCCGTTAGTGGATTTTGAGGGTGTGACAAGCACCACCAAACATTCAGATTTGTTTGGAAATGGTGGTAGTTGAAGTCCCGACTTTGTTTCGCGTTTAAGTTGCCACCGCTAGTGTTGTGTTTTAGAATCTAGGATTTTTGTTGTACCTTTCATTTCTCTTATGTTTAACCATGTTTTTTTTATGTTTAATGAAATTTAGGACTTTTAATTACTATCTTAAACTAACCAGTAAAGAAAATCAACTAAAAAAACGAACCAACTCGACAAATAAACAAAAAACAAAAGAAATACTGTCTGCACCATGCAACACGGTACCGTGCTTTCAAAAGCACAGCGCCGTGCTTCTTACCCCAGAACAGTTAATAATTTTAAAACATAAAATAACTTTTCCCAAACATCAACCCTAACAACCACTTCGTTTCTGGACGATAAACCGCCGACGAACCCTAATTTCACTAATTCCTTCATCAATTCTTCAATATCGAACTAAAGGTATGTTAATTTAACAATTGTTTTGTTCAAATTCATCATTCTAGGTCTAGTTTAACCATAAAATCTCTCGAATTGACCAAATAGGATCTAAACCCGAAAATAATATGGGTTATTCTACTAGTATAGGATGAATGGATTATTGAAGTTTAAGTGAAAGAAACAATTCGGGTTTTGGATCTTGGCATGAATATTGAACAAACTAATAAAACCCAATTGTTATAACCGGTCGGAAACGAGGGTTCGAGTCTGAGTAGGGTAGAAATTAGTATTAAAAACACGAGCCGTTCCCGAAACAACAGGAATCGTGGTCAACCAAAAGTCAAAATCAAAGTAAATTGAAACAGTAGCAACAGCACGGGGCCGTGCCTTTGAAAGCACGCCACCGTGCTTTGCTCTCTGTTCCAGCATATTGATCATTTTTGTCAAATTTTGACTAATTTAGGTATAAATTGCAGATGGCCGAGTATGGAGACGACATTCATGCATTCCTAGTCTTCGGTGGACGGATGGCAAGAGACCGACAGGCCAATGCAAGACTAAGTTACCTGAACAGACGACACCAAGAACCAAATTTCTACGCTTGCCAAGACACATTGTGCCAAGTCAACCAATGGGACCGATATAACACATTTGTGAATGGGCCATGGAAAAGAGTCTTTGAGCAAACGGGAGAGGCAGTGACAGAACTAACAAAGGAGTTCTTGGCATCTTTCAATATAAAGAAAAAGAAATTTGACATATGGGATGAAGATGCAATCGAGTTCATATCTGGGGGGTGAATGGCACACAACTTCCGTCACCCAACTGGGAATCGATTTGGGAATTTATACGAAGGAAGAAATGAACCAAGAAATCTAGACCAAAGCAGAGATAGCATTTGAGGATGAAGAAAGTAATGAAATTTCAGAGGTTGGGAATACACAAGAACGAGCATGGAAAACGCTAGGCTTCAAGGATGAAACGAACAACACAAACAGTTCGAGAAGCACCGCCTTACGAGATCCACTCATGAGATATATCCACCGACTATTAAGCCAAACAGTAACAACACGTACCAAAAATAAAGGAGTGGTGAATTTACGGGACTTGTGGGCACTTTACTGCATAAGAAATAGAATTGCTTGCAATATTACTTATCTTTTATGTCAACTTTTCAGAACAAATGCAACAGTTGAGAGCCTGAATACCCCTATCTTCGGCGGTTCATGGATTTACAAGCTTTACGAAGCTTATCGTGCGGACAGGGAAGGAACTGAAAGCCCGAAACCCATGCCTCTCAACCTCAGTCTCTGTAACAAAATGGAGGTAGCACAAATTTTTAGTTTAACGCCAGAGATTTGGAGGTTCGTAGACAGCCGAGGCCACATTTAGGATCCGGAAAGCCAGTTGGAGATGGTGATGGAGGACGAACGTAAGGATAAAATGGAAGCACAGATAGAAGCAGAATACGCACAAACAAAGATTTGTAAACCATCCACGGGTAACTGATGACTGGCAGCACTGGTAGGTCGGGCATGGGCATGGGTTGGTAGTAATTTATGACATTATTATGTGTGTTTTAAACTATTTTCTTTCTGTCATACTTGTTTGTTTGTTTATTTGTTGGTTTGGATATTTTTATGGTCGTGGGTGCCAATGACATTATGGTAGGAACTAATTTAGCCCGATATGGCAAGGGATGGATGATTCCATACCCAATTTTCAGCAGTTTATGCTTGGTTGTTTGTGGTTGTTTGCAGTTTTATAATATACAGGTACAAAAACAGGAAAACGTACGATAAACAGGGGACGCTCTGTCGAAATTTCGTTAACCCGTAGGGAAGTAACTCTCCATTTTAACCCACAATACTCAATTAGAATTTTTATCTTTTTATGAATCTTTTCACATTGAAGACAATGTGAGATTCAAGTGTGGGGAGCGGAATTACTTGACCAATTGTTTTTTCAAATAATTTTAAAAATTCTCTAAATCAACGAATATTTTTGCAGCAAACAAAGATTATTTTCAAACCTAAAGAGAAAACCAAGAAAACTTTTTCGCAAATAACCGATCATTACTAAAGGAAAGTGAAAAAGTAAAAAGAAGTTTTGTAATATTGAGAATAAATTTATGCAAAATATGGCGTTAATACCCAATTCCTCCGTTACTGTGAGATAAACCTCATGCCATATAAATATTTTTTCGGAAGCTTTGAGTGAGTCATAGGTTTCGTGTGATTTAGAACTTGTCACAATTATTCATTTCAAGACCGCACGAAGCGTTGTATAAGGAATAAGGTAATATTGTCACAATTCCATCAAACCATTTGCCAAATTACAAAACCCAAAAACCTTAACCAAAAACCCTATCACTTTATCCATCTCACCGGTAAAATACAACACCGGTCTTTTGCCGGCAGACCCTAAAGAACTGGAAATGCATCCTTTCGATTTCAATTTTCTTTGCTGCATACATTTCACAAAACCTAGGTTGCCTCCAGAACTTAGGGAGATAATTTTTCTCTTTAGCAATGAGGTGAGGAAAAAGTGGCGCCAAGATGAACAAAGACCACCATTTTGTGGAATTTCCAAAAACGCAATGAAGAGGAGAGCAAAAAGATATGAACGATGCATAGGTTGCGGAAACTGGTCCCACGAAGGAAGATGTAGAAAAAGTCAAACTCAGCCTCAGCATGAATATACCGAACTAATGAGGGTGGGGGCTATTAGGCTCAAAGCCGAATGATCCATTAGAGTTGGAAGTTATGTTCAGAACAGGATTGAGGAAGAATTGATCCACATCCTCGACAAAACTGGTCTTGACGATCTGACCTTAAATGAGTCATTATGTATATAAAAAAATTATCATCAGGAGAAAAGGAGCTAACCGTTGAAGACATATCAAGACTCCCGAAAATCAGTAGAAGCTGTATTTACCATCCTCATTAACTCAAACCCTTGAACCACCACAAAATACCAAATCCCTACTCACACAAAACCAATCCATTTTACCTTCTGATCTATGCAACCCTTCAAAAAGGTGGAGATTTGAACTTGTTACAAGCTTATTTATCACAGGTTGCATAAGGACTAAGAGTGTTCACATACATACATCACAGGTATGATCAGATATAAAACCGAGTATGAGTGAACATTGTGAGAACGTGACGTTTTGCATAAACGAAAGCTCATAAAAACAAAAGATCATTTTTATTTATCACTAATACAAATTAAGATTGGTTATTTTGTTTCATCTTCTTGGAGCTCACTTAAGGGATGGTTATAATCTAAGCTTGCTGTTTTTAGAAGATATTTATAAGAAGATTGCTTGAGGACAAGAAATGTTCAAGTGTGGGAATGTTTGATGTACATAAAAATATACATCTTTTCGGCATCAAATAATAAAACTGCAATTTCTATCAAATAACATAGCATAAAAGGCTACTTATCATAATAAAATGTAATTTCAAGTGAAACCAAGCCCCAAACGAAGAAACAAGCGAAAAGACGAAGAAAAACAGAAGGAAACACAAGAAAAACAAAGAAACACGCCCCCATGCTTCTGAACACCAGAAAAGACAAAAATCTACAAGAAAAGACAAAATCTGGAAACAAAAGCACGGGGCCGTGCCTCTGAAACACGGGGCCGTGGATATCTGCCAGAAAAGACAAAATGAATTTAGTACATGTCACTATAAAACACGGGGGGCATGCCTACGTAAGCACGGGGTCGTGCTTCTCACTCCAGATTGCCAATAAATAGTGACTCATGTTGCACTCATTTGGTGTGCCTTGAAAAGAATTCTATCCGGTTTTCTCTTATAAAAACACACACTAACACTCACATAGAAGATTTAGTGAAGAGTTTGAAGGCTTGGTGGTCATCACCATCAACCATCATCATCATCATTAAGAAGGAAGATTCATCTACATTTGGTTAGATTGTTTTAGTTTAATGATGTATTTGTTATTATCATCCATCCTAATGTTAATCACCATGTTCATTATGAGCTAAACTCCATTTACCATCTAAAATCTAAGAAGAAGCTTTGTTTTACTTGATGATTAATTAAAACATGTGGTGTAGTCTAGTAAAGTACATGGTTATATTACAATTATCTTTTGATGAGAAATGTTTCACCATCTTAAATCACTAATTCAAAGTTGGTGGTTGTCAATCCCATTGGCAATCGTTCATGATAGATTCATGTTCTTGAAAGATAGAAATACTTTGATACATTATCGAAACATGGATCCTTATTTTGTACTTAGAAATGATGAGATATAAGTTATGATGTATTTTTCTAAGTCTTGGTAATCCGAAAATGGCTTTGCTTAGGATATCATTTTAGTTAAAGAAATCATATGTTAATGGAATGTGTAATTATAACCTACATAAATCAACCAAGGGGAGGTTGTGTGACCAAACTATAACCACCCGAAGTTATTATAATTGTTATTTGAGAAATCGGAGTCAATCATAATCTTTCTACTTTACGAAACTACTTGCCAACTTAAATTAACATCATTGAGGTGGCGTGACATTAGGAAAGGGTGGACTTTAAAATGCGCACGTTACCTCCATAGTGCCAAAGATGCTCACTTAAGGTTTAAGGAGCTATCTATCATATATTGCTACGGCAAGTTTATCACATGTTTAAATATTAATTATCAATGCTAAAATGGAGTGAATTCTTGATCTTAGATGGTAACATTCGCATAATTGAACAACTCGTTTAGAATATCTTATCTTGGTCACCTATATATTATATATAAGTATTTATATTTTATAAAAAGTTCAAAAATTAACCCCAAAATGATCAAAACCTCGGAATAAAGTAAAACACGATTTATCATTAGAAACATTTGTGTCCACGGATTGATACTTGGTTCTTACCAATACTATTCTACATATACGATAGGTACACTTGCCTATTTTGTGTATGTTTAGTCTTTGTAGAAATCACTTTATAAATTTAAAACACGATCTTGTGCAAAAGCAAAAATATCCATCCCATTATTTATATTTAACCACACGCACACACGCATCAACATATGACAAATTCATTTAATTTGAGAAAAATAGTATTGCGTTCATTGTATATTACGTTCAAGTCATTGTGTAATATGTTGTTTCCATTGTGTTTACGTTTCAAGTCATTGTGTTATATATATTCACCATTGTGTCTGACGTTTTAGGTTATTGTGTTATACGTATTCACCATTGTGTCTTACGATTTAGGTCATTGTGTTATACGTATTCATCATTGTGTTTTACGTTTCAAGTTATTGTGTAATATTTATTAATAATTGTGTTTTATGTATTGGATAATTTGTTGTTATTTTATCATTATTTTTACATATTTTATTACACAACGGTGTTATTGGTATTTAAAAAAACATAATGATGAGTTGAAAGACACAATGACGAAAAAACACAATGATAAGCGAAAATACACAATGACGAAAAAAGACACAATGATAAGCGAAAAGACACAATGGTGTGCGAAAAGACACAATGACGAAAAAAGACACAATGATAAGAGAAAAGACACAATGGTGTGCGAAAAGACACAATGGTGTGCGAAAATACACGATGACGAAAAAAGACACAATGGTGTGCGAAAAGACACAATGATGAAAAAAGACACAACACAATGACGAAAAAAGACAAAATGACGAAAAAAGACACAATGATAAGCGAAAAGACACAATGGTGTGCGAAAAAACACAATGACGAAAAAAGACACAATGATAAGCGAAAAGACACAATGGTGTGCGAAAAAACACAATGACGAAAAAGACACAATGGTGTGCGAAAAGACACAATGACGTGATTTTTGTTTTAAATTTTATATAACAAAAATCATACTCATATTAAAGATAAAAAACGCTTGTTATTATGATGAATTTATTTATTTTTAAATATCATACGAAAAAGTTATAAACATTCTAAAATGATTAGGGTATTAACATGTGTCTTGCATGTGGAGAGAGAAAATGTGTACAATTACCTCTATATCTTTTTTCTTTTGGTTCCCACTTGACACATGTCAATTATTTACGGTTTCTTACACTTCTCATTTTTGTTACCATTTGTAGAATAACTTGACACTACATATATATAATCAAGTTTTAGTTAACACACAAAATGACAGTGTAGATAGTTTCAATTATTCTAATAGAAGTTGGTTACTGCAGTTATCATTTCGATCAGTCGCTGCAACTCATTTTCTTTTCTTTTTTTAATTTTTTGTACTGCTGTACAATCAAGAAAGCATAGTTTACATACTACATATTATTAGGATTACAAGTCACACTACTTACCGTTAAGAATGAGCTCGGGTTAATACTGGTATTGTTCCCGAAAATTCCAATCCCAAAAATTCAAAAATTTTTTGGTACCGGTACTGTTACGTTCTGTTCGGTACCGGTATTTCGTACAAAATTCGGGAAATACGGTAACATACCGATACCGAAATTTAAAAGCTTGGTACCGAATTTGTTACCGTTATCAATCAATACTGATACTGAAAATGCTCATCCCCTACTTATACTTACCGTACAACACGAAACCTAAAGTAAACAACAATCAATGAATGTTATCATAATATCATAGTTTCCATAATTTGTTTTCTCTTCTAATATTTATCAGTTATTTACATATAACATTTAAAAATTGCTTTGGACAATTTTAACTAATTTAACAATGAAACGAGTTAATACTAAATAAAACTTATTTTCACATAGAGTTTCGGCGTTATCAAGCTGGTGTTGATATTTGTTTCTATAATTTTAATCAATGTTTGATATTTGTTTCTATGGTTTTAATCAATGTAAAACATGTGTTAGGTACCAATGCTGGTCTATCAGAATTGATATCGTTGTTTATTTTTTTTATTGTTTTTTATTTTAATGTAATCTTCCATCACAACGCGAGGTCTATTTGCTAGTTAGTATAAAATAACAATACAGATAAATTGCCACACTATCTCTCTGCCCACGTCATAATTAACTTCAACTTTCTTTTTTCTATTTGATCCTCTTTCCTTTCTTTCTTCATTACCAGTAAAACGAAATTTCATAGCATAGCATAAAAAAGTAAATTACATCAGCCATTACCTGAACAGGAACAGCCCAGGGGAGAGCGAGGAGAATAACAGACCTAGGCCATTATTTTAAGAGGTCCACAATTATTAAAAATAAATTTATATATTTATATATAATTTTGCTTTTACATAAGCTTAAAAAGTGACTCTTTCAGTGACAAATTTACACGAAAATTTCAGGGGTAACATTTAAAAAATAATATTTTTTGTTGTATTTCATACAACTTAAACGAATTCTTTTTACCATACTTAACCGATTTTTTTACCGTATTTCATATTTTTAACTTGTTGTTTAATCGACATCATCATTTTATTGGAATTTTCGTTTAAAATGATTGCTAATAAGACTTTGCCGTTTCATCTTCAAAGTTCCCTAATGTTAAAAAAAAAACATAATTTAAAGCCGAAATCCCTAATCAATTTCGATTTACATTGTCGAAGTATCCAATAAATCATAATCAATCATCCAAATATTCAATTTCCTATAAACAAATCCAACTTAACAATTTATATAAACAAATTATAGTTATAATTTTAGATAAAAGTAGAAAAATACCTATTAAACAAGTAGAAGTCGAACCCTGTAGAGGAACTAAGGGAACACCAGTTGTCGGCTCCTCGGCTGCATCGTGGAGGTCGGGTGACCAGAGAAGGGCAATAGGGGGTCGGGGCAGAGTGGGGTGGAAAGTGGCTGAAACAATGGCTGAATGAAACTTTGTTTGTTGAATGTTGATGTCCAGCCTGGTAAGTGTCCAAGCATAAGGGAACAAAGAAAAATTGTTTTATTTGGTTTGAGCTTTAATTTGGTTGGGCTTTAATTGGTTTTAACTTTTAATTTGGTTGGACTTTAAGCAAATACGGGTACCGTTATATTTTTCCAATGGTAACGAAATGCAAAAACCAACTAAATAAAACCAAATTTGCACTACCGACGAAAAGTTGAGGGGTAGCCTCCGCTACCCCTGGTTATTAGGTAAGTCCTTCCATGGACTCTTTAGTTTAATGGAAAGTGTTCTAAATTATGAAAACAAATGTCATGGGTTCAATCTCACAACTAGTGTTCTCTTTAGAAAAAAAACAAAAAAAATAAAAACGTTCATTTGTTTTTAATATAAGTCATTTTAGTAACATGCTAATTACTGTTTGTTTGTTTGTTTTGGACTTTTGAAATGCAATCTTATTAATAAAATTGTCAAATTATCTATTACATAATTGAGAATGCAATATTAGAGGCACGTCTTTTTACTCGTTCCATGTCCCAAAATTTTAAGGGGTTCTTGAGAACGGACCTGTAGCTGAAGAAGGAACCTATATTACATTTTTCTATTAAATATATATTAGTTTGATGACAAGTTTATGATTGCCATACCCAAACCATCATTGTTATAGTAGGACCAGAAGCTATATGGACAAAAATGGGAGCAGCAAACCACATGTTCCCTGTTGCACTTTCACCTATGTTACCCTTGATGATGGGTTGCTTTCTAAATCTGATTTTAAACTTATCCACCATTTTCTCTTTTCACACACCTGGATTAGTAGTTGCTCCACAAATACCCATTCTAAACAAGGGTCAACCTGCCTCCAAACCCTCAATTACCATTATACCTAGAGGTGCACAAATCGGGTTTTCTAAATACCCGGGTTCGGGTATAGAACCGGGTTCGGGTATGACCGGGTACGGGTAATAATCGGGTAGGGTTCGGGTCGGGTATTGTCTCTAAAAATCATACCCTATGCATCGGGTTCGGGTTGGGTATAGAACCGGGTATTTGAATACCTTATTATCGGGTATTGAAAAAACTCTATTTACGGGTTTTTTCGGGTTTTTTTCCTGTATTTTTTTATATAGATTGGATTTTTTAAAAGTTTACACTTTTTAGGGGTATTATTCGGGTATTTTTATGGTATTTTTCGGGTATACATCGGGTATTTGAAATACCCGGTTTCGGGTATTGGAAAACCTCGGTTCCGGGTTCGGGTATTACCGGGTACAAATCGAGTTTTCGGGTATTACCGGGTACAAATCGGGTCCGGGTTTTAGTGCCAAAATGCATACCCTATCCGTACCATACGGGTAGGGTCGGGTTCGGGTTCGGGTTCGGGTATTAAAAACCCGGGTATTAGAAAAACAGGTTCCGGGTATTTATTTCGGGTCTGGTTCCGGATTCGAGTTTTTTTTCACCTCTAACTATACCCTTCCCATAAACACCCACTAAAAAGCCCAATAATAATTATATATTAGATATTAAGAAAAGAATGCTAAAGATAAAGCTACCAATATTGTTTTCAACTATCATGATTACACTTAAAAAGAACTATTCAATCCCACTAGCACATAAACTTCATTAGCTCAACCACTTGAAAAGAGGGAGCATTTCTAGGGTCTCAACCTTTCTCTTGAACATGACTGTTTTTACTGCTTCTAATGCATGTTATAGCGGTCAATTTCAATATTCACCTCACTCAAACGTACCTTTCTTCCCATTTAACCACTACCTTATGCCACCTTCTACAAAGTAAAAGTTTTCTATCAAAAACAAAACCCATCCCAAGACTGATTACCAAAAAAGGATAATCATTTTTCAAAAACCTATGCTTTTCGTGTAATCTTATTATTTGGTTGCTTAAGTAGCTTTTTATAACGTTTTAAGTTAATACATCTTTGTTGTTCAAAAAGAAAATTATTAAGTAAAATCATATATAAACCTTTCGATTACCAAAATAAAATTGCTTACTTTTAATGAAAGAAATCTTTTAAAGCTCAACAAAAAAAGTATGTTACTTTTAATGAAAGAAAATCTTTTAAAGCTCAATATCTCAAGCTAAATAACAACTGGACACAATTGTTGAGAAGACAAGATTCTTCCCAACTCAAAACAAACCAAAAAAGGCTGCTACACCAACCATTCCCACAAAGCATATTCATGTAAAACATCAAAAATCTAATAATCAAAGTCATAATTTTATTAAGGGGAGGGGGGTGTTTACAGTCTTTCATTAGTACAAAAGTATAGACTAACAAAGGTCAATTAGGTAAAAACTAACCTAGAGTCATTCTTTAAGCAACCACCACCGCTATCTTCTTCCCCTGTTAGTAGATGATGATCTGTTAAAAACCTGTTTTCTTTTTCTTATGTTCCAGATCATTAGCTAGATACTAAACTAGGTATTTCATGGGTCCTACTTCTTTCTTTACAAAAGTCATTTCTACCCATATTTTCAACTAAGCTAAACTTAAGATTATAACTGAAAAAACTATAACAAACGACGACGACCCAACTCGATCCACGACCTCATCCCACTGGTGATTAATTAGCATTCCTGGCACCATCGACTTTCACCCATTCATAACGCCCCGGGAGAGGCTTGTCGTTCACAGGGTCAAAGTTGTACCTGCAAAACATTTTGAAACAAATAATATTAGCTAAACACAGAAACAGATCCATGTACACTGTTATTGCTATGATACCATTTTGTAATCGCAAAACACTTAGTAATAAATTTCAAAAAATCGGCAATAAAGTGTCTGATGGTAAACACACCCAGACCCATTTGACTTTGACCCGATAGAGCATATAATAATAGTTATCGTTATTGCGATAATGGTTTTTTATGATCATTATTAACACAAAAATATTGATAAAAGTTTTATAAACCCGACTAAAAAGCGTTCACTGGTCAACCAGTCTGGCCCTTTAGACTTTGACCATGTAAAATGTAAGAAAGAATAATACATAGTAGTTGCAATAATGCTATTTTATAACCATCATTAACGAAAAAAAAAAAAGTTAATAATTTTACCAAATCGATTAAAAAGTGTTTGCTGGTCAACCCAGTCCGACCCGTTTGACTACGACCCATACTAAAAGAACCTCTATTTCGACCCAAATATGCTTTGGCCCGTTACCCAACCCACATGTAGGATTATGTAATCATATTGGACAAGTAAAGAATATATACTTTTCAATAAATAGTTCTTGCTGCTTCTTTTCTGGCTCGGTGAACATAGCATCCAGTTCAACTGTTAATGGGATGACCCTCGGTGCAGAAGTTTGAACTCGGTAATTGGCATTATTAGAATAAGCCCTTTTTGTAGACGAACCAGGAGTAGTTACAGTGTCGGGATCCCTAATCAGATTGCTCGGTGTAGTCTCGCGAGTGCTCCTGTCACAACAATAATTAACACTGATTTAATTAGAACTAACAATTAATCAATAATTAACAAGTTGCAACATCTACACCTAATTACATAAAAGTAAAAGTGCACTTAAGATGACTTAAAATAAGATTCTTGATTGGGCCCCAAGGGTCCTACAAGTCTTAAATTATATACAAGAAATTATGATCCCAATATCAAATTAACCAAACATAATTTTACATGATTGATGTAATTCAAAGGTATCCAATGAAATGATGTCATTAAATTGGTTAATTTGGTATTTATTTCTTGAGTTTTAATTTCAAGAAAGTCAAACAAACACAAAAGTCAAAAGAGCATTCAAGAACCATGATCAAAGTAAAGACTAAATATGTAAATTCTATTTCAAGAACCACATATATGAACAAGGGTTTAATTTGTAATATTATTGGAATTTAGATATTAACATTCAAGATTAAAAAAAGATTTGAGTTTACCACATATATGTACAAAGGTTTAATTTGTAAGATGATTAGCAATTGAATATTAACATTAACGATTAAAGAAAAATGAATTCTTTATGTGAAAGTTGGAACCTTTTTCAAAATTTGGGTAAAATATTGATTAAAAAAAAGTTTTTTTTTTTTTTTTAATTATTGCAGACTGAAACAACCAACGAGTGACGGTGGGCAGAAAAAGCCCTTTTGGAAGAGGCTTTTACAGAGAAAGATGAATATACTCCTCAGATATCAGAATTCAGAAATGAAGAACCTCACTTTTATTAATGCAATCATTATTCATTTCAAAACAAAGATTTAATCCAAACCAGCTGACAGATTCAAGATCCTCACCACTTTTAACCAAAAGTGGCATAATTAATAATAAACATAATAAAAATTAAAATCAAATCATTGATTTCAATTTGGAAAAGAGTTCAAATTAAAATCTTTTCTGTTAAGAAATTAATATTAAAAAATAATTATGTTACAAAATTGATATGAAAAAAAAGTGATCAAAATTAAAACCAAATCACGGATCGCAAATTGGAAAAAAGTTCAAATTAAAATCTTTAGGTTAAGAAATTAATATGAAAAAAAAAAATCTTTTATGTTAACAGTTTACAATTTAATATGTAAAAAAAAAATTCATTTATTTTGTTAAAAAATTAATACGCAAGAAAACAATCTTTTTGGTTAAGAAATTAAAATGAAAACAAAAATCCCAGAAAAAATAAGCAAAAAATTCAAAAAACCCCCAAAAATTGAATCAAAATTGGGGAAGAACACCAAAAAAGCCCTAATTCATAAAATTGAATCAATCAAAGCAAAATTAACAAAAAACAATAACAATCCTCACCTTCCCATAGCTTCAATTTCCATCACGTTCTCTCCAAATGACCCATCACCATCAATTCCCAAATCATCAGAAACCCTAATCGGACTCTCATCACCAACACTCACCATTTTCCGACCCGACCCGGACGAATTTCCAGAATTACCCTTAACCCCAGCCGAATTAGCACCTTTTCTACACCCCTTATTCGATTTGGCCGGGACCCGTTTCGGGTCAGCCGGCTTAAAGAGCCGGCGGCTTCGGAGCTGAATGTAGGAGCCGGTGGCTTGCCTGAGAGCCAAGGTCCTGGCGCGTGTACGGACACCGCCGTCGATCAAAGAAACCTGGTTGGTGGGTTTTGAGTTCCGGTTGATGTATTTGCCCATTTTTGTTTTCTGGGTGTTATTATTTTGGTGATTTGTAGGTGGGTTTATTTATGGCCGGAAGATCATCGCCGGCGGTGGCGACGGTTTACAGGTGAAAAAGAGAGAGAAAGAATTGAAGAAGAAAAAGCGAGAATTTGGGGAAAAAGATGATTCGATGGTTTCAAGCTTAATTTATTGGGAATGGGGACCATGAGGAGAATATGCATATATAGGCATAAATTTTAATGTGGAGGATAAATGATAATAATAACTGGGGTGGCGGATTGACGGGTTGAATTTAAAAGATTTGATATGGTTCGTGGTTTATGTTAACGGTAATGGGGTGGATGTACGATTCATGGATCTTGAGATTTGATCAGGATGTAATTAGGGTCGTGTAAGTTGAATGAGATTTGGCGGGTTGAATTTTCAAAATCTGATATGGTACATGTTTTTTCTGTAACGGCTATGGGGTATGTATGATTCATGTACTTTAAGTTTTAATTGGGGCGTAATTAAGGTCGTGTACGTGCGTGGTGATCAGCGAATCAAGTATTGAATGATTCCAACGGTGATAAATGGTGTGGTGTCTTATATTAAATGGGTCGACGAGTTCGTAATAAATGGTTGGTTGACGGGTTGAAGTTATAATTTTTTTTGAATTTTAGTTATATGTTGGTTGATGGGACGAGTTGTTTCATTAAGCGGGTTAAATTATTTTAACAGTTCAACTTGAAAAATATATATCAAATTAATGTATAAAATAATTCGTTGTTTTTATTTAATCAAGTTAAATGGATTTTTGTTATTGGGTTAATGGTAAGGTTGCCAATTTATGGCACAGAACTGTTAACATGGCACAACACGAAACGACATGGATTTTAACATGTTTCGTGTCTTAAACATGTTGAACTATTTAAGATATGTTTAAATTTGTGTCCTAACAGGTTAAAGACATGTTAACCTTTTAGCAATCCTTGTACATTTTTAATTTTAACAAAATATATAAATAGATATGCACTCCCAAAAGCCCAAAACCTAAAGTCATACTTACATACGACATTTCACTCATGCATGTCATAACCCGATATTATATTTTTAATGGATGTTATAATTTGTTTCTATAGTTTTTGATTCAAGTATGTTATGGATTTGTGATTTTTTGTTTTAATATGTTATGGAATGCGTATTAATTAACATTTTTAGGCTCATTTTGAAAAATTTTGTTTCATCAGACATGTATTATTTGTTCTGCCTTTAAACAGGTCCCTTAATAGGTCTTAAAATGTTAACGTATTACTAAATAGATCCGTGTTCGTGTTTAGTATCATATATCACTGTGTCTTATCGTGTCGTGTTAGACATGTTAACGGGTTGAATTTTGTAATATCTTATATGGTTCATGTTTTTTCTTAACGACAATGACACGTATATACAATTAATGTACGTTAAATATTAATCAGAACGTATCAGGATCATGTAAATTGGATGTTGTCTATATAACTTATTTATCTAAAGGATTTTGTGAGTGGTTGGTTGAATTTATAAAATATGATGTGATTCGTGTATTTTCTTCAACGATAATGGGAATATACGATTCTTGTACGTTCAGTTTTAATTGGGACGTAATTAGGATTGTGTAAATTAAATGTCGTTTGTATATAACTTATTAATGTAAAGGATTCATGCGTGTTGATTAACGAATCAAGGATTTAATGATTTGAATAGTTACATATGGAGTGGCGCCATGTATTAAATTGGTCGATGGGTACATAATAAATAGCTGGATAATGGGTTGAACTTATAAAGATGTTTCGAAAATTAATTACAAGCGGATTGATTGGTCTAGATGTTTTATTAAACAAGTAAAATTGATCAAGCTGGACAGGATTAAACAATTTAAACAGTATAACTTGAAAAATACATCTCAAATTTAATTTACAAAATAGCTCTATGTTTTTATTTAGTCTAAGTTAATGAATATAGGTTATTGGATTGGCGGATTGAATTTTTTAACATATGATATCGTTTATTTTTTTTCTTAACGTTACTAGGCGTATATGTGATTCATGTACATTAAAATTTAATCAGGACAAAATTAGGATCATGTAAACTGAATGTGCTTTGTATAACTTCTCTATCTAAAGAATTCATGAGTGGCGGTTGAATTTATACAATCTGATACGATTCATGTGTTTTTTCCTAACAGTAACGGGGGGATATGTACGAATCATGTACGTCATATTTTAAACGAGACGTAATTAGGATCTTCTAACTTGAATACGGTATGTATGACCTATTTATTTAAAGGATTCGTGAGTGGTGATATACTAATCAAGTATTGAATGATTTGAACGGTTATAAGTGGAGTGTAGTGTTGTATTTAATAGGTTGACAAGTTTGTAATAAGGCTTGTTGATGGGTTGCACTTATAAAATACCTTCTATTTTAGTTTTAAATATGTTGATGGTTCGACTTGTTTTTTTAAATGGATTTAGTTGATTATCCTAGACATAATTAAGCAGTTTAAACATTACAACTTAAAAAATACACCTCAAATTTATTTACAAAAATAATGCTATGATTTAATTAAGACAAAATTACAAGTTTTGTCCTTTAAACATAATCAATTTATGGTTTGGGTCCTTTAAAAAGTTTACTTTCACTTATTGTCCTTTAAATGACAAATTGTTTCGTCTTTTAACCTTTACACTAACGACCATCCAAAAACTCGGTTAAGTATGACATGTGCCATACATGTTATGGGAATAATTGTAACTCTAATATATCCTTAAATTTTAAAAAATATATATATAATAATTAACTTAAAACAAAACAAAAAAAATGCATTTTCAATCTTTCTCTTATTGTCTGTCTGCAACTTCATCCTCTCTTTCTTCTTTCTAGCTCTAAACCACCACCACAACTACCACACCATTTCCATCGCACCACCGACGCAGCACCACACCACCACAAAAACTCCTTTAATTACTAACCCCTTAACCCGATCTCAGTTCATCCCTCTTTTTCACAAATTCCATTTAATCGATAGGATCCATAAATCATATGGTTGATTCTGTACAGACTGGCGGAGTGAGATGGTGACCGGTGGTTTCTCAGGGAACTAGGGAACGGATATGTAGCGGAAAGTGACACAGGCCCGATGACGGCATCAATGCAACACGCTAGGGTCGACATCTCTACCCCGATGATCTGACAACAAAGCTCGTGGTTGGATTTTAATGACGATAGTCGGTTTTTTTGTTGAAGAAAAGTAGGGTTTTAGGTGTTTGGGGGAGCTTTGTAGCGAGGATGGTGGTGTTGGCGGAGTGTGGTGGCAACGGCCGTGGGTTACGGTAGTGGTGGTGGCGGTGGCTGTGAGTTGCGGTAATGGTTTGTGCATATGACGATGATGGTCACCGGAAGTCAAAGCGGTGGTGGTAGCTTAATTGTTAGTGGTGGCCCATGGTTTTGTTTTTTGTGGTGGCCGGTGGTTCCATTGCTGGTGGCTGGCTGAAGGTTAGGGTTTGGGAGAAAAAAAGGTGTAAATAAGATGATAAATTTAATAGATTTTTTGTAATTAAAAAGTAAAATGACTTTAATGCCCTCAAATGTCTAACATACGACCGTATATAACTGAGTTTTTAGACGGTCATTAATGTAAAGGACGAAAAACGAGATAATTTGTCATTTAAAGAACAATAATTGAAAGTAAACTTTTCAAAGGATCCAAACCATAAATTGACTATGTTTAAAGGATAAAATTTGTAATTATGTCTTTAATTAATCAAGTTAATGGTTTTTGGTTAATGAATTTGCTGTTTGAATTTATAAAACATGATAACATTCATGGTTTCCTTTAACGATAATGGATGATTCATGCATGTTAATTTTAGTTGTGGTGTAATTTGGATCCTCTAAATTGAATATATTTATCTAAAGGATACTCATTCCCCTTAAGTTTTAATTACTTTACCATTTTTTGTTTTATTTTATTTTTTTATCTTTTTATTAACCCACCCACCCCCGCCCCCACCCCCATCTAACATTGTTTTCAATTTATTGTATACATTTAAATTATTAAATAAAAAATTATAAAGTTTTAATTTTTATTTCTCTCTCCTTCTATTTACTGTTCTTAATCATAATAAATATATATATATATATATATATATATATATATACACACGTATGTGTGTAACTGATACTTATATTGACACTTTTAAAAATAAAAAAGTATTAATAATATTTAAAATATTACTAATAATAAATATAAATTAACAAAAACAATTTAATAATTTTATTTTGATATACTAAATGGAGGCTATTAAATTAAAAAAAAGGTTAAAGGAACTACTATGTTAATACTTAATTAATTTTAAGGAAAAATGGTAATTAATTTGATAAGTACGGCCCGTCAGGGGTGTGTGGGTGGGGTATGTACAATCAGTAAAACTAGTATGAATGGGGTGGGGTGGGGGCACAATCAGTAAAAATAGTATGAGAGCATTCTCATCCTATTCTCTATAAATATGTGAGATAAGTTTGTAAATTATATGGTGGGGTGATGAGTGGTTGTGAGTGTAAATTATAGGGTGGGGAGAGAAATGTAGTGATTTTTTGTAAATTTGGGGAAACATTTGGGGAAACATTGTTTTCCCTATTTATTTTTTAATATTTGTTGGATTGGTTGTGAGTAGAGGAGAGAGAAAACTGTAATGATAAATGTATAAAAAATACTATTTAATTAAGCATGAGAGAGAAATGTAGTGTTTTTTAGTGTAATTATAGGGATAGAGATGGGGAACGGATTGAGAATGCTCTGAGTGGAGGTATGCTTAGCAACACTTTAAAATATTTGTTAGTGGTAATCTACTAATCAAGTATTTAATGATTTGAAAGACTATAAGTGGAATGACGTTTTGCATTAAATGGGTTGACAAGCTTGTAATAAATGGTTTGTTGGCGGGTTAAACTTATAAAATTATTTTGTATTTTAATTTTAGTTGAGTTGATGAGTTGAAATGTTTAAATGGTTAAAAGCATATGTGCTGCTAAACATACTCCATTCTATCCCATCCTTATTAAACATGCCCTCTCCCTCAAGTTTCATATTTATACAATTCAAATTTTTTATTTTTATTTTTTTTGTCATTTGGTTATCTTTTATTATTATTATTTTCAAAACACATTTTTAAGAATATTTGTTAATATTTAAAAAAAATCTGTTTTTTTAGATTGGAAAAAAACATTTTTTCTTATTTTAAATAAATATTTTTTGATAATTTAATAACACACTTTTTTTATAATTGTTTTAATTGATTAAAGGGTGTTTTTTAATAGTTTTTGGAGCTTGATTGCAGTTTTTAAAACAAATTTCTTAATATTTGTTAATAAATAAATATAAATAGTGTATTTACATAATAAATTGCACAAATTTCATGTTATAAAATGGAAAAAAATGTTAGAGAGGAGTAACATGTCAAATAAAACTGTTAAATGTTTTGAAAGTTTAGAGGAAATGAGAGGGGTACATTTGGCCTGACCCTAAAAGGATTCACATTGAAATCCCTATATAATCTTCAACCATGTAACTTAAGGTAAACTTTATCAAATTTTGCACTCCATCCGATTATCTAAAATGTGGTATTGATATATTGATTTAATAGAAATACTATATATATATATATACAGACTCCATCTATTCATTACATATATATTTTGCGAGTAGAATAGAGATAAAATATAATGAAAATATAAATATGTATTATGTTATTAAATAGAGATATCCGAGGAATCATATGTAGAGGTTATTTTAAAAATGAACAAATTTTATGAATAAATGTGTTTTTTAGTTCTATAATACGGATAAGATAAGGATTTCGGTGTGAATGCTCTAACTTGGACACAATTTATAATATTTATTAAAAGGATAGTTGGGGTTTCCGTTCCCAAACATTAACTACACATATTTTAGTGTGTGTGTATGCATACAGGGATGGTTCGTGTGAGAAGTCAATCGACGTATACATAGACATTTTAGTGTGTTTATATCTGTGTGTATATACATTTTATATTCTTTATTATTATTTTTGTTTAAAAAGCAATCAATAATGATGTTGTATTTTAGCTTAAATACCATAAATTTAAAAATTTTCTTACGTGAGCATATGATTTCCTATTTATTTTAGGGATAATAAAGACTATAAAATGTTCAGATAAAATAAATTACGTACAAAAAATTTTCATGAACAACATATACAAACGAACATGAACGGACATTCATGAATACATTACCGAACGTTCACGAAACAATTGAACGAGCGGGGCATGCTCATGTTCGTTTGTTTAACTAAGCGAATAAAATTTCTTGTTCATGTTCGTTCATTTATTAAATGAACGAACATAAACGAACTTTCCGCCATATGGTTCACAAATTGTTCGTTGGACGTTTGGTTCGTTTACAACCCTAGATAAGATAAGTAAGAGCATAATTTTTTAATCAAATTAAATTACCTTTTTTTATATTAATGTGCCTCAAAATTTCATTAATTACAATAAATGCACCATTATTTTAATCATTGATTAATAATCTAATGATTGAGATCTCTTCATATGAACTTAATTATATATATAGGAGATGTGTATATTAAAAACTCTTTTAAGTTGAGAAAACTCATAAAAACCCTATAGAACATCATTTTTTTAAACATATGTAATATATGTTGTTACATTTAATACAAAACATCAAAAAATATAAAAAAATTGTCTCGTATTTTTCATTACACTTTCTTTTTTTACTTTTAAACATATTTTAGGAGGGAGAATGTAATTTAACTTTACATTTTTATTAACTTTAATTGTGTACCTGTAGATTCAACTTCAATTATAAACATGTAGTTGAGAATGAGTTTGTCTAGAATATTAACAATATTATCCATATATGTTTGATAATGTAAATTAACAATATTAACAAATTATGTGATTGAGTATGGAAATGATAATTGTTGAGATCTCTCCTCACACACACACACACACAAATATATATATATATATATATATATATATATATATATATATATATATATATATATATATATATTTAAGATTGAGATCATGTGAGAATCATTTTAAAATTGAGAATTTTGAGAACAATTTTGGACCATAAAAACAACCCTTTTTTAAGAAAAATAAAAACATATATAAAACAAAAAAGAAAACTTGAAAATAAAAAAAGTAAAAAAAACAAAAATTTTTATCTTTCATCCCGGTTTCATAAAAAAATAAAAAAATATCGGTTTAACAAAATTATACATATATGTATAATACTTGTTTTTTTTTTAATTTTATACGTTTTATTCTTTATACGCAAATGTATAATTAAGATAAATAATGTACATATGTGTACATTATGTTAATCGAGATTTAATTAATATATACATATGTGTATAATTAGTTTTTTTATGAAACCGAGATTAAAAATAAAGAGTTTTAGTTTTTTTACTTTTTTAAAGTTTTCGTTTATTTTTTGTTTTATAATTTTTTTAGTATTTTTATAATGAGTTATGGCCCCAAATGATTCTCAAAGTTTTTAATTTCAAAATTTTCTTAGGATCATCATCATCATCAGTAAATCCCACCAATAGCAAAGCTATGGTAGGGTCTGAGGAGTGTAAGATGTAGACATCCTTACCTCTACCCTTAATTTAGGAATAGAGAGGTTGCTTCCGGTGAGACCCTCGGCTGGATAGTAGTTTTGTATCAAGCCTTGGGCATAAGACACATAGCGCTCAACCATCGGGACACCGCCGATTGGTGCATGTACCCTTGTCTTTTGGCAATCAATGCCACCACATGATGCCTGATTAACCTTCCACCACTTTTAACGTTATTTTCACGAGATTAGTAAGATAACGTCAAAATTAGTGCAATTTCACTTTTTCCCACCCGAGGGTTCACACATATACACATTATATGCGCGCACCGCAAGCAGACACTATACATACATACATACATACACACACACAAACAAACACACACACACACAAATATATATATATATATATATATATATATATATATATATATATATATATATATATATATATATATATATATATATAAGAAAGTGAATATGTGTAACATCCTACTTTTGATAATACTAAATAAAAGAATTGTGTTTGTTTAAAAGTGTGTTAATATTTAATTAAGTTAAATAAAATAAAGAGTATGAACTTGGTTAATGAAAGATGGGATAAGGGATGGTGATTGGCCTTAGGTTCATGAGCTTAAGAGAGTATAAATACTCCTTAAACCTCCCTAAAACCCTAAAACCGTCATTCTTATCTCCTAGCCTCCTACACACTAAAAAACACACACAAACACTCCTTGATATTTCGGCCGAGGTAAAAGACCAAGAACCGAGCCTAGCTCGTGAAAGATCTTGGTTATATAAGCAAGATACGAGTCTAGAGTTGCATAGTGAAGCCAACCCGTAGCCTAAAAACGTCAAAAAAGGTACGTTTTATGTATAAAGGTTGTGTTTTAAGGAACGGTTTGCCCTAAAACTTGGTACAAAGGCTAATCGGGTATTGTAATACCATAAAAATGTAAACTTGATGTTTAAAATGGACTGAATGAACTCGTTTGTAGATACGGTTCACTTAGAAACTCTAGATCTAGCTTAAATACGTTTAAAACCAATAAAGGTTCAAGCTTTATGGATAAACAAACTAGATCTTAGTAAAAAATGGAAATGGAAATGCTTAAAAGGTGATATAATACTATGATAGGAGATTGGATATTAATATATATATATATATAGTAATAATGATAATAAAGATATTGATGACCTACATTGGGTGTATTTGAATGGGACGGGCATTCGAATACAAACATTCCCATGATTCATCGTTCGAAAAGAAAGAAAGGAAAGGAAGAAAGGCCAAAAAGAAGAAAATACAAGTTTAAATCGAATATAATTTCCTTCCATTTGAATACAATGGGCCATTCGCATAATATGGTTCATTCGAATACAAGGGTATTCGAATAGAGTGGCCATTCGAATACAATGGTTCACTCGAATACAGGGTATTCGAATATAAGGGCATTCGAATAGAGTGGCCCATTCGTATACAATGGTTCATTCGAATACAAGGGTATTCGATTACAATGGCTCATTCTAATACAAAGGGTATTCGAATACAAGGGGACCATTCAAATACATGTGTATTCAAATACAAGGGGATTCGAATACAAGCCCTATTCGAATAAACCAGCCTTAAACAGTTCCGATGAAACTTAAATAAGGTGTTTAGGGTTAGTTAATTGATACATATAATTGATATACAGTTAGCCGAGCCCAGTTAAAGAAAGGAATCACTATTAACTCAGAAACAAATAGGAGACATGTGAGTTTCTAGCCCCTTTCCTTGTTAAGTTTTCGGGGCTGTGTGCATACTCGATGTGAATGTTAATACACTTACCTTAAGTGGTAAGTGTATGTCATAATGATTGATGTGATGTTTATAGTTATGATATGAATGAATGCTTGTTGGTACGTGAACGATATTAAGATATTGCACGTACTGTCAAGTGGAATAATGTGTTGTAAGAATGGAAGGAGTATGTAAAAGAAAGTGTGTATGAATATTATATGTATGCTAATGCAAATACTGAAAGCATGAATGATAGTTGCTATATTAAAGGTAAGGGTTGCTATATTAAAGGTAAGGAAAGGTAGAGTATGGTTGTATGGTAGAAAAGGGAACTGGGCCCTAATAATACTAGAGGCAAGAGGGAACCGAACCCTAATAATTTTCGAGGCAAGAGGGAACCGGACCCTAATAATACTTGTGGTAAGAGGGAACCGAACCCTAATAATATTCGAGGCAAGAGGGAACCGGGCCCTAATAATACATGAGGAAAGTAGGCGTAATGCTCTTTAAAACGTAAGGTATGAATATGTAAGAAAGAAAGTATAGTAGGTATATAAAAAGAAAGTATGAAAGTATAAAATATGAATGAAAGTAAGTATGTGTATATGTAAGAATGATGTATATGTACCTTCGAATACGTATAAGTAAGTTAATAAACGTATTGTATGATTAACTAGAACTCACTCAACGTAGCTGACTTTTATTATGCACGCAGGTGAGTAGAATGAGGCAGTTCACTTGACGTGGACACATGGCACGGAATTGAAGACACTGGCATCTCAAGGAAAAATGTTATGATGATTTAAAGACTTATGTTTTACCTTAAAAAAAACAAAAAGATGTTTATTTAAGACAAGATTTGAATGTTATGTAATATATATATGGTTGAAGTTTTAATTCCATGCAAGTTTTAACTAACTCTGATATTTAGAACTGTGTTTATGAGTAAATCCAACCCCAATGTAGGGCACCGGGACCGGGGCCTTACAAGTTGGTATCAAAGCATAAGTTCGAGAGAATTAAGCATCCTACATGCTTAGACTCGAACAGAGAATGAGACCTAAGTAAGAAAAGAAAGAAGATGCCAGTCCCAGAATGCCATGTATCACTTAAGCAAGCTAAGTAAAGGTAAAGTATATGATTAATTCATGTGTAATGTGAGAATGTGCAAGTAAGATAGCTTAACTGCTAGAGATAGAAGTATATGATTACTTGAATTGTTTGATTGTTTAACTGTTTAAGTAGAACTAGCACAAGTGGACTCACAAAGGGAAGTGTATAGGACACGGAAAGTAACGTGATAAGCTAATCATAACTGGCCATTGTTATTACCTGTTAGCCTTACTATCTTTGTACTAAATAGTTCCTTGAGTGATGATGTTTGTGTTTCCCTATAGGATACGACTGGCTGGAGCAAGGAAAGTTATTGGTCAAGGAGGTCGAACTGGACGTCGTGGCAGGCCAGGTATTATCCGAGAACAAATTGTTAACTCAGGAGAAGAAAGAAGTGAAACTCTATGTGGGCCAAGCAACAATGGAGGGTATCAACTATATCCTGTTGTTCAAGGCAACCATTGCTCAAGCTGTAGCTGCTGCAGTGAAGAACCTGCAACCTGAAAAGTCTGTTGGAAGCCATGTGAGGATCGCTGAGAGGGAACGGGATGACAGTAAGAAATCTGATGATGAGGAAGGCGATTCGAGTGAAGTTCGATCTGCAAAGGTTGATGAGAGGAAGAGAGGCCGAGGTAGGTGTAACTATAAGTCGTTCAAAGGTTGCGACCCACCGAACTTGACTGGTTTGGGGGATGCAATCGCTACTCTCCAATGGATAATCGCCATGGACAAGGTTATCCGAATTAGCGAGTGCCGTCCCGACCAAGCAGTGGGTTATGCCACCCAATCGTTCGGAGATGAAACTATGTATTGGTGAGATTCGGTGGAGCAGAGAAAGACTCGAGAAGAAGTTAAGTCTATGAGATGGGATGAACTGAAAGAGTTGGTGATGAAGCGATTCTGTGCTGATGCTGAAGTCGAAAGGGTTGAAATGAAGTTTCTAAGTTTAAAGGCGGGTAAAATGACATACTGCGAGTACACTACTGAATTCAACCACATGTCTAGGTTGGTACCTGATATGGTTAACACTGAAGATAAGAGGATCAAGTGTTACATAAGAGGACTGCCGCAAAATTTCCACACGTTAGTTAAGGCAAATAAACCTGCTACGTTCGACTCTGCGGTGGAAATCGCTGAGACGGTTTATGATGACTGTGGAAGATGTTGTGGTGGTGGATGAAAAGAAGGATAAGAAATGGGTCAATCTTGCTAAACGACCTGGTACTCAGTTGTGGAACTCTAGGGATAAGAGACAGAAAGTGTGGGAGAAGAAGTCGTGCAAGATTTGCGGTAAGATGCACGGTGGTGAGTGTAGGTGGGGTATTGGTTCTGATACATGTCATAAGTGCGGGAAAATCCATGCCGGGGAGTGCAGAGTTGGATCAAATGCCTGTTATAAGTGCGGAAAGGTGGGGCATTATGCTCATGAGTGTAACGCAAAGCCTGCGTGTTACAAATGCGGCAAGACAGGTCACATGTCAAGGGAGTGCACCGATGGTGGAGCTGGAGGAAGTGGAAGGAAGGATGCTGAGCAAGCTAGGCCGAGGACCAGAGTCTACATGCTGACTCAGGAGCAATCCAAGCAAATTCCAGATGTGGTTACATGTACGTTTCTAGTAAATGGTATTTTTGCTTCTGTACTGTTTGATTTAGGTGCGAATAGAAGTTTTATAGCTACGACATTCAGTAAATTAGCTAAAATGAAATGTTTCCGAGTTCCTGAAACCTTTACGGTAGAAACTGCTAGTGAAACTACAGTTACGCATAATGAGAATGGTTAAGGATTGTAAGATAGAGTTAGAGGGACGTGAGTTCCTTGTTACCCTGTGTGTTCACTAGTACAAAATCGGGCTTCGGTGACACACAAAAATCGTCACCGTAGGTAGTTAGTGACGATTTTTTTCTGCTAAATATGTCACCAAAGGTCGCGCCGTTGTAGATGTTGTTTGGTGACACACAAAAAATCGTCAATGTATCATATAAAAATCAGTCACCGTAGAGTAGAGGTGTCACTATAGACAAGTGATTTTTGTTTCAATTTTATCAAATAATGTCAATATAAACCCTTTTCAGTGACACATGTTTTTTTTGTTAGTGGCAATATATCAACAATTGGTCACATGAAATTTTTTTTCAATGTGACGTTTTGCTTGAAATTTGTCACATTACACTATGTTCAGTGTGACTATTGGTTGGTATTTGATCACAATTAGAAACCAAGTTGTTAATCTAAGTTGTGACTTTTACATACCTTCTATTGACAAAATAAAAAATGCAAATGTGACCGAAAACGTTTAATATAAACTTGTCTTATTTTAAGTGTCACTGTTGTGTATTCTTTAGTCACACTAACTTTGAATTTTTCTTTTTACATTTCCATTTAGTGACATATATTATGTAGTTACATGACCCTAACACACTTGTTGTCACACTATTATTAAATAAATGTGAGATTTTATGTATTTTAGTGACAAATAATTTTGAACAGTGTGACTGTATGTAGTTAGTTATCACACAATTGTTAATCTAAGTTGTGACTATTACATACCTTCTAGTGACATAACACAAATGAAAATGTGACCTGAAACATTTAATATCAACTTGTCTTATTTTAAGTGTCACTGTTGTGTATCATTTAGTCACACTAACTTTGAAAATTTCTTGTTACATTTTCATTTAGTGACATATATTACATAGTTACATGACCCTAACACACTTGTTGTAACACTATTATTAAATAAATGTGAGTTTTTATGTATTTTAGTGACAAATAATTTTGAACAGTGTGACTGTATGTAGTTAGTTATCACACAACTGTTAATCTAAGTTGTGACTATTACATACCTTCTAGTGACATCTCTTATTTTAAGTGTCACTGTTGTGTATCCTTCAGTGACACTATCTTTGAATATTTGTTGTTACATTTTCCTTTAGTGACATATATTACGTAGTTACGTGACCCTATAACATACTTGTAGTCACAGTCTTTTCTAAACACTGTGACTGTTTATGGGATGCAGACACAAATATATATGTAGGCGTTGATTATATGTAGTTAGTTATCACACAACTGTTAACACAAAATTACCAATACATACCTTTTAATGACACTATCTTTAATGAATGTGACCATATGTATATGTTAGACACAAATCATTTAGTAAAATGTGACTATATATAGTTTATGATCACCCAAATGTAACCTTTTATTGACATATGATAATTTAAAATGTGACCAAAAATGAATTATAATCACATGAATTTGATTGCAAATCACATTTAGTAATATTTGCGAAATAAGTTTAATAATGAAGAATATATAAATGAAACGATATAAAAATATCATTAAAATAAAATGAAATTCTTCTACATATATACAAATTTTTAAACGGGAGTAATTACAAATATGCATCCTAATCTACCGACCTCAAACTTTCTCATAAACTCGTCAAATTGTTTTTGCCTCATTTCTTCATTTTCCTTAAGTTCTTTTTCCATTTGTTCCATTCGTTGCACTCGGTCTTCCAACTCGTTTCTTGACTTCCTTTCATTTTCTAGTTCTTTTTTCATTTTGGCTCTAACTTTTTGAACCTATAATTGTTAAAATATTAGCATCATAAATAGTAAAGGGTTAATGTGAGGCGAAACCTCAAAGCCAAGTTGGGGTGTTCAAGGTCCTGTTTTCGCGGTTTTTCGTCAAACCATAAACCAAACCATTGGTAACGGTTTTTGATTTATGTAAATCAAAACCAAATCGTATAACTTTTAAACCGAACCAAACCAAACCAAGCATATATAAAATAATTAACTAATATATTACCCGAAAACGAGCAAACATACGAGCGACTACATTCTTTGGCACCACAATGAATGTAGCCCAAGGTTTATCATAGTGCTCGATTAGTATTTTTATGATATTCTTATGATCTCATGATTCGCAAACCTATAATATTGAAATAACCAAGTAAGTATATTTGTAACATAAGTAATGAAAATGTTAAACTAAAAACATACTTCCCAGAGGTATCCCAAGGCACGATAGATGGCGTGTCTCCCACAAGTATACATTTGTAGACCATCGACATCGTCACTACCAACACCATCCCCATGTGATCCAGCAAGTGATGCCCCACCACGATGGTTTTCACCCTTCCTAGGTACCATGGTACGTCCACGCATAGCACGACGACTATCACGCACAATCACATTAGATATAATGTATACATAAACACAAACTTGAATCGATGACTTGTTGGTGATAATAATCAATGTCAACTGTAATAAAAAGTCCTAACATGTATCCACGCATCGTATCATGGCAAATCAACCAAACATTCATCATACAACTTAACTTATGATCACTTAGTTCACGAGACAGATTATAGCATGTACGAACTGAATTTATTCACTAAGAAAAGATTGAGTATAAATTCTACAAAATTTACCACAGTAGAATATATGAATTAAGTTTCTCAAACAATTTTTATTATATTTTTCTCATGCATTCAAAATTCAAAATAATATAACCATTACAGATATGTACCAACAGTTCAGCAGATTGCACAACAAACACTTGTTTAATGGTTCTATCAACTCATTTATCCAACTTGCGCAAGACCAATTGGGTTGTATCAAAACCCATAATACTAATTTGCAGAACTGGAACCAACCCGTTTGGTTTTGTCATTAGGGAGTTATGGGGTCGGAAAGACAGACCATAATATAACTCCCCCAATCAGCTTTGACCAGTGTTTTTGTAAAATCATAAAAACTATTCAAAACTCGTCCAAAAATTACAAACTTTACCTTTCTGGAAACTAGACTCATAGTTCTATATCCTAGAATCAGCAATAGTTCTATAATCATCGTTTAAAATCAAGTTACATACTAATAAATAAACAAAAATGAATCTGTTAGCAAACTGTTGTCATCAAAACTCAAACCCTAACATATTTATGACATCTCTAGGGTTCTAATTCATCAATTAACCTTTTAGCGATGAAAGAAGATGTACTAAGCTTCAATTACAAATGAAATACATATCTTTTTAGCGATGAAAGAAGACGCACTAAGCTTCAGTTACAAGAAATAACAATTAAAATTGAAAATCCCCAAACTTGGTTCTTCACACTCAACACGAATCCGACAAAAATCGAGATAGAATTGATGGAAACTGACACCACACGTGAATTCCTCTCGAAAAAATAATAATATTAGAGCCCGGAATCAAAGGATTTGTTTAAGAATTGAGTGGGCTAGAGAATTAAGGATGAAGGATTATGGTGGGTTGATGTGTTGAATAACACACTTATATTTCCTTACAATTTTATAATGTTTTAATGATTAAATATCAAATTAATGTAAGTTTAGGGGGTTACGTGCAAAGTTTTACAAAGTTGAAATGTTTTGTGTAGGTTATGGAAAGATGTGGAAAAAAAGGCAAGAAAAAGAGAACTTGGAGGGTTTAAGTGTCAAAGTTTCAAAGTTTAATCAAGGCCCGACCCAAGCCCACATCTTAAAAGCCTTATATTATATTATGATAATAACAAGTATAACCAGCCATTAAGATCATCATAATCCCGAAATACACAGCCAAGAACCCTAAACCCTAATTCTGCGATCGGAAGTCAGCCGCTGGCCGGAAAAAGAAAGAAAAAAGGGAAGCGGTTGGCGGCTGGTGGTCTTGGACGGCTGGAGAAGGAAGAGGAGTCTTGGGGCAGCAGCTAGGGGCTTCAAACAATCACAAATCTCAGCCATAAACCTTGAGCATACATCTTTAAACTTTAATTATTGTTCAAGAACCCTAAATCTATTGATTTGGTCTTTTGATTTGAATTGGTTTGCAATTGTTTGATAGTTTGTCCTGCTATTGATTGAGTTTGGATCTTGAATGAGTTTTATTATGTTTATGATGATGTTTATGGTGTTTTTCTTGAGTATGCATGGCTGTCCAAAATCAATGTTAGGCTAATCTTGCTTGTTCTACCTAGGATAGATGATTGTTGAATGGTTTTAACTTGTTTAATGGATTGTTAATGTTCAAGACTTAAATTATTGATGTAAAGTTTAACTAAACCATGAATTAGATTGTGTGTGATGACTGTGTTTTATTTGTTATTACTTATATCCTCTTGCATTAGTTAATTGAATCGGTTTTGATTAATTGATTGCTTGTTAAGCTCTTTACTTGGTGTTTTGGGTTTATTTGCGGGAAGTACAACCGTAGGGATAAGTGGGTAATATATCATCTAAAATCAGTTAAAATACACCTTCTTTGAGACCGAGAGGTGATAAGAAGTAATACTGTCTCATTGCTTTTACTTGTTAGAATTAAGACCGCGCGAGAGCGGGTTTTTGTCTTGTCAAGTTTGAGTGTTTATGTGCAATTAGTTGGTTTAATTTGGGTTGAGTTAAATTGTTCCTCTATCCTTGGTTGCGTAGTATTCGTTTCTATTAGGCTAGTGTGTCGGTGAGACCGAGAGGTGAGTCGTCATTTGAACACGTTAATAATTGTTTTTCCGGTTTGTTCTTTAAAATCAACTAAAATAAGTTAGAGATTGTTAGAGAGACTGAGAGGTAATTTGACTTTCTTAAAACAAGTTTTGGTTGTGTCATCTTTTATAACCGGTGTCTTGAATATTTTCAATCCATTGTCTTGTTATTTTTGTCAACATGATTCATTCCTAGGTAGACGTTTTTACATATTGAATTTAAATCAAAGTTTTCTAAAAGTGTTTTGTCAAACGTTTTCGTTTAGTTAAATTAATTTAAGTAGTTAAATAAAATCTTAAAAATTAAATAAATATTATTTTGGTAAGTCTTGGTTAGAGTTTTCTTAATCATAAACGTTTTCACGTGTCTTTGAGTTCGACATCCGGACTTCCTTGATGCTATACTATTTATGATCGGTACACTTGCCGGTTTTGTGTGGTTTCTATAGGATTTTCGTTTTTATAAATTTAAAGCTTAATTGTGATTCGTTCTTTATTTATATTATACATTTTCACACATCATGGGTGTAAAGAGATAAAGAAGAAAAAGAATAAGAAGGAATGAAGAGAAAGAAAAAAATGTAGGTTAAATATGTAGTCAAATTAGATTTAAAAATGAGAGGGTAATTCAAAATTTTTTGAAGAAAAGAGGGGGGTGAATTTAATTTGAAATTTTGAGGGAAGTGAAATTAATAGGAACTAAATAGAATTAATTTTTTTTATTTTTAATAATTAAAATAAAGAGTTGTTAGTGTGTGTGTGTGTGTGTGTATATATAACAACTAATTAAACCTTAAATAATATAAGAAATTGTATTTTAAATATAAAAACATATAAAATAAATACAAGTGATATTTATAGTTGCTCTAAAAGAGTTGCATAAGAATGCAGTAATCAGTGTTAACGGCCAATAAACCATACGTTAATTAGTGGGTCATTGTGATTACCTTAAAATTCAGATCTCAGATTTGATAGATAATAATAACGATTACGGATCTAGTTCATGATGCTCTTATACGATTACGTATTATTCTTATATATTAGTTAGTATCGATTGTATATGTATGTGTATGTATAATATTAGGTTGAAGCTTGAGAGAACAATTAGGCAGGGGTTCGTTAAACTTAACTCAAAACTTAAATTAACAGTGGAATGAAACCACTATATATAGAAGATGGATCTAGTTCGTTACACGTTCCGTAACGAACTAGCCTCCACTGCGTTACAATACAATAAATGAAACAAAGATAACGAATCATCCCCTGATTCGTTAAACATCCTTAACGAATCAGGAGGGAACATAACTTAAGTCTAGTTCGTTAAACATCCTTAACGAACTAGATGATACCTTAACGAACTACATTAATTGTCTTTAATAATTATTACATAAATAAAAAGACAAATACATTAACGATAAATACAAATACTCTAGACGCAAAACCGTGTACTAACAGTCATACTAGTTCTTGATTGGTGTTAGTGTCCCATTATAGCATCTATCATGCCACAGTTGCTCTAAAAGAGTTTTATAGGAGTTTCGTTAGTCATGGTTAGGTGTTAACGCCTGAAACACACCATACTTTCGTCAATAGGCCTTATTTGGCTATCATTAGTCATAGTTAGATGTTAGTGTCTCTTAATTACGTCATAGTTGCTTTAAGAAGTTTGTATAGGACTATCATTAGTCATAGTTAGATGTTAACGCCCAAAACATGTCATACATTCATCAATGGGCCTTGATTGGTATTAGTGGCCATTGTAGCATCTATCATGTCCCCGTTGCTACAAGAGGGTTGTATATGAGTGTAGTGAGCCATAGGCATGTGTCAATGCCCAATAACATGTCATACTTTTATTAATGGTCCATATTGGGCCTTGATTGTTGTTAATGGCCAGTATGTTCTCTATCATGTCATAGTTATGTTAACAGGTTGTATAGGAGTGTAGTGAGTCATAGTTGGCCGTCATACTTTGCATTAATGGGCCGTCTTGGGCTTTGATTGTTGTTAGTGACCCATTGTAGTCTCTATCATATCATAGTTGCTTTAAAAGGGTTAAATATGAGTTTAGTGAGTCATAGTTTGGTTAACGCCCTATAATATGTCATACTTTCATCAATGGGCCTTATTGGACATTAACTGATGTTTGTGGCCTATTATAGCCTTTATCACATCATAGTTTCTCTAAGAAGGTTGTATAGGAATGTCATTAGTCATAGTTAGATGTTAATGGACGATAACATGTGATACTTTCATCAATAGGTCTTATTGGGCCTTGTTGGTGTTAGTGGCCCATTATAGCCTTTTTCATGTCATAGCCGCTTTAATGGGCCATATTAGGGCTTGAAATCTCTTAGTGGTCTATTATGGCATGTGATATGTAACATTAGATATTTAAGGGTTATATCGTGTTATAGGGAGTCATATTAGACCATAATAGACAAAAACAAGTCATACATGTCCTAATGGACCATATTGGGACTTGAAATCTCTAATGGTCCATTATGCATATAATTTAAATTGTTTCTTAAGATGTACAACTCGCCTAACCCGTCGATATACATTAAACATAGGGGTGGCAAATTGGTTGGGTTGGGTCGAAACGGGTGGGGTCGAACGGGTCAATTAAAAAAAAAGGTTATAATATGGTTCGGGTCGGAATGGGTCAGGATCAAAAGGTTCAGGTCATAACGGGTCCGAGTCAAAATGGGTCAAGGTCGGAATTCGGGTTTTTTTTAGCAAGGACAACGCAGGAAATGTTTTAGTTTTTTTTTACTTTTTTCATTTTTTTATTTATATTTTGACTTATGATTTTTTTATTATTATTTTTGAATATTTTTTTTAAATTGTGTCTTAAGAGGTACATGTCGTCTAACCCGTCAATATACATTAAACATAGGGGTGGCAAATAGGTTGGGTTAGGTCAAAACGGGTTATGGGTCGGAACGGGTTAGGGTCAAAATGGGTCAGGGTCGGACGGGTCAATTAAAAAAATGGTTTATGGTTCGGGTCGGAACGAGTCAGGGTCAAAAGGTTCGGGTCATAACGGGTCCGTGTCAAAATGGGTCAAGGTCTGAACGGGTCAAAACGAGTTTCGTTTCGTTTTTTTTAACAAGGACAACGGAGGAAATGTTTTAGTTTTTTTACTTTTTCCGTTTTTTATTTATATTTTGACTTATGATTTTTTTATTATTATTTTTTAATATTTTTTTGGAGGGTTTTTAATCTTAACTAAAAACACATTAGAAAAAATTCAAAAAAATTAATAAAAAAAACATAAGTTAAAAACGAAAAAAGTAAAAAAAAAAAAAACTAAAACGTTTTCTCCCGTGTCAACGTTAGCAAAAATAAAACTGAGAAATGAGCCTAAACCGAAACCCAACTAGTCGAGTGCGAACACTCGTGTTGGCTCGTTTCAGCAATTTTTCAGATCCTTTCAACACTTAACAACTCGTTTTAACAGCAAACAACATGTTAAACAGCTCGTTTCAGCGAGTTTTCAGTTCGTTTAAGCACTTAACAACTCGTTATTATAGCAAACAACATGTTATATAGCTCGTTTCAGCGAGTTTTTAGTTCGTTTCAGCACTTAACAACTCGTTTTTACAGCAAACAGCATGTTAAACAGCTCGTTTTTAACGACTTTCAGTCCGTTTCAGCACTTAATAGCTCGTTTCAACACTTAACAGATCGCTTCAATGCGTTTTGATCAGTTTTGCAGCAATTCAGCAATAAAAAATCAGCAGTTCAGCTCGTTTTTGCCCGTTTCAGCAGGTTACATAACCAATACTTGAAAACGTTTTGTGTTTTCAATCCAGAAAACAAGTATAAGCAAACCTTTAGTGTTTTCAAAACCAGTATGTAAGTATGTCCGTGTTTTCAATCCAAAACCTGGTGTCGCGTGTAATAGAGTTTTCTCAAAACCAAATGAATGCATTTGACTCGCTAACTGTTATCTAGTACAAGTGTTTTAAGTTATGAGAGTATGCTCAACAACACATGACTCTAAGACCCACGTATTAACTCACACACAAACACAAAATTGACCCGACGAATCGTTGGGATAATAAGTAATGTCAACAGTACCAAAAGTCCTAACATGTATCCACACATCATATCATGGCAAAGCAACCAAATATTCATCATACAACTTAACTTATGACCATTTAGTTCACGAGACAGATTCTAGCATGTACAAACTGATTTTATTCACAAAGAGAAGATTAAGGATAAATTCTACAAAATTTACCATAGTAGGATATATGAACCGGGTTTCTCAAAAAAGTTTTATTATATTTTTCTCATGCACAGAAAACTCACAATAATTCAACCATTACAGATAGGTACTCACAGTTCAGCAAATTGTGGAACAAAAACTAGTTTAATGGTTCTATCAACTCATTAAACCAAATTGTGTAAGACCAATTGGGCTATCTTTTAAATCATAATACTAAGTTCCAGAAGTGGAACCAACCCGTTTGGGTTTATCATTAGGGAGTTATGGTGTCTGAAAACTGGACCAGAACATAACTCCCCAAATCAGATTTGACATATGTTTTTGTAAAATCATAAAAGGTATTCAAAACTCATTCAAAAATTACAAAATTTACCTCTATGGAAAATAGACTCAGAATACTATATCCTAAAATCAAGAATTGATCAAAATCATTGTTTAACATCAAGTTACAGACCAATCAATAAACAAGAACGAATCTGTCAGCCAACTATTCTCAACAAAACTCAAACCCTAACATGTTTATGACCTTTTTAGGGTTCTAATTAATCATGTTAAAAACCCCCGTTAGATTTTATCGCATGATGGTTGATGAAGTTTGGAGCAAGAAGCAAAGTGATGAAGAAAAGTAATGAGCTTTAATCGATGTTTATGGATTAGGTTTGTAATTGGGAGGATGTGAAGGTGATGGTCACCAAATTGTAATTCTAGTCACATGTTTTTTTCCATTAACCATGACCATAATATATAATTTGTCACACATCCATATTCGATCTGTGACCATAAACTTCTTATACATCAATAACTATTCATTAGTTTAAATTTTTAGTAACACACAATAAAATGGAAGCTAACCATTTGTTACTTCTAGTCACATGTTTGTTACATTTGTCATGACTATTAGTTATCGTTAGTGACACATTGTAATTGTCACCTTCACCATAAACTTTAACATATGGTAACACAACTAATTAGTGTGACTAATAAACATAAACTTAACGTCACACAAACAAATGTTTACTGTCATTGTAAATTACAATTACTCACAGTTACGTTATGTAACTGAATGTGGGCCATTATATAGTGACACAAACAATTGCCATATGTGACCATATGTTTATCTATGGTATCAAAAAAAAAGTTACATTTGTGACAAATGAAAAACATGGCCAAATAGTGACATTTGGTCACATTCCGATTAAACGTCACTAATATTTTGTGACATACGCTATGTTTAGTATGACTAAAGAGGTGATTCTCTATCCAATAGTCACACAAGCCCGCTGAAATCATCACCAAAACATTCCAGGAATTTTCAAGCATACATACGGTGACACCTTTTTCGAAAGTGTCGCATCGACCTAACGGGGTATATGTTACTAAAACTCGATTTTGTACCAGTGGTTATGACCTTAGGAGGGTTCGTTGTGGTTTTGGGAATGGATTGGCTATCTGAGTTTGAGGCTCAGATAGTGTGTAAGAGTAGGTAGATAAGGTTAAAGTCCTTGGACGGTGGTACGGTGACGGTCTATGGTGATAAAGAAAGTTCAGGGCTTATTGTCATTTCGATGATAAAAGCCGAAGGTTTTCTACGAAGAAGGTGGAGTGCCTACATGGCGTATGTTGTCAAAACTATGACCGAGACGAAAGAAGTGAAAGATGTTCCTGTTGTGCGCGACTACCTAGAAGTATTCCTTGAGGATCTTCCAGGGTTGCCACCGGAGCGAGAGGTAAAATTCCATATAGACTTAATACCAGGAGCACAACCTGTTGCTAAAGCACCTTACCGCCTGGCGCCGCTCGAGATGAAGGAATTGATGTCTCAACTGCAAGAACTCCTCGACAAAGGTTTCATAAGGCCGAGTGTTTCCCCTTGGGGAGCACCAGTTTTGTTTGTCAAGAAGAAGGATGGAAGTATGAGAATGTGTATAGACTACCGTGAGTTGAACAAGCTTACAATGAAGAATAGATATTTGTTGCCACGGATTGATGATTTGTTTAATCAACTACAAGGTTTGAATTGGTTCTAACGAATAGACCTTAGATAAAGCTATCATCAGCTGAAGGTGAAAGAGGCATACATCCCTAAAACAACATTTCTAACGCGGTATGGACACTACGAGTTCCTCGTGATGTCATTCGGTCTAACGAATGCTCCCGCATCATTTATGGACATGATGAATAGGGTAAGTCGGCCGATGTTGGATAAGTCACTTATCGTTTTCATTGACGATATATTTATTTATTCGAAGAGCGAGTCTGACCATGCCGAGCATCTACGAGAAGTATTGGAGGTTTTGAAGAAAGAGAAGTTGTATGCTAAATTTTCTAAATGCGCATTCTGGTTGCGTGAAGTGCAATTTCTAGGTCATGTAATCAATCCTAAAGGGATTACTGTGGACTCGGCTAAAATTGAGGCAATAACGAATGCAACGAGGGAAGGTTATAGCTTACGCATCCAGACAATTGAAGGTTCATGAGAGTACTTACCCGATGAATGACTTAAAGCTAGCAGCGGTAGTGCATGCTCTCAAGATATGAAGACATTACCTATATGGTACTAAGTGTACTATTTACACCGATCTTAAGAGTTTGAAGTATTTATTTGAGCACAAAGAATTAACCATGAGACATATAAGATGGTTGGAGTTGATAAAGGACTATGATTGTGATATCAAATACTATCCTAGTAAGGCTAATGTGGTTGCTGACGCGCTAAGTCGTAAGAATGAAGAAATCATTGCAACAGTGAAAGTTGAATAAGTTGATGATTAAATCAGAACTCTTTGGAGAAATCCTCAAAGTACAGTCTGAGGTGCTCATAAATGAAGGGCTAGTGAAGAAGGAAAGAATCTCCAGACAACAAGATGAGCTGATGGAAAACAGTTATGGTGTGAAGACTAGGTTTGACCGCATGTGGATTCCGCGCCATGAGATCTTAGAGGCCGAATCCTAGATGAAGCTCATAAGTCAAGATACTCGATCCATTCAGGATCCACCAAGATGTATCAAGACCTAAAGAGAGACTATTGGTGGCTGAGTATGAAGAATGATGTAGTAGAATATGTTAGTAAGTGCTTAACTTGTTTGCAAGTCAAAGCTGAACACCAGAAACCTTTTGGGAAGATGCAACCTTTGGAGATACCTAAATGGAAATGGGAACACATCACCATGGATTTCATAACTAAGTTACTGCATACCGCTAAACATCATGATACCTTTTGGGTGATAGTGGACTGTTTGACTAAAAGTGCTCACTTTCTGCCTATATGAGAGGCTATCTCGTCAGAAACGTTAGCAAATGTGTTCATAAAAGAGGTTGTGGCAAAACATGGAGTGTCGTTATCGATTGTGTCTGATAGAGATACTCGCGCTACTTCAAGATTCTGGAAGAAGTTCCATGAAGCTATGTGAACAAGATTAAACATCAGTACGGCGTATCATCCTCAAACAGATGGGTAGTCTGAAAGGACTATTCAAACCCTTGAGGATATGCTACCTGCTTGTGTTTTAGACTTTGGAGGAAGTTGGGACGATCATTTGCATCTTGCAGAAATCTCTTATAACAATAACTATCAATCAAGTATTGGTATGCCGCCGTTTGAGATGTTGAATGGTAGATGTTGTAGAACTCCTGTATGTTGGGGTGAGATTGGTCAGAAAGAGATTAGAAGTTTGAAAGTTGTGCAAGAAACCTCTTCAAAATTTGATCAGATCAAGTCATGACTGAAAGCTGAAAGCTGCTTAGGATCGCCAGAAATCCTATACTGATAAGCAACGTCAACCGATTGAGTTTAACATTGGTGACAAAGTGATGCTCAAGGTTTCGCCTAGGAAGGGGATTACTCATTTCAGAAAAAGAGAGGAAAGATGAGTCCAAGGTACACATGACCATTTAAGATTGTAGATCGTGTGGGCGAAGTGGGTTACAAGCTAGACTTACCCGAGGAGTTAGAAGGAATCCACTACCTTTCACATTTCTCATTTGAGAAATGTTTAACTGATGACACGTCACATGTGCCATTAGTAGACATTGAGGTTGAGAACAGCTAAACTATATTGAGCAGCCTGTAGAGATCGTTGACCATAAGGAAAGGCAACTTCGTCATAAAGTTATCCCTTTGGTGAAGGTGATACAGAAGCAACACAAGGGATCGGATGCCACTTGAAAAGTTGAAGAAGAGATGCGCAAGTTTTACCCAAATTTGTTTAAGTAATAGTTAGGTATCGGGGACAAAACCTCTTTAAAAAGGGAAGACTTGTAACATCCTACTTTTGAGATAAATAAATTAAATAAATTTCGTTTATTTAATGACGTGTCGTTATTCAGTTTAGATAAATAAACTATTAGAGTGTGGGCTTGGACATGTAAAAGATGAAATAAGGGATGGTGATGGACCTTAGGTCCATGGGCTTAAGGGTATATAAATCCCTTAAACCTCCCTAAAACCCTAATATCTCATTTTTATCATCTAGCCTCCATAACACACTCAAAAACACACACAAACACCCTCCTTTATCTCGGACCAACATCCGGAGGGAAAGACCCGATCTTGTGGGTGGTAGAGCATCGTGACGAGCAAGAACTACACCAAGCTTAGACAGTATTCGTGAAACCGATTCGTTTGAGGTGCGCTCTATAACAAAAAACTTGTTTGGCTCATTTAATATTATCTCTGTTACATTTAGAATCGGTAACAAACCTATTTTCCAACATTTTTATAGGAAAAGCCTACATTATTTGTTTACCCTCTCCCACGTTGCATATAATTAAACCAAACTATAATCAATTATCACGACATATATAATAAATCAATATGAATATATATTACGGTTACAACAAATATTGAACAACTTTCGTTTCTTATTTTTAACCATTTTTAACCGCCATTAACCACCATGATCTTCAACCTATAAATACAAACCACTTTCATTCATTCTCCTCACCCCAACTATCGATATTGTTATACATCATTCATTAAAAAAAGGGGTTCACAACCAGATGTTCATGGCATCATCAATCTTCTGCACGACACTGCCACCGACCTCCTGTCGCCAAGCATTTGTCAAACATGCATCCCGCAAAGAAAAATCTGGCATACGCCCCTGCATGTGGTGGCACTCGGCCGTGTCGGGTGATGAACTAACATCGGACCTTAATTGGTCTCCGCCACCGAAATGTTATGGAGACTTTGCCGGCAGAGGCGGACCCGTGTGGTTCTTATGCATGCGGTTAACCACACATCATTCAGCATTGTAACCATTGCACACATATTGCCCAACCTAATTTTCAAAAGATACTTCTATAATTCTGTTTATAAAGTTTAATTTAATTTCTATTAATTCACATGTATCTATATTCATACGGTTAGAATTCAACGTTGTAACCATTCATTGCAACGCTTCAACAAACAACCGCCATAAATAGCAGCCCCCTATTACATTTCATTATATGGACTGGCTAAGCATCAGGCAACAAACATATATGTTGTAAAACCATTGTCGCCGACTCGCCGTTAACTTTGGATAACATGGAGATTTGGGTATGGACGCTGGATTACATGGAGATTTGGACACCGCTGTTGTTTTTACCATACCTCTGTTTCGCTGGTCGCGTAGACTGGTAAATTGGCTTCCTAACCTACCAACTTTCATGCATGTTGCATGTTGTTTGTTCTTGATCTAGGGATTAGTTCGTAAAGCAAAGGACTGTTAGAGAGACAGGTTGCTCAGATTATAAAGCAAAGGGCTGTTAGAGTGATAGATGGTTTGTTTAAATAGGCAATATTAATTATAGAAATGATGAAATAATTCTATGGATTTATTACAAGAATTTATACATTTGTCTAAATAAAATGATATGCCTAATGTGTGTATGTGTTTAAGCGTATGCATAAATTAGATGATATCACTTGTAACTTTTTAATTATCCTTTTTATATCAAATTAAGTTACGGAGCTATTTATTTTTGTCAAATTATATTTATCACGATATTTATTGTTTATAACTTATAATGATGTTTTCAAATATTTTTTCTCTTTCATTACGTAGCTAAAAATTATTTTCCGTTTGTCATAGCAGGCCTCATAGTATGAATATATGCTTATGTTTTGTTTCTGCATAAATATTAATTACTTTATAGATATGTTTTTGTTTATGGTTATATTATATAACACTTTGTTGTTTAGTTTTTTTATGGAACCTTGATGAAGTAATCTTATAGGGGAATTTAATACTAATTTCTTGAATTGTTAGAAGAATATATTCAAATATAGCTTTTGTATCACATAAAATTGCTTCCTACATCATGTTGCTTGATTTGTATGTAATACTTTGAGTGTCACCAAATAAAAATTATGTTTATAACCAAACAAGCCAACACAAACCGCTGTAACGCGCGGGTAACAATGCTAATTCCTATATCTATATATAAATGGTAAAAAAGAATCAAACGCAACAATTCTCGTTGAAATTCGTTAACATTTGTTAGGTTAATTAATCAAACATTGAGCCGTATACTTATATAGATCAAATGCACCACAAAGGGTATTCGAATACAAGGGACCATCCAAATACACGTGTATTCGAATACAAGCCCTATTCGAATAAACCAGCCTTGAACGGTTCTGATGAAACTTAAATAAGGTGTTTAGGGTTAGTTAATTGATACATATAATTGATATATAGTTAGCTGAGCCCAGTTAAAGAAATGAATCACTATTAACTCAGAAAGAAACAGGAGACATGTGAGTTTGTAGTCCCCTTCCTTGTTATGTTTTCGGGGCTGTGTGCATACTTGATGTGAATGCTAATACACTTACCTTAAGTGGTAAGTATATGTCATAATAATTGATGTGATGTTTATAATTATTATATGAATAAATGCTTGTCGGTGCGTGAACGATCTTCGGATATTGCACGTACTATCAAGTGGAATATTGTGTTGTAAGAATGAAATGAGTATGTAAAATAAAGTATGTATGAATATTATATGTATGCTAATGCAACTACTGAAAAGCATGAATGATAGTTATAATTATAAAGGTAAGGAAAGGTAGGGTATGGTTGTATGGTAGAAAAGGGAACCGGGCCCTAATAATACTCAAGGCAAGAGGGAACCGAACCCTAATAATATTCGAGGCAAGAGGGAACCGGGACCTTATAATACTCTAGGTAAAAGGGAACCAAACCCAAATAATATTCGAGGCAAGAGGGAACCGGACCCTAATAATACTCGAGGAAAGTAAGGCGTAATGCTCATTAAAACTTATGGGATGAATATGAAAGAAATAAAGTATGAGGGTAAGTAGGTATATAAAAAGAAAATATGAAAGTATAAAATATGAATGAAGGTAAGTATGTGTATATGTAAGAATGATGTATATGTACTTTCGATACGTATAAGTAAGTTAGTAAACGTATTGTATGATTTACTACAACTCACTCAGCGTAGCTGACTTTTAGTATGCACACAGGTGGGTAGAATGAGGCAGTTCGCTTGACGTGGACACATGGCACGGAATTGAAGAAACTGGCATCTCAAGGAAAAATGTTATGATGATTTAAAGACTTATGTTTTACCTTAAAAGAACAAAAGATGTTTATTTAAGACAAGATTTGAATGTTATGCAATATATATGATTGAAGTTTTAATTCCGAGCAAATTTTAACTAACTTTGATATTTAGAATTGTGTTTATGAGTAAACCCAACACCAATGTAGGGTACCGGGACTGAGGCCTTACAATATGAGGGTGTCACATATTTATATATAAATGCGTAACATACAAGGCTACCTGTTTTGGTTAATCTTAATTTAAAACTACCTTGCTTAAAAATTTAATACCTACAAACTATTCCCTTTTGGTTAAATTTTATTGTATGTAGAAAAAATATGGTTCTATACATGTTTTTGTTAATGTACATATATGTGTATAAATTTAAAAATTAAGTATTATACATATACATTTGATAATGTAAATTAACAATGTGAGCAAATTTTGTGATTGTGTATGGAAATAATAATACATGTATATGTACAAATTAACAAGTTATGTAAATGGAGCATAAAATTACAATGTACATATACATACATTTAAAAGAAATGATAATATATATATATATATATATATATATATATATATATATATATATATATATATATATATATATATATACGTATATTATGTAAGTAGAGGGGAAATTGAATATATACAAACTCAAAATAATAATCATAATAATAAGAGCATTTGTAGTTATAATGCCTCACCTCTGGGCATCATGCGTCACATGATGCCCAACCATAGTTTTGGTTTTTTGAAAAAAGAGGGTGTAATCATAACTCTCCACCCCTAGACATTTTACGTCACGTGGCGCCCAGTCACTTTTTTTTAAATAATAATTAATTAAATAATTAAATATAAAACTAAAAAAAACTAAATTAAAAAAAAGAATACATTAAAACCCTACTTGTACATTAAAAACGATAATAAATACCTCCTTCTTCTCCGTTCTCAACCATGTAACTCACCACCATAACAATTTGATAAACAACCCATGGCCTTCAAAACACCATATTATCATTATCAACCATTTCACCACACCTCAAAATGTAATACCCAGCTCCCGGTGCCCTACTTTGGCTTTGGATTTACTCATAAACACAGTTCTAAATATCAGAGTTAATTAAAACTTTTGCGAAATAATAAAAATTCAATTATTCATTACAAAACATTCATAACTTGTCTTTGAAAACATAAATTAAAAATATCTCATTTAAACATCATGACAAATCTTCAGATGTCAGCTTCCTCAGTTCCTGTCATGTGTCTCCCTCAAGCTAGCTGCTTCAGTATATTTACCTGCGTGCATACAAAAAGTCAGCTACACTGAGTGAGTTCTAGTTAATCATGCAACAAACAATACATTCCCATACTTAGATATATACGTATCCGAAGATACATATAACATACTTAGCTTGTTACCCTTCATACATACTTTCATTCTTTCTTTCATACATGCATAATTATATGTGTTTAAGAGCATTCTCCCTGTAACCTTCACATATATTATTAGGGTATGTTCCCTACTGTCACATCCCAACCTAAGACGGAAATGCCGGGGCGTAAGCTGATTGCTCACATCTCTCAAGGTACTATCAAGCAATAATTAAATTATAATATCTATTAATTCAAATTAAATAAATCCAACAATTGTCAAATACCAAGTACATAATCCAAAACTAAGAGAAGTAAAGACAAATATAAAAATTAAATTCTTGTTTCTTCTCTCTAGCATTCAATCCAAAGTTTTCTTCAAAACAAACTTGAGAATCATATCACACGATAACCTGCACATGCGTTAAAAATACAATATGTTTGTTCAACACTAGGTTGAGTGAGTATAACACCAAATTTAAAATACAATAATAATAATAATAATAATAATTAAATAAATAAAAGTGCATACTGTTCCTGTGAGATAAACAGTTAAGTCATAGCACATAAACAATCAATCGAACCATAAAAAAAGGGCTCAACCAATGTAACATCCTAAAATTCGAATAATAATATTTTATATTTATTGTTATGATGGAAAGTTTACTTGAGTTAATAAATAAATGGTAGAATAGTAAAAATGGTAAGATAAGTAGATAAATTAGATGGAGGTAATTATGGACCAAAAAGGAAAGATGGGCCTTGGGTCCATGGGCTTAAGGGAGTATAAATACCCCTTAAACCCTAATCCTTTCCATTTCCATCCATCTTATCCATCTTATTCTCTCAACACACCTTAAACACACACAAACCCTTCCATTGTCGGCCGCAAGGAGAGAAAGAAGAACCAAGACCGAAATCGAGCCTCTTGTTGATAGATCCTAGATATTCAAGCTAGATACACGATTCATGTCCATAAACAAGCTAGCCGTGACCTTAGAAACATCAAAAGGTATGTTCTTTGACCTTAAAGGTTACGTTTTTATGAACGGTTTGCTATGAAACTTGAAAATAGAGTAGATCGGGTCTAGATAAAACATAAAGTCGAGAACTTTATGATTAAAATGAACTTAACGGACCTATGGCAATATACGACTCATAGGTGAACCCTAGATCTAGCCTAGAATGTTGTAAAGCTATAAAGGTCTAAGCTTTATACCTAAAACGGGATAGATCTTGAAACAGTGATAGTAATGGGGCTCTGCCCCTTGGACCCCGCTAGGGGCTGCCGCCCCTAGAACCCCGCTGCTAGGGGCGCTGCCCCAGACCACCCCCGTACGTTGTGGGTTATTTAAAGATAGAAATACGATATGAGTAGCAATAGTTGATTGATACATGTACATATTATACAGTTAGCCGTGCACAGCTCAAGAAAGGGATTACCATAAACGGTGAACGAAACCGACTTCAGGTGAGTTTCTAGCCCCATTTCCTTGTTATGTTTTCGGGGCTGTGTGCATACTCGATGTGATAGTTAATACACTTACCTTAATTGGTAAGTGTATGCCTTATATGGTTTATGTGTTATGTATGTATATCTTAAATGTGAATGAAAGCTTGTCGGTATGTGAACGATCTTCGGATATGGCACATGCTAACAAGGGAGGTATGTTTATGATAGATGAATGTGTATGATAGATTTACGTACGATATATGAGTATGTATGAATGATTAAAGCAAGTATGTATGTTATGGGTATGTAAAGACGGTATGTACGAAGATGAAGAAAGAGAGACCAGACCCTAATAATATCTGAGATAGAAGGGACCAGACCCTAATAATATCTGAGATAGAGAAGTAAAAAGGGACCAGACCCTAATAATATGTGAGATAGACAAGAAAGGGACCAGACCCTAATAATATCTGAGATAGACAAAGGAAAGAGGGACCAGACCCTAATAATATCTGAGATAGAATGGACAGTAATTATATAGTATGAAAGTAATAAAGTATGAATGTATGTATGAAATTATGTAATGAAAGTAAGTTAGTAAAGTAACTATTATGTATCTTCGGATGCATGATTGAAGGTAAGTGTATGTATTATACGATACATGATTAACTAGAACTCACTCAGCGTAGCTGACTTTTAGTATGCACGCAGGTGAGTAGAATGAGGCAGCTCGCTTGAGGGGACACGTGGCATTGAATAAGAGGCTGGCATCGGAAGACTCAAGACGTTTAAGTTTAATGTTTTGTTTATTCTGAAAGACAGGATGTTGTTTTAAGACAAGTTATGGTTTGATTATGAAATGTTTATGAGAGTTTTTTTATTCCGCATATGTTTTTACTAACTCTGATATTTAGAACTGCGTTTATAAGTAAATCCAACACCAAAGTAGGGCTACCGGTAACGGGGCCTTACAAGTTGGTATCAGAGTCAAGTTCGAGAGATTTAAACATCCTACATGCTTAGACTCGAACAGAGAATGGGATTATAGTAAGAAAAGAAAGAAGATGCCAGTTCAAGAATGCCATGTGTCACTCAAGCAAGCTCAGTAAAGGTAAAGTGTATGGTTAAAAGACGTATGTGAAATGATAAAGAAGGTTATGTGAATGATAGGGATAGGATTACTTGATTGCTTTGATGACTAACTGTTTAAAGTAGAATCAACACAAATAGACTCATAAGGGGAAGTGTATAGGATACGGAAAGTAACGTGATCAGCTAATCACAACTGGCCACTGTTATTACCTGTTAGCCTTACTATCCTTGTACTAAATAGTTCCTTGAGTGATGACGTTTGTGTTTTCCTTTCCAGAATACGATGGTTGGGTCTAGGGAAGTTGTTGGAGAAGGAGGCCGCACGGGACGTCGTGGCAGGCCTCGCCGTGTCCAACAACCTTCGGTAGAAACAACCTCTAACACCGAAGAAGAAGGAAGCGCAACTGGAGGAAACCTTAACAACAATGAAGGGGTTCAGCTAGATCCCTTAATCCAAGCAGCTATTGTCCAAGCAGTAGCCACGGCTGTGAAGAACTTGAACCCGGAGAGGTCCGCTGGAGACCGTGAAAGAACTGCAGAAGCGGGAGGAGGTGGTAGGAAGGATGATGAAGAGAAAGAGAGGCCTCGAGTGTGGTTAAGTCTGTGAAAGTTGACGATAGGAAGAAAGGCCGAGGTGGTTGCAACTATAAGTCCTTTAAGGGTTGTGACCCGCCAAAGCTGACTGGTTTGGGAGACGCAATCGCTACTCTTCAGTGGATAACCGCCATGGATAAAATTATCCGCATTAGCGAGTGTCGTCCCGATCAAGCTGTCGGTTATGCCATCCAATCGTTTGAAGAGGAAGCTATGTATTGGTGGGAGAGTGTGGAGCAGAGGAAGACCCGTGAAGAGATCAAAGCGATGAAGCGGGAGGATCTGAAGGAGTTAGTGATGAAAAGGTTCTGTGCTGACGCCGAGGTTGAGAGGGCGGAGATGAAGTTTCTGAACCTGAAAGCGGGAACGATGAAACATCGTGAGTATACCATCGAGTTCAACTGAATGTCTAGGTTGGTACCCGATAAGGTTAACACTGAGGCTAAGAGGATCAAGTGTTTGTGAGGGATTGCCACAGAACGTCCGCACGCTAGTCAGGACAAGTAAACCTGCTACCTTTGAATCTGATGTCGAGCTCGCAGAGATGGTTTATGCAGACCTGGCTGCGGATGATACTGTGGTGGAAGAAGAGAAGAAAGATAAGAAGTGGGTCAATGTCAAACGACCCGGTACTCAGTTGTGGAACTCCAAGGAAAAGAAGCAGAAAGTGTGGGAGAAGAGACCGTGCAAGACATGTGGTAAAATGCACTGTGGTGAGTGCAAGTGGGGTAAGGGATCTGATGTGTGCCATAAGTGTGGTAAGACTCATGGAAGAGAGTGCAGGATAGGGTCGAATGCCTGTTATAAGTGTGGAAAAGTGGGACATTATGCCCCAGATTGTACCGCCAAGTCCGCATGTTATAAGTGCGGTAAGACGGGCCATTTTGCTAGAGAATGCACCGAGGGTGAAGCTGGAGGTAGTGGGAAGAAGGATGCCGATCAAGCTAGGCCAAGAGCTAGAGCCTATATGCTGACTCAGGAACAAGCCAAGCAGATTCCGGATGTCATCACAGGTACGTTTCTAGTAAACGGTATTTCCACTTCAGTATTGTTTGATTCGGGCGCAAACAAAAGTTTCGTAGCCACACCATTTAGTAAGCTAGCTAAAATGAAATTTTGCCGAGTGTCTGAGAATTTTATAGTAGAAACTGCTAGTGACACTTCGATTAAAATAAGAAAATGGTTAAGGACGCTAAGATAGAGTTAGAGGGACACGAGTTCCCTGTTACTTTGTATGTTATGACCTTAGGAGGGTTCGATGTAGTTTTGGGAATGGATTGGTTGTCTGAGTACGAAGCTCAGATAGTGTGTAAGAGTAGGATAATAAGATTAAAGTCCCTGGATGGTAGTGTGGTGACGGTTTATGGTGATAAGGAAAATTCTGGGCTTAATGTCATTTCGATGATAAAAGCCGAGGGTTTGCTAAGACGAGGGCGCAGTGCCTACCTGGCGTATGTTGTCAACGCTACGGCTGAGACAAAAGAAATGAAAGATGTTCCTATCGTGTGCGACTGCCCAGAAGTATTCCCTGAGGATCTTCCGGGGTTGCCAACGGAGCGAGAGATTAAATTTCAGATAGATTTAGTATCAGGAGCCCAACCCGTCGCGAAAGCACCTTACCGTCTAGCACCGTCCGAGATGAAAGAATTGATGTCCCAACTACAAGAACTCCTCGACAAGGGTTTTATTAGACCAAGTGTTTCCTCGTGGGGCGCACCAGTGTTGTTCGTGAAGAAAAAGGATGGGAATATGAGAATGCGCATAGACTATCGCGAGTTGAATAAGCTTACGGTAAAGAATAGATATCCTTTGCCAAGGATTGATGATCTGTTTGACCAACTGCAAGGTTGAAGTTGGTTCTCACGAATAGATCTCAGATCAGGCTATCTGATGTGCGTGTGTGCGCGGCTTGTATAAAATATGATGGATTGGATATTTAGCTTTTGCACAAGATCGTGTTTTAAATTTATAAAAGTGATTTCTACAAAGACTAAACACACACAAAATAGGCAAGTGTACCTATCGTATATGTAGAATAGTATTGGTAAGAACCAAGTATCGATCCGTGGACACAAATGTTTCTAATAATAAATCGTTGTTTTACTTCAATCAGAGGTTTTAGTCATTTTGAGGTTAATTTTTGAACTTTTTATATAATGTAAATACTTATATATAATATATAGGTGACCAAGACAAGAAATTCTAAACGAGTTGTTCAATTATGCGAAGCTTACCATCTAAGATCAAGAATCCACTCCATTTTAACATTGATAAGTAATATGTAGACATGTGATAAACTTGCCGTAGCAATATATGATAGATAGCTCCTTAAACCTTAAGTGAGCATCTTTGGCACTAAGGAGATGATATGCGCATTTTAAAGTCCACCTTTTCCTAATGTCATACCATCTCAATGATGTCAATTTAAGTTGGCAAGTAGTTTCGTAAAGTAGAAAGATTAGGATTGACTTCAATTTCTCGAATACCAATTCTAACAACTTCGGGTGGTTGTAGTTCATCACACATCCTCCCCTTGGTTGATTTAAGTAGGTTATAATTACACATTCCATTAACATATGGTTTCTTCGGCTAATTTGATATCCTAAGCAAAGCCATTTTCGGATTACCAAGGTTTAGAAAAATACACCATAACTTATATCTCATCATTTCTAAGTACAATATAAGGATCCATGTTTCGATAATATATCAAAGTATTTCTATCTTTCAAGAACATGAATCGAACATGAACGATTGCCAATGATATTGACAACCACCAACTTTGAATTAGTGATTTAAGATGGTGAAACATTTCTCATCAAAAGATAATTGTAATATAACCATGTACTTTACTATACTACATCACATGTCTTGATTAATTATCAAGTAAAACAAAGCTTCTTCATAGATTTTAGATGGTAAAAGGAGTTTAGCTCATAATGAGCATGACGATAGACATTAAGATGATTGATAATAACAAATACATGATTAAACTTGGAACAATCTAACCAAATGTAGATGAATATTTCTTCTTAATGATGGTAATGATGGTTGATGATGATGATTAGTGGTGATGACCTCCAAACCTTCAAACTCTTTACTAGATCTTCAAAGTGAGTGTTAGTGTGTGTTTTTATAAGTGAAAACTGGAGAGAATTCATTTCAAGGCACACTTAATGAATGAAACATGAGCCACTATTTATAGGCAATCTGGATGGTGAGGCACGGCCCCGTGCATGATGAGCACGGCCCCGTGTAACTTTATGACATGTGCCAGATTTGTTTTGTCTTTTGTGTGAGGTGGCAACGGCCCCGTGGTTGGTAGGCACGGCTCCGAGTTTTTTAGTGACATGTGCTCAATTCTTTTTGTCTTTTCTGTATTCTCGTCCACGGCCCCGTGCGTGATAAGCACGGCCCTGTGCTTTTTTAGTGACATGTGCTCAATTCTTTTTGTCTATTCTGTATCCTCGTCCATGGCCCCGTGCGTGATAAGCACGACCCCGTGTTTTTTAGTGACATGTGCTCAATTCTTTTTGTTTTTTCTGTATCCTCGTCCACGGCCCCGTGCGTGATAAGCACGGCCCCGTGCTTTTGCTTCCAGATTTTGTCTTTTCTTATGTTAGAAGCATGGGGGCGTGTTTCTTGAGGCATGGGGGCGTGTTTCTTTGTTTTCTTGTGTTTTCTTCTGTTTTTCTTCGTCTTTTCGCTTGTTTCTTTGTTTGGGGCTTGGTTTCACCTGAAATTATGTTTTATTATGATAAGTAGTCTTTTATGCTATGTTATTATATAGAAATTGCAGTTTTTAGAGATTATTTGATGCCGAAAAGATGTATATTTATATGTACATCACTATCATCAACTAAATGTGAAGGAGGCAGACATCCCAAAGACAGCGTTCCGAACGCGGTATGGACACTACGAGTTCCTCGTGATGTCATTCGGTCTAACAAATGCTCCTGCAGCATTTATGGACATGATGAAAAGGGTGTGTCGGCCAATGTTGGATAAGTCAGTTATTGTCTTTATCGAAGATATATTGATTTATTCAAAGAGCGAGTCTGATCATGCTGAACATCTGAAAGAGGTATTGGAGACTCTGAAGAAAGAGAAGTTGTATGCTAAGTTTTCAAAATGCGCGTTCCGGTTGCGAGAAGTGCAATTTCTAGGTCACGTGATTAATCCTGAAGGGATTACCGTCGACCCAGCTAAGATTGAAGCGATAAGTAATTGGAAGACTCCACAGAATCCAACTGATATACGAAGCTTCTTAGGGTTAGCTGGCTACTATAGGAGATTCATCGAAGGTTTCTCCAAGATAGCCGCGCCGTTGACCGGTATTACCCGAAAGTCGGTAGTATTCAGTTTGGGAAAGTTTCAAGAAGAGGCTTTCCACGAGTTGAAGAAAATACTCACACAAGCTCAAATCCTTACTCTACCCGATGGTGGCGTGGATTTGGTTGTTTGTGCAGATGCCTCGCATCAAGGGTTAGGTTGCGTGTTGATGCAACGAGGGAAGGTGATAGCCTATGCGTCTAGACAGTTGAAGGTCCACGAGAGTACTTATTCGACACATGGTTTAGAACTAGAAGCTGTAGTGCATGCTCTTAAGATATGGAGACATTATCTGTACGGTACTAAGTGTACCATCTACACAGATCATAAGAGTTTAAAGTATTTCTTCGAACAGAAGGAATTGAACATGAGACAGAGGAGATGGTTGGAGTTGATTAAGGATTACGACTGCGACATTAAGTACTATCCTGGTAAAGCTAATGTGGTTGCCGACGCGCTAAGCTGTAAGAATGAGGAAGTCATGGCAACAGTGAAGTCATACCAGTTAAAGCTAATGTTAGTAAGTGCTTAACTTGTTTACAAGTTAAAGCCGAACATCAAAAGCCTTATGGGAAGATACAACCGCTAGAGATACCAGAATGGAAATGGGAACACATCACCATGGATTTCATAACTAAGCTACCCTGCACAGCTAAACACCATGATACCATTTGGGTGATAGTGGACCGTTTGACCAAAAGTGCTCACTTTCTGCCTATACGAGAGGCCATCTTGTCAGAAACGTTAGTAAGTTTGTTCATCAAAGAGGTGGTATCTAAGCATGGAGTGCCACTGTCAATTGTGTCTGATAGAGATACTCGATTCACTTCGAGGTTCTGGAAGAAATTCCATGAAGCTATGGGAACGAGGTTGAACATCAGCACGGCGTATCATCCTCAAACAGATGAACAGTTTGAAAGGACGATCCAAACCCTTGAGGATATGCTACGTGCTTGTGTTTTAGACTTTGGTGGAAGTTGGGATGATCACCTGCATCTGGCAGAGTTCTCCTATAACAACAGTTACCATTCAAGTATTGGTATGCCACCATTTGAAATGCTCTATGGTAGACGATGTAGAACTCCCGTATATTGGGGAGAGATTGGTCAGAAGGAATGGGAAGTTTGGAAGTGGTTCAAGAAACGTCTTCAAAGTTCGATCAGATTAAAGCAAGAATGAAGGCTGCTCAAGACAGACAGAAGTCATATGCTGATAAGCGGCGACGACCGATCGAGTTTAACGTTGGTGACAATGTGATGCTCAAGGTCTCACCTTGGAAGGGAATCACTCGCTTTAGAAAGAGGGGGAAGTTGAGTCCAAGGTACATTGGGCCGTTTAAAATTTTAGATCGCGTGGGTGAAGTAGCTTATAAGCTGGATTTACCCGATGAGTTAGAAGGAATTCATTCAACCTTCCATGCTTCTCATCTGAGAAAGTGCCTTGCAGATGACACGTCTCACGTGCCACTAATGGACATTGAGGTTGATGAACAGTTGAACTACATTGAGCAACCGATAGAGATTGTTAATCGCAAGGAAAAGCAGCTTCGTCACAAGGTTATACCCTTGGTGAAAGTTATATGGAAGCACCGCAAGGGATCAGATGCCACTTGGGAAGCTGAGGATGAGATGCGCAAGTTTTACCCTAGTCTGTTTGAGTAATAGTTAGGTTTCGGGGACGACACTTCTTTAAGGAGGGAAGACTTGTAACATCCCAAAATTCGAATAATAATATTTTATATTTATTGTTATGATGGAAAGTTTACTTGAGTTAATAAATAAATGGTAAAATAGTAAAAATGGTAAGATAAGTTGATAAATTAGATGGAGGTAATTATGGACCAAAAAGGAAAGATGAGCCTTGGGTCCATGGGCTTAAGGGAGTATAAATACCCCTTAAACCCTAATCCTTTCCATTTCCATCCATCTTATCCATCTTATTCTCTCAACACACCTTAAACACACACAACCCCTTCCATTGTCGGCCGCAAGGAGAGAAAGAAGAACCAATACCGAAATCGAGCCTCTTGTTGATAGATCCAAGATATTCAAGCTAGATACACGATTCAAGTCCATAAACAAGCTAGCCGTGACCTTAGAAACATCAAAAGGTATGTTCTTTGACCTTAAAGGTTACGTTTTTATGAACGATTTGCTATGAAACTTGAAAATAGAGTAGATCGGGTCTAGATAAAACATAAAGTCGAGAACTTTATGATTAAAATGAACTTAACGGGCCTATGGCAATATACGGCTCATAGATGAACCCTAGATCTAGCCTAGAATGTTGTAAGGCTATAAAGGTCTAAGCTTTATACCTAAAATGGGATAGATCTTGAAACAATGATAGTAATGGGTGTAAAATGGGTATGAATGATGATTAAAAAGGTTTAAAGTTCATAATTTGAACCTTAGAACAAGATACTGGGCTAGGTGGAACGTAAGATAGGAAAATTAGCTGAACTGGGGTTTTCGGCCAACTGTGAAGATCCTTGGTCAAACCATAGGGTTCTCGGTCAAACATGCAGCCAACATGGTGTTCTCGGTCAGAGTTCTCGGTGACCATTTCTCGGTCAAGGTTCTCGGCCGAAGACACGAGTCCTCGGCCAAGTATGAGATTTCGGTCAACACGAGATCTCGGTCAAACCATAGTTCTCGTTCAGACTATAGTTCTCGGCCAAAACAGTTCTCGGTCACCTTGTTCTTTTTCTGGATTTGTGCCTAAGCCCAGTTGGGCCCAGATACCATGTTGGACAGTTGGACCTGAATCAGCTAAGCCCATATCCATTTTAGACAAACTATCCCATTATCTTAAACTTAACAAGAAAGCCCAACTTACAAAATAATTTAAAAGTCTAATGGAAAATGTGTTAAGGCAGTTAACGAAAATAAAATTTTTCCAAGCTGACCTGGCAGCTTAACCCCAGCCAGGGGCTCTGCCCCTTGGACCCCGCTAGGGGCTGCCGCCCTAGAACCCCGCTGCCAGGGGCGCTGCCCCCGGACCACCCCCGTTCATTGTGGGTTATATAAAGATAGAAATACGATATGAGTAGCAATAGTTGATTGATACATGTACATATTATAAAGTTAGCCGTGCACAGCTCAAGAAAGGGATTACCATAAACGGTGAACGAAACCGACTTCAGTTGAGTTTCTAGCCCCATTTCCTTGTTATGTTTTCGGGGCTGTGTGCATACTCGATGTGATAGTTAATACACTTACCTTAATTGGTAAGTGTATGCCTTATATGGTTTATGTGTTATGTATGTATATCTTAAATGTGAATGTGTTAGTGCATGGTTTTGAATCTTGAGTCTTTGTAATTATCGTTAACGTATTTGTTTTATATTTAATGTAATAAACAATTAATTTATTATCTAGTTCGTTAATGTAATGTCTAGTTCGCTAAGGATGTTTAGCGAACTAAGACTTAAGTTATTATCCCTCCTGATTCGTTAGGGGATGTTAACGAATCAGGGGGTGATTCGTTAAGTTATTTTTTTTATCAATGTATGTAACAAAGTAGCGTCTGGCTCGCTAGGGGATGTTAGCGAACCAGACCTATCTTCTATATATAGTGAACTCAGTTCACGTCTAAAAAAAAAGATTTGAGTTAATTAACAAACCCCTGTCCAGATTCTCTCTCAATTCTTCATCCTAACATTATACAATTACTATTAAATACATACTAATAATATATACATACATACAACACTGAATCTAAGGTAATTATGAGCTAGATCTATAGTTAAGGTATTGATCGATTATTCACAGATCTGAGATCTGTTATTGTTATTAGATTGTTACTTTCTGGGTTCCAACAAGTGGTATCAGAGCTGTTGGGGCTCGATTACACTTGATTCGATTGTTTATTAGTATTTATTTTTATTAGTTTTTGGTTTTAGTTAAAATTTGGATCAATTTAAGGTTAATTGACTGAATTATGGATGATTTGGATTGAATTTAAGGTGTTTAAAGGTATTGGTAAGGGTTTGTGAGTTAGAATTGTGGTTTGGATTGGTTTTAAGTGGATTTGTTACCGGTTTTGGTTTAAGGCCGAAATAGAGTGTGTGTTTTGGTATAATTGGAAGAGTAATCGAGGTTAATTGGTTACGAGTTTAGGTGTTTTGGGTTCGCGATCGAATTACGAGTGTTTTGTTTAGTTATTTGTTTGATTTGGTTTAGTATCAAGTTAGTATTACAAATTTTCAGTTTCTGGGTTGATGTTCATAATTTCCAGATTTCTGGAAATTCTCTTTGAAGATTTGACGATTTGAAGATGAATATGATTCACTATCATCTTTCTGATGATTCGTTATATTATTCACTTTGATTCGTTATCTAAATTAGTTGATTCGTCATAACATTCAAGTGATTCGCTAGCCAGTTCGTATTATTTTTTAGTTCGTGTTATTTGATTCGTTATTTGGGATTAACTTATTCGTGTGACACGCGTCCAATTTGGGATTTGTGTCATAACAACCTTTGCTACGTGGCATAAGTTTTCAGAGTTTGTTACAAACGGTTGTAACAACCTGATTCGTTATAGTTGATTTGCTAATCAACTGTAGCTGATTCGTTATCTATTTCGCTAAGTTTTCCACAGCGATTCGTTACTGAAAACCTTTTAATTCGTCAAGATTTCTCTTATTAAGTCGCTTGCTAATTCGTTAATTTGACTCATTGTTAAAACTGATTCGTTGACTTTCTGATTTGTTATATTGATTCGTTAAAATCAACTGTGATTCGTTGTCTGATCAATCTTAGCTTCGTTAAGATTTGATTCGTTAATCTACTGTTCACAGTTCGCTACAACTGTTTACAGTTCGTTACAATTCTCATTCGTTACACTCTTGAAGTTTTTGAAACTTGTCAAAAATGGCCGGTATGTATGCATTAGCGTCTCAAAACATGTTGCTGCAACAAATGTTACAATTTGATACCGAGATAGGTTCACATTCGAAATGTTCAAGATTGATGAAGTTTCGTTATTTTGCCAAGTGAGAATCTAGGTTTCGTGCTCATCTAGGTTCAGTTCATCCTGATTGTTCATACTGTTTAGATGAAGTTTATACCGTTCCTATGATTGGAGATGAGACTTTTGTTATACACCAAAGGCTATCTCACAATACTCAGTTGTAGAAAAGAAAGCATTAGAGATAGAGACAAAAGCTTATTTTACTCTAACTATGGCTTTGCCTGAGAATATTTTTCATCAAGTGGGTAGCATAAAAATATGTGCTTCTTTGTTTCAACATATCCGAATGAGGAGTATGGGAAACACTGCTGAAAGCAAGAAAGTGATGCTTATGTTTCAATTCAGAAACTTTAATTTACTCAAAGGTGAGATAGTTGAAGAAATGACAACGAGATTCAATCACTTAATTGCTGAAATGGACAAGATGAGGTTAGAAGTTTCTGAGAGGGATAAAATTGACACTATTAAGAGTGTACTCCCAAGTTCTTATTCCACATTCTTAATGGTTCTCAAGGAGAATAATTATTTCTTGAATGAAGATTTGACTGCTATTGAATTCTTACAAAAGATTGAAGCTAGGAAATATGATCTTAAGTGCCAGAAATCTTCTAAGGAAAGTCAAGATCCTTCTTTCTATGGTGGCAGTATGCCTCTAAGTTCAAATATTTCTCCACTGACTGCTTTCCTTACTCAAGCTGCAAGTGAGAATGCTACTACAATGTATAGTGATCCACGAGCCTGTTTCTACACAGCTGGAAATACTGGATCTTCTGGTATCTCTGGTTCATCTGGAGGATCGGGAACTTCATCATCTACAAGTCAATTTTTATCTCAAACTAATGTAAACATAAAGGAGGCTGAACAAAACTTTACATTTTTGTCTGCCTTTATGTCCTCTTACGAGAATTTGGTGAGTAGCAAGATTGCTACTAGTGATTTAACCAATGAAGATTATGATCAAATTGATCCCGATGATCTCGAGCTCATGGATTTAAAGTGGAACATGGCAATGATTGTTCTTAAGGTATAAAGATTTATGCAAAGAACCGGAAAAGATCTTCCTGCCCTGAATAAGAAGTTGGGTTTTGACAAGTTGAAGGTAAAATGTTATAACTGTCAAGAATTCGGGACTTTGCGAAAGAATGTGACAAGCCAAAGAAAGAGTATACTGGTCCTCGTGGTCAAAATCAAAATTCCTCCACACCACGGGTCAATGATGCTGAAAAGAAATCGTCTACTTCTGGGTCACATACAGTGTTAGCTGATGGAAGTGATTGGTCACAACGACTATTGTGCAATGAAAATCAAGCTAATCTAGCTATGTTTGGTTTTCCTGAATACGTTCAAGATATAAGTGGAAGTGAAGTTTCTTCTGATGCTGAAACTGAGTCTGAATATGATAATTCAAGTGAAAAGCTTCCAACTAGCTTTGCTTGTATGGCGAAGATCAGTGATTCTACCACATCTGCTTGCATGGCCAAACAAAGTGAGGTTAGTAATTCTAAATCTAAGTTATCATGTGTTGATTGTGAGTATAATAAGTCCAAGATAGACTCATTAAAACTTCAAAATGATAATTTGCTAAAAGTTACTTATAGGCAATCCTTGACCTCTCAAATCAACTCAAGAGAGAAAATTGAGGCATTGACTATAAGCAATCATGATCTTAAAGCCGAGTTATCTGTGAAAATGAAAATTAATGACCAAGAGTTTCAAGAAATTTTGAAACATCGTTCAAAGATAACCGAGCTTGAGAATGAGGTTATTGAGTTAAAGAATAAATTGAGTAAATTTTGAAATTCATCTTTTCTGTTGAATGAAATTATCGAAGTTTCTGAAAAACAAAAGGACTCAAAGAAAGGTATAGGTTTTGTTGAAATTCCTCCACCATTTCACAATGATTATAAAATTAATCCTTTTGCTCCAACTGAAGAAGATGCTATTCCCAAAGAACCTACAATTTCAGAAAAATCAAAACCTGTTTCTAACAAAGGTCTTAAACCCCAATCTTCAACTCAGAAACCTCATGTTCAAAGCAACAAAGTTTTTGTTGAAAATGTTGACAAAGTTATCATTGAGGATGTGTTTGAACCAAAAATTATACACAAGAACAAGAACATTCCAAGTGAAGGCTAAGAAACCAAAAAACCCCAAATTTCTAATGAGGATTTGTTGCGTTTTATAAATCCTAATACATCTAAGCCATCATCTGCTCATGTATTTAAGTTAAAAGGGATGGACACAATGTTCACTGAGAAAGACATTCCAATAAGTATCATTAAACCTGAACTGATTGAGAGTGTGTTTCACAATGAAACTTCCAAGGTTCGTGAACTTGAACGTCAATATGCTCAAGCGAAAATATCAGTTCCATCTGACCCATTGACTAATGCAAAGCAGTTTTTAAAACAAGCTAAGAAAATTAATTTTGTGAAGTCAACTGGGACCGATACATTAAAAAGTTTTACGAACTGTTCTAATTTAGATTTTTACTTGAAAAAGAAATCTGAATTATCTGATGAGTTTGCTAAGAGTATGACCAAAAATGTGAGTCATCATCAAACTTCTGCGTCATTCGTTCCAACTACCTCTCAACATCATCGTGTAGACATGCGAAGCTGCTTTCTTTGCGGTCAGCATGGTCATGTAATGAGGAATTGTAGTCAGAAGAGCTATCAGAATCTTCATCCTTTTATCAAGGACCATTCTAAGCCGGTTCCTGTGGTAAAGGAGATTATGAAACGACCTATGTCGTATGCTGATGATACTCATATTATGTTTTCTGATATACATCCTCGAAAACTGGTTCATAAGAATGAAACTCATGGTTCTGTCAAACCTAAGTTTATTCCTGTTGCACCCTTATGCAAGAATGAAAATTCAAATGTGGTTCAAGCTGCTTACTTAGGACGAAAGTCTAGGAATCCTATAACTTATTCTCAAGTTGCTGAACAACAATTGAATGCAACTAAGGTTAATTTTTCTCAAGAAAACCAAAGGTGCCAAAGACTGAGGCATGGGCTACCTTTTTGAACTAATCATTTTTCTTTTATGTGTAGGGTTCATCCAAGACCATTTCTGGTGAAAACTGGATCATGGACAGTGGATGTTCTCGTCATATTACTGGAAATCTCAACCTCTTATCAAATGTGAGAAATATTCAAGGGGGTTATGTGGCGTTTGCTGGGAATTCTGGGGGTATGATTACACAGGAAGGTGATGTTTCAAATGGGAAGATTACGTTTGAGAAAGTTAACTATTGTGATAAAGTGGACCATAATTTATTGAGTGTGTCACAAATTTGTGATAAGCAATACACTACGATATTTACAGATAAAGAGTGTCTGATCTTGAAACCGGGTTATGTGATTCCCGAGGACATGGTTGTCATGCGATCACCACGATCAAATGATATTTATGTCTTATATATGAATACTAATGTATCTACATCGATCGAAACGTGTTTTGTCTCGAAAGCAACCGAGAAAGACTCAGTGCTTTGGCATCGAATAATGGGTCATATACACGTTCGAAAGATGAACTACGAAGGGGTGTCATTAAAGAACTTTAAGTTATCCGATCACTGTGTTGCTTGTAAGAAGGGAAAACAGAAGAAGAAACCACACCCATCTAAGTTATTAAATTCCATTGATACTCCGCTTGAATGACTTCAAATGGATTTGTTCGGTCCAGTGAATCGTGCGAGTATTTCTGGAGACTGGTATTGCCTAGTCGTGACTGATGATTATTCGAGATACTCATGGGTCTTATTTATGAGTTCGAAAGATCAAACGCCTGTTTTGGTACAAAACCTTATCACTAAAATCGAATCACTTTACAAACAAAAGGTGAGGAGAATTCGCAGTGATAATGGAACTGAATTCAAAAACACTATATTGGATTTCTTTTGTCTCCAAAAAGGAATTCACCGTGAATATAGTGCACCTTATGTACCTCAACAAAATGGCGTTGCTGAACGAAAGAATAGAACTTTGATTGAAGCTGCAAGGACTATGCTCGCTGATTCTAAGCTTCTTGTACAGTTTTGGAATGAGGCGGTGAATACGGCTTGTTATACACTCAATCGTGTTCTAACAGTTAAACGACTCAAGAAGACCAGTTATGAATTATTGAATAATCGTAAGCCTAACTTAAATTATGTGGAACCTTTTGGGTGTCCTTGTACTATGTTAAGAAGGGATGTGGGTAAATTTGATAAAAAGGCCATTGAAGGTTATTTATTGGGGTATGCGTCTCCTAAGAAACGGGTTTTTAATTTTACTTCTGGTTGTGTTGAAGAGTGGTACCATGGTGACTGTCAAAAGTACACCACTCCTCCACTAAGGAAAGGTCCCGACTGGATGTTTGACTACGATGGCTTGTTCAATTCATTTACTCCATCAACCGATCATCCAGATGAAGATTTAGTCCGTGCTTATTTTGAAGAACATTTAGAAATGCCAAGATTTGCAAGTTCAAATGATGTTGAAGCTCCATTGGTTGCTCCAACTGAAAAACCTGACAATGAGTCTCCTGTTCATCATGATAATACTTCTACTTCATCCGATGATAATGCAATTGTGGATCAAGTTATTGAACTTGACAGTGATGTTTAATCTCCTGAATTGGGTGAACATTACACTAATTTATTTGAAAATGTTGCTATTTCTGAAAATCCTACTCTCAGGATTCATAATTACCATCCATAGGAAAACATTATTGGAGACCTTGATGTGGGAGTTCAAACTCGTCGTCAAGTTGCTTCCTCGGGTGAAAAAAATGTTTTATGTGCTTAAGCCGATTTACATTCCACTGGTATTGTAAATACAGCTAAATTCTCTTGTTTTTTTTATCCCAAGTTGAGACTACAACTCCTCGTGTGGCTCTGCAAGATCCATCTTGGGTAGAAGCCATGCAAGAATAATTACAGCAATTTGCACGTTTAGGTGTTTGGGATCTTATTGACAAACCTGCTAGAGTCAAGAAAGCAATTCCGACAAAGTGGGTATTTAAATGTAAGAAAGATGATCGTGGGGTAATTGTGAGAAACAAGGCACGTTTAGTGGTGCAAGGTTTTCATCAGCAAGAGGGTATTGAGTACACGTTTATGCTCCAGTTGCAAGATTAGAGTCGATTCGAATCTTCCTGGCATATGCTGCTTACAAGAATATCAAAGTGTATCAAATGGATGTTAAAAGTGCTTTTCTCAACGGTGAACTTCATGAGGAAGTGTTTGTTCTACAGCCTCCAGGTTTTGAAGATCCTGATTATCCTGACCGTGTTTATCATTTAAATAAGGCATTATATGGTCTACATCAAGCCCCGAGAGCTTGGTATGGCACGCTCGCCGACCATTTGACAGATAATGGTTTCAAACGTGGAACTGTTGACAGCACGTTGTTTCATAAGAATATTGGTGATGATCTTCTCCTTGTTCAGATTTATGTCGATGACATAATCTTTGGGTCTACAAATGATACATTGTTAAAGAGTTCGAGAAGTCTATGCAAACCAAGTTCGAGATGAGTTCGATGGGAGAGATGAATTTTTTTTAGGGTTGCAGGTTCATCAGTCTGCGAAGGGAATCTTCATTCATCAGACAAAATATGTGAACAACGTCTTGAGCCAATTCAAGATTACTGCCGGAAAAATCCCTTCTGCTCCTCTTCCCGTGGGTCACAATTTATCACCAGATGAATTGGAGGATACCGTTGATCCTACCCTCTATCGTGCCATGATTGGTTCTTTAATGTATTTAACGGCTTCTTGCCCTGATATTGTGTTTGCTGTTTGTCTTTGTGCTAGGTATCAAGCAAGTCCACGAGTGACTCACCTAGATGCGGTCAAGAGAATTCTTCAGTATTTGAGGGGAAATCCAGACATCGGTTGTGGTACCCCAAGGATGATACTTTTGATCTTACTGCTTATTCAGACTCGGACTATGGAGGTTGCAAGATCAATTTCAAGTCAACCACGGCAGGATGTCAATTTTTAGGAAACCGGCTTGTTTCCTGGCAGTGTAAGAAGCAGACAACGGTCTCCACTTCAACCGCCAAAGCTGAGTATGTTGCAACCTCGAGTTGCTGTTCCCAGGTTTTGTGGATACAATAACATCTTCGCGACTACGGTTTGAAGTTTCTTACTACTCCCATTTTGTTGATAATTCTGCTGCCATTAGTATCACCAAGAATCCCGTACAACATTCTAAAACGAAACATATCGAAATTTGATATCATTTTATACGGGATTGTTATGAAAAGAAATTAATTGATCTTGAGAAAGTGCACACTGATTTTCAAAAAGCCGATCTATTTACCAAAGCGTTTGATAAAACACGTTTTAACTTTTTTCTTGGTTTAAATGGATTGAAGACTCTTGCTGAGATCCTAAAGTTAGGATGATTATCTTTACTTTAGTTTGTTCTATTTTCAATTTATTTTGTTTTTAGATTTTAGGGGTGAATCTCAGAAAATTCAAAAATATTGTGCCTTTAGTTTGTATAGATAAAACCCAAAAACATTAGAAAACTTTGAAAAATCAAAAATATTGTCTTCTTTCTTGTTTTATCCTAATATTTGAAAAACCAAAAACATTTTAAAATTAGAAAATACCAAAAAGATTGTGATGTTTATTTGTACAGAAAATTTTGGAAAAGTCAAAAAGAATGTGAATTTTTCTTGTTTTTGTAAAGAAAAATCCGAAAAGACAAAAAGATTGTGTTTTTTGTTTGTAAAGAGAAAAACCAAAAAGATTTTTGCTTATATTCGCTGAAAATCATGTCATTTGCTTCTATTTTGAAGGACATATACTTGTGTATGTTTGGTCCTGATAATTTCTTGTAAATATTCGGGTTAGCCATTCACCTGACAAATTAGAAAGTACTTGGGGCGTTCATTAAGCTTTCTACTTTATTTATTGCTGAAAATTTAGTCAGTTATTTAAGTTTGTGAAGCGTGCTTTGGTCCTGTTCTCTACTTGTAGATGGATAGGATAGCCATTAATTTATGAACTTAAATTAACTGGGGCAATTTAAATCATTTTGTTTTATGCTCCTCAAAATTTTGAGTTTTTGAAGCAAAAAGAGAATGATAGTACATTGATTAGTTGACCCCAAGTCTAGAAAGAAATAAGCTTAAAAGACTGAGTGCTTAATCTTTGGTGTATTGATAGGTCTTAAACAAGCTGTTAGAGTAAAGTTAGTGATATAAACTTAAAGAAAAGCCAAACTGAAAGAGGTGTTAGTCTTTAGCAAAAGTCTCGGTGAAGATGGCAGAAATGTAATAACCAGTCATACTCAAGCCTTATTGTTGTTGATCACCAAAAATATAATAAAGCAAATAACAAGCGTTAGGATTCTGGACATTGTGAGTCTTTATGCGGCTTAATCATCTAGGTATTCATAAGCATGAATATTTCACTCGCTTTCTAGAGCAAACCCAAAGTCATTAAACTTGATCACCGCTGTACTTTGTACAATCTAAATTACTGACTTGATCAAAATCCGCTGTTAGTCATACAACTATTCCTCCCTTGCGTGCGTCTTAATACCAATAAAAAACGGACCCCAGGGGATACAATGTATGTAAGCCGACAGATGGACTCGTGCATACTCACTCACAGTAAAGGAAACTTGATGCATTGCTCAAAATTTCATAATTGGTATCACAAATTTTGATCAACACTATAATGGTTTAAGTCAAGTTGGGTGATTTGGCAAAAATCAAATTAAGTTTGAATCGAGATTAGAGGCTGATAGTTTCTGATATTCTGTGCACTAATTGAACCATAAATCATATCACAAAAATGCTCGAAGGTTTGTTATAAGATTTAAGTGGACAACAATATCAATGACCGACTTAACGCCAGTCATAATATCGCTGAAATATAAAACTGTGATGTAAATGCATTTTGGTCAATATGATTCTCTGCTCAAACTCAACAAAAAAAATATGTAATGCTTTTTGATAAATCATAGAAAAACACAAAAAGATTGTTTACTTTCTTGTTCGGATATTTTTGTAAATACATTCTTTAATTCTTATAAAATACCAAAAATATTTTATCTTTGGTACTTTACATATTTTTTTAATGATTTTAATTTATGTTTCGAAAACATGAAACACTTTTACAGTATTCAATTATCGGGATAAAAAGGTTCTCGATAATTTATTTAAGTTAAAATTTTTAATTATTTAATTAATTCATTATTTAGTTAAAATTAAATAAAGTTTTTAATTTGGTAAAAGCTACTTCGTTAATTATGGATAACGAACTATGTCATTCTTTAGCGAACTGGTTTCTAGTTCGCTCACCTAATTCGCTTCCGCACTCTGTAACGAATCATCTCTACTTCGTTATACATATTTAACGAATCAAGATACGAGTCATGTCTTGTTCGTTACTCTAAGGTAACGAATTGTAATAACGAATTGTCTAATTCGTTGTCTAAAATTCAAACGAATCGCTTGATTCGTACAGTGGGTACCTAGGGTAGTGTGCTGGGCTATATAAGACAGAAAAGACGAACAGTCCCACACTGTTCATCGTTTTTCTTCACTCTAAAGACACCTTTTCAAATTTTTCTCTGAAATTCGACCTCCAAATTTCGATATTTCAAAGATCTCATTGTGTGTCTAAGGTATAGATGATCACAACGATGTGATTTTTGTCAAAAATGAATGTGTTTTGATAGACTAATTATGGAATTTTGTGGTTTAAGGGTTTTCCGAGTTCTTAAACCCTGATTTACTTATGATTTACTATGTTAAGATTGCTTATTTATGATTCAATGTCACAGGAATGTGATTCCGAGACCTTGGGTAGACTTTAATCATTGATCGATTATAGTTTTCTAGGTTGATTTATTGATAATATGTTTGTCGGTTTAGACTCTGTTTAAGGTACTGATTGTTCTTGTTTATGTTACGGTGTTAAGCCTCAATCTTAACACCGTGAGCTTCGTCTTCTGATTCTGAGTCACATCGACCTGCTAGTTTGATTGTTCGACGATAAGCATGAGCTAATTGTAGCTGGATTTGTGTTGTTGACCTTCGGTGTTCTTATTAATTTTGACTTTGACTATGCAAGTCAAAGATCAAGTCTAAATTATTGACCATTCGTTATCTTTAGCGAATTGGAACTGCTTCGTGTCCAATTCATTAAAGAAATACACGAACTAGCTCAGCGAATCGGTTTCTTAACGAATCAAATATGGATTCGTCAAATTTGTAACAAACTAGACTTCAGTTCGTTAAATTTACATAGTTGATTCGCTGTGTCTCTTTCGTTAATATTTACCTGATTGCGAATTGCTTGATTCGTTACTGGATGGTAACGAATCAGTATAATATCTACACGAATGACATTCATTTTTAATTATTTAATTAAATTTAAAATTAATATTTAAATGAAATAAAGTATATCAACCGTCTAAACGCGTAAATAAATTAATTACACATATCATATGAAATTAAATATACCATTTATAAATAAATAGATATTTATATGTCCTAAATATATATTATATCTTCATGGCTACAAGATATTCACATTCCTTATAATCGTTTATACTTATACAGTTCAAATGGCTGATCAAGTAAATCAAGATCCACCGGTTGCCGATCAAGGGCAACAAGATCAACCACCACAAGAACAGCAGGAGGATGTTATTTTGTTACCATATGACACGAAACACAACATCTGTGCGTATATTGATCAAGATATTGCTGACGTTGACGTATTTGGAGCCATGTTAGCGTTCTTAAGACGTTCAGTAATACGTTATGCAATCACTGCTCGACCCAGAGTGTCTCTAAGTATTATTAGGCAGTTTTGGGATACTGTTGCGGTTGTTGAGGCGGAAAATCATATTCAAGCCACGATTAATGGAATGGTTGTTACAATTGATGTGGGAGTGGTTCGTCGGGTGCTTCATTTTGGTGATAATGACAACAACCCAAGTGAATTAGACAAGCAACTGATCAAGGGTTTGTTTACTCGTCTACATTATGGTGGTGATATTGATAAATCTATGTTGAACAAGAATGGATTATGCCCACCATACAAGTATCTACTTCACATTTTAATTCATTGTATGAGTGGTCGTCGTGGTGGATTTGACGAATGTAGAAGTAGTATACAGTCAGCTTTTGTTGCTCTTATTCTCAACAAGCCGTTTAACTACTCTGAGCTAGTTTATGATCATCTGAAGGAACAAGTTCAGCAAACACTTCAAAAGAAGAAGTTCTTAATGTATCCTCGCTTCCTACATCTGATTATTCAAGACTTAATTCCCAATCTAGCCATTGATCCATCTCAGGTGAATGATGTGCTTCCTATGGAACACATGAAAGCTGATACGGTGCATCGAATGTTGGTTTATAGAAAGGAGAAGCCAAAAGATAAAAGGATGATTGGTCATATAATTAATCCAAATTATGTCTGTCCTCCTGATGAACGCTGGATCCACGACGACTCGGATTCTGAGCGTGAAGGGGGAGAAGGTGGGAACGATGATGATGATGGTAATGATGGTGATGGTGGAGCTGGTGATGCTGTCTTTCAGGAACAACAGGAGGCAGTAAATGCTGCTTTAGCTGCCACCATTGCAGCTCAACAAGAACGGAAGAGGAAAGGGAAAGTTGTGGCTACTAAAGAGCCATGGAAGAAAAGACGTGTTTCAACGGGGGCTGGGGTAATTATTGGTGTACCACCACCTCGTCATTCAACGCTTCAAAGCTCGGTAGTGCCGACTACCACTAGCACTCCGATGCTCACATTGACGACGACATTGGTACCTCATGAAAGGCTTGGTGTAATTCCACACACGGCGTTATCTGAAATACCAAGGCCTCCTGCTACAGTGTCTACTGTCTCCCCAACACCATCCATGAGGCCTCCCCGTCCTCCTCCTCCTCCACCAAGTGATGTCTCGTTTATAAGAATCACTCGGCCTCAAGGTCCAATCCAACCAGTTCATCCATCTCTGTAAAACATGCCACCGAACCGTAAAACTGAGATACTGTTGAATCTTCTCCACCTTTATGAAAACCAAATGGCAGCTGACCGTCAGAATCAAGAACGTCTGATGGAGAATCAAAGACGGATGATGGGTTACATTTCTTTCTGCCAAAAAGAGACTAAAGCGCTTCGTGCGATTGTTGAGTCTCAGGGGGGTGAAAATGAAGGAACAAGAAGAGTTAGCAATTAACTTGCAAAGAAGATGCCCTAAAGAAACTCAGAAATGATGATCAAGACCCTGACGAGTCTGGTGCAGGAGGTGAGCCTAAACAATCGCACGGTTCATCTTCTGGTGCTGGTACTAGTGGTGGTGAAGACTCGGGCAAACAGATTATTATATATCAAGATCCAACTGCCGCTAAACCAATTGAGATGATTGCAGCCAACACTGTGATTTTTTTAGATGGTTCGGGGGTGGTTAGAAGTGTGGTGAATAAGGATGAGATCCAGGTGGGTGAGTTTGTTGATAAGTATCTGACACGAAAGCAGATTTCCATACTGCTTGGGTTAAATGATGAACAATTAACCATGTTAGAGACTGAGCCTGATGTCGAGGTGTTAAATGAGGAAGGTATAGAAGATGATCCGTCTATTCAGATGAATACGGATTTTATTTATGAAGATGAGGATGTTGAGATGGAAGATGTAACTGTTGAGGAGTATCCGGACTTGTTTCAACACACCAATGTTGATCAAGGTGCTCCGATATTTGATGAACAGACGGTTAAAGCGGCAGAAGACGAATTGGAAAAAGTATTGAAGTGTAAGCGGACAGTTCATTCACTTGAAGTCATAACTGATGATGATATTGCAAGATGGTTCAAACGCCAGAAGGTGGGTAAAATTATCAGTGCGTATCGATATGTTAATCAAGAACGGAAAGACACTGCTGCTGCATGGGTTAAAGAAAACCAAATGACCTCCTTCAAGACTGTTTCCAAGGTACATGGTGATATTATCTCATGGCTTTATGATCCTGAGCTTAAAGTATGTATAATTAAGTGGGAGAAGGGGATCCAGTACTACAATACGATGAAGGATGTACTTACTTTACCGCGTTGGGATGTTCGTATCCTGGCGAGACGTCCATTTATCAATCGTGGTGGTTACCGGACAGCTGAGTGGTTTTATCAACACTTACTGTTCGAGGTCAATCATGGCTTCAAGTTCTTCAAGCCCTAGGTCCCGAGACGCAAACGCATTGATGAGATTGATCCAAGGACTGGCTGGAGGAAACTTGTTCTTAAGGTAAAGCCGCCAAAGACGATGAAGCGGGTTCCTGTGAAGACGATGCCCCAACAGATGCATCTCTCATTCAACCGCTGGTTCTATGACAATCGTACTGGAAGGGCCGTCATTGTACTTGGTAAAGGTCTAAAGACTGAACTTATCAAGATAATCGACCCAATGTGGTTGGTTAATTTATCAGAGACCGGCAATGACGTGCTACACAGGAAACAGATTCTGATCGAGCGCAATGAAGACTACGACCTGGCTATGCAATTCCAACGCGTTGTGCGTGTGTTTCATGAACATGGAATTCATAGTTGCAGAGACTGGCAGTCCAAGCACTTCAAGTAATTTAAAGACAAAGAGCTCAAGATGAGAGAGTGTCTGTTAGTGCACGGTTTTGCGTCTTGAGTCTTTGTAATTATCGTTAACGTATTTGTTTTATATTTAACGTAATAAACAATTAATTTATTATCTAGTTCGTTAATGTAATGTCTAGTTCGCTAAGGATGTTTAGCGAACTAAGACTTAAGTCATTATCCCTCCTGATTCGTTAGGGGATGTTAGCGAACCAGACCTATCTTCTATATATAGTGAACTTAGTTCACGTTTAAAAAAAAGGATTTGAGTTAATTAACAAACCCCTGTCCAGATTCTCTCTCAATTCTTCATCCTAACATTATACAATTACTATTATATACATACTGATAATATATACATACATACAACACTGATTCTAAGGTAATTATGAGCTAGATCTATAGTTAAGGTATTGATCGATTATTCACATATCTGAGATCTGTTATTGTTATTAGATTGTTACTGTCTGGGTTCCAACAGAATGAAAGCTTGTCGGTATGTGAACGATATTCGGATATGGCACATGCTAACAAGGGAGGTATGTTTATGATAGATGAATGTGTATGATAGATATACGTACGATATATGAGTATGTATGAATGATTAAAGCAAGTATGTATGTTATGGGTATGTAAAGACAGTATGTACGAAGATGAAGAAAGAGGGACTAGACCCTAATAATATCTTAGATAGAGAAGTAAAAAGGGACCAGACCCTAATAATATCTGAGATAGACAAGAAAGGGACCAGACCCTAATAATATCTGAGATAGACAAAGGAAAGAGGGACCAGACCCTAATAATATCTGAGATAGAATGGACAGTAATTATATAGTATGAAAGTAATAAAGTATGAATGTATGTATGAAATTATGTAATGAAAGTAAGTTAGTAAAGTAACTATTATGTATCTTCGGATGCATGATTGAAGGTAAGTGTATGTATTATACGATAAGTGATTAACTAGAACTCACTCAACGTAGCTGACTTTTAGTATGCACGCAGGTGAGTAGAATGAGGTAGCTCGCTTGAGGGGATACGTGGCATTGAATAAGAGGCTGGCATCGGAAGACTCAAGACGTTTAAGTTTAATGTTTTGTTTATTTTGAAAGACAAGATGTTGTTTTAAGACAAGTTATTGTTTGATTATGAAATGTTTATGAAAGTTTTTTATATTCCGCATATGTTTTTACTAACTCTGATATTTAAAACTGCGTTTATGAGTAAATCCAACACCAAAGTAGGGCTACCGGTAACGGGGCCTTACAACCAATTCCATATAAATGGACATTGGTTACCAATCAAGAACTAAACCGTTGCCTTAAAAATGGACACCGGTTGCCAAGTATAGTCATATGATCATACTATAATGTGGAACTTCACCAAAATGCGTTCAAATAAAGCAATTAAGCAAATAGAAAGTTAGACAAACTGATAAACTTTGCTAGTCTTTCCAACATTCTTTAGTGATTGGAATACGACGAGCGGTAAAGTCTTCTAGTAGTTTAAATCTTCAATTGCGCATGACTTTGAACCTTGAAATTTAAGCGTCTTGGGTGATTTGATCTATGAGGACTTGAGCAGTCGTGGTAGATTGATCCGACATCGCTTGGGTAACTGGAGCTCGAACGATTTGCAGGAGGGTTGATTGGTTGGAGTAGGCTTTGTAAACTTGAGCTTGCATGTGCGGAACTTGATAAGTTTGGTATAAGTATGAATGATCCTGCTTGACGATATGAGCTTGAAGGACGTGGGATTGATAGGTTTGGACTTGGTGGGTAATGTAGTAGGGTGTAACTATAGTTTGAACTTGATTGGCATGGATAATATGAGGGCACATATCGCTGAGAAGATTTGGGTCTCCTGTATGGTAGCAAGCACGAGTAGTAGGGGCATCAGGTTGAGCATGAGGATAGGCTGTTGCGGGACAACTTGTGCATTAGGCGGTGTAGGGAAGATATATGCAAGGATAATCGAAGCGATTACATTGGGTGCAAAAACGACATGAAGATTGAGTCGGATGGTCGCAGCAAGGTTCTTACGTTTCTTGTTGTGGGAATGGGTGGAGGTAAATGAATTAAAATTTCAATCAAGGAAGTTAATGAAAAATTTTGAATTGGTTGTATTAATGTTTTGAATTTGAGTTTATATTTTAGAGGTTGTATCAGTTAACTCCTTGGCTATACACGAGGTGGTCTTGAGAACTAGACTATTGATGTCGAGGACGACGGTGGTTTCTTACGTGAGACATTCTATGAGGACCAAAATTAAAGATTTATAAGATGAAGGGTAATTTGAGGAAACTAATTAGATATTAGAAGTTTAATTGTCTTAGATAACTTATAATAACTTTGTTGTTAAGGAAATTGGGGATTTTCATCATATCATGAGGAATAAAGGTAAACGATTTTTAAGATAAGGGGTACATAGCGTGACTCGCTATTATCCAAATATTAACCGGTTCGATGTTATAAAGGACTTTGGTTGGTTTGTTTGCCACTTAGCCTTACAAGTGATATATAAAAACTAAACAAAATATACAGCGTTGGAGTATGTTATCTACCGCAAATAAAAGCGTTTAAAAAGAGTAAAAAGGGGACGTGAAACTCACTGTTTGCGAAGATAACCAAAAATATCCGAGAAAAGGTGTGCGTCACAGAAAATCCTCACTAGTGTTCTTAAAACAAAAACAAGATTTTCTAAGTATTGAACTACGAGTGAGTCCTTAGACTCAACACATACAACTTATGCATGAGATGCGTTTCGTGTTTCGTTTGTGAAATAAGCGCGACTCGACAAACACGTTGGTGATACGTTACGTGTGTGAACAACTACTTAAGTGTCAAGTATTAACATTGTACATTACAAGAAACTATCCCCCACAAGGGCAATTTAGTCAAAAACATAGCAAACATCGATCAGTTATGCACTTTTCATGATAATTCAAGTAATTCAGCAGCTAAATTGTCCAGGCAGATTTTCACTCGACAAGATTACTCTATTTAATAAATCCTAACATGTCAAATAAATCACCAAAAATCATCACAGAAGCACACGTGAGTTAGGTTTCTAAAAATATTTTTATTATTTTTTTATCGTATACGGTTTTATCACAATGATCAAAACATCACAGCAAATACACAACAATCATTATCATGCGCAACAGAATGTTATTTGTTATTCCCGATTCATGACAAATCCAATTAATGCAAGACCAATTGGGTTAGATTCCTAACTCAAAATATTAACTTCCAGAAGTAGAACCAACCCATTTTGTCTTGTCGTTTATGAGATATCTTAGTCGCAAAACAGCCTAACAGCAGGTTTCCCGAATCAGACTTGCACAACAGATTTGTAAAATAATAAAAACTAACTTTCACACGTCCAAAAAGTTTGTAGTTGGAATGTTTAACTATTTGGAGTATAAGTTCCACATTAAATCAAAGATTCGGTGTAGCCATTAACTCTACACGTTTGTTGAAGGACATGTTAACATCAAGACATTATTGTATAACGGTGCAGAGCTTGTGGGGTGTAAAGAGGATAACCTTTAACATAAATGATGATTCTGAGGAAAGTATGGTGGAGCTCCAAGTAAGTGTGAATGAGTTAATAAGTTTAGATTTGAGATGTATAAACATTCAAATAGTCAGAAGTCGTTAAGCAACTAAAGTCAACAAATAAATAAATGTCTAGAGAGTTTAAAGACTCTTGACCTCAATATCGGTTTAAAGTTGTTTCACTTCTTAAAGAATGTTGGAAAGACTTTTTGATTTGAAGTGAGCAAAGTTTTATTGATTTTCATAACCAACGGAAAGCTGTGATCTTAATCACTAATGATGCTTTGACAAAGTATTAATTTTGGAAGTTGTCTGTTTGGGGTATTGAAAATCAATAAAACACTTTATAGTTGTATGAAAATATACAACAGCTTATGAGACATATATATAATAGATTATAAAATTTCTACTAGTCTTTTAATGAGAAAATTATATATGGTTTACAAAGTTTGAGACTAGCAAAATTTAGAAAACTTTCCTATTCTTTCCAACATTCTTTAGTGATTGGAATACGACGAGCGGCAAAGTCTTCTAGTAGTTTAAATCTTCAATTGCACATGACTTGGAACCTTGAAACTTAAGGGTCTTGGGTGATTTGATCTATGAGGGCTTGAGCAGTCGTGGTAGATTGATCCGACATCGCTTGGGTAACTGGAGCTCGAACGATTTACAAGAGGGTTGATTGGTTGGAGTAGGCTTTGTAAACTTGAGCTTGCAGGTGCGGAACTTGATAAGTTTGGTATAAGTATGAATGATCTTGCTTGACGATATGAGCTTGAAGGACGTGGGATTGATAGGTTTGGACTTGGTGGGTAATGTAGTAGGGTGTAACTATAGTTTGAACTTGATTCGCATGGATAATATGAGGGCACATATCGCTGAGAAGATTTGGGTCTCCTGTATGGTAGCAAGCACGAGTAGTAGGGGCATCAGGTTGAGCATGAGGATAGGCTGTTGCAGGACAACTTGTGCATTAGGCGGTTTAGGGCAGATATATGCAAGGATGATCGAAGCGATTACATTGGGTGCAAAAACAACATGAAGATTGAGTCGGATGGTTGCAGCAAGGTTCTTACGTTTCTTGTTGTGGGAATGGGTGGAGGTAAATGAATTAAAATTTCAATCAAGGAAGTTAATGAACAATTTTGAATTGGTTGTATTAATGTTTTGAATTTGAGTTTATATTTTAGAGGTTGTATCAGTTAACTCCTTGGATATACACGAAGTGGTCTTGAGAACTAGACTATTGATGTCGAGGACGACGGTGGTTTCTTACGTGAGACATTCTTTGAGGACCAAAATTAAAGATTTATAAGATGAAGGGTAACTTGAGGAAACTAATTAAATATTAGAAGTTTAATTGTCTTAGATAACTTATAATAACTTTGTTGTTAAGGAATTTGGGGATTTTCGTCATATCATGAGGAATAAAGGTAAACGATTTTTAAGATAAGGGGTACATAGCGTACATACTTATGAGTTGATTTAGTAAATATGATTCATGTGTGATGACTACACGAGGAGATGAGGTCAATTTAAAAGTTAATTTTTTTCATTTGATTAAGTCAACTTAATAAACAACTAACAAAACAACTTTGTGTTTTGCCTCCCATTAGCTTTCCATGGGAGTTTGAATGGCCCAACGAAACTAACGAATAAAAGTAACTGAGTTGGACGGCTCATGAGCTTTACATGGCATTTTACTGTCCCAACTAATCAATGAATTAGCAATACAATAGAGTTTGTCGGCCCATGAGCGTTACATGGCGTTTTAACCGACCAAACTAAATAACGATTAGACGAGATAAAAGTATGGGTAGTTGGAGCATCCCGTGAACCACCACGCATGATGAACTCCAACAAAAATATCATTCAAAACAATATGAATAATGGATAGTAGGAGTGCCCATGGACAACATGGATTTTTCACCCAACTAACCAATTAAATAACAAAACACAATAACCGGAATTTACCGAATGTAGCCACGGACCACCGTGAATTTGGTTTCAAATCAACATAAGGTGTCGGTGGTATGACAGTTGTGTTTCTCTATGGCCGAGATGAACTTGTCATGCTATCTGGCCTTAAGATGAAGGAGTAAAAACAAAAGTATGGAATTCTTAAGAAATTTCCCAAAAACAAAAGGCAATCTACTTTGATTTAAAATATTTACGAAAAAATTTCTTTGAAGGTTGAGGCATAGTCTCAGAGTTGTGTGTGTGCGGATAACAATATAATAATAAAAATAATAATTATTTAAACAGTTAAATAAGTACTTAATCTAGCAAGTAATTACGTAAGCTGTAAACAATCAAATAGAATACATCAGGTAAACATATAAGCACGTATGGGGCTCCTAAGCATGTTACTAAGGCACCACTAACGACCTATCTTAAAACTCCGGCCCTAATACCAATCTGTCACACCCCAAGCTAAGATAGAAATGTCAGGGCGTGAGTTGATTGCTCAAAGCTCTCAAGGTACTATGATGCAAAATTTAAATTATAATATCTATTAATTCAATTAAATAAATCCAACAATTGTCAAATACCAAGTACATACTCCATAATTAAGATAAGTAAAGACAAGAATAAAAATTAAATTCTTGTTTTTTCTCTCTAGCATGCAATCCTAAGTTTTCTTCAAAACAAACTTGAGAATCACATCAAACGATAACCTGCACATGCGTTAAAAATACAATAGGTTTTGTCAACACTAGGTTGAGTGAGTATAACACCAGATTTAAAATAATATAATAATAATAATAATAATAATAATAATACTAATAATAATAATAAATAAATAAATAAATAAGCAAATTCTTCCTATGAGATAAATAGTTAAGCCATAGCACATAAACAATCAATCAAACCATAAAGAAAGGGTTCAACCAATTCCATATAAATAGACATTGGTTATCAAGAAAGGACTAAACCGTTGTCATAAAAATGCACACCGGTTACCAAAAATAGTCGTATGATCATACTATAATGAGGAACTTCACCAAAATGCGTTCAAATAAAGCAAGTTAGGAAAACTGATACACACAAGGATAGACAGTTGCGGTTTGAATACTATATAATATAAAAATAGCTAGTTACGCATATGTCCCCCAAAACGGTAAAAATGAGTTAAAAAGAGGGGAGTGAAATACTCACCTTAACAATTTATCAACAGATATTGATTAAGTAAGAAGGATAAATGTAGATAAAGCTCTGACGAGATAGCCTAATAATGAATAATTGCGGAATACAATTACTATGATTTCAACAATAAATCTTAAACTAGATAGACGTTCGGGGTTTGATGATCGGGTGTTCTAACGAAAGTTAAATATTACATAGCTTTCAATACTTTTAAACTTTAAATTATCATTTTAATTTATCAAGTTTAAAATAAATAGTATATTTTTAATTATATAACTTATTTTTATAAAATACTTAAATAAATAAATATTCATAATTTTTAAATATATTATATAAAAAAACTCATTCTAAATGTTTATTTTAAACTAAAATACATTTAATGTATTTATATACATTATTATTATTAATAAAGAATTATTTTATATTTATATTGTAAATAATAGATAATAAACGATAAATAGTAATATTTATATAAAATATGATCCTTTATAAAATACTTAAACTAAACATTAATGTAAAATACTAAAGTGTAATATATATTTTAATTATATTTAAAAAAAACAATCGTTCTAAACCTTTAATAAAACCGCTATCAATCTTTTAATATATATATATATATATATATATATGATTTTAACCAAAATTTGGAAACGAAATTAGTGAGAATGACAGTTTTATAAAAATACTGATTAATAATGTATTTATAATGTTTGCAATATAATTTAATTATCTAAATATACTAATATAAATATTTATCGTGTATGAATACCAAAAATACCAAAAATCGGTGTCGGGAATAGCTCGAACCCGCGTCCCCAGCCTCAATAAGCATTAACACACACACCCTGGCCAACTAGGCTAGGGGGTTCCTTGGTTGTAAACTGAAACTGAAAAAATATAACTAGACGAGCAACAATTCAGATTAACCATATGAACCCTAGAATCCCAAACTGATTAAATGACTCAATGTTCGTTTGATTTAAGTCAGGGTTATTGAAGAGCAGATCACGACGAGTAAATACATATAATCAATTACCTGTTACGATGACTAAACAAAGGTTAATTAAGCATGAATAGGTCCGGCGATGTATGATGACGAGTAGGGTAGAAATAGACTATGTTAATCCAATTAGTTATGGGGGTTATGAAATCGAGGTTATATAGATGCTAACCGCAGGTTTAATTGGATTGATATGGTCGTTTATATGTATAGCAACTTAGGGTTAGGGTCGGCTGAGACAATATGAACCACATATCCGTTTTTGATTCAATTAGCAATAGTGCGAGTGCCGGATAGATCGCGGATGTTGTGTATAACGCATCCAAAGATTCAATTTTCACTTCGTGAAGAGAATTGAGGTCCAAGTTAAACAATTAGGTCTACGGGTTCAATCAATTGGGTCGGTTCTTGAAGAAATGGGTCTGGGTACCAGCTAGTAAAAGGGTTATGATCTCAATTTTCACTTTAATCCCTATATATTGAGGGTGGAAACATAATAAGGTAAAATTTAAGTTTGGGTTAATTTTTCCTAAATATGAAAGTTATAAATACGTTTTATATAATTATTTAACTAATAATATATTAATAACTTAATTAACTCGATAAAAGCGATAAAATTTCCAAAATATCAAAATTGGTCAGGTTTTAAAAAAAATATAGATTTCGAAAACTCCGAGTTGTTACAATCTCCCATACTTTCGGAAATTTGTCCCGAAATTAAGGAATACTGTAACAACACTATTAAATTTTTTGAAAAATAACAGAAAATTTAATTATGATTTAAAACTATTCATAATACAGAACTTTGAATAGCTGAAGCAACTCTTCAAATGAAAATCCGATAACGGCACTTATATATAGAATGTACTAGCGGCGTATCCACCATGTGCTTATCATCTTTACATTTTGTAACAACCACATTATAGTTCTAAATATATATATATACACACATACACATAGAGAGAGACTTATGGACTTGAAATAAACAAGTAAATGAAGTAGGAGTGTCATTTTGTAATTTGCAAAAGGTTGAAGGGAGTGTTATGGAAATAAAATATTTACTTGACCAAACTAGTCAAAGAAAAAGAAAACCCACAGGTTGTGGTCTTGGTTGGGGTGCGATGCAGAGGAGAAAAGGAGGGAAGAGGGCTACAAATATTTGGTATAAATCCAAGACAAATCAGAGCTTGATGATCTTCTCACGTGCTCTTAATCTTCTTCGTTTACAATTGCTTCTCATGGTATGTATAATCTTCACTTTAATCCACCATTGTTGAACCTTCAACCTTGCGAATGAGTTTTTGATAGATTAGGTCGAAATTGACCAATTCACGGCACTTGTTAGCTTAGATTCTACGTAGATGATGTTTGAATGAGTTTGCATGTTGTTAATTTGAAATTTAATCTATGTTCTTGGTGAAAAGTAAAATTAGGATTCATATGTAAAAATTTGGGGTTTCCTTGCGTTAGTGTTTTGACACTTGAATGACCTAAACGAGTAAAGAATAGGTTTATATGAAGAAAATTGGGTGTAATGCAAAAGATGGAACTTTGAATCTTAAAATAGAAAATAAGTGTAATAATAGGCATTTTGATGCTAGATATTAAACTACCAAGAAAGTCATGAATCATTATCACCAAATAAAATGTTGCTATGAAAGTTAGTTTTAAGCAAGTCCTTATGTGTTTTTGATAGTCAAGAGATTATGTATTTTGGTTGACTAATCATGGGGTTAAAGTCGTTAAACTAAAGGTGGACTCCTTAACGGGTCAATCGCCTATGCCGTTTAAACTTTAAAGTGGTGGATTTAACTAATTATTGTAATCGCTTACTTGAAATGTTACTCCAGTATGAATTAATGTGATTTCTTGATTTGGAAGAATTGAGATGGATGATGATCATATTTTAAACGGATAAAGTGAATGTTTAGGTACTCAAACTATTGAGGACGGGATCGTCAAACGGGCTCATCATCAATTTCAAAAGGTACGCTCTTGCATAATCCAACTATAGTTTCGATTATTGTATTATTCTTGTACAACCACAGGTCATTAGAAAGGAGTGGCATCACGTGTTGCAAATGTGGTGATGAAATACCAGTTGACTGTTGAATAGTGTAATTCGTTTGTTGATTAATTATATCAAACGAGTATGGGTTTTGGGAATTTAAGTTACGGGCATGGAGTCTTAAAGTAAGTAAATATGCTGGATTTTAATGTTGGTTCATTTATCACTCGTTACTAAACGGATTTGGGTAACCGGTAACAAGGAAATGTATAACATGAGAAAAGTGCAGGTGCCGGGGCCCTGAGATGAGCACCTAGGGTTTAAAACACACTGTGGGTGGCGATAAGGGGGTGCCCAGAGCTGCCAGCATCAGCGCCCAGGGCGGTGTCTGGGGCGCTGGCTCTGTTTTTGCACAAGTCTTATTTTGTTTCTAATTTGTCTTTTTCTATTAAGTGTCTGACATACATGTTGTTGCCTAATATAATGTGATGTTATGCTAACATATTTGAGGTGTTTTTGGCATTAGGTAAAGCTAAGCAGAGTGGTGGATCCAGGGTCGAGATCTCGGGGATTTAGCCTTTGTCTTGGAAGAAATGAATCGTTTGTGTAACCGTCATTTAAGTAGTCTAATTGAAATGTTTTAAATTCATTATTTTTAGAGAAATTTTGTAACTTTAGTGGGATACGGATAACCGACCTACCTAGTTGAATTGGTTATTCGTGGACAAACTTTGTTTTGGAAGTTTAACTTAAATGTTTATAGTTTTAATACAAACCGTATGCGCATTTTATTGAAAGTATTATTCGGGACCAATTTTCCGCTGTGTCTTATATATAATTCTTTTACAAATGGGTTTTGGGTGTTTCAAGTTGGTATCAAAGCACCAGTTTGAAGGATTTAGGTATCAGGAAAATACTTAACCTCAAACCATGTGTGCTCTTGGTGGTCGATTAGTAAAAGTTTTTTCTCATTTTATTTTCGACACTCGACCACGAGAAATTGTTGAGCTTTAAGGAGACACCAAGGGAAATGGTAAATAAATTTGGGAAAATCTTGTTAAGCACGGGGTGGTATAAATAATACTAGGAATACATAAACACGGTATTGATTGCTAAATTTGGCCCGTTTAACAATCAATAAGACGTGCACTTGTAATCCTATGATTGATTATGTCACCCCAGTATTAACAAGTGAGTTGTTGAAACCAAAGAGTTTATGAAGTCTTTTGGCTTTAAAGAGTGTATGAAACATTATGGTTTCATACAAAGAGTGGTGATAATCTTAGGATTTCACCAAGGAGTTTATGAAGTCTTTTGGCTTCAAAGAGTGTATGAAACGTTATGGTTTCATACAAAGAGTGGTGATAATCTTAGGATTTCACCAAGGAGTTTATGAAGTCTTTTGGCTTCAAAGAGTGTATGAAACGTTATGGTTTCATACAAAGAGTGGTAATAATCATAGGATTTCACCAAAGAGTTTATGAAGTCTTTTGACTTCAAAGAGTGCATGAAACCTTATGGTATCATACAAAGAGTGGTGATAATCATAGGATTTCACCAAAGAGTTTATGAAGGCTTTTGACTCAAAGAGTGTATGAAACCTTATGGTTTTATAAAAAGAGTATTGGTAATCATAAGTTTTCATCAAAGAATTTATGAAGTCATTTGTTTTCAAGGCGTGTATTAAACCTAAACTTCAAGGTATGTATGAAGTATAAGGACAGTCACCCTGGATACATTAACTAAACATCAGTGGGGATTTAAAGTGGTATTGGTTTGAGAAAATTACCAAGAGGTTGGCTAAACAAGTGTGATCGCGAATATTAGACTATGTCAGCTAGATTAGATTATTATTATTAATTGTTATATTGTAGAGGGTAGCTAAGTGTATTTAGTTACTTCTATATATTAAGATGTAATCTCCTTCATTATTGATATACAAAAAATAATAATACGATCATCTTAAATAATCTGATTTGGTATCACAGCCAATATTTTCTCTAACCCTAATCACCTTCTGCCGCCTACCCTCTTCTTCAATGGCAGCAATACTTATCTTCTCAAACCAAGAAAAGACCACCCATAACTCACACAAATTCTCCTTACTCTCAAGCCCACCAACTATGGCTACTAGAGATCCATGATCGAATCCTTCTTAACATCACATAACCTCTTCGGTTATGTTGATGGAACAATTCCATGTCCCGAACAAAAGATTACTGTTCAAACCGCAACTACTGATAATCCCAGTTACATTCCCTGGATTTCTAACGATGCTCATATCCGCACCTTAATTATCTCAACCGTTTCTGAAGAATCATATCAGCATGTTCAGGGAAAAACTTCCCGTGAAGTCTGGCTATCCTTAGAACGGGCTTATGCACCCGTCACTGCTTCTCATGAATTCACCCTCAGAAGTCAACTCCTCCGCATCACTATGAAGGGGGACAAAAAACCAGTTGACTATCTTTGCAGGGTACAAGAATATGCAACCTCTCTTGCCAACATCAGAGAACCGGTAAAGGATAAAGAACTTGTCATGCTCACCCTTACAGGGCTACATGAAGAATACAACGGCCTGAAAGGAACCCTGCTTGGCCGCCTACCACCTGTCTCTTTTCATGAAATCTACTCACTATTATCCGATCATGATTACATGGTCACTAAACTGGTGCAAAACAACCCGCAAGCTTTACTTGCTGCAGCCTCCAACTCCTCGGCTGCCCCTGGTCTTCTACCAACCCCACCCAATCTTGACCAGTTGCAACTACAACTCCAGAATATTCAACTGATGGCCTCCCAATTGGGTTACCAGCTGAACCCGAATCTGTCACCACGACCCCAGGCCCACTTTGGGTCTCGTTCCTATAATAACAATCGTGGCACAAGAAACAACCGTGGTTATTCTCGGGGCAACTCTCATGGTCACTTTACTCCACGCCCAGAGACAATGGTGGTACTAGACAGTTTCAATGGGCTTCCACTCAAAACACCGTATACAGTCACTGCAACCGATGCGGAATCGGGCATCTCCCCTTTCAATGCCCCAATCAGCCTTCCCAGCAAAATCGGCCAGCACCTCAGGCAATTTTTTGTGCCTTTTCGGATTCGGCCTCATCATCTGGAACTGCTTGGAAGCCCGACACGGGTGCAACTCATCATGCTACTCCAGACTTAACTAGCCTGGACAACTCTGAGGCATATTACGGTAATGATTCATTACTTGTTGGCAATGGTAATTCTATACCTATTTTACATATTGGTTCATCCAAATTCCACTCAAAACTTAAAACCTTTAAACTTTCTGATATTCTTCATGTTCCTTCCCTTAAACAAAACCTTTTATCCGTATAAAAATTTTGCCTTGACAATAATGTATTCTTTGAATTTCACTCTACTTTCTTTGTTGTGAAGGACGAATCTACACGCAGTACCCTCCTAACGGGTCCCAGTGAACAGGGCTTGTATTCTATCCGTCTTCCACAACTCAAGTCGTTGCCCAAGGTTACCTTCATCGCTGTCAAAGCTTCTTCGAATATTTGGCATCAACGTCTAGGACATCCTCATGCTCAAGTTTTTAATTCTATTGTTTCTCATTGTTCTTTACCAGTTTCGAACAAATTATTAAACGATTTATGTTCTTCTTGTCAAATGGGAAAATCATCAAAATTGCACTTACTTGATTCTAATTTTCATAGTTATAATATTTTGGATCTGGTTTATTGTGATGTTTGGGGTCCATCTCTCAAACCATCTATTGATGGTCATCGATATCTGTTGCTGTGTGCTGATCATTGTACTCGTTATATGTGGTTCTATCCTTTAGCACAAAAATCTGATGCTTATGCTATATTAACAAATTTTATCACAATGGCTGAACGCCAATTTAACAGAAAATTTAAAGCCATTCAGTCAGACTGGGGGGGGGGGGTGAATTCCGCCCTCTCACCAACCTCTGTCGCAACCTTGGAATCATCCATCGCCGCTCGTGCCCACACACCGGCGAGCAAAACGGGTTTGTGGAACGCCGACATCGGCATGTCGTTGAAACAGGTCTCTCCCTATTGGCTCACTCAACTACGCCCCAACGTTTCTGGCACTTCGCCTTCGAAACAGCCGTATACCTAATTAATCGGCTTCCCTCACGCATATCCTCCAACAAATCTCCCTTTGAACACGCGTTTCTCCGCAAACCTGATTATTCTTTCTTGAGAGTCTTTGGCTCACAATGTTTCCATACCTCTGCCCCTACAATCGTCACAAAATCGAATTCCGTTCTACTCCGTGTGTCTTCCTTGGCTATAGTCTTTCCCACCATGGCTATCGTTGTTTTGATCCCTCCACTGAGCGTATCTATATCGCTCGGCACGTTCGATTCAATGAACAAGTCTTCCCCTACAAACCCTCACCACAACCGACCCCATCATCACCACCCGCATCTCCGTACATCTTTATATTTCCCAACCCACCACCTGGTTTCCCACTCGATACGAGCACACATACTGCCACTGATTTATCTCCACCATCCTCACCCCATCAGCCACCAAATGCTGATCCCACTCCCATAACCGAACCGCTTACATCCCAACAAACCCCCTGGCCTCCCCCCTTACTGCCCAGCCCTCTGCAGCCCACCACACACATACGGAACAGCGCCCCGCTGCCCAACAACCACCCAACGCCCACCATCCTAACAACCCACCACCTACGGTTAATCGTTCCCGACCACCCAACCTTCGACAGAAGCCTAAACAATCTAATCGGTATAATCCGACAGCCTATATAGCCAAAATTACCTCTTCCTTACCCATTGAGCTAACCACTTTTACTATTGCCAACAAATATAATGAATGGCGCCACGCTATGTCCGAAGAGTTCGACGCGCTGCACAAAAATGGCACGTGGACTCTTGTGCCACATGTTCCTAATGCTAATATTGTTGATTGCAAGTGGGTTTACAGGTTAAAAACGGATGCAAACGGGAAAATTTGCAGGTTTAAAGCCCGTTTGGTTGCGAAGGGATTTCATCAACAACACGGAGTGGACTATCATGAGACGTTCAGTCCAGTCATCAAACCTACTACTATTCGGACGATTTTATCATTAGCCGTTACAAACAAATGGTCGCTGCGCCAACTGGATATTCAGACTGCTTTTCTTCATGGTGATCTTGAGGAAACCGTATATATGTGCCAACCATCGGGATTCGTTGATCCTACCAAACCGGATCATATTTGTTTTCTGCACAAATCTTTATACGGTCTCAAGCAGGCTCCCCGTGCCTGGTTTAACAAATTATCAAATGCTCTTCATCAGTTGGGGTTCCATGGGTCAACGACTGATCCATCACTGTTTATTCTCAATTCTCAAGGCTCATTGGTGTATCTCCTGGTTTATGTCGATGACATCATCATCACCGGTAACAATGATTATACAGTTTCCAAGATTATCACTCGTCTTAATTCTATCTTTGCTCTTAAAGATTTCGGGCAACTACACTATTTTCTTGGGGTGGAAGTCATTCACAAGGAATATAATTTAGTTCTTTCCCAAAGAAAATATATTGGAGACATTTTGCATCGGTCGGGTCTAACGGATTGCAAGCCTATTTCCACGCCTATGGGTACTTCTCATGTATTGCTTCCTGATGATAGTCCTCCTTTGGACGATCCTTCTCGGTACAGACAAACAGTTGGCGCTCTCCAATATGTGACTCTTACCCGTCCCGACATTGCATTTGCAGTTAATTGGGTTTGTCAGTTCATGCACGCCCCTACAGAAAACCACTAGGCAGCTATCAAACGCATCTTACGTTATTTAAAGGGTACAATTTGCAAGCCTATTTCCACTCCTATGGGTACTTCTCATGTATTGCTTCCTGATGATAGTCCTCCTTTGGACGATCCTTCTCGGTACAGACAAACAGTTGGCGCTCTCCAGTATGTGACTCTTACCCGTCCCGACATTGCATTTGCAGTTAATTGGGTTTGTCAGTTCATGCACGCCCCTACAGAAAACCACTAGGCAGCTATCAAACGCATCTTACGTTATTTAAAGGGTACAATTTGCAAGCCTATTTCCACTCCTATGGGTACTTCTCATGCATTGCTTCCTGATGATAGTCCTCCTTTGGACGATCCTTCTCGGTACAGACAAACAGTTGGCGCTCTCCAGTATGTGACTCTTACCCGTCCCGACATTGCATTTGCAGTTAATTGGGTTTGTCAGTTCATGCACGCCCCTACAGAAAACCACTAGGCAGCTATCAAACGCATCTTACGTTATTTAAAGGGCACAATGAATATGGGTCTTTGGTTCCATCACAATACAAGCTATCAGCTGCAAGCCTTTTCTGACTCTCACTGGTCTACCAACGTGCAAGCCTTTTCTGATTCTGACTGAGCTGGTTGTCCAATCGATCGTCGCTCGACGGGGGGATTTGCTATCTACTTGGGTTCAAACCTTATCTCCTGGTCTTCTCACAAAAAACGAACTGTTTCTCGCTCCTCAACTGAATCTGAGTACAAGGCTATTGCAGACACGGTTGCGGAATTAATTTGGCTAAAGTCTCTTCTTCGAGAACTTGGTTTGCACAGCGAAGCACCAACACTTTGGTGTGATAATCTTGGTGCCACATATCTCACTGCTAATCCGGTGTTTCATGCTCGTACTAAACATATCGAGGTTGATTTTAATTTTGTTCGTGAATAGGTTACTCAAGGTCATCTCAATGTCAAATTCATTTCAACGAATGATCAAATAGCCGATGTTTTTACGAAGCCTTTGTCGTCTCAAAAGTTTGAGTTTCTACCGTCCAAGTTATAGATCGCGAACCGCCCTGAACTTGCGGGGGAATATTAGACTATGTCAGCTAGATTAGATTATTATTATTAATTGTTATATTGTAGAGGGTAGCTAAGTGTATTTAGTTAGTTCTATATATTAAGATGTAATCTCCTTCATTATTGATATACAAAAAATAATAATACGATCATCTTCAATAATCTGATTACGAATAACCATTTAGAGGTCGTGGTATCAATAAAGAGAAAGGAATGACGTGACATTACCTTACACCTCTTTTATTAAAAAAATGATGTGAATTATCACGATGTAAATATTAAATATGTATATTTCCTAAGTGGAAGAATTAAGGGGCCGCATGATTAAAATGAGTGCTCAGATGTGAGCATCAAATGCTTCAAACTCTAACAGTGAAACAGGAACGGTGACGAAGATGATAGATGATTGAGACAACGATCTCAAATGACGAGTCATGGCATATGTGAGACTTGTGGCCTTGAATGTAAGTTAAACAAAGTTCTTTAAAATTTATATATATGCATTAGAGTTTTAATGAAGGATTGAGACGACGAACACAAGATAATGAGACATGTCATTAGATTTTGTATGACAAAGTTAAACTGTTGACAGATGCAAGAAACATGCATTAATTGAGATTCCTTGCGTTGTTTGTACAGATAATCTTAGTTTATCTTCACGACCTGAAACGAGCTCTAGTAACAACAAGGACATATTAAGATAATGTGCAGATCGTTTCAGCTCGAGAGTGAAACGACACAAAATATAGTACTAATGTGACCTTGTTGTGGCCATAACTATGTATATATAAGTGAAGGTATATGATGTTATGGTAGATTATATGTTTAAAAAAATAAAAAAGGAAAGATTTTGTGTGAATGCCAAGGGTGAAAGTGGGAAAAACATTTATAATGTGCATCGATTATTATGTGGGATATAGCTTGAGGTTGTTAAGTAAAATGATATGATTTTAATTATTTAACGCACAATTATAATGTAATAATCACATGTTGTTAACTATCCATTATTTTTCCTTTTGATCAAGACTTTTGGTGTGTAATATGTGAAGATATACATGATCCATTAGAATTGGTCAAAGTTGATGTAACTAACGCAAAAGTTTATAGATGGAATGTTTAACTATTTGGAGCATAAGTTCCACATTAAATCAATGATTTGGTGTAGCCATTAACTCTACACGTTTGTTGAAGGACATATTAACATCAAGACATTACTGTATAACGGTGTAGAGCTTGTGGGGGTGTAAAGAGGATAATCTTTAACATAAATGATGATTCTGAGGAAAGTATGGTGGAGCTCCAAGTAAGTGAAATGAGTTAATAAGTTTAGATTTGAGATGTATAAACATCCAAATAGTCAGAAGTCGTTAGGAAACTAAAGTCAATAAATAAATAAATAAATAAATGTCTCGAGAGTTTAAAGACTCTTGAACTCATTATCGGTTTAAAGGTGTTTCACTTCTTAAAGAATGTTGGAAAGACTTTTTGATTTGAAGTGAGCAAAGTTTTATTGATTTTCATAACCAACGGAAAGCTGTGATCTTAATCACTAATGATGCTTTGACGAAGTATTAATTTTGGAAGTTGTCTGTTTGGGGTATTGAAAATCAATAAAACACTTTATAGTTGTATGAAAATATACAACAACTTATGAGACATATATAATAGATTATAAAATTTCTACTAGTCTTTTAATGAGAAAATTATATATGGTTTACAAAGTTTGAGACTAGCAAAATTGATTTTATGAAATAAGTACCACCAATATGACTGTATACGTGAATATTCGAATGGATAAGGTATGTTGGATATATTTTTTTTATAATACACAATGATGAATTGTTAACAGTATTACTAAACCATAGTCACCATGCTAGGCGTCTTTATGAGTAAGCGTGTATATGTATGTGTATGTATATCATGCATCGAGATAAGTTGATCAATTTTTTAATTGGAGATGATGATTCTAATAAAGTGTAATTGGGATATATTATCATTGTTGACGCATACATGAACTCGGGTGTAAAGTATTCTTAAAATAGACTCTATATTATTATTGGGTTTGATTGAAAGTTTTGGTCTAAGTATATAGAGCACAAGTGGTAGGGATTGTCCGGGAAAATGAATTATTGACCCACCTATGCTGGATTGAATGCATGGTGCCCATTGATTGAGCAATTCATCTTGTATATTAAGGTAAGTGAATCGTTTTAATGGTTGTGGTTACACGAGTTATGATATATAAATTGTTAGTGCATTTGGAATATGTAACTAAAATACATATGTGGTTATCAATTGCGTTTCCGTTGAATACGCCAGTCACTCAAGGTAAAGCCATAAAGAGTTGTAAAATGTGAGTTGAATTATCAAGTAGAAGTTAAGAGAACTATTACAAGAAAGTAAATGATAGTTGAGGTTAGCTAGATAAGCTGTTATGGGAGCATTACACCAATTAATATTAACGATGAAGTCTAAAGTGCCCAAGAGTCAAATGAGGTAAAATGCATGACAACGTTTTATAAGAAACTAGTGAATAAACTAGAATGGTTGATTATCAAGAAGGTCGAAAAAGTTTTATAAGGAATATTATCGTTAATTGGTGACATGTGCAATGTTGTTTGTATAATTTTGCATGCTAGATTGGTTTACGAAGGCGGTTAGAGAAATAGAGAGGTACCTTCAGAAGCCTTGGTGAGAGGATGAGTAAGATGTTGGTGAACTACCTTACGACAATAACAACATGGAGGAAACGAATTCAATACAGTCCTACAACAAAATTAAGTGACTCTTGCTCAATTTTCATTGAGTGCGATGTCCATTAAGTTGTTTTTAATTGAACATAAAGTAAGGAATAATCGATTTATGCATCCATGAATATAGTTGAGGAATTCACCAAACGGGTCAATAGATCCGGTCGAGTATTGACCTCGACAGGCTGAAGATGTTATTAATTTCATATTATGCATAAGTATAAATGTATAATATATAACATGAGATTAAAGGCTTATATTAATTGTCACACCCTCAAAATCCACTAACGGAGTTTTACCGTCAGAGGGTGTGAACTAACAGGATCGAAATCATTAATTATAATCAAACACCATGTTTAAAGTTTTCAAACCAACAAGACATTAAGTCTTAAATAAAATGCGGAAGTGTAAATTGTGAACAAAAAATTTTGCGCCACGCAGGACGACTTAAAAACCTAAGTTATTAAGATAAAAATTAAAAGAAGTTTTCAAAGCGATGATGTTTAGCGAATGCATGTTCCTCTAACGCGCACCCGCCTCGGCTACCTGAGAATAACATACTAAAAGTGTCAACACAGGGTTGGTGAGTTCACAGGTTTATATAAATAAAGTGTATGCGTTTGTGTTTACGTTTTGCGTTTGTGTTTGCGTTACCAGATAGTGTTAAGTCAATTATATATCAATAGGTAGCTAACCTATCAAGCATGTATTACTAAGTGTTCGAAACCGAAGCTGACTGTTTATCAATTGCCTTGCCACCATGTCAACCACGACCATGGTAATGTGTTAGCCAAGATTACACCCACTCGACCTACAGTCGAGTTTAGAGTTGGGTGGGGTTTTTCAAACCCAGTAGTACAACTCAACAGTGACTCGCTATTATCCAAATATTAACCGGTTCGATGTTATGAAGGACTTTGGTTGGTTTGTTTGCCACTTAGCCTTACAAGTGATATATAAAAACTAAACAAAATCTACAGCGTTGGAGTATGTTATCTCCCCCAAATAAAAGCGTTTAAAAAGAGTAAAAAGGGGACGTGAAACTCACTGTTTGCGAAGATAACCAAAAAGATCCGAGAAAAGGTGTGCGTCACAGAAAATCCTCACTAGTGTTCTAAAAACAAAAACGAGATTTTTTAAGTATTGAACTACGAGTGAGTCCTTAGACTCAACACATACAACTTATGCATGAGATGCGTTTCGTGTTTCGTTTGTGAAATAAGCGCGACTCGACAAACACGTTGGTGATACGTTACGTGTGTGAACAACTACTTAAGTGTCAAGTATTAACATTGTACATTACTAGCAACTATCCCCCACAAGGGCAATTTAGTCAAAAACATAGCAAACATCGATCAGTTATGCACTTTTCATGATAATTCAAGTAATTCAGCAGCTAAATTGTCCAGGCATATTTTCACTCGACAAGATTACTCTATTTAGTAAATCCTAACATGTCAAATAAATCACCAAAAATCATCACAGAAGCACACGTGAGTTAGGTTTCTAAAAATATTTTTATTATATTTTTATCGTATACGGTTTTATCACAATGATCAAAACATCACAGCAAATACACAACAATCATTATCATGCGCAACAGAATGTTATTTGTTATTCCCGATTCATGACAAATCCAATTAATGCAAGACCAATTGGGTTAGATTCCTAACTCAAAATATTAACTTCCAGAAGTAGAACCAACCCATTTTGTCTTGTCGTTTATGAGATATCTTAGTCGCAAAACAGCCTAACAGCAGGTTTCCCGAATCAGACTTGCACAACAGATTTGTAAAATAATAAAAACTAACTTTCACACGTCCAAAAAGTTTGTAGTTGGAATGTTTAACTATTTGGAGTATAAGTTCCACATTAAATCAAAGATTCGGTGTAGCCATTAACTCTACACGTTTGTTGAAGGACATGTTAACATCAAGACATTATTGTATAACGGTGCAGAGCTTGTGGGGGTGTAAAGAGGATAACCTTTAACATAAATGATGATTCTGAGGAAAGTATGGTGGAGCTCCAAGTAAGTGTGAATGAGTTAATAAGTTTAGATTTGAGATGTATAAACATTCAAATAGTCAGAAGTCATTAAGCAACTAAAGTTAATAAATAAATAAATGTCTAGAGAGTTTAAAGACTCTTGACCTCAATATCTGTTTAAAGTTGTTTCACTTCTTAAAGAATGTTGGAAAGACATTTTGATTTGAAGTGAGCAAAGTTTTATTGATTTTCATAACCAACGGAAAGCTGTGATCTTAATCACTAATGATGCTTTGACGAAGTATTAATTTTGGAAGTTGTTTGTTTGGGGTATTGAAAATCAATAAAACACTTTATAGTTGTATGAAAATATACAACAGCTTATGAGACATATATATAATAGATTATAAAATTTCTACTAGTCTTTTAATGAGAAAATTATATATGGTTTACAAATTTTGAGACTAGCAAAATTTAGAAAACTTTCCTATTCTTTCCAACATTCTTTAGTGATTGGAATACGACGAGCGGCAAAGTCTTCTAGTAGTTTAAATCTTCAATTGCGCATGACTTGGAACCTTGAAACTTAAGGGTCTTGGGTGATTTGATCTATGAGGGCTTGAGCAGTCGTGGTAGATTGATCCGACATCGCTTGGGTAACTGGAGCTCGAACGATTTACAAGAGGGTTGATTGGTTGGAGTAGGCTTTGTAAACTTGAGCTTGCAGGTGCGGAACTTGATAAGTTTGGTATAAGTATGAATGATCTTGCTTGACGATATGAGCTTGAAGGACGTGGGATTGATAGGTTTGGACTTGGTGGGTAATGTAGTAGGGTGTAACTATAGTTTGAACTTGATTCGCATGGATAATATGAGGGCACATATCGCTGAGAAGATTTGGGTCTCCTGTATGGTAGCAAGCACGAGTAGTAGGGGCATCAGGTTGAGCATGAGGATAGGCTGTTGCAGGACAACTTGTGCATTAGGCGGTTTAGGGCAGATATATGCAAGGATGATCGAAGCGATTACATTGGGTGCAAAAACAACATGAAGATTGAGTCGGATGGTTGCAGCAAGGTTCTTACGTTTCTTGTTGTGGGAATGGGTGGAGGTAAATGAATTAAAATTTCAATCAAGGAAGTTAATGAACAATTTTGAATTGGTTGTATTAATGTTATGAATTTGAGTTTATATTTTAGAGGTTGTATCAGTTAACTCCTTGGATATACACGAAGTGGTCTTGAGAACTAGACTATTGATGTCGAGGACGACGGTGGTTTCTTACGTGAGACATTCTTTGAGGACCAAAATTAAAGATTTATAAGATGAAGGGTAACTTGAGGAAACTAATTAAATATTAGAAGTTTAATTGTCTTAGATAACTTATAATAACTTTGTTGTTAAGGAATTTGGGGATTTTCGTCATATCATGAGGAATAAAGGTAAACGATTTTTAAGATAAGGGGTACATAGCGTACATACTTATGAGTTGATTTAGTAAATATGATTCATGTGTGATGACTACACGAGGAGATGAGGTCAATTTAAAAGTTAATTTTTTTCATTTGATTAAGTCAACTTAATAAACAACTAACAAAACAACTTTGTGTTTTGGCCTCCCATTAGCTTTCCATGGGAGTTTGAATGGCCCAACGAAACTAACGAATAAAAGTAACTGAGTTGGACTGCTCATGAGCTTTACATGGCATTTTACTGTCCCAACTAATCAATGAATTAGCAATACAATAGAGTTTGTCGGCCCATGAGCGTTACATGGCGTTTTAACCGACCAAACTAAATAACGATCAGACGAGATAAAAGTATGGGTAGTTGGAGCATCCCGTGAACCACCACGCATGATGAACTCCAACAAAAATATCATTCAAAACAATATGAATAATGGATAGTAGGAGTGCCCATGGACAACATGGATTTTTCACCCAACTAACCAATTAAATAACAAAACACAATAACCGGAATTTACCGAATGTAGCCACGGACCACCGTGAATTTGGTTTCAAATCAACATAAGGTGTCGGTGGTATGACAGTTGTGTTTCTCTATGGCCGAGATGAACTTGTCATGCTATCTGGCCTTAAGATGAAGGAGTAAAAACAAAAGTATGGAATTCTTAAGGAATTTCCCAAAAACAAAAGGCAATCTACTTTGATTTAAAATATTTACGAAAAAATTTCTTTGAAGGTTGAGGCATAGTCTCAGAGTTGTGTGTGTGCGGATAACAATATAATAATAAAAATAATAATTATTTAAACAGTTAAATAAGTACTTAAAATAGCAAGTAATTACGTAAGCTGTAAAAAATCAAATAGAACACATCAGGTAAACATATTAGCACGTATGAGGCTCCTAAGCATGTTACTAAGGCACCACTAACGACCTATCTTAAAACTCCGGCCCTAATACCAATCTGTAACACCCCAATCTAAGCCAGAAATGCCAGGGCGTGAGCTGATTGCTCAAAGCTCTCAAGGTACTATGATGCAAAAATTAAATTATAATATCTATTAATTCAAATTAAATAAATCCAACAATTGTCAAATACCAAGTACATACTCCATAATTAAGATAAGTAAAGACAAGTATAAAAATCAAATTCTTGTTTCTTCTCTCTAGCATGCAATCCTAAGTTTTCTTCAAAACAAACTTGAGAATCACATCACACGATAACCTGCACATGCGTTAAAAATACAATAGGTTTTGTCAACACTAGGTTGAGTGAGTATAACACCAGATTTAAAATAATATAATAATAATAATAATAAATAAATAAGTAAGCAAATTCTTCCTTTGAGATAAATAGTTAAGCCATAGCACATAAACAATCAATCAAACCATAAAGAAAGGGTTCAACCAATTCCATATAAATAGACATTGGTTATCAAGAAAGGACTAAACCGTTGCAATAAAAATGCACACCGGTTGCCAAAAATAGTTGTATGATCATACTATAATGAGAAACTTCACCAAAATGCGTTCAAATAAAGTAAGTTAGGAAAACTGATACACACAAGGATAGACAGTTGCGGTTTGAATACTATATAATATAAAAATAGCTATTACGCACATGTCCCCAAAACGGTAAAAATGAGTTATGAAGAGGAGAGTGAAATACTCGCTTAGAAATTTATCAAGAGATAATGATTAAGTAAGAAGGATAAATGTAGATAAAGCTCTGATGAGATAGCCTAATAAAGAATAATTGCGGAATATAAATAACTACGATTTCAACAATGAATCTTAAACTAGATAGACGTTCGGGGTTTGATGATCGGGTGTACTAACGAAAGTTAAATATTACATAGATTTCAATACTTTTATACTTTAAATTATCATCTTAATTTATCAAGTTCATAATAAATAGTATATTTTTAATTATATAAATTATTTTTATAAAATACTTAAATAAATAAATATTCATAAATTTTAAATATATTATATAAAGAAACTTGTTTTGAATGCTTATTTTAAACTAAAATACATTTAATGTATTTATCTACATTTTAATTATTAATAAAGAATTCTTTTATATTAATATTGTAAAATACTTAAACTAAACATTTATGTAAAATACTAAAGTATAATATATATTTTAATTATATTTTTAAATAAATAATCTTTTTAAACCTTTAATAAAACATTTATCAATCTTTTAATAATATATATATATATATATATATATATATATGATTTTAACCAAAATTTGGAAACGAAATTAGTGAGAATGAGGGTTTTATAAAAATACTGATTAATAATGTATTTATAATGTTTGTAATATAATTTAATTATCTAAATGTACTAATATAAATATTTAGCATGTATTAATACCAAAAATCGGTGCTGGGGGTAGCTCGAACCCACGGCCCCTAGCCAACTGGGCGAGGGGGTTACTTGGTTGTAAACTGAAACTGAACAAATATAACAAGACAAGAAAAAAGTCAGATTAAACATATGAACTTTAGAATCCCAAACTGATTAAATGACTCAATGTCCGTTTGATTTAAGTTAGGGTTATTGAAGAGCAGGTCACGACGAGTAAATACATATAATCAATTACCGGTTACGATGACTAAACGAAGGTCAATTAAACATGATGTGGTCTGGCGATGTATGATGACGAACAAGGTAGAAACAGACGATGTTAATCCAATTAGTTAAGGGGGTTGTGAAGGCGAGGTTATATAGATGCTAACTGCAGGTTTTATTGGATTGATATGGTCGTTTATATGTATAACAACTTAGCGTTAGGGTCGGCTGAGACAATATGAACCGCATATCCGTTTTTGATTCTATTAATACATTGCGAGTGTCGGTTAAACCGCGGATGGTATGTATAACGTATCCAAAGATTCAATTTCCACTTTAGTGACGAGAATTGAGGTCCAAGTTAAACAATTACGTCTACGGGTTCAGTCAGTTGGGTCGGTTCTTGAAGAAACGGGTCTGGGAACCAGCTGGTAAAAAGGTTATGGTCCCAATTTGCACATTAGTCCCAATAGATTGAGGATGGAAACATAATAAGGTAAAAGTTTAAGTTTGGGTTAATTTTGCCAAAATATGAAAGTTATAAATTTGTTTTATATAATTAATTAAATAATAAAATATTAATAACTTAATTAACTCGATAAAAGCAATAAAATTTCCCGAACATCAAAATGGGTCGGTTTTTAATAAAATTATAGATTTCGAAAAGTCCGAGTTGTTACACCTACATTCGCAGATATTATCACGGTCTGTTCCCTACATTCGGAGATATTATTAGGGTATGCTCCCTTCATTCGCATATATTATTAGGGTCTATTCCCTACATTCGCAGATATTATTAGGGTCTGTTCCCTACATTCCTACATACTCATACAATCATACATTCATACAATTATATACATTCATCCTTACACATTAATCTTTCACAATCACCCACTCTAGTGATACGTGCAATATTCGAAGATCGTTCACGCACCGACAAGCATTCATTCATATCCTCAATATAATAACTATCACATATATCATTCATGGCATACACTTACCACTAAAGGTACGTGTATTAACTAATCAAATCGAGTATGCACGCAGTCCCGAAAACATAACAAGGACATGGGTCTAGAAACTCACCTGTAAGCGATTCCTTTATGAAATTAAGGTTATGCCCTTCTTAAGCTGTGCACGGCTAACTGTGTATTAATCATAGTATCAATTAACTACTTCTAGCTATACCATACTTCTAAGTTCTTGTCACCCCTGGATATGTGTGTCAGCGAGCAGAGAGGTTCTAGGGGCGGCAGCCCCTAGTGGGGTCCAAGGGGCAGAGCTCCTGGCTGGGCTTAAGCTGCCAGGTCAGCCTGGAAAATTTTTATTTTCGTTAGTAAGTCTTTACTAAAAACCTCATCAGAAAACTAAAGTTCAATTATTTAATCAAATAAAATCTTCATTTTAAACGTTACCTTTCATTGTTAATTATTTACTTATTCTTATCTTAATCATCATATAAGTCCATATCTATTGTTTACATATGTATACGTCGTTTATCTTTCGTTTATTCGGAAAAATCATTTTATGCGTATAAGTCCATTAGCGTATAAGCTCTATAGGCGTATAAGTTCATTGTAGATGTATAAGTTATTTAAAACGTTTAAGGTGTTTCAACGTATAAGTCATTCAGGCGTATAAGCTGTTCTGGCGTATAAGTTGTTCCAACGTATAAGTCATACATACACGGCGTATATACATATGCGTTACATACCTACTTACACGTTGCATTCATACTTACACGCTGCATACTTACGCGTGCATACATATACGTAACTTTGACTTATACGGCCCATAAGTTCTGTTCAGCTCTCAATTACGAGTTTTTAAGGTTTTTCTTCGATTCCGGCGCCGTCAGCCGCCGTTAACCACCATGGTTGATCGGGGTTTTATCATCTATAACCTAGGTAGCTTTGGGGTGTCCAGATCTGAGCTAAGGTGGCCCTTAAGCTCGTTTTTTATTGATTAAACACCCCAAATAAGCTAGATCTAGATCCAAATGGCTCATACGGCATCTCGGGGCTGCGGTGTCGGGTTCTAATATGTTGGGTTAGATGAGATATATGATTTCTTACCTTCGGTTGGTCTTGGATCGTTGAATATATTTGAGTAGAGAGTGTTTAGCTTAAGTGTGTGTTTTTTATGGTGTAGGCTATGGTGTAAAATGAAAGAGATAGAAAGGATTTAAGGTTTTAAGGGGTATTTATACTCCTTAAGCCTATGGACTTTAGGTTCATCTTTCCTTTTTAGTCCATAATCAATTTCACTTAATTAGCCTACCATCCTTCTATTATTATTATTATTATTATTATTATTATACTAGCTCAATTTAATTCTTTCGGCATAAATAATATATTAATATTTTTCATAAAAATTTCGGGGTGTTACACAAAAGAATCTCACTCACCCTTTAACTCCAAAACCCTACCTCCAATCCACCGTCGTACGACTCTAATAATCACCAAATGATCCACTGGCGGAGACTCAGCAAAATCGGTAACAATATAACGTCAAATTTGTTTGAATATGCGTGCCTTTTAAGTGTTTTGTAGAAAGGTTGTTTAAAAACGCAGACCAAAAACGGTGGCGGAGGGGGGGGGGATGCCTTCCGCGCACCGCCATAACATTTCGAGTACGGATGGTCTAATAATAATAACTGGAGAGATGTTAATATATATATATATATATACTATTATAATAAACAAAAACGTTGGTTGAACTACAAACTCTTTAGTTGACCTAATAGTTTGCCAAGTGACACTCTCATGTATTAACATATAATTTCTAATTAAATTTATTAATTTAAAACTAAAATTTAATTAAGATTTATAACTTCCCTTATCTACTCTTATCATTATACCATCCATTCTTTATCTAGCCTTTTTGTGAATTACAACTAAGTGAGTTTGATTCATATTATAAAGTCATGTCAATTGCACCACCCCTTTTATTGATTATGATTTCCCAAATGAATTATTTACTCTTCTCACAAACCTGAAGTATATTGACTCTTGGTTTATATTTTGTTCCAAGTTGCGTGTAATAGATCCCCTTTGTCAATGACAAATTTGGATGTTACCATGATAAAAACATGATCAGAAACATTAGCGAGTTGAGTAGAAACCAATTGATCAGATTATTCTAGGTTATTTTGACAAAAAAAACCTTATTTACAAGATCAAAAACATAAGCGGGTTGGGTAGAAGGTCAAAGTGACTAATTTCGTATGGACCGGTTGGAACCGAAACATTCCTTGTCCGGTAATTGATTAGCAATATGGGTGTTACATATGAATACAAAAGTCTTATTATTTAGAAATCGAGCTGAAATGAATTTAGCCAATCTTTATTTCCTTTTTTTCTCTCTCTTTCGATCTATTGACTTATTATGAATGTACAAATCGAACTGAATGAATGAGACAAGTATTGTGTATTAAATCATGGTTAGTTTGGTTAATTTTTGTTGTGAATTGCATGTAATAGTTGAAGCAATAATTGGACATCAGATGGCCTCATCAATGATTAGAGAAACTAGCAATTAGTTTAAATAAAAAAAAAATTATATATGATTTGTATATGCTTTGTTGCTATGTAACATATGGTTTATTAATTTTTCGATAAAATTATAGCAATTTATTTGTATATATAAAACTTGCAACTTATTTGTAATTTAGAGATTTATGAACTTTTCATTTTTCAATATTATATGTAATACATAATTTTAATCATAGAATGTTTTTAAAGATTTATCAATTATACCGTTTTCATAGTCCGACCCGTGTAATACACGGGTTCCTAACCTAGTATATCTAACTATCTAACTAATTGTCTACCTTAAAATTCAACGTGTCGCTCTCACATCGCTCCCCACCCTCCTTAGAATCACCAAATTGCTTGATTTTTGAATGGACGCCTCTCATTGATTTAGCCCGTTTTGACCCGTCTAACCTTTACACGGGTCATAACATCTCAAATACGATAAGCCAACGTCGCCTGCAATTACTCCAACCCTAAATCACCTATTGCAACTCTAAACCCCAACCCCCTTTCAGTTTTGTTCACTGACATTGCCTCTACGTCTATGGATAAGTTCTCCGAGTATCAATTACTGGATAAAATCTCATACTTACGTATAATTCTCCCGTGAGCAATCATATTTTAGGCCGGTTCAATCAATCAACTGTTGCTTCAGTGCAAGATTCGACAATGGAGGTGGAGTTGTCGGCGAATAGAGTTAAGGATTCGTTACTCCCACATCCTAATATTTAACAGGTATGTCTCTTTACTTCCTTTTTTTTATTCTATCCCTAATTAAAACTGTTAACTCCCAATTGGGTTGTTTCCACGAATCTCTCAGTTTTTTAGCTCAATTTGACCCAAAATTGGTTCAATGTGGTTTCTTGTGACGTTTTTTTTTGTTTTCTGGGTGGATTTCGTTTCTGTAAAAGGGTATTCAAATTTGATTAGTTTGTACGGCCTGGAGGTTGATTTGACATGAATTATGATTAGTTTCAACTGAATTTAAACATTTGTGATTACAATTACATCTAAAGATAGGAGTGTTATAATTTTTGTCTGACTCTTGGGTATGATGGAATGAACATCATTCCTCATAGTCATATTGTGTTTGTTTGTTTGATACAAGGCTCAAAATTAGGAATGAAATCCACAAATTCCTTCCGTCTCATCATCAAATCTTAGTCTGATTTTGTGATTGAAATCTTGAATCTAATGTTGTTGTTGTTGCGTCTACTAGATCATTCACAAATGGGTGTATGCCTATAAACTATTTGTATAAACTACCCATCGAAAATTTAGTTAAATCTATGGGGCACTGCCAACTCACATTGCTTTAATTTTGTTTAATGTTCTTACTAGCATAAGAAACATATAGAATGGAGTATTTCAATAAGATTTTTGGATTTTGTAGCTACTGCGAAACAATGGTTGTTTTTGGAAATAGGACTTCCAACTAGAATGAAGAAGATGACTCGATAGAAATAATTGCCATAATTCCTAATTATAATTGTGAAACTAAAGAAAGAATGGGGTTTTAACGAGTCACCTGCTGAACAGGTAGAATAAATATATCATCTTCATGCTTTTAAGGTACTAAAAAGGGTAGAAGTTGACTCTTTTAATGTTAGAAATTGGCCAAAACGTGAAACCGACATAATTGGTAGTTCTGCCATTTCTTAAAAAAATCAGTTCTTTTTTGTTTTTCTGCTATTGAGGTCTAACTGAAATATTTCGTGGGTGGTTTAGTTCCTTTTACCATTCACCTTTGATTTATATATTTGAATAGTATATAAAGAAATCTACAAATTTATGGATTTAAATTAGGGATGTTCATGGTTTTGTTTTAAAATCATGAAACCGGTCACCGGTCTAGCTTCATGGTCGCTTTTTCCTTTTAGTTTCCGGTCGGTCGGTTTCAAATTAAATAACCATAGTGAACGGTTTGGTTTGCGATTTACACAGGAAACCGACCGTATAAAACCTGACCGGACCACAAGATTATGCTATTTAGAATCATTATATGATATTTAGGGATACTGTCAACAATCCTCGAGCCCTCTAAAGCTGAAAGTACAATCAATTTCAATTTTACAGATATGATTTTACGTTTTTTTTGTTTAGGTTTAGAATTCGCATCTAATCTGCATTTGATTTGTTTATCGATGTGGATGAAAACTTTTGTGAAATATTATGAAGAGATAATTAGATAACACAACTAATAAGTGTTGCTTAATTGTGTAGACGGGATAGATGAGGGTGTTGACCAGTGTGTAAACCATGATTTTGTTTCATGAAGAGACTGTTAAAGACATACATTATAATATTTTTAGGCGTTTAGGGGCTCTGGTTGCTCCCCCTCATTCTCAAGCCACCACATAGCTTCATTTGTAAATGGTGAGCTCTCATTGATGTCACCCGATTTGACCCGTTTAAGTTATAATTTCCACGGGTTACGGGTCTCACAAAACCCGGATAACCCTTGAATGGATTGTAACATCTCAAATATCAATAACCATTTATTTGTTAAACCCTACCAACGTTTGCTGTCATTGTTGGCGGCTGTTTAACGACGTCCATGGTTGCGACCGGCTTATATCTGCTCTTTTACCTGCGGCGATGTGATGACAAGCGGTGGTTGCCGATGGCGATTTGTGATTTTTAACGCGATTGAATTCTCAACGTTATCTGGAATTCTGATTGCTAAACGAATTCCAGATAATATAGATTTTTCTGTTGTGCCTATTTCGGATTTTAATGAAATTGTGGTTTCCCAAATTTTAAATGGTGTTTTTGTTGTTGATGTGATAATAAAAGATTGCATTTGATGACATAATTGTATGAACTCAATTTGCTCTTACATCTGAAAAAAATAAAGGTGGTTGTAAATTATGATTAAAGAGTTTGAAAGTTATGAATTAATGTTGATGATGATGCTTTAATTAGGAGAAGCAGTTGTAGATTTCAAGACAAAATTTCATAAGATCAAAGAAGCTCCTGGGAGGGAGATAATAGTTACAGCACATGCGTCTAACGGGTCTGTGTTTGACTTTTGTTCTCGCGTTTTCGGTGTGAGATTGATGTTGATGAGGTAATTATTATATGGTAGAGTGTTGGATGATGGTTCTTACTATAAATATTTAGTACCTTTTTTGTTTGTTAAAAAAAAACTAATTGGTTTGTTTTGTTATAGGATCATGTTACTAGGAGTGCACATTGTACTTTAGTAGTCTACTGGCATGAGATGTTTGGGCATTGTGATTTTGTTGCATATCAAATGTTAACCTTTAAGGTTTGTTTGACTTTTTGGGTCAACTCAGTCGTCACGTAGAAGTGGTGAATTACATGTGTAAGGAGAATCAACCGGTACTGATTTGAGGTAAAGCCACCACAATCATGGAAGGGTCTCTTTTGGTGTAAGATTCAAGGGTTTAATCATACTTTATGGGAATAAAGTACCTTTTAACTTATGGATATCAGGATATGTAGATGTAGTATGTAATTGTTACATTTGCTATTTTAGATTTAGAGACCAAACTTCTAAACTTAGTTGTCTTTCTTTGATTGTCATACTAAAATGTCAATGGCAATTGTTATTCTGGTGGTTATAAATAAAAGCGGCAAGCAATAGCTTATGGGTTTAGATTTGATAAAAAAAAGTTTAATGATTGCTTATTGATTATGGTCACGTAGACATACCCACTATCATTACTCAGATCAAATCTAGGCACATATCCTACAACTAAGAGCTAAACTAAAAGAGGAATCGTCATGGTGTAGTTCAAAATAACGTCTTCTTACACTCGATTGTTTATACTTGCAATGCATATATGGATGGAATCGTCACGATGGAGTTTGCAATAAGTCATCTAAAGAAATAAATAAAATTCCAGGAGTGTCTTCGAGGACGTCGTTGACAACTCGACTGGAACAAGGTGGGCCGCTGGGAACATTTCCCATGGAGATCAGGGCTATTTGAGGTTGTTTTTCCCCAAAAAATTCTCGTGGCCGATCGGCTGATTATTATTAAACAGGTGGTTGTCTAGATTTAGATTGGACATGTTAGAGCAAGGCTGATTTAAATAGACAAATTGGTGACAATGACAAACGAAATGAACATTTTAGTCATTTTTATATATTTGACTTGATAATTAAGGTAGTATAACTAAGTGGGTAATCATAATAAATAATTATTTGAGTGTTTGATTTATTTGTAATTTGGATAATTATATGTGTTAATATGAATTACAAGGATAAAAAAATCAACTATTTCATATTTCATAATGGAAGCTTACTGACTTTAAAGGGTGCCATTTTAAAACCTTATTTAGGTCACATACCATAATGGTATTTCCCTTACATATTTTATTATTATTATTATTATTAGCTTTTATATTGCGGTTAAACTGTGATCTTATTATTAATATTATTATAATTAGTAGTAGTTTTTTATATACTGTTAAACTTTGATTTCCTTTTTTTGCTTCATACACATGTTCTTAGAGCCGAGGGTCTCTCTGGAAGCCACCTCTTTATTCCTTTGGATAGAGGTACGGTGTGCCTACATCCCACCCTCCCCAGACCCTACCTATAGCTCTGCTGTCGGTGGGATTTTACTGGGTATGATTGATTGATTGATTGATATAATTAAAAATTAAGATATTGTTTATTTGTTGATTTTCCTTAGTTTAATTTGCATAGGTTGATAGTAATAACCTCAATACTTTATTAATGGGATACGTGTATATCATTATGTGCTATTAATAAACCCGGTTATTTTCCATTGCCTTTAATACGCGACTACACAACAATAAACACGATGCATTTATGTGGTGTGAAGCATATATAGTACAACCATAAATGGATTGATATTTGGATTTGATTACAACATGGTCATCTAGGACTACACAACAAAACCAAGGCACACATCCTTAAGCAAACATAGTTTGAAGCATAAGTTCAATGCAGTTAAATTCCTAGCCAAATTTTGTTGTCGGTGTTAATTGTTAAGAGACAGTGACACCCTATATGTTAATTTCCCAAAACAACCTTGGCTGCAAGAGTAGTTTGGGTAGTTTTGAAAGTTCATGTTAAATTGCAGTTTGGGTATAGCTGAAGAATTATCTAATTTACGATCCCTCTTCTTAATCTAAACTAATTATTTGAAGGCACATATCAAAAGATAATGCAAGTTGATGAGGATGTTGGAAAAATTATTGTGGTTGTGCCGATTTTAGTTTGTGAGTTTTTAAGGCATCCTTTGGTCTAATATTTATAGAAATTTACTATAAAACGATTACAATAAAGTGGCAGGCAAACGGGCAACAAGCTGCGCCGCAACCCCCTTTTGAATAGCAAAGCCAATCCTGCTAAAAACGAAGCTTTGGGACCTAGAAGCTGAAGAGGTTCCGTGTACGACGCGCTGAACCCTACTCAAAAATTTCACAGCCTCTGGAGCCAGAAAACCAAATGTATCAAAGACAAATGGTAGAAAGACATGTTGATTATCTAAACAAGCTTTCTCGTGTTTAACAACTTTGCCCGATTCAGCCTTCAACGCAGCTTGACCCACAACAAACCCACAGTCCCTGAGCCCAACAAGAGGAGACACTCCTGTAAGATCCACACAGGCGTGTTTCCCCCCTGCCCACCCGAACACAAGAATATCAGTTGGTCGTAAAGTAGACCTCCCTTCAAGAGGATCCGTGAGAAAGTTAACAGGGGCCTCCTTTTTAGTAGAAATCCCTGCCCGTTTAAGAACATCACACAGAACATCCCTAACCAGATCATGTCTGTATTTAAAGCCAGGAAATTCTTTGCAATGCACCGCATGGTCACCAAAAGAATCCAAACAGACCTTGCGACAAATTGGGCAAGGTTCATCCGTCGGGAACATAGGGATCATTAACCGGTACTTAAGGATAGCCCGATACTCCAAACCCGACATACGCTGGCCTAATCCTTCAATGGGGATGGCCGTTAGAAAATCCTGAGCCCGAGGAGCCCGAAGGCATTCAAACACCGCCTTTTGGCGAGGGGATAGATCAAACTTCACTTCTAAACTCTTGACGATTCCACTAAATAAGGCACTCGCCACAACATGTTGGGCTTTAGGGGGGCGATGTCCTTATTAGAGAACCCGCTAAGATCAAAATCTGGAAGTGAAGTACGTAAACGATCCATCGCACACCCATAATCAGAGTCCAACCCATAAATATCACAACCCCGAAGAATATGGTCTTGCCAACACTACGACTGTGCTCTCGAAGCCACAAAAGCATATGTAGATACATCCTCTGTTGGGTCAAGAATTTGACCCAAATGAGGAGATTTGACCTGAACGAAGAATTTGGAAGATTGGAATCTTCTCAACCTCCTCAGAAACTGCTAAGTATTGAATCCGAGCACACCTTGGACCTTCGAGTAAGCTTTTACTTAGCCGAGTACGAGATTTTGCCTTCCGAGCAAGGTTTACTTTAAATAGTTTTCTTAAGTGGATATCCGAGCAAGGTATGCTTTTTAGTGATTTCCGAGTAAGGTTCATTGATTTGGCATATCCGAGTAAGGTTCACTTTGTCAAGCAGGGTTGTTCTTCAAGACCAAGTATTTTACTCTTCCGAGTAAGGTTTGGTCAACCAAGTCCAAGAAGCCAAGTAATTGGAAGACCGGGCAAGGTATTCTTTAATAATTATGGTCCGAGTATACTTGATGAGTTAATAGAATATCTTTAAGTTATCTCGAGTAAGGTTCTGCTCAAGTAAGGTATGTACTCCCGAGTACGCCTTATCAATAAGTTGTTCAACTGACAATGAGCCGAACAAGATCATAGAAGAACAAGGTTGCTCGTAAGGATTTGTCGAGCAAAGTTTGATAGATTCAAGAAGATTGAAGTCTACTCGGTGAATATTTTACTTGGTAAAATATTCTTTAAGTAAAGTCTACTCGGAAACTGATTCCGAGTACACTTCTATGTTTACCAAGTCTGAAGGAAGGCCGAGTACACTGCGTACTCGGAGACTGAAGTTTAATGAAAAGCCTACCCGGAAGACTTGTTTTACACTTAGTATATTTTTGAATATGTAAATTGAATATGTACTATCGGATAGGGTTTCTAGAAGGAATGACAGCTGTCTTAGGTTGGCAGGCCTATAAATAGAATAATTAGGGCACGCCGCCAAAAGAGACAAGAGACGAAAATACGGATAAGACCGACACATTAATTAAGAGAATATTTTGTGTGTGACGGCTGTCCTAGGATTCCTTCTAAACCCTAATTGATTATCCTTTTGTATGATTAACGTTATATAAATGGAAATCTTTTGAGTGAATCCTTCGTGTGTCTTCGTATTTTGAATATTCATTGCAACCGTATGTTTGTTATTGATTCCGCCTTTAACAAACGGTCATCTTTCTAAACATAGTAACCCGTCATTAACTCGCTTGTCAACACGATTAATTTTGTGTGAGTTATGACATGATTGATTAAGATCCGATCCGAATCGACCATACATTCAAGAATTCGGGACTTGACAAGTGGTATCAGAGCTTGTTGCTGCTATTTTTAGAAAGATTGTTGCTGATTAAGTTTTGAAGAAGAATGACGTACGCAGAGCACTGTTCGATTGATTTGTGACGTCAGAAGCTCTGTTCTTCATTTTTCTTCCAGATCTACAAGTTTTAGGTGTTTTCTTTTCCTTATTTCACTTAAAGCTTTGATTTTTATTGTTGAATCTTGTTCTATTCATATCAGACACCTCAGATCTAAGAATTTATTCTCAGATCTGATTGTTTTACTCTATTTTTGATAAGAACTTAACTTTTATTTTAAGAAAATGTCTGGATATGAGGAACAAGAGGTGTCTACTAATAAGATACCTAGATTGTATGGTCAGGAGAACTTTACCAAGTGGAAAGTGCTTTTTGAGGCTGCTGTTTGTTATAATGATGTGGATATGTGGAATTCTATCAAGAATGGTCCACAAGCTGCCGTTGAAGAAGGTGCTAATGCAAATGCTATTGCTGCTGTCAGAGAAAGAATGAGAAAAGTTGATGACAGAGCATTGGCTATGCTCAAACTTGGTCTGTCTTGGGAAATCCTCACAAAGGTTGCACATCATCAAAGTGCTAAGGCAATGTATGATGCAATCCTTGAGATGTATGAAGGGAACACTGAATTGAAGAACATTAAGAAGCAAAGATTGAAGCAACAGTTGGAAAGGTTCAAGTATAAAGATGGAGAAAGGTTGAAATCAATACTAGAACGTTTTATGAGTATTGTGAATGAGTTGAGAACAACTGATTATGTAATGACTGACTTTGATTTGAATACAAAGTTGCTCAACTCAATGCCAAAAGAATGGTATACTGCTTGCAAATTCATCCTTCAAAACCAAAATTTCAATGAATTGAAATTGGATGATGTAGCATGTTTTCTTCAAGCTGCTGAACTTGAAATGATCAAGGAAGATAAACCAAGTTTCAATGTGTCAAATGCTTTAATTGCTCCAATGGGGAATCTTACAACAAAGAATCAACAACAAATTCCCATCATTGAAGAACAAAGTGATCACAACAATGAGACTCCTAGGTCATTCATTGGAGGTGGTTCAAGCAGTCAAGGTGGTCAACAGAGGTTTAATGTTCAATTGATTGATGAGGATTTAGCCTCTGTGGGAAATGGAAATGCTCAAAGTGCTGGTGCAGGGCATACTCAAGGGAGTGATGCACAAGCCCTAATGTCTATGTTCACTGAATCCTACAATGCATTTGTGGCCAAAAGCTTAATTCACACAAGTGTAGTGCAGGATGATTTGGAACAAATAGATGCTGATGACCTTGAAGACATGGATCTCAAATGGCAAGCTGCAATGTTGGCATTAAGAAGCAAGAGACTGTACAATAGAACTGGTAGATCACTAGTTTCTGGTCCAAATGAGAGAATAGGATTTGACAAGTCAAAGGCTATCTGCTACAACTGTTAATAGCCTGGACACTTTGCAAGAGAGTGCAATATGCCAAGGAACTTTCAAGTCAATCAGTTCCAACAGCCTAGAAACCAACAACAGTACCAGCAGAATGTGCAAAGAAACAACAACCAGCAGAACTTCAACAATAACCAAAGCTTCAATCCCAACAACAACAACTTCCATCCAAATAACCAAAGCTTCAATCCCAACAACAACAACTTTCATCCAAACAACAACTTCAATCCCAATTTTAACAACCACTATCAGCCTCAGATGAACAACCAGCAGGGTATGAATCAGAATCAAGTATATCAAATGAACAGCAATCAGAATCAAGCTGTTCAAAACCCTGCAACTAACAACATTCCAGCAAACCAAAATCAACCAGAAATCAAGGCAATGTGGCAGTAACTACTTAGCATGAGGGAAGCTTTGACTGGAGTAACCATGAGGAAGATATAGCAGATGATATCAGAAGAGCTAATGTGGCATTCATGGCCATAGACTCTGCATCTTCATCTAAGGTACATTCTGATCCTAATGCTGATTTACCTAAACTTGTCAATGAATTAAAAGAAAAGGTTGCTAAGCTGGAAAGTGAGTGTTTTAAGAAGCAAAGCATTATTAATGCTTATGAGGCAAGTGAGATTGTTAGTGAGGAAAGAATGAAAAGTTTGGAAGAGGATTGTATGAATAGCTATAGAGCTCAGACAAGATTCACAACAGAAATTAGTGGGTTGAAAAAGATGGTGATTGATGAAAAGGTGCTGAATACAAAGCTGCAAACTGAAAATGAATTCCTAAAGAACTTAGTTTCAACTGGAAACATTTGTGGAATTCTGAATAAAGTAAAAGAAGATGAAAAGTACAAGGCTTTTCCACCACTATTCAACAACAACTTTATGCCTAAAGTTGACAAAGAGAAGAGAAGTGCTTATCTACAACAATTCAAAGATGTGTTTCAAGACAAAGAAGATGTTGCAGATTTGTACAAGAATGTTGAGGTGAGTGAAGATGGTGAATTTGTTATGAAGAAAGAACTAAAGCAAGAAAAGTCAATTGGAGTTCAAGTCTCTGAAGATGACTTTGAGTCAGATGAGTTGGATCAAGATGATCTGAGTGATTTGAGTGATCAAATTACTGAAAAGGAAATTCAAGCTGCTGAAAAAGGAAGAAAATATAGAAAGCCTGAATCTGTTGATCAACTTCCAAAGTATCCTCCAGTTACACATAAAATGAAAAGAATGAATGAGCAAATGAAAAGAGAACATGTTTCTTTTGACATTGGTGAAAAGAAGAATGTGTGTTACAATGCTGTCAGACCTCCAAGCAAAAAGTTTTTGGAAAAATTAGAAAAGAACAAGAAAAAGAAGGTAAATAAGGAAGAAATGGATATAGAATATATTACTCCTATTTATCCTATCTTTTCAAGTGTTGAAGACTTTGACGTGGGTGAGGTAGAAACTGTTGAGGAATATGAAAGAAGGAAGTCAAGATATAGAGAGAATGAAGATGATCAACCACTGAATTTGAAAAAGGTTGTCTTTGTTAAAGGGAATGTGGAAAGAAGTGACATAAGAATGGCTGAGTTTGTTCCATTCTCAATTGATTTTGACAATCTGAAAAACAAAAAAACAATTGGTATGAGAGAGCCCAAACCAAGTGAAAGATTCAGGAGACCAAAAGAACATGAGATGTTCAAAAGAAAGGTGTGGTGTAGAAAGTGTGATGAATATGGACACCATACTGATTCATGTAATGAGAGACTCAAGTTTCAGCCATTTCATGTCCCAAATGGAACAAAGTTTGGTCAAGACTTTGTTTTGTACAAAGAGAAGTATGCCATGTATTTGGGAAAGGGAAATGTGAATAGCATAGAGACAAGAGTTGAAGTGAAGGCTGAGACAAAGAAGAATAAGCAAATGACTGAGAATGTGAGAAGAAGTAAATCACCTCAGAAGCAAAAGCAGGTGATAATGGAGAACCAGTCATTGAAATTTACCAAAAATACTCATTCAGTCAAGTCTGATGGGTCACAAGAATCATCAGGCAGTGAGAAATCAAGAAGAAAAACTGTATATCAAAGAAAGAAACCAGCTGTACTCACTGGTGATGAGAAGTTCTTGTTAAAACATGGATATGAACCACAAGGTTTCACATGGAAACCTAGAACTGAAGCTAAAGTTGAAGCTGTGACTGATGTAAGAGACTTCTCAGAAACTAAGGACTATGTCTTACAAGAAAAGATAACTGCCTCAGTTGAGCTTGACAATTCGGCTTCACTTGTCAAGACACCAAGAGAGTGTGGATATGAAACTGACAAGTCTGATAATCTGGAGATCACTCATGAAGATCCTGAACCTACTACACTCACTTCCCAAGCTGCCACTGAAATTGACACTGATAAGTTGCAAGTTGATGAAGCTTGCATCTCATCACTGAACTAATCAAATCCCTCTTTGTGCAGGAACAGGCCACTCCATTGAATGATATATGGTATATGGATAGTGGTTGTTCTAGGCACATGACTTGTGACAAGAGGTCACTTGTGAATTATGTAGAGAAATATGAGGGTCCAGTTGCCTTTGGGAGTGATGAAAATGGTGGAAAGATTGTGGGTAAAGGGATATTGACAAATGGGAAGGTGTCTTTTGACAATGTCTTTCATGTTGAGGGACTACAATACAATTTGTTGAGTATATCTCAAATGTGTGATAAGGGTTACAAAGTCAGTTTTGATGATTCTCATTGTTTCATCTTAAAACCTGAGTTTGTGATCCCACCTGAAATGATTATGATGATGGCACCAAGAAATGGCAACTTGTATGAGTTGAATATGAAAGATGCTATTTCAAGAGGTGGTGCATGTTTTGTTTCCAAAGCCACTGAAAATGAATCTAAATTGTGGCATAGGAAGTTCTGTCATGTGAACTTGAAGAATATGAATAGACTGGCCAATGGTGAACATGTGATTGGTTTACCTACAAGAGAATTTAAGTTAGATGATCATTGTGACTCATGTCAGAAGGGAAAACAACACAAGTCTACTCATAAGACAAAGCTCATCAATTCAATTGATCAACCTCTTGAGTTACTCCACATGGATCTTTTTGGTCCTGTGAGTGTACCAAGTATTGGAAAGAAGAGATACTGTTTGGTGATCATTGATGACTATTCAAGATATACTTGGGTTTATTTCCTAAGTACCAAAGATGAGACTGCTGAGTTGATTAAGGGTTGTGTTTCAATGATTGAAAACAAACTGAATAAGAAAGTGAAGATGATAAGAAGTGACAATGGTACTGAGTTCAAGAATGGAGTTATGGAAGAATTTTGTGCTCTGAAAGGAATAATGCAACAATTTTCAGCTCCAAGAACTCCTGAACAAAATGGTGTTGCAGAAAGGAGAAACAGAACACTAATAGAAGCTGCAAGAACCATGTTGGCTGATGCTAACTTACCTGTCACATTCTGGGCTGAAGCAATCAACACTGCTTGTTATGTTCAGAATAGAGTGCTTGTAAACAAAAGGCTTGATAAAACTCCTTATGAGATTTTCAACAATAGAAAGCCTTACATCAAGTTCTTCAAGCCCTTTGGCTGCAAATGTTTTTTATTGAACACTAGAGACTATTTGAACAAGTTTCAAACTAAGTCACTAGATTGTTTCTTTGTTGGATATTCTACTCACTCAAAGGCATACAGAGTTTATGTGAAAGATCACATGAGTGTGATAGAGTCATCTGACATTATTTTTAATAAGAATCAATTCAACACAGTCAGTGGTGCAACATGGCTGTTTGATCATGAAAAGTTAATAAAGTCATTCAAGATTTATTCTGAAGACTTTGTCGATACATTCTACAAGACCAGTGTGATAGAAGAGAATAAAAAGAAAGACCTGGACTTGGAAGAATTGTGGAAGAAAGTTAATAGAAAATAAAAGGAATACACTTTTGTGAAGAGCTCTTCAAGCAAAGACATTAGACAAGATCAGGAGATGACAATTCAAGATAGTCCTAATGAACAAAATGATCATGTTCAGAATGGGAGTGACACAGGCAACAAATCAAATGATGAAGAAGTTGCAACAACAGCAAGATTTCAAGACTTATTTCAATGCTTGAATCTGGGAAACAATGGTGCATCCACTTAAGGACAAAACAATGATGAAGCACCAGAGTTTCATGATGCAGAAGCTGATTTGGTCATTGAAGAACCTGAAATCAATGAAACAAATCTTGACACAAATTTGTCTACAAATATGATAATACAAACTCCTACTGTTGAAAAGAATCATCCTGCTGAAAATATCATTGTTGACTTGCATGAAAGAGTAACAAGAAGTCATTCTGAGATAGCAAACATATGTCTGTACTCTTGCTTTCTATCCCAATTAGAACCAAAGAATATTGCTCAAGCTTTAAAAGACAATAGTTGGGTAGAGGCAATGCAAGAGGAATTGGCCCAGTTTAGAGATTTACATGTATGGGATCTTGTAGACAAGCCACATGAAAGATATGCAATAGGAACCAAATGGGTGTTCAGAAACAAAAGGGATGAAAGGGGTTTGGTGATTAAGAACAAAGCTAGACTTGTAGCACTGGGATGTCTTCAAAAGGAAGGGATAGACTTTGAGGAAGTGTTTGCACCAGTTGCAAGATTGGAAGCCATAAGAATTTTTCTTGCATATGCTGCCTCAAAGAACATAAAAGTATTCCAGCTTGATGTCAAATCTGCATTCCTTAATGGAAAGATTGATGAAGAAGTGTATGTGGCTCAACCACCAGGTTTTGAGGATCCTTTGTATCCAAACAGGGTGTATAAGTTAAACAAAGCTCTTTATGGATTGCATCAGGCTCCTAGAGCATGGTATGATGAGTTATCAACTCATCTTCTTGAAAATGGTTTCACTAGGGGAGCCATTGACAAGACACTCTTCTACAGAAGACAGGGATCAGATTTGTTACTAGTACAAGTCTATGTTGATGATATCATCTTTGGATCTACAAATGAAAATATGTGTTTGGAGTTTGAAGAGGTGATGAAGTCCAAGTACAGCATGAGTTCCATGGGTGAAATGAATTTCTTTCTGGGACTGCATGTTCAACAAAAGGATGAAGGAATCTTCATTCACCAAGCTAAGTATGTGCAGGACATTTTGAATAAGTTCAACTGTCATGATTACAAGGCTGCCTCAACTCCAATGGACACCAAAGAAAAGATGATAGCTGATGAAAAGGGGGAGTCAGTTGATGAACATGAATACAGAGCCAAGATTGGATCTCTGATGTATCTGACTGCAACAAGACCAGATATCATGTTTGCTGTTTGTGTAAGTGCTAGGTTCCAATCAAATCCAAAAGTCTCCCACATGAATGCTGTGAAAAAAATATTCAGATATTTAAAGGGAAGACCAGACTTAGGGATTTGGTATCCAAAGAACAAATCCTTGGATCTGATTGCATATACAGACAGTGATTATGATGGATGCAATATGAGTAGAAAGTCAACATCAGGAGGATGCCAGTTTTTGGGTGAAAGGCTAGTGTCATGGCAATGCAAGAAACAGACCACAGTGTCAATCTCCACTGCAGAAGCTGAATATGTTGCTGCATCTGCCTTCTGTGCACAAGTTCTCTGGATTCAAAATCAGATGATGGATTATGGTTTGAATTTTCTAAACACCCCTATTCTGATTGATAATACTGCTGCATATTTTACTGTTAAGAATCCTGTGCAACATTCTAAGACTAAGCACATTGAAATCAGACATCACTTCATCAGAGATTGCAGTGAAAAAGGTTAGATTGAAATGCAAAGAGTTGATACAAGTGATAATCTGGCTGACCTATTCACCAAACCACTTGATAGAACCAGGTTCAACTTTTTTTTGAAAGCCCTGGGGATGATCAACTCTGATGAAATCTGATTAAGGATGTGTGCTTGGTTGTGTACCTCTATGTGCTACTTGAATATTTTAGAAGAGGTCACACTGTTGAATATGTTGCTGAATATGTTGCTGAATATGTTGCTAAATATGTTACTGAGTATGTTCTATGCTATGTGACTTAACTGTTTCTATGTGTGTCTCTCTGTGATAACTGATTATTTTCTTAGAGATTACACATATTGAATATGTTTTGATTATGTCACTGTTTTGAAGTTAACTGATTGGTGGTTAAGTAACTATCTGTGCAATTTGTTTGAAATTGATGCTAATTCTTGACTATCATGTTAACTGATCTGATGTTATGATAAGTGGTTTGATCTGTTTAGGTGAGATTAATTGCTTATATAATGTCATGAGTAATCACATGATTATGGTTACTTGAATATGTTCTTAATCTGTTCTTCTGAAGTTGTTAAGATAGAATAGACATTGAATGTGAGTACAGTCTGTTTTTCTTGATGTTGAAAGAATGATTAAGATTTGAGTATGTGAAGCAACTGTTTATGTCAAAATGTGTTTTATGTCAAAATTAAGTGATTCAATGAAATTTATAATGAATTTTGCATAACTACAATATTTTGGTCAAAACATGAGCAAGTTGATTAATGGTGTAGAGATATGATAAGATTATTCAGTTCAAGCTTTTAAGAAGCTTAAAAGAAGGATTTTTATAGGGAAAGGTCTCAAGTAGTTATTTTTGCTGAAAATTATGTCATTTGCCCAGTTGGAAGGACATGCACATGTGTATGTTTGGTCCTTAAATCTCTATAGATTAAAAGGAGAGCCATTGACCTGAAAACTGAATGCATTTGGGGTAATTATAACTTGTTTCTTATTTCTTCACTTAAAACTATGTCAATAACTCTGACTTTGATAGGACATATATTCACATGTATGTTTGGTCCTGTTGACCACCTTTGGTCAATCAGGATAGCTATACCTGAAAATGAAGAGATATTGGGGTGATTGAATATTAAACTGTGTTTTTTTGGGAAATGATAGTACATTGACTACTTAGCTGATCATATGGAATTAATAGGCTAAAAAGGCCTTAGTATAGTCATTAACATGTATGGTTGTTTTCCCATGATGATGTAAAATCTAAGGTGATATAAACATAATGAATATGCTAATCTTTAAGTGGAGATGCATAGTTGTTTTGTATGTCTCAAGATAGATCTCTCCGAATGATATGGCAGAAAAGTGATTATCCAGTCATACACAAGCCTGTTGTTATTTGGTCAACCAAAATGAAACATTTTTTTTTATATATGACAAAGAACATGCTTTAAGAAAATTTGAGAAAATATCAAAAACAAGGGGAAGAATGAATAAATCAACCAAAAGTTGATAAATGTTTTAAATATTTTATCAAACAAGAGGGTTACAACAAGAACTACAAAGATGCTAAAAAATCTGTCTCATCTTGAATGAAAGGCATGTAGCTAACTGTAAGTCCAACGTTCAACCTCTATACATGTTTGAATATCAAAAGTCCAAAAAAATACAATAAGTTCTGTCATACAAAAACTATTTTTGACCAAATACAGGAGGTTGGAGTCAAATTGGGGTGATCTGGGGAAAGCCAAATAAGCTTTGAGAAGAGATATGAGGCATCATAGCACAGTGTTGACCATTATTGCATTATGCTCAAATTGAACCTTAATCATATCACCAAGGAAATGAAAATCATGCTAAGTTTATACCTGCTGTTAACCTATCTAAGTTGTCATAATAATGCTGAGAGTGAAGTATTGAGAAAGCTACTTAGTCAATATGATCTCATTCCTGAGATCTTTTCAGTTATAAAAGAAATTGTTTTGAAGTGAAGTATAACTGAAATTTGATCTCTAAATGCACCATTTGCTCTTAAACTATGTTCTGAAATGATACATAACTTAGAAATGTCTTTGACAAGTGGTTTAAGTCAAAAAGAGTTGCATTTTGCCAAAAAATAGGCTGAATATGTAAGTTCGAGTAAGGTTTGATGATTTATAACCTTCTCGAGCACAAACTGTTTGAATATGTATTTTCGGGTAAGGTTTAACCTTTCCGAGTACAAAACAGTTGATTATGTGTGAATATGTAAGTTCGAGTAAGGTTTGATGATTTATGACCTTCTCGAGCACAAACTGTTTGAATATGTATTTTCGGATAAGGTTTAACCTTTCCGAGTACAAAACATTTGTCTATGTGTGAATATGTTGTTTCGGGTAAGGTTTAACAGTTTTCAACCTTTCCGAGTAAGCTTAGTCATTTTTGACTTGATTATGTGTGAATATGTTGTTTCGGGTAAGGTTTGACAGTTTTCAAACTTTCCGAGTAAGCTTAGTCATTTCTGACTAACTTTATGATTTTTAAGCATACTTTGAAGTTTTTACACTTTACGGGTAGAGTACACTGTTGTACTCACTTCCCGAGCAAGCTTGAAGTCTTGAGATGATTATGTGTTGAAATAGCTAACTGTTAACAAGAAATTCTTGTTTCGAGTAAGCTATGCATGTTATATGTTAGCTTCGAGTAAGCTATGCATGTTATATGCTGATTGTGTTTTCAAGCAAACTTTGTGAACTTGAGTAAGTACACCGAGTAAGCTTTGTGTGAATATGTTGTTAGGAAAGGTTTGTTAATCTTTCCGGGCACACTTAGAAGTTACTGTTTAAGTTTGTCATGTTTCGGGTATAGTTTGATATGATAAGTTCCCTCGAACAAGGGCATACCTGATGATTGAATGTGTTTATCCTAGCAAGCTTAGTGCTAACTTAGGATTTTCGGGCAAGCTCTATGAAATTTTAGACTATAGCAAACTTAAATGTTTATGTGTTTAATTTCATGTCGAGCATGCTCTGTGATATGTGTGTTTATGATTTCTTTGAAATTACAAGTGTTTTCAGGCAAACTTTGTTTACCGAGCACACTTTATATTTCGGGTACACTTGTGTTCCTTCAATATACTTGGTAATTTTCAAAACTTTAACTTTCCGAGTACACTGTCTGCTAGAATTTCTTTTCGAGCACACTTTGTACTATATGAAAGTTATTCGGGTATACTTTGCATAAGTTTGAATAAATACGTTGTTTGAATATGTTAGTTAATATGACAAAATGTGATTATGATGTTTAGGGGTCATGCTAGATGAGCTTTAATTTGAATTTGAGAAATCTTTGTGAGGATATTAATTGATTCTTAGTGAGAATGTTTATTTGATAACTATATTTGATTATTTGCCTTGTGATTAATTTCTCAAGAAATCAAGTATTTCGGGTAAGCTTTCTTCATTATGTCTTAACTTTAAATTAATTTACTTGATCGAGCATGGTTTAAAAAGAGAAGTATTCAGGCAAACTTTATATTCAAAATGAAAATTTTTCGAGTAAAGTTTGACCGAGTAAGGTTTGTTAGTGGAAGTAGACCGAGTAGACTTTTGAAAAATTAATTTTTCGAGTAAGGTCTTATGATCTTAAATGAGATTAAATGTTTTTAATATATCAAGTGGATAACGTTACTGGTTGACAGCTAATAATTCACAAAAGGACAAAAAACATTTAAAACTCACTTTCAAAAGGGTATAAAAGAGGGACTTAGGCAAATTTTTCAACATTATTTCCCTCTATCTCTCTCCTTCCACTGCAAAACCTCCCTTACTAAGAAAAATAACCGACTTATCAAATTCAAGATTAATCCAAACCCTAATTTTTGCCAGCCTTCTAATTCCGACTCGGTATGCATTAATATTATGTTTTCCGATCACGATTAGATTGTAATGTGACTTGATTATGTATTCGAGTACTAACACTCTGTTTATGTGTTTAGGTTATTAATTTGTCGAAGAACAGGTTCTTGAAGATTTCTTTCTTTCTTCTTCATTTTTATAACTTGAAATTGTCTAAAGTATTAAACTTTATGTCTAATTTCACTTTGAATGTGTTTGTTTATGTATTACAGATATGGCAGATAACGAGCCAAAGTATGTTTTTGAGCCAAAGCACAACATGTGCGCGTTACTACAAGTTACACCAGAGAATGAACCGATGGCTCGGATGATATTATGGATGGCACGGTCAAATATCAGCTTCGCTCTCACTCAAAGCCCAACTATTTACAGAAATCACTCCTTGGATTTCTGGAGATCAGCAGAGCTAATCGAAGACGGTAATGAAAAACGAATAGAGGCAACCGTGGCCAGACAAGAGATTCAGATCACTGAAAGGATGATCAGAAGGTGTTTAAGACTGAATGACGATGATCACAATCACATCAGCTTCGATACAAAGCATCTATTAAAGATTTTCAAAGAAACAATGGGGTATCAAGGAAATGTCCATGAGGGACAGTTTCAGAAGGGTTTATTTCCGACGTTGTACAGATTTCTGATTCACCACATTATTCATGGATTTGCTCCGAGAAAGGGATCATGGACTCTGATGAGCCTTGATCTAGCAAATGCCACAGTTGGTACTATCTTTGATCTGCCCTTTAACTTTTCCAAGATGATTTTTGATGGGTTAGTGGGGAATCTGAAGAAACCAGAAAGCAAAAGATTTTTACAGTACCCAAGATTCCTGCAGATCATTTTCAACAGCACCTTACAAGATTTACCAACAATTGGAGACACACATAAACTGCAAGATCCTGATGCTTACAAAAGAATAAAAAATCCAGGTGTCTCTAATAACTTTGATGCAAGTGTTCCATTTGAAATTTTACCTTGGTTGTTAAACCATGATCTGGCTGTTATGCCTGTGCCTGAGCTGAGCTCAGAGGAGGAAAAAGGGAGTGATGATGAGAGTGCTGAAGGAGACTCTGATGATGATGTTGATGGTAATGACGGTGGAGTGGTTTGGAGATGGAGATTATGGCACCTGAACATGGGGAGCAAAGAGAAGAAATTGAACAACCAATCCCAACACTAAAACACTCACCACCACCAACCTCACCACATCAAACACCACCTCAATCCTTTACCTTAGACCAACCTGAAACCTCCACACAACACTCACCACAATCACATACTTCACCACTTATAAGCCAAATCCAATCAGAACCATTTATACCTAGCACACAACACACACAATCCCCATCCATCACTGAACAACCCACTTATGAGCCATTCCCTACAACCCTACCCTCAAGCCAACAAGATAACACACTTCAAAGAAATATTGATCTAATGTTGGAGAATGCTGAGTTAAGAAGGAGAATTGAGGAAGTGTTGAAAGAGAATCAGGAGTTGAAAAATGAGGAATGAGTAGGTGACTGGAGAGAATGTGATGTTGCTGCAGAGACTAGTAGAGGCTGAATTGTTGATTCGAACCCTGGAGCAGGAGGTTGAGAAGACCTCAGCTGCCCCAAAACAGGGGGAGAATATAAATGATGATGATGTGGTTATGACTGATGCAGAAAGTGTTGAAAATATTGATGGTTTGAAAATGATTATGAATGAGTATGATGTTAGTGATGAATCTGAAATGGAAGTGAGAGAAGAAGTAATCAATGATGATGAGAATGTGCTAACAGAAGAGTTTACTGATATTGTGGATGAGGAGATGACTATTGAGAATGTAAATGTGGATGCTGCTACTGAGGAACTAGAACACACTGAGCCAAATGATGATCAAGAAGCTAGTTCCAAGAGGGTAGAGCATGACTCTGAGTTGGAAAACTTATTTAGAGAAATTGATGAGTTTGGAAGTGATGAACAAGAGGATGAAGAAGATGTGAGGAAAAGGAAAGAAAAGGGAAAATGTTTAGCAATTGATGATGAACCTATTGTATATGTTGAGAAGGATGTATCCTTTGTAGATATTGTTGCTGCTGCTGCTCTTGCTGAGAAAGAAAGACTGATTAAAGAGTCAATGGAAAGGGAAGCAATTGCCCATTACTTGACAGAAGAAGAGTTAGCACAGCAGGACCTATTGATCAAAGAAGCCAATGTAGCAAAAGAGATATTTCAAGATGTGGCAGATCAAGAGGTGATTGAAATTTTGGTGAATATGAACAAAAATCAAGAGTTTGATGACTCCTTAGGAAGGGGTGGTCAGCAAGTTTCAGGAGCAACAATCTGAGACTGCTGAACCATCAACCAATCTAAATACTGACATGATGATACCGGAAGAGATTGGCGAGTCAATTGCATCTATGGCTGTCAAGAAATGGGCTGAACAGGTTAAGGAGGACATGAAAAAGAACCCTACTGGTAATTGGGGAGAAAGAAGATTTGAAAAGACTTATCAAAGAAGGAAGAGATCTGCTGAGCAGACTGATAATGAACCAATCAAGGCAATTCCCTTGCAAACACTGAAACCAGGAGAAAAATTACCAGGGGTCCCTGATGTTAATGTTTCTGATCAAGATGTAAATGAAAAGAGGGATGAACCAGATCATCCTGACTCTGATGAACCCAAAATAGATGCCATGAATGATCTATCAGATGATGAGGAGGATGACTCTGAGGAGTCTAATGGAAAGGGTGATGACAACCCTGATCAATGAGGAGAGAAAGTTGATACAAGCTCCACTGCTGAGACCCCTCAAGCTGAAAAGACTTATATTCAAAGGGGAAACATTGAAATCAATGCAGAGGAAGTCTTAAAGAAGGTTGAGAAGAGAAAGAAAAATACTGAGCATTATAAGAATTATTTGAAAGTTAGAGGCTATCCTGAAGCTGCCCTGGAAAAATACACTATGGACCAAATTCAAGATCTTTACAACAGTGAGAAAGAGATAGTCTCACAAAAGTTTGTAAAACAGGATGATAAGGTTGAACTGGAAGAATTAAAGAAGAAATATGATGGTATGTGTGGATATTTGATTGAGAAAGGCATGAAGCCTGAGGTTGTAAGAAATCCGAGTAAAGAGGCAGTATTTGACCAGTATTCCAAAAGGAAAGAGAAAGAGTTAAAACGGGTCTATACTGAGAGCTTAATTCAAACTGAACTACCTGATGAGCCTCCAAAGAAGAAAAGAAGAATTCAGACCTTAAGGGAGAAGGAAAAGGAGCAAGTCAAACCTGTTGAAATCCCTATCCCTCAAGATGATGTCAAACCTGAACAAGAAACTGAACCATTCATGCCTTGGGAGAATGAGGAAATGATCAGCATCCTAAGAAACATAATGATAAACAAGAGAGGGATGACTGAAGCAGATTTTAATGTTTTGGAGAAAGAGGATTTGAAGACTCTTTTCTATCTGCAAAAAGATGAGTGGGAAAAGGCATTGAGGGAAGGAGAAAATCCCAGATATTATGCTGATGGCAGATTTGTACCTGCTGGACTAGCAAGAACTCCAGGAATGATCAAAATGTTAATTGAACTGGAGGCAGCAGGACATGACATTGTGGAGATAGCAAACCTTCCTACTGAGATGGTGGAAGCCATATATGTGAAAACATTCAACTTGGGACCTCAAAAGCCCAAGAAATCAATTCCATTCAGACCTCCAATCCATCAAAGATTCCCAAGAGGAAGAGGCCAAGGAGGAAGGGGAGAATCAAGCGGCTCTGTACAACAAAGAACAAGACCACAATCTGATGTGGATCTACCCAGAGAGCTATATTATGATTCAGTCACTGATTCTCTTAAAGTTATCATGGAGAGCAGGTTATTGAAAGAGATTGTAGTCAGAAGTGACTTCCGTGAGTATAATGAAGATCAATTAAGAAGAATGGCCACACTTCACTTGTATGACTACAGGAACAGGGACAGATCAGCAGGAAGACAGATGAATGACTTATCAAAGTATTTACATGAAGAAGCTGATAAGGGATTCAAGTTTCTGAAAGAAAAGAGAAGTTGGAGAATGATTCAACTCCACAAGTCAAAAAGATCAGAGAAACTGAAGAGAATGGACAGGGTTGAACTGAACTACCAGATAAGTGTCCGAGATCAGAATCCACTGTCCAACATGGATACGTGTGTAAGATTGGGAAGAAGAATGAGAAGGCCAAACTATACAGTGCAGAAGAACGGTGTGATTACTGAAGTTGAATACAAAGAAGACACTGGACACTATGTGCTGAGGAACTCAGATGGAAAGGCCTTGGCAACAATCAAAGAGGATGCAGATCTGACATGCCTACACAATGATGATCTTGCTGATATAAGAGACTTGGTGATACCGGAAGGACACAATCACTACCAAGTGCTCAATATCTTCAGAGAAAGGGCAGCATCTGTAATCCAGATAAGAAGACAAGCAGCCTACAATGAAAGGAAAAGACAAAATAGATAGAATAGGCTTTGCTTTGTAATGTCTTCGGACAAACTTTTGATTATGTAATTTTGTTTATGTAATTTGATTATGAAATTTGGTGTGTATTTTGCTAAGTGTAAGTAACCACAGAGTGTTTTGGGTCAGCTGAGGTGTTCCAATCTAGGGGGAGATTGTTGGGTCAAGAATTTGACCCAAATGAGGAGATTTGACCTGAACGAAGAATTTGGAAGATTGGAATCTTCTCAACCTCCTCAGAAACTGCTAAGTATTGAATCCGAGCACACCTTGGACCTTTGAGTAAGCTTTTACTTAGCCGAGTACGAGATTTTACCTTCCGAGCAAGGTTTACTTCAAATAGTCTTCTTAAGTGGATATCCGAGCAAGGTATGCTTTTTAGTGATTTCCGAGTAAGGTTCATTGATTTGGCCTATCCGAGTAAGGTTCACTTTGTCAAGCAGGGTTGTTCTTCAAGACCAAGTATTTTACTCTTCCGAGTAAGGTTTGGTCAACCAAGTCCAAGAAGCCAAGTAATTGGAAGACCGGGCAAGGTATTCTTTAATAATTATGGTCCGAGTATACTTGATGAGTTAATAGAATATCTTTAAGTTATCTCGAGTAAGGTTCTGCTCAAGTAAGGTATGTACTCCCGAGTACGCCTTATCAATAAGTTGTTCAACTGACAATGAGCCGAACAGGATCATAGAAGAACAAGGTTGCTCGTAAGGATTTGTCGAGCAAAGTTTGATAGATTCAAGAAGATTGAAGTCTACTCGGTGAATATTTTACTTGGTAAAATATTCTTTAAGTAAAGTCTACCCGGAAACTGATTCCGAGTACACTTCTATGTTTACCAAGTCTGAAGGAAGGCCGAGTACACTGCGTACTCGGAGACTTAAGTTTAATGAAAAGCCTACCCGGAAGACTTGTTTTACACTTAGTATATTTTTGAATATGTAAATTGAATATGTACTATCGGATAGGGTTTCTAGAAGGAATGACAGCTGTCTTAGGTTGGCAAGCCTATAAATAGAATAATTAGGGCACGCCGCCAAAAGAGACGAGAGACGAAAATACGGATAAGACCGACACATTAATTAAGAGAATATTTTGTGTGTGACGGCTGTCCTAGGATTCCTTCTAAACCTTAATCGATTATCCTTTTGTATGATTAACGTTATATAAATGGAAATCTTTTGAGTGAATCCTTCGTGTGTCTTCGTATTTTGAATATTCATTGCAACCGTATGTTTGTTATTGATTCCGCCTTTAACAAACGGTCATCTTTCTAAACATAGTAACCCGTCATTAACTCGCTTGTCAACACGATTAATTTTGTGTGAGTTATGACATGATTGATTAAGATCCGATCCGAATCGACCATACATTCAAGAATTCGGGACTTGACATCCTCGGCCGAACAGAGACCCAACCCCCCATAACGGGTCGGAAGTGATGCTAAACTCCATTGGAGATCCCCAAAGAACGGACCTCCACAAACCACGATGTCCTCAATCGCCCTTCAAAGACCATTGTCAAATATAGAAACAGCTTCCCCCACATACATAGGTTGGCACGTTCTCAAACCGAACAAAAGCTTGGCGACTCCCATACATGAGCGAAGCAAAAGAAGCTCGCATTGAGGATCCCAAAGTCTTAGGAGACAGCTCATCAGTTCCACAGCGCTAGATGCCCTTTTCATAGCCAAACTGCTGATAAACCCCGCATCCTGGCTTACAGCACCACCAAGGAGTTTCACGCCAAGCACCGGCCTTCCCATCCCGCAAGGGAACAACCCCTCCTGTGCCTTCACCCCATTGCATGTTTGCCAAAATAACTCTGTTTTCTAATATTATATATTTAGTGTTCCCAATCTCATAATAATATGGAAGCATATTGCCTCATATATTCACCTCCTTACTCTTGAATTTATATGGATAATTTTTATCAAGTGCAGACCTTTTTCCTGTTTTTGCAATTAGTATTAGCCAGTAACGCCCCAGCTATGGGTTAGCTATGAGTCCCCAGCAGTTATTATTCGTCATCGGCTTTGTGTACGCAGGTATGGTTTGTGCTCCAAAACGATAGAATTTGCTAGACTATATTGATTGCTTTTTTCTAATTAATCAGGCCACGTTAATTCATACATCAATCAGAGTTCATTTGAGGTGATGCATCAATCAACATATGTGTTCCGTATCACTAACAAAACCTAACAACTTCATAAAAACGTAAATAAAATAAGAAACTAAACTTTAACTCCAACTAAAACATATAACATACTTTGGGCCACATTAAATTATATGGTTATGGGAGCTCATTTAAGGTGATATATTAAACGACATATAAGTTTTGCACGACCACTAAACCATAATAATTCTATACAAACATATATATTAAAAAAACTAAACTAATATATTCACAAAAAAATTAAAATAAAAAATTAAATAATCCGCGTAACACGCGGGCTAAAAGCTACTATAATATATATATATATATATATATATATATATATATATATATATATATAGAAAAGGGTTAAAATATAAATACATAGTTTTGTAGGAAGTAGGAATGACACAAAATTTAGAGTTAGGAAACTATGTAGCATAAATCCTTAATCCTAGGAAACTATTTGGTATTTTAAAAACTACCAATCTCAACCACTAGATCATGAATCCAATGGCCTAGATTTATTCTTACTCTTCTTAGAAAACTATTTCTTTTTATTATAACCCACCCCTATATATATATATATATATTAAAAAAACCTTACCGAAGAGAATGAGTTGTATACATTGGTTGTTGATTATTTTGAATACTTACCTAATATATATCAGAAATGAAATAAATTGTATGGTTTGGTGAGGTGGTTTAGATGGTATTTGTTAGTTTTTGATAATGCATGAATGTTTGTTAGTTTTTGCATTCCTTCTTTCCTTTTGGTTTTTTACGACTTTACCTATTTGGCAGCTTTAGTCTCATAGGATCAATAGTTTAGTTAAATTCTTTACAAACTTGAATTAAGTATTTAATAAAAATAATAATTAACTTTGATCTCGGATAGATTATTTTTATAACAAGCCAAGTCAATGTCAACCAAATTCCCAGTGTTACCGCCGTAACGTGCGAGTTTAACTAATACCGAACAAGTTCATGTTGCAGCCCTATCGCAACCCACAAATTGAAAGCAACTGGTTATTTATTAAATAGGCTAAACTGATGTCCATGGATAGTATTTTTCTGAATTTATAATTATAAAATAATTCATGTTTTTTATGGCAATATGGGGTACATATGATTCATGTACGTTTAATTTTTATGGGATGTAATTAGGATCGTGTAAACTGAACACGGTCTATATAACTTATTTATATAGAGGATTCATGGCTGGTAATCAAGTAAATCATGTAATGAACAATTTGAATCATTACAAATGGAGTGGCATTTTGTATTAAACTAGGGAGCAACCCATCGCGTTGCGGCGATGGACACAGATTCTGTTGGTATTCGCTATGTTCGTACCCGTACATGTATTAAACCCAAAACATAAATTAGTAAACACCTAGAATAGTAGTAATACTCGTATAGAAAATGATACAAAATTTTTACATATTTAAAACATCGCTTATTCGGTCGGTTGAACATAGTCGTTGGATTTGGTCGGTATCAGTTATGTTTGTTAAGTTTCGGAACTAAACCCAAAAAAAAAAGTTCCGTCAAGTTAATTTATCAAAAAAAGCATTGGCGTTACGACGACTCGATGCGAATTCTAAAGATGTCAATTAGGTTCATTACATGCACAGTAACTAAACCTAAAAAATAATTTCATCATATTTAAATCAAATAAACAAATAAAACATAATAAATAAAACCTAATACAACAATCAATGTATTGATGGATAACAAAAATAAAACACCAAAAAAAAAAATTTGTGTTACAATGGGGACTTGAACTTAAGCTATAATTAGTATATCAAGAATCAGGAAGCATTCCATCAACCGTCAAACCAAATAAACAATTTGAAAAAAACTTGAAAGTAAATACATAAATAGTCAAAGTCATAACCCTAAAAAAACTTTCGTGACATCAAAATTTTTTATCATACTAATTTATAATGGTTAAAAAATGACGGATTGACGAGTAGAACTTATAAATATATTTTCTATTTTAAGTTTAAATAGACTGATGGGTCGATCTATTAATTGAACTACTTTAATTTGGTTAGCTTGGACCTAATTAACCGGCTTAAACATGTTAACTTGAGTACAAAAAGTTATTTGTTTTATAAACATTAATGAAACTGAATACAAATAATTTTGGTATAATAGTAATTAAATGAACATATTAATTGTAATAAAAATTAATAGATAGATAGATATAGAACAATTATAAGAAAAACTTACATAATAATGTCTCTGTGGCACCAATCCTTTAATCGCATAATAATAATTAGTAATAATCAAACTTCAAGTTGGGTTCACGAATTACTAATACAAACAAGATGTAAATACAATCAAATTTAAAAGTACATGTAAGGTAAAGATGTTCTTTTAGTGTTACCAAAAGACTTGTAGATTATTGGTATCAAAGTGTATAGTAAAGGCATCGATCTTCAAGTGGTTAAAATGATTAAAAGATTTAGTTTTATGTTAAACATTGATGAATACTTAGAAGCAAGTTTAAATGATTTGTGAATTAGTTGTTTTAAGAAAATAGTGTTAATTAAAATTATGAAAATACCATTATATATAATTTTATATTCCTTCATTTGTTGTTTAAATTTTTTTAGTGATATTTGACAAAAATTATGCCAAACATTGTTGATCTAGGAAAGTTAATGTTACTTACTAGATAGTATTGTAAATTTACATGTTCTTGTTTGAAACATTTTACCCGTGTTGAGTTTGCTTCCCACCCCTACATAAAATAGAGGCGGAAACTGTTGACACGTCCCAAAGCCAATAGAAAAAAAAGGTTTTTGGTTGACTAATATGACCCGTTTAAAATGTGTTGGGTTCGGGTTGACTAACCTGACCGGTATAAAAAAATAAGGTCGGGGCCGAACCCGTTAACCCGTTTAAGTAATTAATTAAAATTATACTCTAATAATTATATTTTTGTTTTTGTTTTTTCGTTTTTCATTTTCCAAATATACTCTTGAAATTCCAATCAAGTTTCATGATTTTAATACTTTTAAAATATAAAAGATCATATCGCTTATTTTCTCTACAAACTCTAAATTATATCCATTTTATTACAAATTTCATGTTTTGGTAAACGGCAAACTGGTCGTTTTTGGGTTGACCGAATTTGTGTGCGTGCGGGTCAAGGTTGAAATCTTTGACAAGGATAATAATATGGGTCGGGTTTGGGTTACACATTTTAACCTGTCAACCCACCAACTCGACACAATTGACACTCGACCCTAAGTTATAAAAGTCCAAGCTTCACCATTATCAAAGAGTAATTGGACTAGTGATATATGGTTGTGTTATAGCTACTTCATTTCTCTGGAGGTTGATGGTTGACGGACTAGATAAATTTAGGAGTCGAATATCATTCGCTAAATAAAGTGACAAGTTAAGTAGATCATGTTAAACATTAGGGTTGGGCGTAATAGTCAATTGGCAAAGAAAGAAAACGATTTTAGAGCTTTCCCATCCAACCTCCTATCCTTAAATTCAAAATTACACTAAAACACACTACATTTTCTCTCTTATTTTCAATTAAATAATACTTACTTTTATCATTACCATTTCTCTTTCCTTCACTCACAACCACTTTCAAAATATTTTAAAAAACTATAGGGGCTGAACAGTAACTTTTCAAATATACAGAAAAATCACTACGTTTTCTAAAATATAAAACCACTTCACTCACAACACCCTAAATCACTCTCTAAATTATAAAAACACCCATCACATAATATGGGAGGTTGGATGAGAATGATCTAACTTAATATTCCATTTCACATTTTTTTCTCTGTAATGTTTCTTTTTGGTCTCGGTGCCATACATCCACAAACTGACAAGCCAAAACAAACCGGTGTATCATATTTTATGATAGATTAGATGAGTGTTCGCGTGATGCGGCGGGGAACAAAAATCATAGTAATTTGAATCGGCAGAGATAAAACCGGACCGGACCGTACGATAAACTTATTATTGAAGCTCAATGCGTGAAACCAAACCATTAGTAACGATTCAGTTTAAAGTTTCAACGGTTAAGTTTTGGTTCTCAATAAAAAAATTGAACCAACGGTTTGACTCATGGTATAATTTAGAAACCGTTATAACCGAATTATGAACACCAATACTTAATATGTTATTTTTTTATTTAAAAACTTATAGCAATACCATACCCAAATTAAATACAATATAATGCTCATTTTCATGGTGCAATTTTTTAAAAACTATTAACATATGAAAAAGTTATGGCCGTTGAAAAATCGTTAGTGGGAAGTTAGTTTACAATAAAAATTAAAAGGAATATATGGATAAAGATAAAAGTACAAAGTTGTAAATATTTCTTAATTTAAAAAAAGTTGAGGAGGCAATGTTATAATTATTTCAAGGCATATTTTCTAATGGACAAGTTTATCTCTATCTTACATGATATATAACATGATATGTAACGTGTACTTTAGGCATTAAATGTTATAAATTACTTAAAATGAGGTCTCTTAATTTGCCCATGTCTCATGTATTATATATAGGGTATGCTTGACAAAACTAGCTGGAAGCTGGTGGCACGTGGCTTGAAGCTGGTAGCTGTAGTTTTTTAGATATATTTAGATGTTTGACTAAGTAGCTGGAGCTTTTTAGATATATTTAGATGTTTGGCTGAGTAGTTGGAGCTTTTAATAAAACGTATAAAATTACTAAAATGGACATAACTAAAAACAATAATAGTACATGATTTATTTTGAAAGGTTACTTATGTAAATTAAAATACTATAAACTTGTAGCTCTTTCTAAACGCTACTGATAGAAGCTTTAAACTTTTTCTTCTGACTTAAAAGCTTCAAGCTCATTGAACCAAACAAAACTTTTAATTGAATAGAAGTTTTTTTTTAAAAAGTTTGAAGCTAAAAGATTCTAAAAAGCTCATAAAAGCTTTCGGCTAAATATACCCATAGTATAGATATTGAGCCAAATACCAACTTTTCTTTTAGAAATAACTATCAGGTGAATATGGAATTCAATAAAACCTAAAAAGGCCGGATTTACATATTCTTCAAGCTTGTTCAAAGTTTTTTTGTTTATCAACGTTCTGGAGCTAAGAGTGTAAATGGACCAAACCCAAGCTTTACTTATCAAACTCACTTAATAAATAAGCTTGGACATGAGCTTCACATGTTGATCTTGATTAGACTCGCAAGTCTAAATGAGTTTAGCCCCTAAATAGTTTTATATAATATAACCACGTAAGTATACTACTATTATTTCATGTATTAAATTATGATAAAATATAATTAAATTACATATCTTATGCAATGTTGCAAAAGTCGCTAGGCGGTCCATAGGCGGCCGACCCCCTTGGAGGGAGTACTCGGGGAGTACTCGGACATGATAAATATAAAAAAAATTAATTTTTTAGGTAATATATATATTTCAAATATCATAAGTTTACTAATATTTATAACAAAATAAGTGAATATCAATATAAATAAGAGAAATACATTTTTAAATATAAAATTATTCTAAAAAATGTTAACAATTATTTAAAAATATATATTCATTCTTTAATATTATAGAAATACGAATTATGTTGTATTTTTAAGTCAAAATAGGCCCAAGTTAACCGATTAGATATATTTATGGCTGATGTTGACCACTTTTGAACAATTTTTAGTAACTAGGTGAGTTAAAGAAACTTCCCTCGGCACCATACCTTGGAGCGAGTACTCGGAGAGTACTCGGTCTTGTAGACCTACTTTTACAACATTGATCTTATGTGATAAATATTAAGATTTTATAAAGACATTAAAAATTATATAAATGAGATAATTACCAAAGATTAAACAAGTCGAACTCGAGTTTTAAAAATAGAGTTCAAAACGAGCAAAGTCTAGCCGAGCTAGGACTCTCGTTAACAACTTTCGGTTATAATTATTATTATCTCAAGACAAAAAGGTACAAAACAAATGGTGTGTTTCGAACAATTATTAAATGTTGTGATCACAGCATCTGTGTTATTTGTCAATTTGTATTCAATTGTCTTCTTGTTCAAATTAAGACACATAGCTAAAATGTTTTTCTTTTGTTTTTTTTGTCATTTCTAAATAACTTTTAGGCCTCTGGTTCTTCCCGTACTTATTTATTCAGTTTCGTGTGGTTATAAAAAGCAAGAAGTTTGTATAGGCCCGCTGTGTATGACACACATATTGGCCCATCCAACCTCTTTTAAGCCAGAGGCTATCGTCCAGCTTTTGTGGCACATAATGCGGTTAACCGAAGTTGATACCAAAAGGTACCTACAATGGGTTTGAAGTAAGTTTAACAATTTTCTCCAAATTTAACACATCTTATGAATTGCAGAATTGGTCACTTGTTTAATTTTTATAACTTTTTTTAACAATCTTTTGTTCCATTGATCATATAAAACCTTTTTAATCAAATATTTTTTAGTAATTTGATATAACATCTCAAGTTTAGGCCTTTTGAAGAAAAAAGAGAATCTCAATTTTGGATTTTTGTAAACCGCTAAATATTAAGTTTTAATATATATAAAATAATGAAACACTGACAGGTCATGTTGAAATAAAGTATTTATGACGGATATAATAATTAATAATAGCATTCAGTTATTTACATCAACTTCTCAATCTCTATTTCAATAACTTAACTAAATATTTCTATTTCAAAATTTACCTCTAAATATTATTTAACCTACAACATCACATTCTAAATAAACACTAAGTTAAACCTGGTTAGGTTTAGTCTAATATCTCACCGGAAAATGGGTTAATACCTAAGCCAGCTCTTAATAGGTTTAGAACAGTATCTACCGATGATGCTACTATGAACGGTCGTGAGTTCCAACAGATGTGACCTGCAAAACTGAACACCGTGAGCTCGTTACGAGAAGGGGAATAAGGGGGAATCTTCTCGTAACCACCCTCCGGTGTGAGAATCAGTATGGTAAGTGATAGGTATATATTTCGAGTATTCAGAGAATGTGGAATCCTTTATCGTTAAAACCTGATTTCGTATTTATAGCCGAAGGGGGAGAAAAGGGGTTGGCTAGTTGTCCCACTCAATGTAACCTTCTATTCTCATGGCCGAGTATGATACTCGTTTCCTATTAGTTGGACAGTCTGGCGTATTATATTCTTTCTTTCTGTGCAAGTACTACGCTTGCCCAGTCTTATTGGTCCATCATGCTTCCATACTACTGCTAGGGTTATTGAGCAGTGGTTTTTTTTGCCACGTGTCTGTCTATGGTGAGACTTCCGCTGTGCATTATAATTTCACATTGCTACAAGCATTTCCTCTGCGGCGGACCTGTGTTGCCTCGCGGATGATACTCTTCCCGCGGGTTTCTCCTTTTGACTTATTATTTGTATGGTGTGTTTAGTACATTACCCCGACAAGCCCCCACAGTCCATTTTTTCTCCTGCGATTTATTCAGTGAGTGGAATATTGGACTTATCATTTGTCTCAGCTTTTTGCTTGTGGCGGTTATTTATGTGGGTACTTATGGGAGTATCTATTGACTCACCTGTGTCTAGCTGTAGTTATGTCATTGTGCGTATTAAACTGCTCCACATTTACTCCAGGTGAGTATAACTGATTTTGCATGCCGGTGCATTAAATTCTCTGTTTATGTGCCTCGTGTTCGTTCTCTATTGGTTATTCAGGAGTCGAATCTCCAGCTGTCCAACTATCGTATTTACTTTTGTGGGTATAAATAGGTGATGAATATTCCTTTCCATTCATTCTATTTATGGGTGCCTCTATTCTTTCTTCTTTTTCCCTCTTTGGGTGTCATATTGTTTGTGCAATTGACTATCTTGACTGGTGTGTCGCCTAGTCCAAAATCATTTTATGTCTTTCTTGGTTTCCCTTGGTAGGCCATTGCAGTGCTTTCGGACCAGGCTTCATCCTTGTCAAGTATCTTTGCTTAGGCTTCTTGTGAGATAACTGATGTGCGGGATATTCTTTCAGGTATACCGTTCCACGGCGCTTGATTGCGGGCTACCTGTTAACAATATCTTTTCTCCGACTGACGTGTTGAACACTCTTATGTATACCTTTCCGTGGTATTCGATCGCGGGCTACCTGTTTAAAATATCTTTTTTCCACTGATGTGTTGGGTATTCTTGTAGGTAAACCATTCCGTAGTATTTGACCGCGGGTCTCCTGCTATGTAAAATATCTTTTCTCCCAAGTGGTAACTAGATACTTTGATGTGGATAAGATTTTACCACAAGTGGGCCTGTCTATTCTGACGTCGGACGGCACCTTTATCAAGAATGTCTTTTCAACTGTGCACGCGTGTTGACGACGCGCCCACTTGGTTTGGATGTTCTAACTTCCAGCGTGACATGTCATTTCCTTATTGGACCTCCACTTTTTCCGGAATTCTCGATTTTAACCCTAACCGCCACCAGCGATTAGCATAAATAGGTTGTTTGCTTTCCTTTCTCTAAATTCTCATCATATTCTTTCTTGTTCTTCATATATTATACTTATTTCCATCTATTTTCTTTTTTAGCCATAATTTAATGGCCTCGTCATTGGTCGGTAAGAAATCTGGCAAGAAGAAAAGTGAAAAAAGGCCGGTAGGTCTTATATCCGTGATGCTGTCATCAAGTGGCGCGTATCTGATTTTGAAACGATCGTTTCGCCTTACCACATATCCCCGGAATGGGAGCCGGAGCTTCCCCCGGAGGGTACCACCGCCATGGTAAGCTAACGTTGTATTATGAATTTTTAAACCATGGGAATTTCCGGCTTCTCATTACCACGTTTGTACGTGATCTTCTGCTGCACTAGGGCTTGTATATTACTCAGGTTCATCCACTCGGTATGATGTGCTTACGTCACTTCGAGTTATGTTGTCGTAGTCAGCTTATTGTGCCTTTTGTTGACAAAAGTTTGGTGTTCTACAATATGTACACCAAGGATGGCTGGTATGGCTTTCTTCTTCATGATAAGGAGGTAAAGTTTGTCGGAGATGCTCCGCGGAGTCTCCATGAATGGAAACAAAGGTTCTTCTTCCTTAACAACAGTGGAATTCCGATACCTATGAACTATCGAGACCCATAAGTTCCTATTGAAGATGAGCTTCCGCGTGATTTCCAAGATCAGTATTGGTACAAAACTCTTACTTCGCGGGAGACTCCTTTGTGTTTTATTCAAAAGTACGCTTTGGTTGCTGCTGGGATGAGTCGTATTTGGTCTCGACTTTACAAGACTCCGATCTATGGTCGCGATGGCTTGTGTAAGTGTTGTTTACGTCTCATTTTGTTCGTGGGTTTCCGCTGAATATGTTTTTTTTTTCTGTTTTTTGCAGCTATGGGCAGTGTCATAAATTCTCTCTTTAAGGATGGGCCTAGAATCATGACTGGCTGCGACTTGCTACAGGGGGAGCTTCTCATTCTTGAAGAAACACGCGAAAACTTTGTCTTTCCTTTAGTTGGTGCACAGGGCATGTGAGCCGACTCTTAATCCTTGACCTTTAACTGCTATGGTCGCGGATGGTGTGCAAGTGATCCTATCTACTAGTGAAGAGTCTAGGAATTCACCGCGTCACTCTCTTGATTCTCATGATTTGCATTTGGAAGGTCCGCCTCCAAAGGATATTGTTGATCTTACCCGTTCTTCGAGCAACAAAGCTGGCAATAAGAAGAAATGTCAGGAAAGTCCCATTGTTGATCCTGTTCATGGTGAGTCTGTGAAAGCCTCAGGGAACCTGCTGAGATCTTGACTGTGACATTCGTCATTTTTGGTTTAATCGTATTTGTTCTTGTACGGAAAACCCGACCCGTTTTATCTTTCGGATTCTTTGATATTAATAAAAATAGTGGTTTTTATGTTACAAATTTGTTTCACACTTGCTGGATCATGAAACGTCCTTTTCGGTAACTTAAAACACCCTTTTATGGCTAAAAACGACTTAAAACGAACTTCAGGGAGTAAACTCGCAAAATAATCAAAGTTGAAGACCAAATCCCACCCATAGGGGTGCCGTGCTACGCAGCCACCAAGGGCAGGGTGGCCGCGCAGCGCCACCATGTGACTGCAAATTTGCCCATCTCGTTTTTTTGTTTGTTTTGTGCATTGTTTGACCATTTTAAACCAATCAAATGCATGTATACCTTTTATGAGTAACTTATACTTTTTCCACTATAAAAACAAGTCCCATACACCCATTTTGGTTTGTTCCTTCTTCTCCAAACTCTCTCAATCTAGGATCTAAGTATCCATTCTTCAAACTCTTAATAATTTGACTTCTCAATATCAAACTCATGCTAATCTTTGTTTCTAACTAATTCTTGTTAATCAAATCTTGTATTATATCTTGTTTAAAACATATTTCCCTAGTTTCCTTGGTTTTCCCTTCTCCGGCCATGTCGGTTTAGGTGTATTGCTAGGCAAGGTTACATTGAGGATTATTGCAATCCTTGTTAAACACTTTAATTTGTGCTTTAATTTTGTTTTAGCTTGTTAATATTGTTTAGTTCTTAATAATTTTAGTTTCCAAATTGTTTTAATAGTTCAATGGTATTTTGGTATGTGGTTACCATCTTTGGTTGCATTCCGAGTTAAGAATCGAACCAAAGCCGAACTTTTGTTTAAATAGTTTATTATTAGCATATTGTATATAAGACTTGAGTATTATTATTTCTAAGTTTATTTTGATAAGTTCTATGGTATTGGGTATTTGGTAACCACCCCCAGTCTTAATCCGAGTCAAGGACCGAACCAAGACTGAACTCTCGTTTAAATGCTTTATATATTTAAAATGATTTAATAATGTGTTACATGTAAGATTTGTGTATTATAATTTCTAAAGTTACTTAATAAGTTCCATGGTATTGGGTATGTGGCAACCATCCTCGGTTTCATTCCGAGTCAGGGATCAAACAAAGACCGAACTCTCGTTTAACTCTTTATTTAATTGTTTTAAAAACAAGTTGCATGTAAGTTTTAAGTGTTTAAGTTCTTTCATTTGCATTTTTGTATTTGTTATTATAATATGGATTTGTTGGACCCAAGCTTGGTCACATACCAAGTCTTGAACCAACCAAGCCAAACAAACCGAACTAAACCGAGTTCGCTCGCTTAAAACACACTAGTTGTGTTTCGGGCCACTGAATCTCACATTTTCTTTTTACAATCTTTTACAAACTAATTATAAATGTTTTCTTAAAGTATTTGGTATATCGGATCCAACTTGATCTTATAACAAGCTTGGACCGATAAAAAAACGAACACTCACTTAACATCAATGTTTGGAGTTTCTCCTTAATAGAACTTCTAAAATTAGTTAAGTTTCTATTTTAAACAATTTATCTCATGATATTTATCATTTTGGAATGTCGGGTTCGGACTTGACAATTTATCAAGACCCGAACCGACTAACCGAACACTCGTTATAATCCTGTTTTGGTAAATCTAACAAGGGGTCGTGCAACATTGCATTAAACCAATCCCCACATATTTACTTAACAAAGGTTAAGTAAAACTAATGAATAGAATACCGAGACCCGATTTCGAGCAAACTTACATTTCAAAAACCGTTACTTTAATTTTCTTATGCATTCACACTTTAACCCTCAAAACTTTAATTATTTATCTTACTTGTCATGTTATTTTACATTAAATCTTTTAAGACCATCTACCAACTCAAGACCCTCTTAATTTAGGTCTTGCTCTTTGAACTTACCTTTCCGTTTTACCGCAAACTAATCCTTCAAGTTACTTATTTCATGTGAGTGATCACACTCCCCCTTTTTACACTTTTATACTTTTGGCCGGGGGTGGCATGCGTACCATATTCAAATTTACTTGTTTTATGATCTCATTATCAAATCCACAATTCAACATTATGTGTTTGTACGGATATTTGCTCGATCTTTGTTTATGCCTCAAATTGATTATGTGCACGAGTGTTTATTTTTATGTTGTTGTTGAGCCTCAATAAGTATGATCATACGCACCCCTAACTACTTTAGCATTGTGCTAGTAGAATAGGGCCTCATTCTCCGAGTATTTCGGTTGTTATCAAATAGAAAGGAGCCACAATTATTTACTTCACATTTACAATTGTTGTTGCATTATTCTATTTACACATATGAATTGTGATTTTTGCCTCATTATATACATATGTCAAAACTAGTGTATTGCTTACCAACATTCGTGTTGATCAAATCTATTTTTACGCATGTTACAGGTTTACTTTTAGGTTGCTCGTGAAGATTGAAGACTCATCACTTAGATTATACCTTTAGGATATTTTAATGAATTTGGTGTTGATGCAATTGTTTTTATTTTATCTTGAACAAGTTGTATTTGTGATTATTAAATGGAATAAACGAGTTGAGTAAATATTGTCACTTTAATAGTGTAATAATCGCGCAAGTAAGGTACTTTCCGGTTGGGATTGCGCACCAACGTACTTGGATAATGAGGCCATTTTCCACTCATAATAACATGGTCCTAAGTACAAAGGGGGACGTATGATCGTACTTATTGAGGCTACCATGTGTAAGTAAGTTCGAGCAAGTAATCAAGTAAACACACAAGTCCATGTAATGAATTGTAGTTTGTAAATGAAATAGTCATACTTGAGTTTATAAGACACAAATGTTACCCCCCAAAAGTAATAAAAGAGTAAAAAAAAGTATGTGAGAAACTCACCTTTTATATTGGAGATAACTTGAAAAGAAAAACCGAAAGTGCGATAAATGAAACCGAACGATTGAATCTCACGAGCTAAAATTATAAGAACACGAGAATTACTAACTAATTTAATGGAAAAAATGTCGGTTTTAAGGTGCATACGCTTATACACACACACACACATACACATTTTAAGGTATATTAATATTTATGTCTAAAGGATTTTACGATTTATTATTATAATATTACTTTATAAGTTAAATAGTAAATTTGAATATAATAAAGTTTACGGGATTTTATCGTTGACGGTGTATTTTATTCTAATATAAACGTTGTCGTTTATAACTTATAAAGTTTACAACGATGATATATATATTTATTTTGTAAGTTTTAGCGAACGTTTCGGGTTTGTAAAAGTTTGGTTTTTGAGTGAATAGATGAAAAACAATCTAAAATAATTTGTATTTAACTTAACAATGGTTTTATTTAATTTATAATGATTTTTATATATACATAATTTATTATAGCTAATAAAAATGGTTTAAAAAAAAAATGGATATGCAGTTAAAAGAGTAGAAAAAGAAATATATATATATATATATATATATATATATATATATATATATATATATATATATATATAAATTTCCATATTCATCTTCATCCCCAAAACCCTAGAATTTCAATTCCCCAAATATCTTCCATGTTTGTTAAATTAAAGTTAGGGTTTTGTTTTCCGGCTTGAAAAGATTAAAATCTATATAAAACTTACTTTATTTGGTGCCAGAAAAGTGGTGACCTGAGCTTGACCGAAATCAAACTTTGATGAACAAACCGAGATTATAGGGAGTGTTAGAGAGGAGATTGAAGGTTGGTGCAAGTTTAAATGATGTTTAGGGTCCTATTTATATTAGAATTAGGAGCGTATAATGATTAATTGGTCGTTAATGAGATTTGATAATAATTCGGCGAGTTACCCGGAATTAATCGGCCATTATTGATAATTATTATACATTTTCGACAATGATTAAGGGTCTAGGTAAAAATCTACAGCCGTTACCATTCGTTAATTGGATTTTGACGCAAGTCGGGAAAGTGTTTGGGGCTTCGCCGGATTGTTTCTCTCCGGATTCCGGTTGCTGGAATTACGTGACAAAGGGGGGGATGGTGGGTTGGGTTAATTATTATTATTATTATTATTATTATTATTATTATATTATATTTTAAATTCATATTTTCACATTGGCCCCTAACATTATATATATATATATATAGGGGTGGGATCTAGAGATAACTCCTCTTAAAGAGAGAACTAGAGAACTAGTAAAGAATTATTTTTAACTATTTTAAAAAAATTATTTTGTGATTTTTTTTTCTTTCCTCCTTCTAATAAGATGATATTGATACTAAAAAAAAAAACTTGTCGGTGTAGTACTGTAGTGCATATGTGCACTAATGCCTACTGCATATATACAATAGTGTTTTATTGCATATAATACAACACAATTGCATCATCCAATACACACTATTGAATATATGCAAATGCGACACTAATAATTGTATACAAAACACATTATCGCATATATGTAATACAACACTAATGCACATATGCACTATATCTATATTTTTTAATTTTTGTATATAATATAACACTATTGCAAATAAACAATACAAACAACTATATATATGCTATTCAACACTATTCAAATATCAAAATGCACACTATTGCACATATGCATTATAAAAAAAGTCGGTGTATTGCATACATGCATTACTCGTTAATTTTTTTTATTTTTTATTTATTTTTATATTTTTTTGTGGTGAAGAATAACAACATATATAAGAAGGATGAAAGAAAAAAAATTTTAATTTTTTTTTTTAATTAAATTAAAAATACTTCATTATTAGTTCTTTAGTTCTCTCCATAAAATGAAGTTCTCTCATGATCCTCTCCCTCTATATATATATGTATATATATAACTTATTTAAACTTTAGTTACACGTTGAACCTTGAACTTATAAATGTTATATAAACTTGATATAATTTTTGTATCTTTGGATTATTTGTATATTATACTTGCATAGTTTGGAGATTGATTATTTTATTAAATTTAAATCCCGGAATATCGTTACGTGAACCAACAAATAGAAAAAAATGAACGAATAAAAACTACAAATAGTCGTAATTAACATTAAATGATAAACGACAAATAATAATACATTGAAACGACACAACGGGTCGGTTTAACGAATACAAATACAAATACGATTAAAAATTGACAAATGTCACATGGTAATAGTGAGCAACAAGAAAAGACCGGTGCGTCTGGTAGCTCTGTTGGTGTTAAGGCTGAAGGTGATAAGCGTATGGTTGTGTATCAAGATACGACTAACGTGTAGCCTATTGAGTCTATAAAGGCCAATACGATATTATTTATGGACAACGTGAAGGGTGTTGTGATGAGATCGAGAAAGGAGAATTTGTTGATCATTCATTATCCAGAGATCAAATCTCGTTAATGCTCGGGTTTAATGATGAAGTATTAGACGTGTTGGAGAACGAGGAGGATGTTGAGGTTGGTTGATGATGATGAAGTAAGGTTTGATACGAGTATCCCATCTCGGGATACATCGTTTAATTTGGATGATGTAGAGGTTGAAGACATGACAACTGGGGAGTATCCTGATTTGTACACGCGTACAAATACATATCAAGATATTCCATTCTTTAATACTGAACATGTGCAAGCAGCTGAAGAACGTCCTGGGAAACAGAAGAAGATATCGACTAAAGTAAGTGAGACGTGATCGGGTTCGAAAGATCCAGTGTTTGAAGGTATGTTTGGACACAATATGACTCGACTCTCGAAGCTTATTGATGTATTAAGGTATGAAGAACAAAAGGATGATAGACAGATTAAAGCTCGTTCCACTGCTCACCAAAAGACGACGTTTAAAGCTTCAAAGACCGTCAAAGGTGATATCGTCTCTTGGCTCTATGACTCTGAGCTTAAAGTATGCATCATCAAGTGGGAACATGGTGTTCAATACTATCAATACATCACCGATGTTCTTACTTTGCCGAGGTGGGACGTACGAACATTGGCAAATCGGTCGTTTGTTAATCGAGGTGGTAATCAAATAGCGGGTTAGTTTTATCAACAGTTTTTGTTTGAGGTACGTCATGGATTCAAATTCATTAAACCTCAGGTCACGACGTGTAAGTATATTGACGAGATAGATCCAAGAAACGGTTTGAGAAAGCTCATATTAATGGTAAAGCCGCCGCGTACGTTAAAGCGTATGCCTGCGAAGACTTTCCCCCAAAGTCTTTACAAGACGTTCAATTGGTGGTATTATGACAACCGCACAAGTGAAGCCGTCATCGTTTTTGGAACTGGGTTGAAGACGAAGTTCATTCGGGTGAACGTCCCGATGTGGTTGGTTAATTTATCGGAGTCAACCAATGATGCTCTGTTCAACAACGGGATCAGATTTGCTGACATGAAAGATTACGATCTTGCTATGCAATTCCAACGCGTGGTACGTGTATGTAATGCGTTCAAGATTCATAGTTGCGTTGACTGGAAGACAAATAGATTCAAGTAATCGAAGACAAAGAGCACGAGACGCGAGGGGGAGTTTGTTAGTGCATGGTTTTGTCGTCTCGATCTTTGTTTATCTATTATAATATTTTATTATTAATGTAAAGGGCATTTTGGTAATTGTGTATGCCATTCATTATGTATTATGGCTATTCGTTAAGGATGTTTAACAAATGTGTCCATCCGAATGTTAAGGGCTATTCGTTATGGAATGTATAACGAATTAGCCAATTCGCTAAAGTACTAGTCCATTCATTAAGGCTGTTTAACGAATGAGATACAAAGAATGACTCATTCGTTGTATGTTAAGTTAGTATTAGGAAATGAAGACGAATAGTCCTCGTTCGTTATGAGATGTATAACGAATGGGGGTCGTCTTCTATATATACATGTATCCCTGATTCAAAAACTAACAAGTGTGATTATTATTATTATTATTATTATTATTATTATTATTATTCAAGTGCCGATACTCTGCCCGATTACTCTCTCACACTTCCTTCACGTAATTCACTAAACATATACTCATCTGTCTATATCAAAAATTAGATGTAAGAGTATGAATTGAAATCAATCGGATGCGTAATGGTTTCTCACCCATCATCTCCACTACCCAACTATTAGAAAAGAAATACGTACATGGAAAATACAAACAAAGAGAATAAAATAAATAAACTAAACATGGAAAAGAAATGTAAATAACATGTGCTCCATTTGTTGCGGATGGGTCGAATTGTGGCGGATCTTCTAGTTCGAGTGCAGTTAAGTAGGTGACCTAATCAACCCACTTGATGAACCGGACCTGATGTATAACAGATGACATCGGATATACAATAATCCACTTAAATGTTAAGTCGTCAATCTTATGTTCATTCTTTAGTGTTCAATAGATTAATAGTTCTCAATGAAATCAATATTATATTTACAAGACCGTAGGGATTACATTCACCACGTCTTATTTTGAAGGGTAGAACGTTTTTTAATTGGCTAACTTATATCCCTTCTGAAGTACATATAATACTCTAATCTCACCACCAATAGTGATCACGAACTTGTCTCCCTAAGATGAAAGTGACCAATAATAAAAACTAGCGTGTTGAAGCCCACGCGATGTAGCAAGAGTTATAGTTAAAAATTTGGTTCGGTTTCAGTGGCGGAGGTACATCTTGGCCACCGGGTTCGTCCGAATCCGGTCTTTTTTCTGTTATATATATAGGTATAGTATCGAATTAACGAGCGAACCCATTCATTTTCAGCGAACGAACTCAATAAAAAAGATGAAAGAAGTAGAAAAGAAAAGTATATTGTTTGTGTTTTGGATTCGCAGGTGGTGTGGAAGTGTGGTTAACGAGAAGAAGAAAGAAGTGTGCTCTCAATCCAAAATCTTAATTTAGTTAGGATTAATATTGTTAATTAATATTGTTTTAGGCTATATTTAATCCCATCATAGTACTTTTAACCTATTTTTACACCTACCATTTGATTCTTTATGTTGTCCTTGAGCGGAAGATAATTTATTTTTGCTTTTGTTATTTACACTTAATTTTGTGAGCAAGTTACACTATAAAAATATTTAGATTATTTTAATGGTGCTAAACAAAATTATTATACAGCAATAATGAATACTATAAAACTAACTATGATCCCCTGTTAAAAGCATTTGGTTCCACATGTTAAGTATTAGTCCATTATGTTTGAGTTATTTTAGCTTGATTTTTGACAGCGTTCTTTCTAATCTAACACTACATTCTAGGGTTTAAAATACAAGGAAAAGAAATGATAAGACTAGATAGGGAAACAAAGGAAAAAAAATTATATAATTAAAAGGCATTCTCGAGTTAAAATAAAAGAAAAGAAAAGAAAATGTCAATTACATTATTGAGTTAGATTGGAAGGAAAAGACAGGGAAAAAAATTATAACTTTACAATTATGTCTTCATAGCAACATGAAAAAGAGAATTCAGATAGAGTAAATTAGTAATATTGTATGGGGCTATAAATTTTTCCGTCACAATCATACCATATTTGATTGGAATGTTTTGGAGGAAAAAAACCCTAACTTTTCTTTCCATTATCTTTCTTTACTTTAACACTGCATTTTCGGGTTTAAAGTACAAGGAAAAGAAATGATAAGATTGGATAGGGGAAGAAAGGAAAATAAATTATATACTGAAAAGGAATTCTCGAATTAAAATAAAATAAAGAAAAAAAAGTGTTAATTAAATTCTTGAGTTAGATCGGAAGGAAAAGACAGGGAAAAAAATTATAACTTTACAATTATGTCCTCATGGCAACATGGAAAAGAAAATTGAGATATGGTAAATTAGTAATATTGTAATGGACTATAAACATTTCCAACACGATCATGCCATATTTGGCTGGAAAGTTTTAAAGGAAAAAATGTCTAAGTTTTCTTTCCATTCTCTTTCTTTTCTTTAAAAAAAACTCAAGAATGAAAAAGTGAACATTTTATTATCTTTTCTTTTCCAAAACATTAAATAAAAAAAAATTCAAGAATGCAGTGTAAAAGCGAATCCAAAAGTCCAAATTTAACTTATATTTTCGGTCCTGCAATTTTCTCATCCAACACCCTATTTTATGTGAGAGATGTTTCAATAATTTAGAGAGTGATTTAGATTGTTGTGAGTGAAAAGTTCATATATTTTAGAAAACATATGTGAGAGATGTTTCAATAATTTAGAGAGTGATTTAGAGTGTTGTGAGTGAAAAGTTCATATATTTTAGAAAACATGATGATTTTTCTGTATATTTGAAAAAGTATTGTCCACCTCATATAATTTTTTAATATTTTTTGAAAATGGTTGTTTGATGAGTGACAATTATATGAATGTTGTTTGCATTTACCATATCAAAAATGAGTTATTTTAAGTTGTAATTGAAAATGTTACGAATTATTATCAAAACAAGAAAACGTGTAGGAAACAATTAAAATATGTAATATCTTTTTTATTTAAAACTTAATCACTAAAATAATCCTGAACCCAATAAAAAAAATTTCTAACTCTGTCACTCTTCAATTTAAAATATAATTTACATCGAAACAAAAAGCATGTTAAATGATAAAACATTATACTTAAAAACTTTCAAATCGAAAGTCGAAAGCAACAAAGAAAAATATCTAGAAGCTACATGAAAATAAATTTAAGGAAAAAAGAAATATGAGCATAATGAAAACGAATGCGAATTGAAAAAAATGTGACCAACCTCCGTTTTGTTTTCATAGAATAATAATTTTATCCGTTCGAAAAAAAACTAACATAATAAAATAATAATCTACGTGTTTAAAAGAAACAAAAAAGAAAGGAACCAAAAACTAATATTTCAAGAAAAGAATTAGAAAAAGAAGCCTAAAATTAATTTTTAAGAAAGGAATTAGAAAAAGAATCCTAAAACTAATTTTTTCAAGAAAAGAAAAAGAAAAAGAGCCTACAATCAAAAGTTTCAAAAGAATATTTTTAATTAGTAACTTAAATGAAAAAACAGGGAAATAACTTTATTAATAAACCATATAAAATAATAGCATTAATAAACCAGAAAGACTTTGTTTATTATTGAATATCATCAATCATAAATGTTCAGTATATCAAGATATATAATTATATATATACAAGAATATAACTGTCAAACATACTTGTAATTATATATGTATATATGATTTTATAACACTCCTCTTCATATATACATTATTTTATATTTATACACTATCAACATTACTACTGGATAATGTTGGCTCGGTTCTTCTCGACCGATATTAACTAATACTTCAGGATTATTTATGTTGCCAGTTGTCTCGTTAAAACCTTACTAAGAAAACTCATTGGGAAAAAACTTAGTGAAGGGAAAAGAGTATATTGTGATCACACCTCGAAAACCTTAATCTAGGCAGCGGAATACTTTAACTAAGTAATTCGGGTTGTGACAGATGCTTATAGCTAATCATAATAAAACAAAATATTTTAATAACAAAAGTTTGACTTTTATTTAAAAAGTTGTTACACATGTCATAGACACGGTTTTATTACATGCCTAGATTTTACTCATATTCAAACACTACACCACCTCCTTTCCCATTCGTCACGAAGCCACACTTACCTGAAAAGCATATTAAAAACGTTTGTCAACACGGATGTTGGTGAGTTCTCTTTATTATACAAAAATAACTTATATATATATATATATATATATATAATCTCATGATATAATAGTTTTCAACTAATATACCACAATGATTAATTCTTTATGAAACATAACATTTTATTTCTTAAGCAAACTACTGTTGTAAATGAGCAAAGAATACAACACACGTATGACTATCAATATTGATAACTCAAAACCTACCAAACTCAAAATATTCTCATTTTTAATCCAACGCGATTGGAAGTAGGAGGCGTCACCCCGATAGATCTACCAATATTTCTACGCCCTAACTAATTCGTTTAACATTTAATTAATAAAATTGACTCATCCCACTTTAACATGGTTTGTAAAATAAAATGCGTTTAAAACTACAATAAAATAAATAAAAAGAATATGTCCCCCCACCCCAAAAAAAAACATTTATAAAACATTTCATTATAAAAAACGAGGGGTTTTTAGAGAAACTCACAATCGTAGCTTTTGTCCAAAATCTCATGTCCTATATTAGTACACGTTTGTTATTATATATACAATAATCCGGTTTATAATTGACTTGTTGACAACCTTTATTTGTTTTGTCTTAGTTTAGGTAATCATACAAGCATACAACCACATAATTCCCTATCTAACAATTAGCAATTAAGCATGACAATGTTTTCGTTAATAATTGTTTTATTAACTATTATATTATGTAATTAATAAAATAGATAAGTAAATAATAAAACAAAGTAAAATATGAAGTTTCAGTTTTTGGAAAGTTTTGAAAAATAATATAATTAGAAATTTATAATTTGCTTTAGTTGGTTTTTTTCGGTTTTGTTGGTTTTTCGTCTAAAAGCGAATTGGTCGACTTTTCGTGAAAAACTTTATTCTAAATCTTTGAAAGCACTTGTTATATAAATATAAGTTATGTTTTAGGAGTTATTTTATAAAAATATTTTATTTTCTTATTTTAGTTATTATTTTCTTGAAATAGCAACTTTTAACGTTTTCATGTCGGTTTTCACGACACGAACCGTCTAGGATCAAGTTTTACTATCTTGTCCTCATTTTATACATTAATTTATGTTATGTATAAGAATTTTATAACTTTAGGGTCTGTTCTAATACAGTCCCTACATGTCGTGTCGGTTCGCGTTTAAAAGTCGATTTTTTCGACCTTTAAAACTACCGACAAGCAAACTAAACCACATAAATCCACACCAAGCCTTTTATAAACCAAATATGTATATTATAACCTATAATTCACCATTATTTCCGGATTTGAACACATAATACCATATTGCAAATTTTTAATCGATTTAAGTCCTTAAACCCATATCTCTAGTTCACTAATCATAGAAATATAAAGCTTAGCAATTTAATATGAACAAAACATAATCATATCACCTAAAAGTCCAGATTCTTATCATCATCACAATATGTCAAGCTTGGCCTTTTTAAAGATGTCATATATTCTTTTAGAATACTCTAGCATGAATACCTAATCATGCGTGATAGTTTCAAATCAATTAATCAAGCATCTTATTCAAATATACTCATGTCCATCTAGCATGTATTTATCAAAACAAGTTCATCTTGTATATGCATGTTCAAGTATCTCATCATTAATCAACTAGGATTTTCTAAGTGTTTGATCAATAAAGTTTCTAGTTATAGTAACTTCTCTAAATTCAATGATTTTATTTAGTTCAAACTTTCAAATATAATCATGTATGATCATTCAAATAGTATTACATAGTTTCATGCAACCTATTATGCTATTTAATTTTAGATTTTTCTATTATCCAAGTTACAAAGTTTCTATTTCTAGTAACTAGTCATCAAATAATTTCTACAACAATTTAATAGGCAATTAGATGATGTGTTCTATCATAATCCAAATCAACATTCAATAATCTATCAAGTTCATATATGTTAAATATTCATATCAAGATCAAACTTAACTATTTATTAGAAATGAACAATTCTCTATGATCTAATTTTGAATATTGTATTAGAAATCAACAGGTTATGAGATCTCTAGCATATAATCTATCATAAATATCAATTTGAAGTTTCATTAATCATTAATAGTCATTAAATCATCCAAGTATTCAAATAAATCCCTAAACTTGCAAATTTCAATCTATGAACAATCTTTTATCTAATTCCATTTTATTTCTAGAAGATTAACTATTATCAATATATATGTTATAACTACATTGGCAATTCATTGATCATTATTTACACAAAATCCATTCTAACATTAAACCCACTTATCAAATTAGTTCCTAAATTAGCTAAATACACGATTAACAACAAATGAAATGCAACATTCGTTACTTTTCAAACCCGAAAATCCGACCCGTTTTAAATTTTTGGTTTTTATTCATAAATATATGTATAAAACATATTATAATATCCAACTCCATAATCAAATATACATTCAACATTTATAATCCCCGATGTGATACCCGGGATTTTCAGTTAAATCCTGTTGACTGTGTCAGTAAACCCAGTTAGTTCTGTTAACTAAGTTAATGAACTCCCATGCATATAGTGTCATGTATGCATACATTGAGTCAGTGGTGTCGTTGGTGACCTAAGTGAGAGTAACTAGTTATTGATAGCTAGAATAATAAACTTGTCACACATGTTATAATATATGATAGGTTATAATAAATTTGTCACACATGAAATGTTACATGTATTATATGTGGTTGGTGAAATTGTGTTACATGCTACATGATTAATTGTTGTATACTTATATGTTGTAGGAGAAGTGAATAATTAAAATAACATAACCTATGATATATTACATGACAAGTAACAAAAAGACTAGTGCACAACATATGGTTACTAGAAAATGTTTATAATAGAATGTAACATGTCACATGTAATAAAAATAATAGCTTAATAAAATTAATTGTGTCTTATTGATTGAGTTAATGATGAGTAAATAACAATTAAGGTTATAACTTTTCTTTTTCTTCCTTTTGGCCGTCCATATCACATCACACACACATACATTTTATTTTTCTAAATCACTCTCAAAATATCATAATCAAGTTGGGTGATTCTTGGAACAAATAGTGATAACATTTATCAAGCAAGTAAGTAAGCATGGTTAATATAAATTTTGTTTATGTTTCTTTGATTTAGGATTGTGGGATTGAGTATCCAAACATATGTAATCATAAGAAATAAAAAGATGATCAAGTTGATGGTTTTAAAAGAAATTGTGTATCAGAGCCGTGACTGTAAGATAGGACATTAGATGTAGTGTTCTAGTTGGTTATAGTTTATTTGCTTAATTGTTTAGGTTGCATTATTAGAAATTATGTGAGCCTAATTTGATTGTTCAATTCACATTATTTGATTATTATTGATTTGTTTATGCCTCATGTACACAAATACTATTATACTGATGATTCAATTACTTAAATTACACAAGCACACACAAGTCCAAGGCTTATGCCTAACGTAAGGATTATCGAGGATTTTCATTAATCAGATTTTCGATTTTCAGTTTTTGATGGTTTATGCGACGTTTGACGTCCGACTCTCTATTTTTTACAATGTGTTTTAACTGAACGTCTGTCAAGTCGTGATGATACACGAATACTCAGCTTTCGGTTCGATTTAATTACACATTTTAATACGAGAATAGTTAAGTTTAAAAATTTTGTTGAATACTCTCTATTTCAATATGATTAGTTTATCATTTTACTCTTAAGCTTTAGAATTGAAAGTTCAAAAAGTTATGGTGATACATAAATGGTTGAATTTCGATTCGATCATTTTATTATTTATTCATTTATTATTACGCTTTAGAATTAAAAATTCGAAAGGCCATGGTGATACATGAATGGTCGAATTTCATTTCAATTACCTTACCGCTATATTCATTTACTCTTATGTTTTAGAATTGAAAGTTCGAAAAGTCATGGTGGTTTATGAACACTCGATTTTCAATTGGATTTCACTATTTATTGTTAAGTTTAATACTTTTTCCATATGATTATTCAATAATTTATGAGGTTTTCGTTTATTGAAAGGTGAAAACTCATGACGTAATGGGAATTCCAATTTCGATTTCAAATTTGTTTCATGCGATTTCTTTTCTTTACTTGTTTTTATTGGTGTATCTATTAGTCGTTTTCATACTTACGTCCCAAGTCACGCGAATTCTTCATGTTTCGTATCATGCCTCCTTGTTTTCCTAGTTGTCACACTCAACTCACAAAATGACAATCCAAGATAAAATAAAATAAAATGGCCTCCGCGATCCCGATCATCCCACGTTTAACCACACCCACCTTCATCGGTATAGTAAATTCAAATTCAAACCTAACATCATTCTTGGAAACGCAAACTAAACCCAACCGAAGAGCCTCGCGCTGAATGATGACCGTCGTTTGAGTCAATCAAAAACCTAATTATTCTAAATAGATAGACAAGTAGGGTATCGTATCACAAGGAGTATGTGGTCAATGCAATTCGTGTAACAGATTTATAATTATGAAGTAACTGGTTTTAGTGCTGATCACACAAGCAATATTTTGAATTAAGAGAACTAAGCAACGGACAAATAAACGAGTTGTAAACAGTTAACAAAGCAAATCACACACGAGAATTCAAGTACGCAACCAAACAGTATCTCATGCAACCTAACAGATTTAGTATTAACGATTAACTGAAAACTGATCAACCAGACAAAACCTTAGACGTCTACAATTACTTTACATACGGCACTGGTTATCAAAGAGTCCTTGCCAGTGTGACTCAGTTAAGGGTAATTGTATGTTTTATCGTATTCAATCTAACCAAACAGTTATATGACCAATTATCTAGCAACTGGTAACAGATCGTTCAGACCAACGTAAACCTAAACCGACCGAACACACAGAAATACTAAACATCAATAATCATATATCAATCTTTCAATAACAAAACATAATTATTCTTAATCACATGAGAAAAACTGTAAATGGTTACAAACTATACATCCGGGGTGCGATTCTTGGAGATTAGCTGAGCCGAGACATCATCAAATCTTCGATACGGATGATATGGATCATGTGGAAGGTCTTGGCACAAGCTATAATGGTGGAAATCGCCTCTTGGAGCTGCTGGAATCGCCTATGGTTCGTCAAAACGGAGTTAGGGTTTCAAATGATGAAAAGGATGATACAAACCAAAATTTCCCGTCTGCACACCCGTCGCGGTACGCGACGGGGTCTTCTAGGGTCCATCGCGTACCGCGATTGACCCAAAGTCAACATCTCATTTATCTCCCATTGCGGTACGCGATGGGGACTTCAGCAAACCCATCGCGTACCGCGATGGGACTCTGTTACAACAAACTCCATTCTTTTCCTCGTTTTGCGTGCGGGACATCCCGGGTCTTCATTCCGTGTCACAACAGGTCCATACTGAGTACTTTAACGCCTATGACCTGAATTCCAATAAAACACGTATGAAGTATCGATAGTTCTCGAATAAACAGTTAAAACTAAATAATAAACGAACTAAAACATATACAAATTAACCGACCATCACATCCCCACACTTATCTTTTTCTTGCCCTCAAGCAAAACTCGAAAGCAAACATCGACCTTGTAGGTTCTTGGACGGATCGTACACGGGATATCGCTATCTACGCAGGTGCGGAATCCCTGCGTGGGTAGATACGAGCGTAGAATACGTAAAACACGAACACACGATACAAACGAAACCACGTTATATTATAACTCGAACCACGTCTATTACAGACACTTGACACGTGAAATGATCACAACTATCACGAACTCTTAAACGAACTATCAAAAAACCGATCTTTAAACAGTAACCCGTAGGTTACTTAAATACACGACAACTTCGCCTCAGGCGAAGTTGTCAATAACTTCGCTCGTTGAACAAGTTCGCCTAGGCGAACTTGTCAACAACTTCGCTTGGTTAACAAGTTCGCCTAAGCGAACTTGTCAACAACTTCGCTGTTACACAAACAATTACATAAACAATATTACAGACTCGATTACAGACTTTATACATATGAACTACTGACATCTATGCACCAACAGACTCCCCCTTGGCAGTAGCTTCATATCTTGATCTTTCAGCTCTTGTCTTGTAATCATGTATCTTCATGCGTGCACTCCTTCTCTAACACACACCGTGACTACTCGCTGATATTTCCTTGCTTCATCATTCCAAGCAGGAATATAGAATATCTTCTTTTCGTTCAACGCTTGCAAATCAGCTTTCGATAAGTTAACAAGATGCATCGGGTCATACACCCTCAGCACTTCTTGTTCATCTTCGTCTTCCATCACGGCTTCAGCAGTCTGGCAATCAACGTACCACCATTTTAGATTCTTCAACACATCTTGAGGCATATTCTTCATTGGAACCTCCTTGATGCATCGGATCGGCTTGTACTTCATCACCATCCATGGCTTGCCATCTGCTCTCAATCCCCTCTCTGTATCCTCCACGAGCTTTCCCTTCTGTGGCTTTAATAGTTCAAACTTCTTTTCTTTTACGCCTTCTTTCCACACAATCTTCTCAATCATTCTTGCCATATTGTTGTCACTTCTTTTTATCAGGCCCAACCTGCCCAAATCTTTCACCTCGCATTCCGGCAACGTGTTGAAAGATCTCAACATTCTCTTGAAGTATTGAATGCCATCATAACGTTTTACCACAAATAACTTGATCTGTTCATCATAAATCCAACAGATGATTCCCTTCTTCGCCTCAGCATAGCCTTTAATGTTATAGCTCTTCTTGAACATGGCTGGAACTGCAGGCTTCTTCGTCTTTACAAACCACTGAGCGCAGCCTTCCTTCCAGTTAGGCTGATCTTCCCACTCAGTGTTGTCAACTGCAGCATCTTCACATATAGTCGACTGTTCAACCACAGGGATCTCATGCTCGACATTTTCTTCAACAATCTCTCCTTCCTCTATCACATTCCCAACCATAATTTCTGCACCAATCTTTTCAATCTCACTGATTGGCAGAACATCTTCATCAAATAACACATCGTCGCTGAACATGTCATCATCAAGTTCCTTCAGCGCATCGATCACGTCATCCTCCACCATCACTACATCATCACCACCAGCCGCTTCGGTAGACTCCCCCTCAGCTGTGGAAGCCCCAAGAGCTTGAGAGGTTCTTGGCAGCTCACCACCTGCACCTTCCGGTGCATTGGGATCATCGTCTTGGTCTTCTCGACGCTTGGTCCTCAACTCATCACCTCTACAGCTCATCTCCCCATGAGATGCCAAGAACGCTTTCAAGGCATCTATGATTTTCCCGTGCTCAGCCAGGAGGGATGCCTGCAGTTGATTTGCTTCCACTAGGCTTTGAATAGTCTTTGACTGCTCAGCTACAATCCGCTCTAGTGAAGCTATCCGTTCCGAGTCAGAATAGGGCGTGTCCGCAGGTGGTACCGTACCCGATACTCCTGCAGTAGTGGTGACCGTAGACTCAACAAATAGTGCTACTACCACCGATGGAGTAAGCGTTGGAGGTGGTAGAGACACAATTGCTGGAGTCGACGTCTGGACGGCCGTGACCGATGGAATGTCAGCCGACGATGTAGCCACTACGGGAACCACCGTAGCGCTTGTACTCGATACCTGCACCGAGGTATGTACTAAACTTCGCCTGTTCATAACTTCGCCTGTTCATAACTACTGCAGGAGGTCCCCCCGGGCACTTGTAGGTCCCCCCGGGGCGTCGCCGATCGATACGAGATCCGCACGAGGTCTAGGAGTGCGGAATCCTTCTAGACTCGTTTATTGGTGTAAAGATGAAGAACACAAACACGTACACAAACACAAGAACAAACACACGAACGGGATAAAACACATCTGCAGATCTTTATAATATAATAATCAAACACGTTACATACCGTAACATAAACAGAAACACGTCCGACCCGAGGTGAGCTCTACCTCGGGTCGTCCCTCACGACACTTCCTCTCTTTTACTCTCTAGACAAATGAACTATAACACAATTACTCTTATTTTCTGGATACAAAACCTAAACAAGACACACATATATATAGACAAAACATCTTCTCGGGCTTGGGCTTGGGCCAGTAGGCGAAGTTGTTCATAACTTCGCCTATGGCGAAGTTGTGATAACTTCGCCTAAGGCAGAAGTTGTTACAACTTCGCCGTTGGCGAAGTTGTTCTAACTTCGCCTAAGGCGAAGTTGTGCTAACTTCGTCTGTGGCGTTCCGCTGGTCTGAATTGCATAGCGACGGTCACAAAATGCACCAACAGTCTCCCCTTTGACCGTTGCTCTCAATTCTAAAAAACACAAAAGATCATCTGTTACAAAACATGCACCAACAGACTCCCTCTTAACTGATGATCTTCTGTTTGCTCATCAACCAGCCGTGTCTGAAACTGTCCTATAGCTTCACAAATCTACCAGTCACCCAGCGTCTTCCATATCAGATCTCCCCTTCAGTGTAAGCTTCTCCGACTATAACGATTGAGGTCTTTGAAATGCATGCATCCTCGTGCCAATAGATCATCTCAACCAATCACGTGAGTCCATCTGACTTCACCAACACGTGAAGTTGGGCTTCCTCCACAACTTCACCAACTCGTCGGCATACGATAAGGTTTAATCTTCAACTACTCAACATCAAGTGATCAATTTCATCACAAAACCACCTTGACAGAATCTAACACATGACCATTAATTAATCCGAAGCATCTTCAATCACCAGGGATAACGATCAAGAACATAAACACTTTAGTTCCCGATTAAATCCAACTTGTTCCAGAATTTTCACTCTAATAAATAAGCATCACGTTTCAGGATCCAATTCTCGAACGCCTTGAAAGTAACATAAATAATATGCTCTGAACGCAATACAGTAATGACAAAAACCTTCAGTTCAATTTGACTTTCTTCAATTGGTCACCTCGAACAACAACAATTTCATTGCCCACAAACACCCAAATATGTGTCAATATCCAGTTTCAATCAATATCCCATTCACAAACTCAACTCCATATCCAGAGTTGACACGTATTTGTTCACACGTAAGACCCAGAGATAACAAGTTTCACTCGTTGATGGAACAACATCTCCGGTCTCACAATAATCGTGTACACCTGGCCATACAGACGAAAACACCAAAATACTCTTTTTTTTTTTTTTTTTTTTTTTTCTCGTTAACTTCGCCTGGCTATAACTTCGCCGAGAAGTCAACTTCGCCTAAAGTCAACTTCGCCTGTTCATAACTTCGCTTCTCCTTATATCTTCGCTGAAACCCTACGAACAGTGACGGAAACTTCGCCTGATGAACAATAACTTCGCCTACGGTGCTGTTCGGCCAGAAACGCACAGAAACGTGCCAGAAACACCAAAACGCAGATCTCGAACCATAGCATAAGAGCCTAAGGCTCTGATACCACTTGTAGTTTCCCGGACGGATCGTACACGGGATATCGCTATCTACGCAGGTGCGGAATCCCTGCGTGGGTAGATACGAGCGTAGAATACGTAAAACACGAACACACGATACAAACGAAACCACGTTATATTATAACTCGAACCACGTCTATTATAGACACTTGACACGTGAAATGATCACAACTATCACGAACTCTGAAACGAACTATCAAAAAACCGATTCTAAACAGTAACCCGTAGGTTACTTAAATACAAGACAACTTCGCCTCAGGCGAAGTTGTCTATAACTTCGCTCGTTGAACAAGTTCGCTGTTACACAAACAATTACATAAACATTATTACAGACTCGATTACAGACTTTATACATATGAACTACTGACATCTATGCACCAACAGACCTCCATCATAGGCATGTAGATTATCGCCATTAATACTAGTAAGGTTTAAGGTCATACCCAGTTTCCCAGACTAACACTGTTTTTAGATTGACATCTCACAAATACGGTTAAATGCTATAATAAAAACAATAGAGCCGCCTAGACAGGTGTACTTTGTTTCCGGTTAAGGCACACATGCTCATACCACTCGTAATATAACATCTCTCCTCTCAGTTTAATATATGGACTAGCAAAAGATGTGCCAGTATCACTCAGCTCTCAATATCACTCAGAAATACATATTAATCCATCAAGCTGCTTTGGCACAAATGCAAATCAAGAGGTCTTTAAAAGGGTTGTAACGGGGCCAGGTGTAAGGGTATGGAAGGGAAATATTTAAGTAGCTCAAACGATCCGACCCGGCTTATTACAAAACATCTAAATAAACGAAACAACTGTACAACTAACTGATTGATTATATACATATAAATAAGCAAACTATCAACATACTTATTTCACATTTTTTTTAACATAAACGAACTTCAACGAATGAACTACATAATACATAACTGAATATAAACAGACATCTTTTTGTCTTTTTCTCAATTTTTTTAAGCATAATAACGTGATGCTTAACAATGAGATAAATACAAATACAAAACAAAAGCAAATACAATTACAGATACAAATAAACCTAGTAAGCTGGATCGTCTCGTAACATAATGTCGGGGTTAAACAAACGAAAAATAAGTCCAAGAAATGTTTTCTAAGAGACCCAACCCCCCCCCCCCCCGTCCCTCACATTAACCACACCTCATATTTGTAATAATGAGGCCCCAATACCCACACTCACGCTCATCCAGACGAGGCTTAACCTAGTTGCCTCGATCACTTTTGCATTTTGCCAACTGTGATCCCGTAATCCATGAACATCAGTGAAAGCACTCAAATGACATGTGTGTACTATATATTATATGTGTATTATATATATTTGGGTCAACTCACACACGTACCGGAGGAATAGGGTTGACGATATAAACATGTGTACCTGTCCCCATGACTCGTTATCCCCGCCTAAACGACCCCATTTTCAACTTCTCGTAATAAAAACATTCGTGAGTAAGACTAATGAGACGTTGAAAACCAACCATGACCAGAAACCTATGACTTGGCATTAATGGCAATAATTAACAGTTAACAACTTTGGTTTCTGAACACTCTTCGAGGTACTATCGGGCTAAAAATTTTCAAATTTCCCCCATCCCCACACTTGAGGTTTACATTGTCCTCAATGTAAGAACACTTAACATTGTCCTCAAAGTTAAAAATGATAGAACGATTAATAAACAATTGAGGGACGGGGTTGAAATTGACTTTTTGACTATTAAGCAATTTTAAAATTTCGGGGCTCATGTGTGGCGGTTCTACTAACAATTATACAATTACACTTTTAACGTTTAAAGTAATAAAACAAAATTAAATTATGAAACTGTAATCACCTGATATGAACGTGACTGGAGAAGGACCAGTCGGCTCGTGAACTCTCAAAAACACTCGTGTACTCTCGTCTCATCCAATTACCATACTGACAATCGAACATGCAAAATCTCGAGATGTATAGAAGCAAGCTTCTCACAAGTGTAAGACATAGGTCTTTTAAGAGTTATTAAAATGAATATTTGTTTACTTTAAAACAATTACCGAGCCAAATTAAGCCGTTTCATAAAAAAAATCTGTTAAATTAGTTTAAAACCTTAAAAGACCTAACTCACTTTCGTAGGAATCACGATTGCATTTAGCGTATGCAACAAGCCCTTTAAACCCCCTGGTAGCCCGGGAGGACGAGTGGGGTCTCGTGAGGGTTTATAGTGAACTACACCCACAAAGTTCGGTTACAACAAAATATACAGATAAAATCATACACAGTAGCAATCAAAAGATATATGAACATATAAGCCCAACCAGTTACCCAAACATGATTCCCCAAAGTACGAAAAATAAACCGAATCAACATCCCGACACACCCAATAAAGCCGACAATCGATATTAACAACTAATAGAGCCCCTACACGACAGTATGTAACTAATTAACCCAAATAACCCGGCAACCCCACCAGAATTTGAAATTACCATAACAACCCGACAATCCCGCAAAATGATTAAACTAAACACGTACCTCAATGTCGACAATACAAATCGATAAAAAACTTTATGACGGTGGTACTGCGGACTCCGGAGATGACAATGGTGTTTATGGATATCGAGGACAGTGTACGGCAGTGGTAGGTGGTTGTGGTGGGATAGCGGTTGGCTGTGGTGATGATGGTGGTAGGTACGATGGTGTTGATGAGAGAGAGGGGTAGGATGCGGTGACTGGGGTTGGTGTTGTGGGGGTACGGCGGTGGTTAGATGGCTGGACGGAGATAGAGGATGGTGGTGATAAGGAGTTATAAGGCGACCGCGAGGGTGGTGGTGCTAGGTGGGAGTACGCCGGAGAAAGAAGAAGACGAGAGATGAAGGAGAGATCGGAGAAGAAGAAATAAAGAAAGAGAGAAGAAGAAGAAAATAATTATAAAGGTCCGGGTCGGCGGAGCTCCGTGAGCCATAACGGTACGCGATGGGTTACAATGGGGTTGGGAGCGTACCGCCACCCAATTTGGGCCAATTAGGGGTTTAACCCCATCGCGGTACGCGATGGGGTGTAATGCCAAGCCCATCGCGTACCGCGATTGGTTCAGAAATCAGTTTCGAAATTTTTGGAAAACGCACCTGTTTTGGCATCCCGACATCACCCTGGACATGTTCAAAATTGAAAATACCTATACATACCTGAAGTGACGCGTACTACACCAACGCTTACCGAACTTCTCAAATTTCCCATTCTTCAACATGCTTCCCCACACTTGGCATTTACTACACAGAACTCGAGACAACACTAATTACAAGACTCAATGAAATAAAAACAAAACTGGACAGACACTTACAAACCCCGGGTTGCCTCCCGTAAGCGTTGAATTTAAAGTCTACAGCTCGACAATGTCTCGAACTCAGTTATCTTCATAAACCGGTGAAGTCACAATAAAATTCACCGATTCCTTATCCAACTCGTGTATGTCCTTAATCTCCAAATATGGCTTCAGTCTATAGCCATTTACCACTTGCCTCAAATGATCATCAAAGTCTTCAATCTCGTACTGACCATGATTTCCAACCCTTACAATCAAATATGGGCCTGTCCACTTACTTTTCAACTTACCCGGGAAGAGTTTCATTCTCGTGTTGTACAACCACACTCGTTGACCAACTTCAAAATTATTTAACCGGATATTTGCATCATGAACTTTCTTCATTTTCGCCTTGTAAGCGGACGCGCAATCGTATGCCTCGTCTCTCAACTCCTCGATCTCGCACAAAGCCAATTTTCTCGCTTTACCTGCATCATCATAATCCATATTGACCTGTTTAGTAGACCAAAACGCTCTTTGTGCAATTTCAACCAGTAAATGGCAATCCTTTCCATACACAAGTCTATAAGTAGTGGTTCCAATTGGCGTTTTATAAGCGGTTCGGTAGGCCCATAAGGCATCGGTCAACTTGGTTGACCAATCCTTTCGGTCCGTCCGAACAGTTTTCTGTAAAATCTGTTTTATTTGCCTATTGGAAACCTCAACTTGTCCACTCGTTTGTGGATGGTAAGGAGTTGCAATCCTATGATCAACACCATATCGTTTAAGCAATTTCCCGAATTTAAAATTCTTAAAATGAGATCCCCCATCACTTATGATGGTTCAGGGGACTCCAAATCTCGAAAAAATATTACTTTGAACAAAATTGCAAACGACTATGTGATCATTCGTCCTAGTGGCTATCGCTTCAACCCATTTAGAAACATAATTGACGGCCACTAGGATATACAAATTACCATGTGAATTCGGAAACGGGCCCATGAAATCGATCCCCCAAACATCAAAAATGTCCACAACTAGGATCGGGTTCAAGGGCATCTCGTCCCGCTTAGAAATATTCCCGAGTTGTTGACACTTTAAACAGTGTGTTGCGAACTCGTGAGCATCCTTAAACAATGAAGGCCAAAAGAAACCACTAGTTAAAACTTTTTGAGCGGTTTTCTGGCCACTGAAATGACCACCACACGCAGACGAATGTGCGTGTTCCAAAACTGATCTGACATCCTCCTCGGGTATGCATCGTCTGATCATCTGATCTGCACCAATTTTAAACAAATCCGGATCGTCCCAGATGTACTGTTTAGCTTGGGACATAAATTGTTTCTTCTTTCTCCTTGCCAATGCTCTGGTAAATCACCTGCAACTTTAAAGTTAACAATATGAGCAAACCAAGAGTTTTGTGAAGCTGCCAGGATATGTTCATCCGGGAAGGACTCGTTAATGGGCCCATCTGAATTCCCATTTTCCACCATAATTCGGGACAAGTGATCTGCAACAACATTTTCACTCCCTTTCTTGTCCCGAATTTCTCGATCAAATTCCTGCAACAGCAAAACCCATCTGATAAGTCTCGGTTTTGCATCTTTTTTATCCATGAGGTACCTAACAGCAGAATGGTCAGAATATATAATAACTTTACTACCCCAAATATAAGACCGAAATTTATCTAGAGCATATACTACTGCTAGTAACTCCTTCTCGGTTGTGGTATAATTTAATTGAGCATCCGAGAGGGTTTTACTTGCATAATGTATAGCAACGGGTTTCTTGTCAACCCGTTGACCCAAAACAGCCCCGACCGCGTAATCACTTGCATCACACATTATTTCAAAAGGTAAACTCCGATCGGGTGATTGCAAGATCGGGGCTTAAACTAATTTCAATTTCAAAATGTCAAAGGCCTTAAAACATTCATCATTAAAGTCAAATGGGGCATCCTTAAGCAATAAATTACATAAGGGTTTGGTAATGTCACTAAAACCCTTAATAAACCGTCTATAAAACCCGGCATGCCCCAGAAAAGATCTAATGCCTTTAACATTGGTGGGATGAGGTAAAGTAGAAATGACTTGGACCTTAGCCCGGTCCACCTCGATCCCTCGACTCGAAACAATATGGCCCAATACAATTCCCTCTTGGACCATAAAATGGCCTTTTTCCCAACTAAGAACCAAATTCGTTTCGACACATCTTTTCAAAACTCTTTCGAGTTGGTTTAAACATGACTCGAAAGATGTGCCAATATTCGAAAAATCATCCATGAAAATTTCCAAAGACTCCCCCACCATATCTGAAAAGATACTCATCATGCACCTCTGAAAGGTGGCGGGGGAATTACATAACCCGAATGGCATTCTCCTAAATGCGAATGTGCCATACGGGCACGTAAACGTGGTCTTTTCCTAATCCTCAGGATGAATAGCTATCTGGCTGTACCCGGAATACCCATCTAAAAAACAATAAAATTTTTGACCAGATAGCTTTTCGACAATTTGATCGATAAACGGAAGCGGAAAATGATCTTTTGATGTTTCCGCGTTCAGTTTACGATAATCAATACAAAGGCGCCACCCGGTTACCGGCCGGGTGGCGACCTCGTTACCTGAGTCGTCCTTGACGACTTGGACGCCCGCCTTTTTCGGTACTGTCTGTGTCGGGCTCACCCACGTGCTGTCTGATATGGCAAAGATAATGCCAGCATCTAACCACTTCAGCACTTCCTTCTTCACTACTTCCCTCATGTTCGGGTTCAACCTCCGCTGAGCATCGTGCGCGGGTTTGACAGCCGGATCTGTTAAAATTTTGTGCATCACAATTGAGGGACTGATTCCCTTCAAATCCACTATCGTCCACCCGATTGCTTCTTTATTCGCAACCAGCACCTCCATCAAAGCATTTTCCTGTTCAACAGATAAGTTAGAAGCTATAATAACAGGCAATGTATTATTCTTACCAAGAAAAGCATATTTTAAATGCTTTGGGAGCTCTTTCAGCTCGACTTTCGGTGCTTCCTGCATTGACGGTTTCAACCCAGTATCAATCTTCTTGGGAAGCGGTTCCACCTGAACTGACCATGGTGGACGGTCTCCTTGCACAGCTGCGATCTCCATTTGTCTTTCCTCCTCTTCCAGCAACTCGTCTGTTTCCACCTGTAACCTGTCAAACAAAAAACACGTCTTCGCGGTGCCATCCAAACTGACGACAGAGTCGTATAGCGGAATGCACTCGTCAATGACATCGGCCATAAATCACTCGTCATCAACCGGAGAGTTATCTTCACGTGTGAAAACATTAATTCTCAGCTTACGGTTACCGAATGCCATGTCAACAGTACCATTTCTACAATTTATGTTGGCATTTGTGGTAGCCAAAAATGGTCTACCGAGGATAACCGTAGGCTGTTTAGTCCTCTCACCCGAAACATAATCGAGGACTAAAAAGTCAACTGGAAAGTAAAAGTCTTCCACCTTGACAATAACGTCAGTCAATATTCCTCGGGGCAGTTTCGGTGTCTGATCGGCCAAGACAACCGTAGTGGCAGCCGCACGAAGCGGGCCAAAATCGTAGTGGTCGTATAAACTGCCCGGGAGAATACTGATGCTAGCTCCAAGATCTAAAAGCGCCCGAGTCATTTTAAAATCACCCACTTGAATGGGTATAATGGGGGTTCTCGGATCTTGTAGCTTGGATGAAAGAGCACCCGAAAGAATTAAGAGAACTAAGCAACGAACAAATAAACGAGTTGTAAACAGTTAACAAAGCAAATCACACCCGGGAATTCAAGTAAGCAACCAAACAGTATCTCATGCAACCTAACAAATTTATTATTAACGATTAACTGAAAACTGATCAACCAGACAAAACCTTAGACGTCAACAATTACTTTACACACGGCAATGGTTATCAAACAGTCCTTGCCAGTGTGACTAAGTTAAGGGTAATTGTACGTTTTATCGTATTTAATCTAACCAAACAGTTATATGACTAATTATCTAGCGACTGGTAACAGATCGTTCAGACCAATGTAAACCTAAACCGACCAAACACACAGAAATACTAAACATCAATAATCATATATCAATCTTTCAATAACAAAACATAAGTATTCTTAATCACATGAGAAAAACTGTAAATGGCTACAAACTATACATCCGGGGTGCGATTCTAGGAGATTAGCCGAGCCGAGACATCATCAAATCTTCGATACGGATGATATGGATCATGTGGAAGGTCTTGGCACAAGATATAATGGTGGAAATCGCCTCTTGGAGCTGCTGGAATCGCCTATGGTTCGTCAAAACGGAGTTAGGGTTTCAAATGATGAAAAGGATGATACAAACCAAAATTTCCCGTCTGCACACCCGTCGCGGTACGCGACGGGGTCTTCTAGGGTCCATCGCGTACCGCGATTGACCCAAAGTCAACATCTCATTTATCTCCCATCGCGGTACGCGATGGGGACTTCAGCAAACCCATCGCGTACCGCGATGGGACTATTTACATCAAACTCCATTCTTTTCCTCGTTTTATGTGTGGGACATCCCGGGTCTTCATTCCGTGTCACAAAAGGTCCATACTGAGTACTTTAACGCCTATGACCTAAATTCCAATAAAACACGTATGAAGTATCGATAGTTCTCGAATAAACAGTTAAAACTAAATATGAAACGAACTTAAACATATACAAATTAACCGGCCATCACTGAAACATACCCTTTTGTACATTATGTGTAAATCTCATCACTTTACTTCCCCGAAACGTTGATATACTTCAATCTATGGTAGATTCAATTACCACTTATTGCTAAAACCCACCCAAACTCAACGCCACTCACTAATCTGCAAGACCTGTACCTTACCATTTGTCTCAATCATATGCTTGACCTCATGCTTCAAGCCTACCATCATTAGGGTAACCCGAGCACACCTGCCATACTTTGGAAGGCCTAACTTGTTTCCGCCATGCAATATCCTAACCCTGCATCCTTTGTCGACCTTATACGATTTTTCGGTTTCAATACTTAGATCTTTACAAAACTCATCAAACTCGTCTATATTTACTTTTGCATACTTTCCTACAATTTATTTCTTTTACTAACACATTGCGCCTAATTCCAAATCCTCAGTTATTTCTTTCAGTCAAATGGATTTTCTTTAAAAAAAAGAATTTATTATTTCTATTATTATTATTATTATTAAAGTTATTAATATTACCATCATTACTATTGTTATTAGTACCATCACCGTAATCATTATTATTATTATTGTTACGGTAATTATCTATACTATTTTTATTAATAATTTTATTATTATCATTATTAATACTATTTATTATTATTAATAATATTATTATTAGTATTATCGTCACCACGAATGATAATTTAATTATTTATTCAAACCATATTTAAATTAAACATTTTGTTCCAAACAAGTCTTAAGCTCTTTAAGGCTATTTTTCATTCAACAAGTCGGATACCTTGACAATCATTTCTTTCATTTCTACCTAGGCAGCGGGCCAAAAAAAATTTGTTTTTATGTGAAAGTTTCAAAAAATTTGCAAGTCTTTGCGATAGCTAAAAACTTTCTGTCTAAATAAATTTTATTTCACCATTAGATTTAAAAGCATCACGATTTACAATCGATTTCCGTAAGATTAAAGTTCTCTTTTCATTCCCCTTCATTAACGCCAATGAGTTTCGGCTAGGAAATCATGGCACCACCTCCCACGTCAAACTCTCCTACCCCAAATAAACCGACATTCGAGAAGACAAGCGCTACAAGCAACATTTTCGTTTCTTTAACTTCTCCTTTACGTTTTTTTTTCTCGGACATACCCAAAGTGATTTTACATCCACGTCTTTAGAATATTGTTTACGAAGTTTATTTTGATTGTTTATTGATCTTTGATCCATATTTGTTTGTATTTTACGAAACGTAAATTCCTACATTATTCTTATTCGCTTTATTAAATCAGTTTACGTTTGTTATTTCGAATTCTGTGATCTATGACCAATTTCCCATCACGTAACCGTTAAGTGGAAATTGAGACTATAAACATGTATGTGTTCATAGTTACCTAATAAAAACCGTATTTACATTTTATTTCTACATTTTACTATCGGTGACCGGTTCTCTCCAAACGAATTCGTTTACTTAGAACCGGGACTGTGTCCCATGTACATGACGAGTTTATCTGATGTTATATCTTTACACAAATTGTTTTGTTTATTCTTGTACTTCTCTTCCACTCAATGTTTTATTTGAACCATTTTATTGTTCTTGATTTCATCAATTTAAGACAATTACTTTATTTTAATTTCGAAGTTTTAATTCTATACTTCATAAGCACAAAGTTACAATTGAAATTTTTTCTTTTCAAAAACTTAATCGATTTCAATATGTTAATATTAAAATTTTCATTTATCCATTTCATTTCAAGTTATATCAATTTACATGTTTATAAGATATAATTGTTTATTCATCTCAGCGCTGCCATTGGTCACGTCAATGTTCTATTGGAGATTTTCATTTTTTTTAAACATCATGATATTTTGATACTTAAAAGTTTCGTTCATTTAAACTATTCTCGAACCCAATGCGTTAACAAATTACATGTTCATATTTCGTTGGTTAAATGCTACGTTTACTTACCACGTTATTCTCAACCCTATTATTTCAATTACATGTTACGATGTTCATAATTCAAATGTTTTCATTCTTTAATTTCATTACCTCTTTTATTTTGTTTTCAACATCGTTTACTTGGTTCAGACTACGATGATTTCATTTATTTGACTTAGTGTTTTTGCGTTATCCTTGGTCTGAATGGTATAACAATGTGTTTTGTAATGTTTTACCCTTTTAATTCATTATTTTTTTTATTTTTAACGTTATGTATGAGAATTTTATTTATATATCTAAGGTCTATGTCTTAAAACCACACAATATGGGCACATTATAAGGACCATCCGACGATAGAGGTAATTATGGGTCGACACGTAATTATCAAAGTACTCGCATAGAAAATATAATAAGTCTATTTGTGTGAAATAACTCGGAGCTTGGAATAATCTTGGGAAACATGAAAAATACAATATGATAAGGGCATGGTGGATACGCCGCTGGTACATCCTATATAAGTGTCCTTGTCATATTGTCTATTTGTGACGTTCTCTTGGGTCATTAAAAGATCGGCGTTATTCTATTTTTTTATTATGTATGGATAAAATTGTTTAAACTTCTAACAACTTCGTATATTAGTTGTTCTCTTTTAAAATTTTATTTTTATTTTAATTTCGGGACGAAATTTCCAAAAGTTGTAAGTCCTTCAACATTCATTACTTTTCAAACCCGAAAATCCGACCCGTTTTAAATTGTCGGTTTTTATTTATAAATATATGTATAAAACATATTATAATATCCAACTCCATAATAAAATATACATTCAACATTTCTAATCCCCGATGTGATACCCGGGATTTTCAGTTAAATCCTGTTGACTGTGTCAGTAAACCTAGTTAGTTCTGTTAACTAAGTTAATGAACTCCCATGCATATAGTGTCATGTATGCATACATTGAGTCAGTGGTGTCGTTGGTGACCTAAGTGAGAGTAACTAGTTATTGATAACTAGAATAATAAACTTGTCACACATGTTATAATATATGATAGGTTATAATAAATTTGTCACACATGATATGTTACATGTATAATATGTGGTGGGTGAAATTGTGTTACATGCTACATGATTAATTGTTGTATACTTATATGTTGTAGGAGAAGTGAATAATTAAAATAATATAACCTATGATATATTACATGACAAGTAACAAAAAGACTAGTACACAACATATGGTTACTAGAAAATGTTTATAATAGAATGTAACATGTCACATGTAATAAAAATAATAGTTTAATAAAATTAATTATGTCTTAATGATTGAGTTAATGATGAGTAAATAACAATTAAGGTTATAACTTTTCTTTTTCTTCCTTTTGGCCGTCCATATCACATCACACACACATACATTTTATTTTTCTAAATCACTCTCAAAATATCATAATCAAGTTGGGTGATTCTTGGAACAAATAGTGATATAGCATTTATCAAGAAAGTAAGTAAGCATGGTTAATATATATTTTGTTTATGTTTCTTTGATTTGGGATTGTGGGATTGAGTATCCAAACACATGTAATCATAATAAATAAAAAGATGATCAAGTTGATGGTTTTAAAAGAAATTGTGTGTCTTGTCATAAAAGAAAATAAGGAAACCTTTTATACATAAATATTATTTTATAAATCAGTAAAATAATGAAATACATGAGATTTGGTTATAGAAAATGGTTCCTTGATGATTAAATATCATAAGGATATAAGAATCATGATTTTTGTGACTTTTGGTTTGAATCTTCTTGTTGATAGATTCTGTGTTTTAGATTGTAGATTGTATAACTTGATGATACGTTGGTGTTTCTGATTGATTTGTGATACTATGATTAAGTAATTTGAATATAGTTTTCAAAAAGTCAAGAATCATAATTTTTGGACTTTGTTTGTCTAGTTTTTTTAATTTACAAAATCGGGCTGTAATCCTGATTGAAAGAGAAATTTACTGAGTTGTGTTGTAAATTGTATAACTTGAGATTGAAAATAGATATGTGTGTTATTCCACTTCTGCAATTTTATAAATTGAATTAGGAATCCAATCCAATTGGTCTTCCATAAATTGGACATATATGGAACTTTTAGAAAATATTTACATTCGGTTGTGCTGATAAGGTAGCAGAAAATTGGTTTCTGTAGTGTATGGATTTTCATGATGTTTGTGAGTCTTGAAATATTACAAGAAAATTTTATGTTGTTCCTAATACTTGAAAGTATCTGTGAGAATTATTTGGTAAATTATTTGCATGCTTTGACTGGTTATAAAAATAGGTTTTGGTGACTTAAAACCTGCCCAAATTTATCCAACATGTTGTTTGGTAAAAATAGTTGTAGTTTGTATAAAGATTGTTGTGTTATATTGGATTTTGACTTTATTGGTCAACTTAGAACTATTTGACTAAGTGGTTAGTCTTACTTATGAGAAATGAAATTGGTAAAAGTGTGACTTAGTCATAGGGTTGCATGAAAAAAATGATTAACTGCAAATTTCATGATCGATTATTAGGTTGCGACTATCAATATCTTATGACTATTTCAAGTCTACATAATTGGTCAAAAGTCACCAACGGGTCGTCAGTCAACATTTAGGTTCAACGGTCAATATTTTGGTCAACGGTCAATATTTTGGTCAACGGTCAACAACATGGACCTTTTGGTCAAAAGTCAACGAAAGTCAAACTTTGGTCAAACTTTTAATAATCCATGGGATTGTTTGGATTCTAGGAATCACTTAGCAAATACTTATAGTGCTTGTATGAATATCTACATTTTATAAGTCGTTAGTTAATATTAATTTTTATGCTTTTAATTCTAGTTCGTGACGTTCAATTGCTTCGATTTCATTTACGTACTTTCGGTTTTATTTCAAGTTTGTCTTCAACATCAAGGTGAGTTTCTCACACCCCCTTTTTAACGCTTTTACATATTTTGGGGGTAGCATATATATATCCTATCAACATTACAATTTCATTTTTTTATTATTTACAAACTACAATTCGTTACATGGACTTGTGTGTGTATTTGCTTACTTGCTCAAAGATTACTTGCTCATGGTTTTCTCATTAAGTATGATCATACGCCCCCCTATGAACTCAGGACCTCGATGTTATGAGTGGAATAGGGACCCGATCCGAGTACATTGGTTGTTACCAATTGGAAAAGACACTTACTTGCGCTATTATCCGAGTACGTTGGTGCACAATCCCAACTGGAAAGGACTTTACTTGCTCATTTACACTTGTTCATGAAATTGTAGATTTTTATGTACTTATATCAAAACTTGTGTGAACTCGCCAACTATTCATTTAGTTGACATTATTTTATATATATGCTACAGGTACCTTATTTAGATAATGTTGCCGTGACGAGGACACTAGAACTTAGGTTATAATAATAAATGGACAATTTGTTAATTGTTTTTGTATTTTTCCTTGTATTTCTTGTTACAAACTTGTGTACAGTATGTTTAAATTAATTAATGATATTATTGTCTGTTAATAGTGTCACATGTGTTTTGAGCAACCTGTACGTCACACTCGGGCGTATTCCGCTTTAGCCGGGGTGTTACAGATTGGTATCAGAGCCGTGACTGTAAGATAGGACATTAGATGTAGTGTTCTAGTTGGTTATAGTTTATTTGCTTAATTGTTTAGGTTGCATTATTAGAAATTATGTGAGCCTAATTTGATTGTTCAATTCACATTATTTGATTATTATTGATTTGTTTATGCCTCATGTACACAAATACTATTATACTGATGATTCAATTACTTAAATTACACAAGCACACACAAGTCCAAGGCTTATGCCTAACGTAAGGATTATCGAGGATTTTCATTAATCAGATTTTCGATTTTCAGTTTTTGATGGTTTATGCGACGTTTGACGTCCGACTCTCTATTTTTTACAATGTGTTTTAACTGAACGTCTGTCAAGTCGTGGTGGTACACGAATACTCAGCTTTCGGTTCGATTTAATTACACATTTTAATACGAGAATAGTTAAGTTTAAAAATTTTGTTGAATACTCTCTATTTCAATATGATTAGTTTATCATTTTACTCTTAAGCTTTAGAATTGAAAGTTCAAAAAGTTATGGTGATACATAAATGGTTGAATTTCGATTCGATCATTTTATTATTTATTCATTTATTATTACGCTTTAGAATTAAAAATTTGAAAGGCCATGGTGATACATGAATGGTCGAATTTCATTTCAATTACCTTACCGCTATATTCATTTACACTTATGTTTTAGAATTGAAAGTTCGAAAAGTCATGGTGGTTCATGAACACTCGATTTTCAATTGGATTTCACTATTTATTGTTAAGTTTAATACTTTTTCCATATGATTATTCAATAATTTATGAGGTTTTCGTTTATTGAAAGGTGAAAACTCATGACGTAATGGGAATTCCAATTTCGATTTCAAATTTGTTTCATGCGATTTCTTTTCTTTACTTGTTTTTATTGGTGTATCTATTAGTCGTTTTCATACTTACGTCCCAAGTCACGCGAATTCTTCATGTTTCGTATCATGCCTCCTTGTTTTCCTAGTGCCATAAAGATAATGTCTCCAGATTTTGAGGGCAAACATACCAGCTCCTAGTTCCAAATCATGGGTTGTGTAATTCTTTTTGTGCACTTTGAGTTGTCATAACGCATAGGCTATCACTTTATTTCATTGAATAAGCACGCATCCAAGACCTAAATGTGAAGCATCACAATAGCCTACAAATCCGTATGTTCCTTCTGGAAGTGACAAGATTGGTGCACTACACAAATTTTGCTTAAGTAGCTGGAAAGCTTCTTCCCGTTTCTTGGTCCAGTCATACTAGTCTTTCTGAGTTAATTGGGTTAAAAGTTGAGCTATGGAAGAAAAGATGTCAACGAATTGACGGTAATAACCAGTTATTCCCAAAAATTGTCACACTTCAGTGGGTGACCTTTATGTCTCCCAATTCTTAATTGCTTCAATCTTTGAAGAATCTACATGAATACCATTCTCATTAATTAAATGCCTCAGAAAATTGACTACTCAAAGCCATAAAACACATTTGGAGAATTTGGCATATAGTTTTTCTTTTTTCAGCAATTCTAGCATTAGCTTTAAGTGCTACTCATGCTCTTTCTCGGTTCGTGAATAAATGAGTATATCATCGATGAATGCTATCACGATTTATCCAAGTATGTCTTACAAACTCTATTCATAAGGTCCATAAATACAGCAGGTGCATTTGTTAGACCAAATGACATGACTAGAAATTCATAATGCCATATCGAGTTCTGAAAGCAGTGTTATGAATATCTTCTTCTGCAACTCGCAGTTGATGATATCCAGATCGCAGATCAATCTTTGAATAATAGTTGGATCCTTGTAGATGATCAAACAAATCATCAATTCTCGGTAGTCACTACGTGAAAATTGACCTTCGGTCACACGAAAAAGTGTGGCCGTAGGCCTTTAGCCACACACAATTGGTTCAAGTCATATGTGGCCAAAGATCGCGACACCATGGGTATGATATGGCCACACACAGTTTTTAGTGGCCTTATGTGGTAATAAGTGTGGCTAAAGGGTACAGGCATTAGTTGCTGGCCACAAGAATCCTCTCCAATAAGTGTGGCTAAACGGTAGAAAATGGCCACATGACTATTTACTATGAGTGACCATTGCACGTATACAGCCACATGAATTCATGTTTCAGCCACATGATTTTATAATAATGTGGCCAATAGGGTTGTGTTAAACTTGCATTGTGACCTATATCGTGTGGATATAGCAAAGAAATGGACACTTAAATTAAAAATAGAGTGGGTAATTATATCATACAGACACTAGAAATTACATTAAAAGTGTCTAAAAATGTTTTCTTGCCACCCAAACACTCCTTTGTAGATTATAGTGTGGCTATTGTCTTACCGTTTGTCACACATAATGCTTTTTGTAATTTAAAGTGTGGCTATTGTCAAACTTTTCGTCACACATAGTGAGGTATTGTGTGGCTAATCATATCATATAGACACTGGAGGTTATTGTCAATGTGGCTAAAAATGTGAACTTGCCAGTAAAACACTCTTTTGTAGTTTGTGGTGTGTCCATTGTCTTACCGTTTGTCACACATAATGCTTTTGTAATATAAAGTGTGGCTATTATCATACTTTTGATCTCACATAGATAAATGTGGCTATTTCATAAGTTTAACAAACACAATAACATAAATTCAAAACAACTTTACATTAACAAACCTTCACTAATAAGTTATGAATTCAAAAATATTTGAAACTACTACTAATTACTACCGACCTCAAACTTTCTCATAAACTTATCAAATTGTTTTTGCCTCCTTTCTTCGTTTTCCTTAAGTTCTTTTTCCATTTATTCCATTCGTTGTGCTCGTTCTTCCAACTCGTTTCTTGACTTCTTTTCATCTTTTTCCATTTCGGCTCTAACTTTTTGAACCTAAAATTGTTAAAATATTAGCATCATAACTAGTAAAGGGTTAATGTGAGGCGAAACCTCAAAGCACGACGACTATCACGCACAATCACATTACACATAATGTATACACAAACAAAAGCTTGAATCAACGACTTGTTGGTGATAATAATCAATGTCAACTGTACTAAAAAGTCCTAACATGTATTCACACATCGTATCATGGCAAATCAACCAAACATTCATCATACAACTTAACTTATGATCACTTAGTTCACGAGACAGATTATAGCATGTACAAACTGATTTTATTCACTAAGAAAAGATTAAGTATAAATTCTACAAAATTTACCATAGTAGAATATATGAATTACGTTTCTCAAAAAAAACTATAATATTTTTCTCATACATACAAAACTCACAATAATTCAACCATTAAAGATATGTACCAACAGTTCAACAGATTGCACAACAAACACTTGTTTAATGGTTCTATCGACTCATTAATCTAAATTGTGCAAGACCAATTGGGTTGTCTTCAAAACTCATAATACTAACTTTCATAACTGGAAACAACCCGTTTGGTTTTGTCATTAGGGAGTTATGGTGTCGGAAAGACAGGCCAAAATATAACTCCCCGAATCAGCTTTGACCAGTGTTTTTGTAAAATCATAAAAACTATTCAAAACGTGTCCAAAAATTACAAACTTTACCTTTCTGGAAACTAGACTCATAATGCTATATCCTAGAATCAAAAATCATTCAGTAATCATCGTTTAACATCAAGTTACATACCAATAAATAAGCGAAAATGAATCTGTCAGCAAACTGTTGTCATCAAACAAGTGAAATACATGCCTTTTTAGCGATGAAAGAAGATGTACTAAGCTTCAATTACAAGAAATAACACTTAAAAATTGAAAATCCCCAAACTTGGTTCTTAGGGTTCTTCACACTCAACACGAATCCGGCAAAAAACGAGATAGAATTGATGAAAACCGACACCACACGTGAATTCCTCTCGCAAAAATAATTAGATTAGAGCCCGGAATCAAAGGATTTGGTTAAAAATTGAGTGAGTTAGAGAATTAATGATTGAGGATTATGGTGGGTGTAAAGAGATGAAGAAGAAGAAGAAGAAGAAGAAGAAGAAGGAATGAAGAGAAAGAAAAAAAAGGTAGGTTAAATATGTGGTCAAATTAAATTTAAGAATAGGAGGGTAATTCAAAATTTTTTGAAGAAAGAGGGGGTTGAATTTTAATTGAAATTTTGAGAGAAGTGAAATTAATATGAACTAAATATGAATTTAATTTATTTTTAATAATTAAAATAAAGAGTTGTTAGTATATATATATATATAACAACTAATTAAAACTTAAATAATATAAAAAAATTGTATTTTAAATATAAAAACATATAAAATAAATACAAGTGATATTTATAGTTGCTCTAAAAGAGTTGTATAAGAGTGTAGTAATCAGTGTTAACCCCCAATAAACCATACTTTCATTAGTGGGTCATACTAGTTCTTGATCGGTGTTAGTGTCCCATTATAACATCTATCATGTCACAATTGCTCTAAAAGAGTTGTATATGACTGTCATTAGTCATGGTTAGGTGTTAACGCCTGAAACACACCATACTTTCGTCAATAGACCTTATTTGGCCTTGATTTGTGTCAATGGCCCAACATGTTATACATTCATCAATGGGCCTTGATTGGTATTAGTGGTCATTATAGCATCTATCATGTCCCCGTTGCTACAAGAGGGTTGTATATGAGTGTAGTGAGCCATAGGCATGATCAACGCCCGATAACATGTCATACTTTTATTAATGGGACATATTGGGCCTTGATTGTTGTTAATGGCCAATATCGTCTCTATCATGTCATAGTTACGTTAACAGGTTGTATAGGAGTGTAGTGAGTCATAGTTGGTCGTCATACTTTGCATTAATGGGTCGTCTTGGGCCTTGATTGTTGTTAGTGACCCATTGTAGTCTCTATCATATCATAGTTTCTTTAAAAGGGTTGAATATGAGTTTAGTGAGTCATGGTTTGGTTACGCCCAATAATATGTCATACTTTCATCAGTGGGCCTTATTGGACCTTGATTGTTGTTAATGGCCAGTATGGGTCTATCATGTCATAGTTACGTTAACAGGTTGTATAGGAGTGTAGTGAGTCATAGTTGGTCTCATCAAATGGCGTTGATTGGTATTAGTGGCCCATTATATCACCTATCATGTCATACACGCTACAAGGAGGTTGTATATGAGTGTAGTGAGCCATAGTCATGTGTCAACGCCCAATAACATGTTATACTTTTATTAATGGAACATATTGGGCCTTGATTGTTGTTAATGGCCCAATATATCTATATCATGTCATAGTTAATTTAACAGGTTGTATAGGAGTGTAGTGACTCATAGTTGGTGTTAACGCCCAGTAGCATGTCATACTTTAAATTAATGGGCCGTCTTGGGCCTTGATTGTTGTTAGTGACCCATTGTAGTCTCTATCATATCATAGTTGCTCTAAAAGGGTTGAATATGAGTTAAGTGAGTTATCGTTTAGTTAAAGCCCAATAATATGTCATACTTTCATCAATGGGCCTTATTGGACCTTAACTGGTGTTTGTGGCCCATTATAGCCTTTATCACATCATAGTTGCTCTAAGAAGGTTGTATAGGAATGTCATTAGTCATAGTTAGATGTTAATGGCCGATAACATGTGATACTTTCATCAATAGGTCTTATTGGGCCTTGTTGGTGTTAGTGGTCTATTATAGCCTTTTTCATGTCATAGTCGCTCTAATGGGCCATATTAGTGCTTGTAATCTCTTAGTGGCCTATTATGGCATGTGATATGTAACATTAGATATTTAAGGGTTATATCGTGTTATAGGGAGTCATATTAGACCATAATAGACAAATACAAGTCATACATGTCCTAATGGGCCATATTGGGCCTTGAAATCTCTAATGGCCCATTATGCATATAATTTTAAATTGTGTCTTAAGAGGTACAACTCGCCTAACCCGTCGATATACATTAAACATAGGGGTGGCAAATGGGTTGGGTTGGGTCGAAACGGGTTATGGGTCGGAACGGGTTAGGGTCGAAACATGTCAGGGTTGGAACGGGTCAACTAAAAAAAAGGTTGTAATGGTTAGGGTCGGAACGGGTCAGGGTCAAAAGGTTCGGGTCATAACGGGTCCGGGTCAAAATGGGTCAAGGTCGGAACGGGTCAAAACGGGTCTCGAGTCTTTTTTTTTTGAACAAGAACAATGGAGGAAATGTTTTAGTTTTATCATTAAAATTCATGTTCCAGTCCAGTTCCTTTCAGCACTTAACAACTCATTTTACAGCTAACAACATGCTAAACAGCTCGTTTCAGCGATTTTTCATTCCGTTTCAGCACTTAACAGCTCGTTTTAACAGCAAACAGCATGTTAAACAGCTCGTTTCAGCAAGTTTTCAGTTCGTTTCAGCACGTAACAGCTTGTTTTTACAGCAAACATCATGTTAAACAGCTCGTTTCAGCGATTTTTCAGTCCATTTCAGCACTTAACAGCTCATTTCAGCACTTAACAGCTCGTTTTTACAGCAAACAACATGCTAAACGGCTCGTTTCAGCGACTTTTCATTCCGTTTCAGCACTTAATAGCTCGTTTTAACAGCAAACAGCATGTTAAACAGCTCATTTCAGCAAGTTTTCAGTTTGTTTCAGCACGTAACAACTCATTTTTACATCAAACATCATGTTAAACAGCTCGTTTCATCGATTTTTCAGTCCGTTTCAGCACTTAACAGCTCGTTTCAGCACTTAACAGCTCGTTTTTACAGCAAACAACATGCTAAACAGCACGTTTCAGCAATTTTTCAGTTCGTTTCAACACTTAACAGCTCGTTTTAACTGCAATCAGCATGTTAAACAGCTCGTTTCAGCAAGTTTTCAGTTCGTTTCAGCACGTAACAGCTCATTTTTACAGCAAACATCATGTTAAACAGCTCGTTTCATCGATTTTTCAGTCTGTTTCAGCACTTAACAGCTCGTTTCAGCACGTTTTGACCAATTTTGCAGCAATTCAGCAATAAAAAATCAACAGTTCAGCTCGTTTTTTCCCGTTTCAGCAGGTTACATAACCAATACTTCAAAACGTTTTGTGTTTTTAATCCAGAAAACAAGTATAGGCAAACGTTTAGTGTTTTCAAAACTAGTATGCATGTATGTCCATGTTTACAATCCAAAACCTGGTGTCACGTGTAACAGATTTTTCTCAAAACCAAATGAATGCATTTGACTCGTTAACTGTTACCTAGTACAAGTGTTTTAAGTTTTGAGAGTATGTTCAACAACACATGACTCTAAGACCCACGTATGAACTCACACACAAACACAAACACAAACTTGACCCGACGAATCGTTGGTGATAATAAGTAATGTCAACAGTACCGAAAGTCCTAACATGTATCCACACATCATATCATGACAAAGCAACCAAATATTCATCATACAACTTAACTTATGATCATTCAGTTCACGAGACAGATTCTGGCATGTACAAACTGATTTTATTCACAAATAAAAGATTAAGGATAAATTCTACAAAATTTACCATAATATGATATATGAATCAGGTTTCTCAAACAATTTTTATTATATTTTTCTCAAGCATAGAAAACTCACAATAATTCAACCATTATAGATAGGTACTAAGAGTTTAGCAGATTGCGCAATAAAAACTAGTTTAATGGTTCTATCAACTCATTAAACCAAATTGTGTAAGACCAATTGGGTTATCTTTTAAACTCATAATACTAAGTTCCAGAAGTGGAACAAACCCGTTTGGGTTTGTCATTAGGGAGTTATGGTGTCCGAAAAATGGACCAGAATATAACTACCCGAATCAGCTTTGACATATGTTTTTGTAAAATCATAAAAGGTAATCAATACTCATCCAAAAATTACAAAATTTACCTTTCTGGAAACTAGACTCAGAATACTATATCCTAAAATCAAAAACCCTCGTTAGAAAATATAAATCCAACAATGATAAAAAGTAAAGATTCAAAAATGTCACTTGCAACTTGTATCAAGATTGTTTAAATTAGAACGAATACTAATTGATTGAATCCAAGACCTAATTGCTTACATTCAAACCCTCGAACACCCAAATTTCTCAAAATTAAAGTATAACTCACCTTCCTAACCAAGACGAGCTTCAATCGATGTTAATGAGTGATGAAAGTATTAGAAGCAGGTGATGGATTAGGGTTCAGATTGGTTACTGAAGGGTGGATGTCTGGTTGGTCACACAAAAGAATTAGAATGTGGCTATTAATTATCAATAGTCACACTTTTGTTTTAATGTAAGGGTTTGTTTGGTATAGGGTAATGGAATGGAATGGATGTGGTAATGGAATGGACAAAGGAATGGAATGGGTTATTACCATTCCAATAAAATGTTTGGTTACCACATGGGAATGAAATGAATCATTATTTTGTATTGTTGGTAGGTAAGAAAAAAATAAAAAAATAAAATTAAAATGGTAGTGAGTGGTGGTGGTGGCGGTAGCAATGGAGGTGGTGGCGGGCAGCGGTGACAATGGGCGGCGTGTGATGGTGGGGCGATGATTGATGGATAAGTTGAGCGGCTGGAGGTGGTGGGTGGCTGGCACTGATGGCGATGGTTTGTGGAGGTGGGTGGTGGCGGTGGTGGACGCCGATGGTGGTGATCGGTGGAAGTGGTGGCGGTGGTAGGCAGCGGTGACGGTGGGCGGCATGTGTGATGGTGGGGTGATGGTTGATATATGCGGCGAGCGGCTAGCAGTGCTAGGTGGCTGGCACCGATGGTGATGGTTGGTGGAGGTGGGTGGTGGCGGAGGTGGACGGTGGTGGCTGGTGGCAGCGTCAGTGATTGGTGGTGGTGGTGGGTGGTGGTGGTGTTGGGAGGGTGGTGGAGGTGATGTAGGGTGAAGCCGTGAAGGAGGGAATGGAATGAAAAAAAAACATGAGGTATGGATGGAATGAAATTGGGGTATTTTAGAGGGAATGGAATGGATTTGGTAATGGGTCATTCCATTCCTTTGGTCAACCAAACACACTATTTTCCATTCCCTCACAATGGGTCATTCCATTCCGTCCTCCATTCCTGCATAACAAACGCTACCTAACTGTTAGCTTTTAGCCATACATAAAAATTTATAAGTGGCTATAAAATAATGCTTTATGGTCACATAAACCCCTTAAGTGCGACCACATGTATAAGCTTTTAGCCACATATGAAACAATTAAAGTGTGGCCATTAACTACTAACGGTCACACATTTTGTTTGCTGTCACCGTTAACTTTTAACCACATATAAAACTTATAAGTGGCTAACAAACAATACTCTATGGTCACATATACCCGTAAGTGTGGCCATATGTATTAGTTTTTAACCACATCGTTATCAAACTACTGTGAGCGTAGGTCATATTTGGCCATAGTTTACTAAGTGTGGCAAGTAAAAGTCACATTTTTTTATGAATGTGTGGCTAACGGTTTCGAACAACTGTGTTTTTTTCACACGAATTGAAAAAGTGTGCCTAAATGTTCCAGTAGGTGTGATTTTTTGCCACAAAAATCTAATTTATGTGGCTAAAGGTTCTAACAGGTGTGTTTTTTGTCACACGAATTGAAAAAGTGTGGCTAAATGTTCCAGCAGGTGTGATTTTTTTGCCACAAAAATCTAATTTATGTGGCTAAAGGTTCTAACAGGTGTGTTTTTTGTCACGCGAATTGAAAAAGTGTGGCTAAATGTTCCAGCAGGTGTGATTTTTTGCCACAAAAATCTAATATATGTGGCTAAAGGTTCTAACAGGTGTGTTTTTAGTCACACGAATAACAAAAAGACCCTTGCCTATACATGTAAGCTTAGCTTGGCGAAAGCGACCTTTAGCCACACATTTAGACCGAGGTGTGGCAAACCGCCCAGAGCATGTGTGTGGCTAAAAGCCAATATACACGTAGTGTAGTGTGCAACAATTCTTAATGGTGACTTTGTTTAGTTCCCGATAATCGATACACATCCGAAAAGAGCCATCTTTCTTTTTCACGAATAAAACAGGAGCTCCCCAAGGTGAGAAGATTAGCCTTATGAATCCTTTATCCAATAATTCCTGAAGATGAATGGATAGCTCCTGCATTTCCGATGGTGCTAATCTGTACAGAGATCGAGCTATTGGAGCGACATCTTGAACCAGATCTTTTATGAATTCAACCTGTCATTGAGGAGGTAATCCAGGTAATCTTTAGGGAGATCTTCTGGAAACTCTCGAACTACAGGAATGTCATCTATCTTCTGTTACTTAGCTTTTGTATCAACAACATTAACGAGGAACGCCAGATATCCTTTGCGTAGCATCTTACGGGTCTTCATGATACTAGTGAGCTTTAATTTTGAGTTTCTTTGACCAACTTAAATAGCCAGAAATTCACCATTATGGATTGGTAAACGAACCAGCTTTTTCAGAACATACTATCTTAGCTCCATTCACTACAAAAAAAATGTCGTTTAGTGGCACACGTTTTTTATGACATTTAGTCTTTGTGCCACTATTTTCAGTTTTAATGGCACTTTGTGTATGCCATATTTTCTTTGTACACACTTTCAGTGACATTTAGCATTTGTGTCACTCTAATTATGTTTTAATGGCACTTTGCGTATGCCACAATTGCTTGACACACACTTTTAATGACATTTAATATTTGTCTCCTAAATTTAGGCATTTAATGGTACTTTACATATGCCATATTTTCTTGGCAACATTTATAACTTCATTTTGCATTTACATCACCTAAATTAGGGTCTTAATGTCATTTTGTGTGCATAATTTCTTGACACACATTTTTAAAGACATTTAACTTTAATCCACTTATTCACGATTGTTAATACAAATATTATTAATAACCGAATAACACTTTATTATATAATACACAGTAAAATAAAATAAAAAGTTAATGATATCAAAAAACCCAATCGCTAAGAGCGTTCACAATAAATACTTTAAATCCAAAAAAAAAGTTGCATCAACATTTGTGTTTTAGAGATAAACTAGGTTTTATAACCCGCATGTTGCGCGGCTGTATGTCCATAACATAGTCGAGGGTAAGTAAATAATGGTAAAAAGAACGAAGACCGTATAGGGGATGTAGACTTGATCCGTCTAGAATTGTTTCCTCACATATTAAACATAAAATAAAAGAGATGGATTTAAGAAAAAGAAAAAAGAAAAAAGAAAAAAGAAAAAAAAATAAGATTACAATCCATTTTACCGTAGCATTGAGGGGGAAAAAAGAGAAAAGATCAAAATTAGTTTTGACCATAGTTACTGTGGAGTTCTTTTCCACGCATTCGAAAACTATAACGGCAAACCCATCAAAATCAAAAGACACCATGTTGATTTTTAAATCCCACCCTGCAATTCAAAAATTAACAATTTTATCCTAACTATAACTAAACAAAAAAGATCATATTTAGTAATTTAACTATAACTACACATATAATGTGTAGAGTTAACCACTCACAATTGTTGTGGATGTTGTCAAGGACTTCAACCCTGCAGTGAACGCATGAGCCTCAACCAATGTTGAAAAGTCATTAGCTGCTAATCATTGCCTTTTATAATCAATCACCTAAAAGGTAAAACAAAAAAATACAAAATTTAAATTGCTTCATACAAAGAATAATACTGTAACATTAATATGACAAAAACATAATCTTGTTTTAACAGAAACGTATGTCTCGGGCCCACCATTACGTCAACCAAATTGTCTTCCAAGTTCCAACAACACGATATCTGGTAGCACCACGGCCATTACACCATTACCACCTAGGTTTTCAGATAAAGCCAACAACAGTAGGTGGTCATACGGTTGGAGATGACGATCACGATGGCGGTACCAGATGTCTGACGATGGCAGCGTTAAAAGTGGTGCTACCAAAGCACTAATACGTCCATCCGGACGAACTGGCCTCTCCTCTTCCGACTTAGAACGATCCCCCGCTAAAGCAGGTTCACAATTTAAATCCAAACTTACATAAGTGCTTTCACCTAAAGGCGTGATGTAAGTCTCACCAGTACTCTCAATCATTCTTGAATTATTTAATCCCATCTCATAATTGTTTTCCACCACGTTATCGCTAATATTAATATGATTCTCGGCCTCCAAATCATTAAAATCAACAGGCCCAACAACATTTCCTTTACCTCATATTTTAGTAACCTTTGAGTCCATGATGAATGGGTTCAACCCGAAAGGGTCATCCAAGTCCATGTTTAGTCTTGTTTCTTTATGTGGTCTATCATTACTACTATTGTAATTTTCCAACGAATCCTGCACATCAACATGTTTCTTTATTCTTTTTCCTTATGTTTTTGTTGATGTTTTTTCGAAATCTAAGTCAACCCCACTAGGCCCTCCCTCCATATCTTTTTCTGGCGACACAAGTCCGACATCCTGATCATTCTCCAGAGAACCCATTTTCAGTCCCCTCTTCTTCCTCCGTCGTCGAATGAGTGTCTTTTTAAACGGTTTGTAAAAAATCCGGCACCCAATCCCCGACATCCTCTGAAACCAGACCATGAACAACTTTTTTCTCCACGTCATGGCAACCTCACCAAGAATCGGGCTGCCATCATTGACCACCAGCCCCCACGTAATAGTAAGATACATCTGTATCGTCGGTTGCATGTTGAGAACACCATTTAAATAAGGATAAGAATTTGACTTTATTCTTTAAATAATCCTGCACAGTGCAGAAATGCATGTAATTACAAAAGTGTGTGATCTAGTACAAGATCAAGTCAAGCACAAGCGTGATAATATTATTGAGTTTGTTTCTTTTTATTTATATGATGCATGTGAATGTTCTCAAAATAAAACTCTTCTATCGTACAGTAAAAATTGTAAAATAACATAAATGAAAAAACAATTAAATAAAAATATCATTGTGAATCAAAGAATTTATGTTTTTCTTTTATCAAAAGAATATTCAAATATTTTTAACACACATGTGATGTTACGATATATAAATGAAGAAACGTGGATCGGCTCACTGGTAGACGATCAACTTTCCTCGGGTATGATTATGTTATTTCACCGATGGTTCTCTGGAATCTGGATTCTTCCACCTACAAAATGAACAGCACCGTAAACTTACCCCTCAGAAAGGGACAGAGGGGTCCTCTTTGGGGTAACCCTCCGGTGTGAGAATAAGAGATTGTAGAAGATAATAATCTGAGAGTGAGTAAGGAATTGGAATGTATTTTCTAGCTTGTATTGCTTAATATTGCTTAGTATTGCGTAATATGGCGTACCTCTCCTTGTGGAGTTGATGTGTATTTATAGTGCTAGGGTTTCCAATGATTGGGCTCAGACCCAATTAGGGCCTTTTTGGCCTCCTCCTATTGCTTTGCGCCACGTGTCCTTAGGACACCTGGTGCTTTTTCATTGATTATTCTCTGACCCAGGTATTTTACCTGACCCATGTGCAATCACGTGGTAGCACATGGGTTTTGCTGAGTTGTCCACCTTTCATTGGTAGCTGTCAACATCAGCATATTCTTATTCCTTAAAGGATACCTTCTGGAAGGTTGTCTGACGTGCACAATCAAGGTTGTCCTTATCCTGATTTGGATAAGGACGAGGTTGATTATGTGCATGTGTGATATGCGCTTATCCTGAGGATGCGCGAGGTCTTCTCTTTATTCTCACGCGCAGATGTTTCATGCGCAGATGTGATATGCACAAGCATATGTAATATACGCCACGCGCGGATGCGCCACGCGCAGATGTGATATGCGTGAGCATGTATGATGCGTGAGCATGTGATATGCGTCACGCGCGGATGCGCCACGCGCAGATGTGATATGCGTGAGCATATATGGTGCGTGAGCATGCGATACGCGTGAGCATATGTGATGCGTGAGCATATGTGATGCATGAGCATGTGATATGAGCCATGCGCATAGGTTTTGGCTTTGTGCCTTCATAATATCTTGATTTCAAGCCTCTTGTCTATGTCTTGTGGGTTGACCCGCCTCGCTCGGTGTTGAGGCGGGTACATACCTCTTCAAGCCCCCCCAGTCTAATGTGTGTCTTGTCTCGCGCGAGCGAGGTAAGATAGATATTAGACTTAATAGTTTGCTCTTTTAATAGGGTTTGTCTTTTTCTTCTTATTGCTCATCGTTGCGCGAAATTCTATCCTTTTGGTTGAAACGAATCGTCTCTGTACGTGGTTGGTTGTTGCTGACATGCGTCAGAGATGGAGACGTGTCAGACTTTTCGTGTGCTCGAAGTGCTACAGTTGCCTTTCATGTCCCCTCACACAGTGTCAGGAACACGTGTCGCGCTCGCGTTGGCTTACACCTGCGAGTGGTGGCGCGTGAACTCTGGCAGTACCTGTTTTGTTCCCTTTCGTGTCCCCTCACACAGTGTCAGGGACACGTGTCGCGCTCGCGTTGGCTTACACCTGCGAGTGGGGGCGCGTGAAGTCTGATTAGTACCAATTTCTCTCTCTCCTGGGCCTATAAAAGCAAGCCCTTTGAGTTTTTATCCTTCATCTTCCTTGTTATTTCAGAGCTTTTTCCTTCCATTTTGTTCTGATTGCCTGTCTATTGCTTCCAGACTTCCGTTCTTGAAGTATCCTCTGTCCGATTTTACAGTTGTATGTCTGATAGCCCAGACACCACAATCTCCCCCAGCCAACGCCGTGTGAAGTCGTTAGTAATGTCTACTTTGAAGAAGACCGGCAAGGGGAAAAGGGCTGCCGAGGCCTCATCGGAGGAGGTGGGGAAGGTCAAGGCAGTGAAGAAGTGGGATGAGATCCCCTGTAAACTGAGGCAGTCCGATTTTGACAGTCTTATCGCCTCTCAGGGTTTTCTCCCTGAGTATGGCTGCATGCTGCCAGCGGCTGGGCAAACGGCGGCGGATCCGCCCACCGGCTATATCTCCCTGTATTGCCATTTTTTCACCCACTGCAACCTTCGTCTCCCGATGACAAGGTTTGTGGGTGCGCTGCTTCGATTCTATGGGATTCACATATCCCAAGTCCATCCGTTTGGACTTGTGCGCATGACTCACTTTGAGTTCATGTGCAAATCTCAGCGCGAGGAGCCCACCCCTCGGCACTTTCAGTTTTTTTATAAGCCAAAGATCCAAGATTCTTGGTTCTCATTTATTCCTCGCAGTCAGAAGGTCAAGTGCTGCACTGTTTCCTTCAAGAGCCTTCATGACTGGTCTGAGAGATTTTTCTATATTAAGGCTGGTGTGATCCCCATCCGCATGACCAAGCACGCGATCTCTTCTGCGCCCGCGGATGTGGGTGTCTTCAAGAACCCAACTGGCGCCTGGGTTAAAAAGTTGACTGCTGAACCATCCCCCGCCAAGAACATTTGTGAGGAGGCGCTGGTGGGGGTTGGTATGAGCAGGAGGTGGGCCGACAGCGCGACTGAGCCTGTTATCCAAGTTGACGGCTTGTGTAAGTTATTAACTCATTGCATTACTTCTGCGCGAATATAATTCGTTTTGCTGATATCATTTGTCTTGTATTGTGCAGTAAGCAAGGAGTATGTCCACGCCGCCTATGATGAGCATATGGAGGGTGGCTCTGTCGCGCTGGGCGCTGGGGAAGTTGGCTTCCCAGATCGCTTCGATGACATGTTCATCCCTGTTGATCTGGGATTTCGCTTTGACAGCGACGCGCCTGGTAAGCCTTTGTACTTATGCTTATGCCTTTATAATACCAAATTTGGTTAACATTTCTGTTGCACGTATTGTAGATGTGCTCGAAAACTACGAGCTGGAGCTCGCGGAAGAGGAGGAGGAGGAGGAGGCTGAGGTGCCCCAACTAAAGCGTAAAGCTAAAGGGAAAACTGGCGCAAGGGCCAGTAAGAAACAGAAGAAAGATGATGCCCCTGTTGCTCAGGATCCTCCTACTTAGGCGAAGGGACTTGAGAAAACCCAGGAGTTTACCTCCAAGTTTTCCTTGTCTTCCTTGCCTCAAAATGTGGGCAGACCTCCTGTCCACACGAGGTATGGTGCCGCCACCTCCTCCCTTCGCGCGGCAGAAAAGGGAAGCGGCGCTGCGCCTGCTGTTTCCTCTTCGACAGGTATACTTTGTTTATACTTTATGGTTTTATGAGCGCGATTCTGATAGAATTATTAATGAATCTTTGCTCACTCAAATGTTTGTAGAGCCGGCGACCTTGGTGGATCAACCTCAGGCGCAACAAGGTGTCGAGGCTGCGCCGGAGGTCGCTTCGAAGTCCCCTGTTTTACCCCCAAAAAGGGGGAGAATGGACTTCATGGCGATGTTTAACTCGCGAACGGCGGTGCGCCAAGGTATGTATTGCGCTTTTATTTTCTGACTTTTTTTTTAGATCAAGTCATGAACCATTTCTTTTTGTTGATTTTTTCATAGGAGTCATAGCTGGCGTACAAGCTGCTGGCGGCACTGCTGGCGCCGGTGCCAGCGCCGTTGGTTCTGCTCCTGCTCCTGCAAGCGCTGAATCTGCCCTCATCGGGATTACTAAGGAGCAGGAGGCCGTTTTACGCGCCGATCTGGCGGCGTCGAGACCTCCCTCACCTCCTCCTGCGCGCAGCCCTCCTCGCGAGACTGGTTTTGGTTCTTCCAGGTCGCAGTAGAAAAGGCCTGTTTCAGAGGAAGATGAGGAGGTTCAACTTGAAGACTCCGACGGCGGCCGCGCCAGCCCTGCAGCGCCACGAGATTCCGCGGCGCAGTCTTCTCGTGGGGCTGGCGCTGACTTTTCTGCTTGCTCCCCGCAGGTATAAGTTCGTTTTGCTCCGCTGCGCGGACTTCCATATTAGTGTTTTGATGACTTAGATCATTACTTTGTGTTTGCAGGAAGCCGATCACATTTACCGCCCGAGATGGAATATTACTGAGGATAGCTCATTTCAGTCCATGGGTGTGTGTGAGGACTTCTGGGCTCATTCTGTGCCTCCAGCTGAAAGGAGGTTTCAGGAGGACCGCGCTCGCGTAGACTTGCTCAATGACCATCTGTTTGCTGGGTCGGCTTTCTTTGCTGCCTCCCAAGAGCTTCGCTATGATTACGTAAAGGTACGTGATGCTCTTGCGGAAGCCAAGCAAGAGGCTAAAGTATCTGCTTGGAATCTTTCTGATGCTCGAGAGAGAGCTGAGAGACTCCAAGCAGAGCTCAGCGAAAACCGAGCAAGTGCCAACGCTGCCTTTGTGAAGCGCGGGCATGAGCTACAGGCTGCGCGGGAGAAGCTACAGGCGGCCGAGGCGGACGCGGCCAAGTACGCGCGGCGAGTGCGCGACTTGGAGCTGGACGCGGAGGCGCGTGACCAAGCACTTGTGCAGTCTATAACTGACAAATCATCATTGGAGAGTGAGGTTGCGCGCCTGAAGAAGGAGCTTGCGGCCGCGCGGGCAGAGAAAGATGAAGCCTTGGCGACGGCAGCGTCTAGCCAGGAAGCACTCGATGCTGCGCGAGCGGAAAGGGAAGAGGCCTTGGCGGCAGCAGCGTCCGACAGAGAGGAGCTGAAACAGACCAAGGAAACTGTTGAGTTGTTAAACTCTCAGATTCCTGCTCTTGAGACGTCTGTTTCTTCCCTCGCGCAGGATCGCCAATGGCTAATCTCACAGGGTATGACTCGTTGCGCTTACGCGATGAAATACTCAGACGAGTTTCAGACCCTTGTGATGGATTGCAACACTGCCTCGCGCTTGGTGGGTCGAGCTGAAGGGTTCAAGGATGGTTGTGAATATAGCGTGCTGAAGAAGAACCCATCCGACTACCCTTATCAGCTCGACGTTGTCTGCGCGGACATGGCCGAGATGGGGGAGAAGTATTTGAATACTCCCATTCCCATCCTTGGGCAGGTATTTTAACCTTAATGAGTTTACCTTGACTTATTTTCCAAGTCTTTTTGTACTCATACTTTTTCTTATGATTTGCAGATAGCCGCGCTTGCTGACCAGCCCGACCTCGGCGCGCTAAAGAAGCTACTTGATGAGTGTGAAGGGGCTGGTGGCGGCGATGATGGCGCGGGGAATGCTGCCCCTGCTAGCGGCTCTGGCGTGGCCAAAGGACCCGCTCCTGACACTATTGTGATAGAAGACTCCATTCAAGACGAACAACTTGACTATGGTCAGTTTGGAGATGATGAGGAGCGGGCTGCGCCAGATGCTGAGGGAGGTGATGAGGGCGATGAAGAGGCTAACATCGATATAGAGACTTGAGAAGCCCTTCATGTTTTTTTTTTATTTGTAGTTTGTATCTCATCACTTTGTAAATTTGTAAACTTCAATGCTTTGGAATGAAATTTTATTTTCCCTTTATTCGCATCTTGCGCATTCCCAATTCATCTCTTTATATTGCATGTTTGCTTGTTGAATATAAGATATGCTTGCACGTTGAAATAAGAACAAGGTTGTAAGGAAATTATTTTACTTAATCCTTGTCATATTGTAAGTGATTTTGCAATATCCTGATTATGTTGACACGTGCATTGGCGTTTCATTATTCCTCTTTTGCGCGACGTTATCGCGCATTTATTATAGGGAATTATGAGTTTTTTAGCCTTTACGTGTCAGTATGTGTTACTCAGATATCCATTACAATTTCATGCGCGACCTCGACCTGAGACATTAACAACTATGTTTTGGCATGTGCTTTGCCTTAGTTGTGCTTAGGTATTTTTATGGTCAGGCTGCGCAGCATGTAGGATGGATGTTGTGAGTGATTTGAGCTAAGGCTCACATTATTGGGCTAAGGCCCTGAGCTAAGGCTCATATTATTGGGCTAAGGCCCTGACGTTTTAGAGTTAAGACTCGTTAACGCGTTTGAGCTTGAAGCTCGCGCATGTATGTTTTACTTCGTTTTATTTTTTGTTTTGATGTCAATACAATGTTGTCATATTGCTCAAAATTAATAAAGGGAAGTGTGAAACATGTATGCAAAAGGTAATAGAATCCACATTAAGAGAAGATAGCGCGTATCATTATTCATAATGGCTTAAAAAGCCTTGATTACAAACTTGACAATTTTTACATGAAACATTTTCTAAGCTGTGCCGCGTTCCATGCGCGCGGGATCTTCTTTCCATTCAAATCTTTTAAAGCGTATGCGCCTTTTCCCAATTCTTCCGAGACTTGATAAGGTCCCTCCCAATTGGGGGACATCTTTCCCGGGGGTATCGCGCGGCTAGCTTCATTGTTTCGAAGGACAAAATCATTCTTCTTGAAGTGGCATTCTTTCACGCGCTGATTGTAATATTTTTCCAGTTTTTTCTTGTATTTGGCTTCACTGATGATAGCCGCCTCTCTGCGCCCTTCAAGTAAGTTGAGATCCAACCTCCTTTCGCGCTCGTTATCAATCTTGCTCATCATGAGCACTCTATGGGATGGGCATCCAATTTCTGCTGGAATCATAGCCTCCGTTCCATAGGTTAGGCTGAACGGGGATTCGCCATTGCTGGTTTTGCTTAATGTCCTGTGCGCCCACAGGACATTAGGTAGCTCTTCGACCCAAGAATGGGATTCTCCCTCCAACCTTTTCTTCAGCCCATTTAGCAAGCTTTGGTTCGCGCGCTCCACTTGGCCATTCCCTTGAGGGTGGTATACTGAAGTGAAGATTTGGTTGATGCGCAATTCCTTAAGCCAGCTGGATATCTTCCTGTCAGTGAATTGTTTGCCATTGTCGCTCACAATTTCCATGGGCAAGCCAAAACGGCATATGATGTGGCTCCAAATAAATTGCTTCATCGCCTCGGCTGTGATTTTTGCTAGTGGCTTGGCTTCAACCCATTTTGTAAAATAGTCTACCGCCACTACCAAAAATTTTACTCGCCCTTGCGCTTGCGGTAGGGGACCCACAATATCGATTGCCCATTTGTGGAAAGGCCATGCGGAGGTCACCGGAATCAAGTTGTTCTTTGGCCGCATGGTGTTTGGCGCATAGCTCTGACATGCTTTGCATTTTTGGATCTCTTTTAATGCGTCCAAGTACATGCCTGGCCAATAGTAACCTGCGCTCATTGCCTTGGCAACCACCATGCGCGGGCCAGCGTGTATTCCACAGATTCCTTCGTGTATCTCTCTGATCACATAGCTTGCTTCCTCAGCATCTAGGCATTTCATGAGCGGTCCAAGATAAGAGCGTCGATATAATGTACCATCAAGCAGTTCATAGTTCTGCGACTTGTGTCTTATCTTCCTCGCCTGTGCGCGATCGTCCGGTACCTTTCCCTCCTTCAAGAATTCCATTATTGGAGTTATCCATGATGAAGGGGTTGTATGAGTTACAAGGACAGACTTCGCTACCACCGACGGGTTGCTCATTACTTCTACCCTGACATCTTTGCCAAAGTGATCGAAGCTGGTTGACGCCATCTTACTCAGCGCGTCAGCAGACTTGTTTTCACTGCGCGGAATATGTATGATTCTGAAGCAGTCAAATTGCTCGATGAGCTTTTTCGCCTGCTCTAGATACAGAGGCATGGTGTTCTCCTTGGCATCATAAAAGCCATTGACCTGTGCTGCTACCAAGTATGAATCAACATGGGCCTCTAGCTTTTTAACTCCGAATTTGTGCGCGATGCGCAGGCCAGCCAGCAGAGCTTCATACTCAGCTTCATTGTTGGTGCTCTTGAAATCCAACCTGATTGCGTAAGTATATTCATGATTCTCTGGATCCACCAGTTTGAGGCCTGCGCCGGACCCTTCGTTGTTTGAAGCTCCGTCAGTGAATAATCTCCAAACATTTTCTTCATCATTGGCTCGCGGAGGGTCTACCTCGCACTGAGCCTCTTCAATTTTTCCTTCAGGGATTTCTGTGATGAAATCAGCTAAGACTTGTCCCTTTATTGCTGGACGGGGCTATAGGCGATCGTGTGCTCTCCTAATTCCAGCGCCCATTTTGTCAGCCTTCCTGAGAGCGCGGGACGCCGCAAGACTTGCTGGATGTTGTAACCAGTCAGAACTTCAATAGGATGACCATTGAAATATCTATGAAGCTTGCGCGACGCGTGTGTTAGTGACAAAACTAACTTTTCCATGATGGAGTAGCGCGTCTCAGGATCTGTCAGCACCCGACTCACATAATATATTGGTGTTTGGATTCCCTTGCGATCCACCAACAATACTGCGCCGATGGCGCGCTCTCCTGCTGACATGTACAATGTCAAAGTTTCACCAGGAAGTGGAGCTGTGAGCGCGGGCAGATTTATCAAACATTCTTTTATCTCACTGAAAGCTTGCTCGGCCTCAGGAGTCCACTTGAATTGGCTTTTCTTTAGGCAATTTCTCAATGTGTTAACGAATGGAGTAGATTTGCTTGCATGGTTCGCTAGGAACCTGTTGATTGATACCAATCTACCATTCAACTTTTGGACTTCTTTCATGGTGGATGGCGAGGGCATGTCAAGGATGGCTTCCACCTTCTCAGGGTTCACCTTGAAACCATCCTTGGTGACCATTACACCTAGAAATTTCCCTTCTTGTACGCCGAAAGTGCATTTGCTCGGGTTGAGCTTCATGTTTACTTCCTTTAGGCGCCCAAGGGTTTCTTCGATGTCTTTGAGCATTTGTTTTTCCTCCCTGCTTTTGATCACCAAATCATCCACGTAGACTTCTAGGTTTCTTCCGATTTGCTCGTTGAAAACCGCATCCATAAGTCTTTGGTAGGTGGCTCCCGCATTCTTCAAACCAAAGGTCATTTTTGTGTAACAAAAAACACCCTTGTCGGTTCTGAAGGCGGTCTTGTCCTCGTCTTGTGGTGCCATTTGAATCTGGTGATAGCCCTTGTAGGCATCCAGGAAACATTTGAGCTTGAATGGCGCCACAGAGTCCACCTTCGCGTCGATATTTGGGAGGGGGTAACAATCTTTTGGACATGCTTTGTTGAGGTCCTTGAAGTCAATGCACATCCTCCATGACCCGTTACTCTTCTTTACCATCACAGGATTGGCTACCCATGTCTGGTATCGTATCGGGCGGATGATGTTTGCGCGCAGTAGATCCTCAACTTGCTCATTCATGGCCTTCGCCTTCTCATCCCCCATGACTCTCTTCTTTTGAGCAATTGGCTCTACAGACTTGAACGTGTTGAGAGAATGTTGCGCCAGGTCTCGCGGAACCCCAGTCATATCAGAGTGTTGCCACGCGAAGACCGACATATATGTTGTGAGCAATCTTTTCATTCTCAACCTCGTGTCGTCTGATATCGTAGCGCCAATTGTGATTGTTTGCTCTGGGAATTTTGGGTTGAGAATCCATTCCTCTGGCGCGTTGTCTGCCATTGGAAGTTTCATTCTCCCTTCCCGTGGTGTACTTGTTACTGCACACAAATGATCTCGGTATACAAATGTTACACCTGTTGGTGTTGGGAACCCCAACGCGCCGTGCGCTGGCGACGGTATGGCGTTGAATTGGGCAATTGTTCCTCTACCCAAGATCATATTGTGGCAAGAAGTGGTGGGCAAGACCAAGAAGTTGACAACTTCGGCTCGCTTGTGTTTCTCATCCCCCATAGTTAGTTCAAATTGTATTTGACCTAGGGGGTGAATGATTTCATTTGAAACACCAGAGATTGGTGCATTCACAATTTCGAGCCTTGCTTGGTCTGCTGGATCCAACTTCCTGAAACATTGCTCATACAGATGTCTGATTCGCTGCCGGTGTCCACCAGGACTTTTGACACTTCATAATGAGCAATGTGTGTAGTGATGACTAGAGGACTGCTGATAGAAGGGCCTCCCCTGATTCTTGGGAAGATTACTTGTTGCTCGCGCCAATCTCCTTGGACTTGCGCGCTTCTCTTTCTTGATCTTTGCCCTTGCCTTCCTCCCTCGGCTACCCAGATTCTTTTGAACTTTTTGCTGGCTGAGGCTCCTTCTGGTTGTTCATTTTCTGGTCTTGGGTTTTTCACCAGGTGAGCCAGCTTGCCTGATTTCACATCTTTTTCAATTGCATCCTTCAAGTGGTGGCATGCATCAGTGTTGTGTCCTGTGGACTTGTGAAACTCACAATACTTGCCACTGTTTGATGGTCCCTTATAGTGTAGTGGCTTGGGGCTTTTGAACTGGACATTCTCAGTGCTTAACACTTGTGAAGGCGTTTTAGTGAGGAGAGTCCATATTCTTGGCAGAGGTCTGTTAGGATCTCTACCACCTTCCCTCTTGTCACCCTCTCCGCGATTACGAATGTCTTTTTGGGGCTGGGGTGAGCTTGGTTGCGCCTGCTTTTCTGCGGGAGAAAAACTGGTTTGTTGCAACCTGGACCATACAGAGTTTTGTTTGCCCCTTCTTTCGTTGTTGCGCGGTGCTTCTGCTTGATGCCCTCTTTCTCTAGCTCTATCTTGGGCAATTTGTTTTTCATTTCGCGCGAAGACTCGCGATGCTTCCATTAGCTTGGCCCAAGTGGTTGGCATGCCATCTCTGCTCACAAGAGCTCTGCGGAGTTGATCACTGCGCGCACCTTGTATAAAGGCCACGCGCAAGAGTTGCTCAGTGATACCTCCAATTGCCAGAGACTCCTGATTGAAACGAGTTATGTATTCTTCAATCGTTTCATCATTCCTGCGCACGCAGTGCATGATGTCATCAGGGTCGCGCGTGTGTCTGCGCTGCTGTACGAAGTGAGCTTGGAACTTTTCCAATAGTTCCTCGAACCCATCGATTTGTCCAGTCGGCAAGCTTTCGAACCAGACACGCGCCGCGCCCGTAAGGCAGCGAGCAAACATGTGACACCATGTTGGCATCGTCCAGCTTTCTAGGTTTCCAGTGTTATAAAAACCTTGTAAGAAATCGTCTGGATCTGTTGTGCCGTCATATTTGCCCAAACCACTTGGCATCTTGGTTTTGTGCTGAATGGGAGCCTTCGCGATGCGCTCAGTGAATTTTGAATGCTTCACCAAGATGGCTGGCCTGTATGGTGTGGTTACGTCCACTTGCCCTCTCACTGGTGGGCTGTACGGTGTGTACAGATCCATATCGGCTTTGACTCCAGGCGCCATGTTGATGTGCGCGCGGAGCTGTGAGCCTCCTGCATGAGTATCTCGCGTCTTCCTCATGCTGTGCACTTCTTCATCACTAAACTCAGCGTGTTCAGTGTGAACAGAGTGACCATCTTCCGGCGCGCGTGCCCTTTTTGTTGTTCCTTGAATGGTTTGCTTATCAAACGCTAGCCTTTGTGTTAAGTCGGCTAACTTTTTGTGTTTGACCAGCTCATTGTACTTGTCCATTAGACGTCGTTGCTCGTTTATGAGCCATTCTTTAGGGTCATTGGTTTCATCTTCTGGACCCATTGGTCCTTTTTGTTTCGCGCCGGTGAGATTTTGGAACGTGAGATCGTCTGGAGGAGTTTCAGTCTGGCGCCAATGAAGAAACGTGGATCGGCTCACTGGTAGACGATCAACTTTCCTCGGGTATGATTATGCTATTTCACCGATGGTTCTCTGGAATCTGGATTCTTCCACCTACAAAATGAACAGCACCGTAAACTTACCCCTCAGAAAGGGACAGAGGGGTCCTCTTTGGGGTAACCCTCCGGTGTGAGAATAAGATATTGTAGAAGATAATAATCTGAGAGTGAGTAAGGAATTGGAATGTATTTTCTAGCTTGTATTGCTTAATATTGCTTAGTATTGCGTAATATGGCGTACCTCTCCTTGTGGAGTTGATGTGGTATTTATAGTGCTAGGGTTTCCAATGATTGGGCTCAGACCCAATTAGGGCCTTTTTGGCCTCCTCCTATTGCTTTGCGCCACGTGTCCTTAGGACACCTGGTGCTTTTTCATTGATTATTCTCTGACCCGGGTATTTTACCTGACCCATGTGCAATCACGTGGTAGCACATGGGTTTTGCTGAGTTGTCCACCTTTCATTGGTAGCTGTCAACATCAGCATATTCTTATTCCTTAAAGGATACCTTCTGGAAGGTTGTCTGACGTGCACAATCAAGGTTGTCCTTATCCTGATTTGGATAAGGACGAGGTTGATTATGTGCATGTGTGATATGCGCTTATCCTGAGGATGCGCGAGGTCTTCTCTTTATTCTCACGCGCAGATGTTTCATGCGCAGATGTGATATGCACAAGCATATGTAATATACGCCACGCGCGGATGCACCACGCGTAGATGTGATATGCGTGAGCATGTATGATGCGTGAGCATGTGATATGCGCCACGCGCGGATGCGCCACGCGCAGATGTGATATGCGTGAGCATATATGGTGCGTGAGCATGTGATACGCGTGAGCATATGTGATGCGTGAGCATGTGATATGCGCCATGCGCATAGGTTTTGGCTTTGTGCCTTCATAATATCTTGATTTCAAGCCTCTTGTCTATGTCTTGTGGGTTGACCCGCCTCGCTCGGTGTTGAGGCGGGTACATACCTCTTCATATTGAAGTAAAGAACAAAGGCAAGAGGCAACGTGCACTTCATATTGAAGTAACAATATCTATAATTATGGATGCGCTCAAGTGTTTTACGACACTTAATCTTAATAGATACAATGTGATTTTTAAAAATAAAAAATAGGTGAAAACAAATGAATAGCTTGCAGTTTGAGACATATTCAGGACTATATTAAGCAAACAAAAACCTTGTCAGTAAAATAACATGCGGTTTGAGACATATTCATATATGACCAGTTTGAGGCAAATAAAAAACATCAAATTTTGCCTTTTAGACATAGACTTATTTTGAACCCAATTTTGAAAGATTATCTTTATAACTATTATAAATTAACTAATAAGAATGTTTATAATACAGTGGACAAACAAATGAATTGCTTGAAAAGTTTTCCATTTCAAATGCATTAACATTATGTACCATCAGTTATATCTCCATTTATTAAATTAAAGCTTAAATTTGATACATGGAAAAGAAACATAGTACTTACAGATTTGGTTGGATCTATTTAGGCAATCAAGATTCAAGAGTAACTTCATGGTTGGAATGTTGGATACTTCTTCCATAATGCTACAGCAAACCAAGGTTGTACCTTTGGGATGGCATGCTTTTAACCTAAACAAAAATCATACATTCATTTCAAAGTGGTGCATAAAACTTAATATGATTATATTATTCTTACTTTATAAATGGCTATGTGGAACAATGTAAATGCATTTAGCAAACTGCCTGAGTAGAGAAAACGAACATCATTTGTAGCTAGTGGTAATTGGTAATGTTTTGTAGTGGCCCGTCATAATAGAAAGCAAATGGCCAACACCAATTAACACATAAGAAAACATTGTAAATTAATAATAAAAATAAAAAAAGTCAACATAAAATGTATTTTTACCTAGCAAAACATTTTTTTCAATGGCACACTCAGTTAAGCAACGCCAACTGAGCATAGTATGAGACATTTCATTGAACAACTGAAGTGCATCTTTCAAATGACACAAAAAACTCATAAATTTATACTTACATCCACACAAGAACATTGCAAACACATAAAGATATAAAAATAAAAACTTAATCAACCATTAAATTAACACACCAACTTAAAAACAAAACTATGCCAAATGAAATAGCAACAAATGTAGCAAGGGTTTAACTCGTCCAACAAAACGTGAACCTCTGTTAATTCAAAATCATTCAAGATATTTGATGTTTGAGGGAGATTCACCACATATGAAACCAAAAACCTTGATGAAGAGAGAGAGAGAGAGAGAGAGGTAAAATGGTACTAGTAAAGTGTAACATCCCGAATTTTATAATAATAAATTAAAGAAGTCTATGATTTAAAAACGAGTATTAATATTTAATTAATATTAAATATAGAAAGAATTATGGACTTGGGTAATTAAGTGGGTTAAAGGGTAACGGGCTTATGTCCATGGGCTTTAAGGGGTATAAATACCCTCTTAAACCATCCTAAAACCCTAACTCTCATTCCATCCTTTCCATAATCTCTACACACACTCTAAACAAACACACCTTCCTTACTATACATAAACGGCCAAAAGAGAAAGAAAAAGATCCGAGACCAAAAATCAAGCAAAATATAGATAGATCTTTGATATATAGATAGATACAAGATTCAAGATCTATAATCAAGCTAACCGAGACCAAACGGACTCTTAAAGGTATGTTTTTGAATTTAAAGTTTATGATTTAATAAACGTTTGGCCTTGAAACTTGAACGTAAGGTAGATCGGGTCCAAACGAAAAGGAAAGTATCGAACTTTATGTTAAAACGAACTTAATGAACCTAAAAACGTGTACGGCTCGTTAAAGAGAACCTTAAATCTAGTTTTAAACGTCTAGCCCTAAAGGTTCATGCTTTGTGTTATAAACGGGCTAAGACTCGAGCCGGGGACGTTTAAGGAAGTGAATACGGGTATTATAAAACCCTTATAAGGCGTCGAGGTTATAGACGGGTCTAATACGAGCCAAACGAGTTGATAGGATCGAAACGAGTAGGTTATAACCCGGCCCGTGACCCTTATGATTGTCTAAAACCCTCTGCCCAAACAAGACCAAGAACCAACAATTGTCCCTTTTCACCCCTGTTCGCATACAGCCACACCAAAACCCAACTCGCATACAATCAAACCATCATCGATTTCATTCCGTCATCGATTACACTCAGTTGAATCAGAACTCGATTACACTCAGCTGAATGCAGACAGTCGCATACAAGTTTACCCAATTACACTATTTCCGTCATAACTACATCGCATACAAACCTTGTAATCAATTACATTACAGCTAAGCACAGGTCCTAATCGATTACAATTGGACACGATTACTGGTAAAAATCGATTAGAATAGGTCGCATACAATGCATCATCGATTACATTACAGCCGATTACAAGACAATCAGTTGCAGGTTGGTTTGATTACTAAGCAGGATCGATTACGTTCATGGGAGACTCGATTACAATCATCCCTGCAGCAGTTCGAATACATTAACTCGATTACAATGGTGAACTCTATCACAATAATGCAATCGATTACAAAGAGTGGTCGATTACATTTGGGTTCGATCATAGCATCATCAATCCAATCCGATTACATTGTAATCGACCTCTTATGTGACTCGTTTATTTGGATCTGCTGAGAGGAAAAAGAAAAAGAATAAAAGAATGAAGAAGGAGAAGGACGGATGACCTGATGGTGAAGATAAGGGGGGCTGGGCTTTATGTTCTTATTCAACAGGCCCAAGATCTAGCCCAAGCCTGATTACAAACCCATAAACTCAAATGAGCCCAAATAAAACGATCAGGAGCAGCCCATTAGCCAACAGTTGGATCCGAACCCAAGACCCGAACACCGAATACCCTAAACCTGCTATAGTTTTGTAAATTAAAAAAACATAGTTAAACCAGTTAAAGTTAATAAAACAAAATATAAATAAATAAGGGTTTAATAGTCATCTCGTTAAATCTAGTTGACTATGGTTAACTTGGATAGGAAGTCGGATGGATCTAATTAACATGATTCGTTATCTACTTAACGTAGTTAACCCCGTTAGCTCGGTTAATTTAATTTAAAAATCTTCGTTGAATAAGGAGACTCTGCTAGATCATTAAGACTTAAGTAATGAGCTAGCTTATCAAGCAAGCTTAGTTAACCTCGTTAACTTATTTTATTTAATTCAATAACTTGGTTAACTATGTTAGTCAATGATATGATAAATTAACACATATATATGTTAATAGTTAGCCGGACTCCATTAAAGAAGGGGAATACAGTAATACAGAACGCAAAAAAGATTCAGGTGAGTTTCTAGACCCATTTCCTTGTTATGTTTTCGGGGTTGTGTGCATACTCGATGTGACAGTTAATACACTTACCTTAAATGGTAAGTGTATGCCATGTATGATATATGTAATAGATACGACTGATTTCTTGTTGGTACGTGAACAAACTTCGGATATTGCACGTATTGCCAAGGGAAGAGATTAGTTCCTTACATGGATATTAAGTAATAGCTTATATACGGTGTTCCTTCTATGGATAATATATAAAGTTCCTTCTATGGATAATGTATAATGTTCCTCCTATGCATAGCATAGTGTTCATTTTATTGATAGTATAATGTTCCTTCTATGGATAGTATAGTGTTCCTTCTATGGACAGTATAGTGTTCCTTTTATGGATAGTATAGTGTTCCTTCAATGGAAAGTATATAGGGTGTTCTTTCTATGGATAATATATATATAGTGTTCCTTCTATGGATAATATATGTGTAGAGTGTTCCCTCTATGGAGAATATATTGCATGGGCAATAGTAATAGTTCTCTTAATAGATATTACGTGACGTTCCTCTTATGGATATTTATACAAAGCTAAAGTATTAATACGTGTCTTCGGATACGTTAAGAAATATATGAGAATAAATTGTATGTTGCCTGATTAACTAGAACTCACTCAGTGTAGCTGACTTTTAGTATGCACGCAGGTGAGTAGAATGAAGCAGCTCGTTTGAGGGGAACACGTGGCATTGAATAGAGACTGGCATCGGAAGACTCGAGACTCTTATCAGTTTATGTTTAATGTTTTGTTTATTTTAAAAGACAAAGATGTTTGTTTAAGACAATTTATGTAATGTTTTATGAAAGTTTTTATATTCCGTGAATTTTTTTAATTAACTCTGATTTCTAAGAACTATGTTTATGAGTAAATCCGACGTTAAAGTGAGACACCGGGAAAGGGGCCTTACATAAAGTCGGAGATAAGAAAGGTATGATGGATAATTGATGAATTAGGGTCTCGGGTCATAGATGAGAGAGGAGTGGCGGAGGGAATGCAATAAGTACAGGCTTCTAAATTTGGTTTATACAAAGATGAGAGTGGCACTCTATTGCATTTATATCTTCAATCGATATGTATTTGACTTTTGAATCCACCTTCGGAATTATGAATCCTGCTTGTTCCTTTGTGCTTTGAGTCTTGTACTCTAAGCTTCAAAGTTTGTACAACTCTTAAATTTAAGATTTTTTTGTTAAATGACTATTTAGCCATTCCTATATGTACTATAATATAGTATAGATATGTACAAAAAGAGATTCCTATTGCGTATAATTGATCAATGTCGAAAGATCAATCAAAATCACTTATAAAATACCTTTACTAGCTAGGGCAAGTAAGGTGTCAAATCCACATGGAATAAGTGAAAAGTGCAAGTGAAACTCAAATTTTATTATAAAATAATTAAAGTGGACAGACGATGTCAAGCGGTTTAAATGAGTAGTTTGTAAACAATGATATAAAAATAACCAAACTCTAGGGTTCGGGTTTCGAAGCAAGTTAGGAAATTGATAAACTTCTTTGGACGGTTTCTTGTTAAAACAAGTAAATAAAAAGACGTAACGATTGGCTATGTTGATCGTCAAAACTGAATCCGAACAATTAACACAGCTTAATGAAAATCTAGTTGATGACCGGTTTGACTTGTTGAAAAACAAAATCAAAAATATGGTTAATGATATACGGGTTAATGACGAAAGAACTTAATCCTAATTGTTGATGACAACAAATCGATTAATTGACAAATGATTAAGTAATCAATTACTAAAAGCGTTTAAGCATAAAAGCAAACACAAAAAATTGATCAACCGAATGATTAATCAAATCCAAATCCAAAGTTAAAAGTAACTTACGACCAATATGCCGTAGCTTACGGCTCAGCCGTAAGCTATGGCTCACTCAAACTCTTTCCGCCACCCTCCAAGCCGTAGGCTACGGCCCGGGAGGCGTAGCCTACGGCTGGCCTTGTTCCAACTCTTCGTTTTCTCGTTCATTTTGATTCTCGATTGTCCGGTTAAGCTCCCAATCACCTCTCTTCGTATAATATCGATTCTTCCATCCTTAAACACTCCAAATCAGCCCCAACTAAGCTCCGTTAAGCTCTGCACACTTGGAACCATAAACGCACTCAAATTACTCGTGTTCGCAATATTTAACTAATTAAAACAACACATAAATTAAACACTTAATGAACATAATTTTACCCACACATCAATAATAAATGTCAGAACAATAATACGTGGAATTCAGATTGATAGTACACATGCTTTCAAAATTTTCTTACGTGTAAAAGCCAATGACACGTTGCCACAACCAACATACTCATCACAAAACAAAGTACCACAATCGAAGCAAGTGGAACAACACCTGAAGCTTTCGAAAAAAAAGTACACAACATAGAGCACAATATACAAAACCATGATGCAGAGATCACCTAAAATTGTAGTTATATATAAATTTACATACTAGAGAAAAATATGTAGTTCTTTTAACCACTTCATGTAATAATGTTGTTTTTTCACACAATATCCTTTGTTTTGTTTACTAATTTATTTTTCTGGATTTTAATAGTCACAACTAAAGGCTATTGACTGATAATAATTTCAACTAAGTTTATTGTCACCTGTTGTCCCAAATTTAAGAAATTTGGCACTTAGTGGTACACTAACCTTTTTTCCCAAATTTCAAATTGATTTTTAGTGCTTTGATCTAAACGAATATACGAATCAATTGATGTAAAACTTAGTTCGAAATGACGCTACAAAGGACTTGATTGGTGCTTTAAATTGGATGTTTGAACTTCCATTTAACAAAAATTAAGCCGTTTGTAGCATCATTTCAAGTTAAGTTTTACATCACTCGACTCGTATCATCCTTCTGATGAAAATCCCTAAAAAGTAATTTTGAAATTCAGAAAAAGGTTAACGCCGTTAAGTTTTATTAACGGGTGACCACTGAGAGCCAATATTTAAATTTGGGACCACAAGTGGCGGTAAACTCAGCTGAGTTATTATCGACCAATAGACTTTAATTAGGATTATGGGGAAACGCTATAAAATAGTTACCAGCTTTCAAGTTTGTTTCAATTAACCACTCATATTTTTTTTACTAAATTAGGCCACCCAACTTACAGTTTGTATCAATTAGGTCACTTAACTTTCAATTTGTATTCTAAAACGCGAGGGCAACTACTACTATATTATTGTTAGTGATATATACAGATAAAAAATAAAAAAATGTTGGTTTTAATGACGTTTTAGTTATTTATGAACATATAATATAAAGGTAAAAAAGATAGTATTAAACCATTTATTGAAAGTTGAGTGACCTAATTGAGCTATAATTGAAAGTTGAGTGACCTAATTGAGACAAAAATAAATATGAGTGACTTAAGTGGAACAAACTTAAAACTTGATTACTCTTTTATATAGTTGTCCCTAAAAATAAACACGTCTAGGGTTTAGGATATGAGAGAACTACAAAATTTTTATTGAAAAAAAATTCATGAAACGCAGCTTGAGAAAATAAAATACTAACAAAAGCCGTTGAATAATATGGAACAAGTCGATTGATGTAAAAGGATAAAAAAAACAATATTTTATTTTTCGAACAATGGTGGATGAAGGTTTCTTGAGAGAGGCAAGATTGAGATGCGATAAAAAGGGCCAAATGACCTAGCCTCCAGAAACTTCCGTGTTTTTGAACTCGTTGCACCTTATCCCGAAGATATGTCGTTGGTCGACAGTTAGAGAACATGACTTCGTTTAGTTTATCGCCTTTTATAGTTATAATTATATATATAATTAGTAATTTTTTTCATATCCCGATGACATGTTGGGAAAACCTTTCACATGCATGACACGGGTTCTTGTGTACTAGAAGAAAAGCAAAACTGAAATTAAATTAGACCATCCCAACGACATGTTGTCAAGAAACTTTTAAAATGGTGTCTAATGAAATCTGGATTCCCGATAACCTATCATGAGGGCATGTTGTCGGTTGCCCCAAATCATATTTTTTTTAAAAGCCTATAACACAATGACATGTGTCGTCGGCATATATGGGATCAACGAGTCAGGGTAATTTTTTTGTAGGCAATAAGATTTTTTCATTCATCACCTGTTACGTTCAAGCGTATGTTTGATTGTTTGCTATACCATTCATTGCGTAACAAACTAACATACAATCTATGGAAGAAGAGACCACACCCGATTCTTAAGGCATCCATAGAAAAATTATTTGATAGGAAAATGAAAAAAATCGCTTATAAATAAAAAATTAACACAATAACTTATTAGTTGAATGATAATGATCTTAGAAAGAACATATAAAAATAAATAAAGATATATTTATATTTTCTAATGTATACTTTACTTGTTTTTGAGCACCCTAAAAAGTGTTGGTATGTTTCACACTTGCACATGTCCCTTCTTTGAAATCCTAAGTTCTTTCCGTGTCAATGAGACGTTCAATTAAAAGAAAGGCATAAGGTTCTTTTCGAATATAATAATCCAGCATTTCTTGAATATGTTTCCATTTTATACCTCTATTTGCTTCATTTCTTCATTTTGCATACCATTCACATATAATCCATTATCCTCGTCATCTTACTTAATTTCCTTATTAAATTTGCATACTTGGTTTTTGTTGATGGTGTAACAGTCTCCTATCTGTCTAACATGTTATTCTTTTAAACTACGGTCTTTTTCCATCCAAAGTCCAAACAGAAAAAGAATGGAGGAGGTCGTTAGTTTCATGGCTGGAAAAGTAGTGACCTCCATGTGTAATGTGGCCAAAAAGGAGGTAGGCTACATGTGGAATAGCTTTGAAAATGTTGAGCAATTAAAAATGGAAACTAAAAACCTCAAATATATGATGGGAAGGGTTCAACAACGAATAGATTATGCTGAATCTAATAAAGAGAGACTCCTAGAAGGCGTTGAAGACTGGGTGAGTACAGCAGCTACTCTAATATCGGAAGCTACAAAGATTATTGATGAAGAAGCGAAAGCCAAGAAGACATGCTTCAACCTACGATTGTGTGCCAATTTGCACACCCTTCATCGTTATAGTAAAATGGCAATAAAAATAACTTCTGCTCTTTCGAAGCACCAAGAATATGGTGATCGAAGTTTTAAACAGTCTGTTTCCATTCCTGCTCGCACCCAAGATATAGCAGACCTCTTCGTAATAAAAAATATTGAAAATACAATAAATACCCGTCCCACACCAGAATCACCAAATCTCTACCAAAGTGAAAATATTGAATATATCGATACCCGTCCGGCCTCAGGATCAGCCAACTTCGACCAAAAGAAAAATCTTGAAAATATTGATACACGTCCCACACCACAATTTGTGAGCATCTACCAAAGAAAAAATCTTGAAAATATAGATACACACAAGTCGACTTTGAAGGAGATAATTCAAGCTATAGAAGACAACAACATACAAATAGTTGGTATAAGTGGTTTGGGAGGTGTAGGTAAAACTACCCTAGCTAATGAAGTTGCTGCCGAGATGAAGAATGTATTTACAGATATTGTGTTCGTAACAGTCTCACAAACCACTGATGTAAAACGGATTAAAGAAAAGCTTCAAGTAACAACAACAAGAATACTCAATAGAGAGATGGTTCTAATTATCCTAGATGACGTGTGGGAGGAACTGAACCTAGAGGAATTGGGCATTCGATGTGGGAGTGACTACATGAATTGCAAATTACTGCTTACATCAAGAAATAGGGATGTGTGTGAGGCAATGAATGCACATAAGCATGTTCATGTAAATCCTTTAAAAGGAAAAGAAGCATGGACCCTTTTTGAACGTGTTGTTGGTAAAACTGAATGGGATGATACATTGAAGCAAGTTGCGTTGGAGATTGTTCAAGAATGTTGTGGATTGCCACTTTATTTTCAAGTTGTAGGAAACGCTTTGAAAGATAAAGAAATTAAAAGATGGGAGGCAGCACTTTGTCAACTGCAATGTAAGGTTGGTGGGGATGACGTCTACAATAAGAAAGGAATAATGCCACTAAAGCTAGGCTACGACTGTCTGGAAGATGAAGTAACAAAATCATGCTTCTTATTATGTAGTATGTTCCCTGAAGATGGAGCCATTGCTCTTGAAACATTGACTTACTGCGGGTTAGGTCTAGGGATATTTAATAATCCTGAGAGGGTTGAAGAGGTTGTTGACTCCCTTGAATCATCTTTCTTGTTATCTCCCGGAGATGAAGATGCAAAAGAAAAATCATTCAAAATGCACGACCTTGTTCGTTATATGGCATTGATAATTACTTCTAAAGGTAATGAAAAGTTTTAGGTACAGTCTCGAAGAGGTATGAAAGAATGGAAACCCAATAAACACTTGGAAAGCTACAAGAAGATATCGCTGATGGAAAATAAAATAAGTAAGCTTTCTAATCATGAACTTTCTTTTCCACACCTTGATACTTTCCTGTCACAAGATAACGAATTTTCAACCATTCCTAAAGAATTCTTTCGAGGCATGGAAAAACTTAAAGTTTTAGATGTGTCGGGTAACGACATTTTAAATCTCCCACAATCACTAAAGCAACTCAAAGAACTCCGCATGCTAGATCTAAGTGGAAACAAAACTCTTCATCAAATTTCTATAATTGGCGAGTTAAGATGCCTTGAGATTTTAAAGATCAGAGGGACTAAAATTAATAAATTTACAATAGAGATAAGGCGGTTAACAAAATTAAGAGTCCTAGATCTAAGTGGAAATAAATTTCTTTGTGAAAATTATATACTTGGGAAGTTAACATGCCTAGAGATTCTAAGACTTAGAAGTACTAAAATTACAACAATCCTACAGAAATCAGTCAATTAAACAAATTGAAGTTGCTAGATGTTTACTCTTGTGAATATCTATCTTATATAGCACCAGGTGTCATATCAAAGCTCATTAGGTTGGAAGAGTTGTATGTTCAGTTGAATAAGGAGGGGACTTGTAAATTTCTTGTGGAACTAAGTGAATTGAGGTCACTCAAAATTTTGCATTTACTAGTTCCTGAATTGCATTATATTCCTTATGATTTCCACTTTGAATCTTTGAAAGAATTTCACATTAAGGACAATATTATTAGGTATCAAACACATCCCTATAAACATGTTCTACAATTTTCAAAAAGTAGCTCGAGGTCCGCTATGGCAATTATGAAACTGATTCAGGTAAGTGAAATGTTACTATTGTGGAATATTGACGATTTGGAAAACATTCTACCAGACCTTTATCAAGATGGTTTAGGGGAATTAAGGTATATTGAATTGGTGGAGTGTGATAATGTTACAAGATTGGTGCAAGAATGTAGCCTTGATACAATGCAAACTAGTGTTTCATTGAATGCAATTAGTCATATGAAAACAAAGCGAAAGTTTTTTTTCTAAAGTGGAAGAAATTGAGTTGAAATATTTGGATAGCTTGGTTCTTCTATGGGATTGCCCACATCAATATATCAGCTTTTGTAATCTAGTGAAAATCAAAATTGAATATTGCCCATCCTTATTGCAGTTATTCCCTTTAAGTGAAGCACAAGGACTTGTCAATCTAAGAAATTTACATATTTCTCATTGTGACAATTTGGCAGTAGTCGTTTCATCTGATGAAGAGAAAACTAGAAGTGAAACTGTACCGACAGAACATGATGCTTATATCGTGTTACATGTTAAGGTAATCCACCTTCGTAATCTTCTCAAACTCAAGAGCATCTACTCAGGGCGTCATATCATTAAATATCCATCTTTGATGTTTATGAGAGTGGAAGATTGTCCTAGGATGAAGAGATGGGGTAATGGCGACAATCATCTACCAAAGCTCAACATCACAAAAGATAATACAACAATACACAATCAGGTATGAAAATGCATATCCTAATGAACCACTAACAGTATTAATATTGTTTGGTTGAGTGGATTAACTTATTATTTTTTACAAATGAATGGAAACTTGAGGATTTTAATCTATAAGCTCACTTAAGTTTGATAACCAACAAATATCATTTGTATAATGTTTAATTTGTGTAGATAAATGTCTTAGAAGATAAATTAAGGACAATGCATAGGGATCATCAAGCACGGGAAGAGGAGTTGCTTGCACAACTGGAGGCTAACCAGAAGCGTGTCGAAGACCTCCAAGTGCAATTGACTGAGTTAGCTGCAAACTTGGCGGACCAGACCCGACTAAGTGAGAAGTTTAACGCTTTTATCCACCAACACCACTAAGGACTTCTTGTTATTGTATGTACATATTTTTTTTATTCATTTCAGACGCATTATTTTGATTTACAATAAATTGTCAATAGTTTTCTTTATCTTTTCATTAGAAAAAAGTATATTATTGAATTGTTTCTTTAAGAGTGATGATACTAATATAGGTAACCAGTTGGTTATATTTGTCGTTGCTTCAACAATGAATATCATTTTGGCGATTCGTTAATGAAGCATCTATCGATAGTCCGTAAGTAAGGTATATTAGTGACCCCATATTGAAATGTTTATGTTGGAAATAACCCATTAATATGGTCTTATGAATTGCATTACTTGATGGTAGTAATTTATTAAAACATTGATTAGTTTAAGGGCAATTGAGATTTCCCTTCAAGTACCTTTAATTTAGAATACAAGGAGTATTCATAACTCATCATCATAATTGATTTTATGGATCGATCATAAGGAGGGGATATTGAATTTTAATAATCCAAACTGATTCATTGGCCGACGCTAAACCAACTTTCAAAATGTACCACAACATCCCCAACTTTCAAACTATTTTCCTCCAATGAGCTTTTTAGTAATGGAGTTTAAATTTGTTGGCTGCTTAAGTGGAAACATATATGTTTTCTTATTATTAACAAAACGAAACAAAAATCTGAAAAGCGGAACCAAACCGAAATAACCAACCAAAACGAAACAAAAAAAATAGAAACCAAAGAAAAAAAACAAGAAAAAACAAAACCAAACCAAACCGAAATGAAACATGCCAAAATGAAATAAATAGCTGAAAAAAAATCAAAACCGACTAAATCAAAACAAAAAAATAAATTGAATTAAAACCGACCAAAACCAAGCAAGAAAACTGAAAAAAAAATCAAAACCGAATCGAAAAACAAACCAAAACAAAACAAAAAAAACGAAATTGAACCGAAATGAAACCGACCAAACAAAACAAATAAAACTGAAAAAATCAAAACCGAAAAAACTGACCAAAGCAAATAAAAAAAACCCAAAGGTCGTACAGACCAGAAATGAAACCGACTAAAACGACACACAAAAACTGGAAAAAAAAATTCCCTCTAGGTCCAAAACCCATCCCGACCCGAAACCTTATCCAAACCCACCCTGTTCCTATTCGGAACCCGTTTCTTACCGTAATCCATCTCGTGCAAATACTTGTATCGGGCCGAAACCCATTTAAAACTGAAACGGCGAAACCTATTCCGTTTCATTAAGAGACTAACCTACATCGATCTATTTCTTTAAAGTTGTCAACCCGCTTTAACCCGAAAATAACAAGATGAAATTTCAACTGACTCATTCTCATCTTTAAATTTTCTTTTACCCAAAGTAACCCTTAGAATTCTAAAAGCATCCCAGACTAACCTATTTGAAAGGCTTCGAGTAAAGATGGCCCATTGTAGTGTTTAGTATGTTCATTTACTGCCTCTAGTCATCATAGCTTTTTGATTCTGATTGCTTCTTGTTGCTACAACGGGTATAGCGACATTGAAGGTATGGAATCCCCAAAGTATGGTACTAACAAAGTTTCCTAACTAGCTAAAATCAAAGAACACAACCGTATAGTCTCATCGCATGAAGGGATCTTCTGCAATCAGCCTTCGGCGTGAGGATCAGTATTTGATATGAATCAGAGGTGATAAAAGAATAAGTATGAAGAGAAAGTAGATGGGAAGAGAGTAAATAATGTTACCATTTTGTGAAATTTTCCTTTTATAGGCAACGCGAAAGCTTCTTTGGAGAAGTTTAAGCTTCTTAGGAGGAAATGGTCAACTCTTCTTTCAATATGTTCAGACAAGTCATACTACTTTGGTGTAACATGTTGTGCATTTTTGACATGTAATGTTAACATATATGCTTTTTGGCATATTTCATCTTTATGTCACATCAAAGGTGACTTCTCTGAACTTTACCGTAGTAAGCATCTTCCCTAGTCAACCTAGAAGCTTTGGTATTGAAGTTTCAAGCTTCCCTGCTTACTAACTGGGTTCTTCCTACTTCTTAGCTTCTAGGCCTCCATGGCTTATAGGCGGGTAAGTGTACCCACGTCATCATTCCCCCAGTCAGAAGTGTTCAGATTATAATGATAAATGGTTGTGACTTAACTCATCTTCTTTATGATGTTTCGTCCCTAGGTGTTTAATGCTTTTAGGCTCTGATGTAACACTCTGGCTTAAGCGAAAATGCCTAAGTGTGACACAGAGATTGTACAAAACACATGTGATACTATCAAGTGACAATATTATTATTGATTAATTTAACCATCCCTTACACAAGTTTGAAGATAAAGAAATACAAGAAAAACAAAAACAATTAACACCCTGACTATTTACTAATATAACCTAAGTTCTAGTGTCTTCTCCAAGTCTCATCCTCTAATGAATTGTACATATAGCATATATATAAATTGAAGTCAACTAAACGAATAGTTGGTTAGTTCACACAATTTTGATATAAATACGTAAAAATCGTACAATTCCATGAGACAAGTGAAATAATCGCGCAAGTAAGGTCCTTTCCAGATGGTAACAACCAATGTACTCGGATAACGAGACCCTTTTCCACTCAGAAAAAATGGTCCCGAGTGCAAGGGGGGGGGGGTATGATCATACTTATTGAGGATACCAAGTGCAAGTATGTTTTGAGCAAGTAATCAAGTAAATACACAAGTACATGTAATGAAAAGTTTGTAAATAAAATCATAAATACTTGAGTTTATAAGATACATATGCTACCCCCCCCCCCCCACACACAAAAGTAATAAAAGAGTAAAAAGGTGTGTGAGACTCACCTTAAAATTGAAGTTAAACTTGAGATAACAACTAAAAACGCGTTTAAGGAAATTGAAACGATCGAACCTCACTGTAAGGCTCCGGTCCCGGTGCCCTACTTTTATGTTGCATTTTCTCATAAACAGAGTTCTAAATATCAGAGTGAATTAAAACTTTCGTGGAATACTTAAAACATCAATCATTTATACATAAACATTTAAAACTTAATCATCTCTTTAAAGTTCAAACATCATAAACATATAACTTCAAATATTCAGATGCCAGCTTCTTTATTTTTCAACCACGTGTGCTTCCCAAGCCAACTGTCACATTCTATTTACATGCGTGCATACTAAAATTCAGCTACGCTGAGTGAGTTCTAATTAATCAGGCAACGTATAATACCTTCACATACTTACATATATACGTATCTGAAGATACACATTACATACTTAACATGTTTACCTTCCTTTCAAACATACATACATACATACATACATACATACATACATACATACATACATACATACATACATACATACATACATATATATACATACATACATACATACATACATACATACATACATACATACATACATACATACATACATACATACATACATACATACATACATACATACATACATACATACATACATACATACATTCTTTTTTTCATACTTTCATTCGTTTAACATGTACATTACACACATAACTATCTATACGTTTTAAAGAGCATTCTGCCCTATAACCTTCGCAAATATTATTAGGATCTGCAACCCTGTAACCTTCGCAGATATTATTAGGATCTGCAACCATGTAACCTTCGCAGATTTTATTAGGGTCTGCAACCCTGTAAGCATGCGACCATACAACCATACATACTTTTAGTTATATATATATGTGTGTAGATATATATATATATATATATATATATATATATATATATTCATATACATATACGTACATACTCTTAGCTTTTCCTATATCATTCAAATATCGTTCACAAACATTCATACACCATACAATTACCACTTAAGGTAAGTGTATTAACTAAACACATAGAAGTTTGCACACAACCCTGAAAAACATAACAAATAAAAGGGGCTTGAACTCACCCATGTCCTGTTTCTTTATGAGTTTATGGTCACACCTCTTCTCAGCTGGGCACGATTAATTTTGTAGCAATTAACAAGCTTCACTTAACTACTCCTAATTATATCATATTTCTAGGTTAATGAAACCCTTAGCTAACAGTGGTTCGAGGGCAGCGCCCCTGGTAGAGGGGTTCTAGGGGTGGCAGCCCCTAGCAGGGTCCAAAGGGCAGAGCCCCTGACTGGTCAATTCATATTTAACGCGTTTTTAGGGGTTTTCAACGATTCTGGCACCGTCAGCTGCCGTTAACCACCACGGTTGGCGGGATTTTGATTGTTTATAACCCAGGTAGATTCGGGGTGTCCATATCCAAGCTAAGGTGGCCCTTAAGCTCATTTTTGATTTATTAAACACCCGATTAAATCTAGATCTAGATTCAAACGGCTCATTCGGCATCCCGGGGCTGCGATGTCAAGTTATATAATGCTGGGTCAGTAGATTTGAACTATGTTAAGAAAATGGGAATATCATGTATTTACTTTTCTTTTACTTTATGAATGAGACGTTACATCTTGACTTGTGAATTTTACAATTTTCGTATTATATACATATACAAAACTTTATGAACTCTCACCAACATTATTGTTGAAAAAATAGTTATTATTTTTAACGTGCTACAGGATACAATGATGTGCAAGGATCGAAGACAATTAGTTAACCTTAGGATATATTAAAAAATACTTGTTCGTATTTCGATGAAATGTTTTTCTTTTATGTATGAAAATTGTGTACTTGCTATTTTATGAAATGGAATAAATATAACTATTGTCACTTTAATAGTCTTACGATGTTATGAGTGATGTGTAAGTCGCACCCGGTCGTATTCTGCTTAACTCCTAGGCGTATTCCGCCTAAAGTAGGGGTGTTATAAATTGGTATTCCGCTTAAAGCCAGGGTGTTACGAATTCCGCTTAAAGCCGGCCATATCGGCATAGTATAGTTATAGTTTACTTTATGGCCAGAAATTGCATGTATAACCTATGTGCTATGTGCCCACACTTTTATTTGAAATTCATTCACACGCTTGAATTTATATTTTTTTTATAACGTCTCATGTACACATATTTACGTACACACTCTAACGCTTATGCCTAAACAATTTTTATAATCTTTTGGATTCTTTTTTACGATTGGTAATGTTCAATTCGTGTTTCGATATTTCAATTTTTCGTTCACCTTAAAGACGGTTTTACATGTTGGGTATGTAGTAGACGGAAGAGTAACACACTTGTTTTTCAAACCCTTGCCACCAAGGTTTTAAAACCTAAGAATAAGAAATGAGTATAAATCCCAATCAGACGCGGGAACCGGATGCTTACCTGGAGATTTTGAAAAGGGTGCTGGAACTTATTAGGCCAAAGCATACCACATAAAATGTCATACAAACTACAACTTTAAGTCGTCAAACCTGATCATTTACTTTGTGAATAGAAAACTTTTGCACTCCTACTCTTACATTGCATACAAGTCATGGTGGTTCATGCAACATATGACTAATAAGTCTCAATTGTTTATATTGTGGTTTTAATTGAAAAGTTCAACAAGTCATGGTGATATAGGAACACTTGAATATTTCAATTCAATTTCTTTATGAATATTAAGTTGTATTAAAAAATCGTGGTGGTACATGAATATTCTAATTTCAATTTAATATATTTTCATGTGATTTTAGTATTATGGAAAATTTTATTTTATTCAAATGCTTTAAATATTTACTCCTGGAAATCTTCACTCGATAACTCATACTCGTATCATTCTTATGCCTTTTCAGCATGTTTGCTCGTTTCCCACATTGCCCCGCAAGAAACTCTGGCCGTAAGATGACAACCCAGATCACTAAGCAACTGGTTGCCATGCTCCCGTGAATGGTGGCTTAATTGCACCAAACCATTTCTTCCAATTCTAACTCAGCCACTTCGGGTCCGAACTCCAACACATGTCGATATAAGTCATTCTCCAATGCGAAACCTCTAGGGTTTGATGGGTCTGAAGGTGGCACTTCCCTAATGCAACGGTACCAAATTATGGGGAGTACTTTCGTCATTATCGAATGTCCCGAGGACAAGAAAACACGCTTTCCTTTAGGTGTCTTAGAAAAAAGAGCCCTAACTTGGTGGGAGCATGAAAAATCCACTCGTGGTATTGATGTAGCCATGGCCTTGCCATGGGAAGAACTTAAGGAAATCAAGACCGCAAAGTTCTGTTCACCCAATGAACTCATGAATCTTGAGGTGGAATTTTGGAATCTCAAGCAAGAGAGTGGTGATAACGTTGCTTACATCGCTCACTTCAATGAACTTAGCGTCTTGGTGCCACATATTGTCACTCCTCTCTCTCTCTCTCTCTCTCTCGTGGGATTGACAAGCATATTCGGGGTTTACCTAGGGAAATCCAAGACTCAGTCCAAAGCAGTGCTCCCAAAACTCTTTGTGATGCTATTGTCCTTGTTGCATTCTTGTATGACAACCACGTCAATGAAGGAACTCTCAAAGGCAGCAAGAAACCTATTGAGAAAACTGAGACCGGACCCTCCAATGTGGTCAAGGTCGAAACCTCACCGAAACCTTCGAACACCAACTACATCAACAACAATAAACGCAAAATCTATGCCATAACCAACCCAAACCCAACACAAACCCAAACTACCCAAACCCAACCTAACAAAAAGCCATACACGGGAACACATTCTTTGTGTAACACATATAAATTCCACCATCCCACTGCTTCTCAATGCCAAAAATGTTGCAATTGTGATTGTTTCGGTCACCTCACCAACTCATGTAGAGCACCAATACATACTCAACATCACCCCTTCATCCTGCAACTCATTTCTCAACCCTTCACCAATCTCATTACATACCATATGCCCAAACTTGTTACTATTGCGACAGCCTTAGTCATCTACACAACGCATGTCAAAAACTGGTATATCAAATTTAAACCTACCCAACCTAAACCAATCAACTCCAAATATATCAAGCCCAAACTCTCCAACTAGAACCCCAAACCGATTAAGCCCGACCAATGCATGTCCAACCTATCCAAGCTATTCACCCCAACCAAACCAAGCTGATCAAACTCAAGAAGCTCAAGCCAGACAAGGTGCACAAGGACATGTGCACTATATCAACGCCAATGAATTTCAACTAAGAAATAATAGAACCGCGCCACACTAGTCCTTATACCCAAAGATCAACCTACCCGAGAAGACAAATGCCGCGGGCAACATTTTCCTTTTCACAATTATTATTTTTGCATTTGTTCTTTCTGTTTGAATAATGTCTCTATGTACTCAAAATTTTTAATAATCTTAATGAATTTATATTTGCATTTGATTGATCTAATTTACTATTCTCACAAAGCACGAAACCCATTCTATGTGATATCTAAGAATAATATTTTGTTTACTCTTGAATCGATTGAATCTAACAGACTATGACCGGTTAACCCTAAACGTAATCATTATTGGAAAACAGGATTATGTGCACGGTTAGGTTCATACTTATCTAACATAAATCATAATCATAGTTTTGTTGCATATGACCGGTCTACTTTCAAACCAAGGCTGTGTATTTAGCTAAGACAAAGATATTTAATAGGAGACTCATGTACTTGTTTATTTCAATGATTTGTTATTATATTTTCGATTTACCAATATCTCAATGCGAACGTCTCAAACTTAAACCCCTCCCTGCGGTGGTTAAACTTCCCCGAGAATAATATTGCTAACATCTATGCGTCGTCATTTTACTTCTCCCGATTCTTTGATAGTTTCCGGTGGTTATCATATGTTTTCATGTGTTTTAGTTTTTCACAATGTTTCATATATTTAACTTATGATGAATACTTTAATTTACCATATTATCCTTAATATCATGGGTTTCTTTTGACTTTAATACCCGTTAATTTATTTCATCATTCAACAATCTGTATGGATAGTCTTTAATTCTAGAATTTTGTTATTTAAAAATATTCATTTATTTCATTGGTTATTCTTAACCTTGACGTCGCATTATTCATCTTGATATTTAACTTTAAGAGTTTTCTTTATTTTGGTTTCAATGGCCGTTAATTTTGTTTCGTTTTAAATAGTATTAACCTGATTCTAATACACACACACACGTATAGGAGATGGTTCATGCGAGAAGTGATATTATAGCGAGAAGTGTGAGAAGTCGATCTCAACCATTGATTATCTCCTAGTTTTCAAAACATTAATTCCGCTAATTACTCCTAAAATATTCTCCACATTAAATCTTGTAGAAAGTTACAAATTTTAGAAAACATAAATTTGCTTTTACATAAAACATCCTCTAGAATAGTTTTAATGATATAACATCGAGAAAATATTTTACATTCACGGTTTCATAAGATTTATTTGAATTATCTGTAACCTACATATAAAAAAATGTACACTTAGGTGAATTGTAATAAATTGATCACCTACACAAGTAGCATAATAATATACACTTAGCTTATACTCAATTATACAAATTGTTAGTTATTCGTAATTTTATTAAAATGTTACTCGTATTACCAACACAACATATTTTCTCCTACACTAATTTTGTCTTTTATTTTCACCAACACATAACTAATATTTACCTACACATAACTCGCATTCACCTACACAAATTGCTAGTTCATTTTATACATATAAATAATATTTACCTACACATAACTAATATTTTCCTACACATAAAAGATTGATTACAACATAATTAAAATAAAAAAAAACATGATGTGTTCCTACATTGCGAATATTTTAAAAGTTTAGGTTAATACTATTAATTTTATGTGATATCATGAACAAGTTTTGTTTGTGTAGGTTAATATTGTGATCTGTGTAGGCAAATACAAATGGGTAGGCTGTATAACTTGAAGTAAATTTGCATATGTAGGTTAATATTGTGATTTGTGTAGGTTAACAATAACTAGTTATGTGCATGTATATTAATATTGTGATCAGTGTAGGTGATAAAAATGAACTAGTTATTGTATGTGTAGTTTAATATAATGATTTGTGTAGGTATTAATTTTTATGATGGTTAGGTATTTTTTTATAGTATGATGGTTTTGTTTTATGAATTGTTTAAAGACTAAATTGAATTACAAAAGTAAAAAAAATAACAGTATAATCATTTGTAACTTAACATTAATTAGTATAAATTACAGCGAAACTCCTAAACATTTTACTATTATATTTCTACAGTGAAATAATCCACAATTAAAAAGAAAACTTGTGATTGGTGGAATCTCTTCTCGCACTTCTCACACTAAGAAATATTTCTGAAATGAAACAAATCATATATATATATATATATATATATATATATATATCATATACAAGCTGTGTATGATTTTAAACCCACCCACCGGAACGAACTATGCGGACCATGCAACGAAATAAGTAATTATGAGTGCACGTGTAATTACTAAAATCCTCAAATGGAACTCAGAATTGAGGTACTATAGGACAACGGTACAAATGATATAAAAAATGACAAGATCATGGTGGATACGCCGCTGGTACATGCTATATATAAGTGGACTTGTCATATTACTCATTTGCATCGTTTTTCGGGTAACTCAAACCTCTGTGTGGCTTTAAAAAATTCATTAGTAAATACTTTTGTATTATGGAATTTTTGTTGTATCCTAATTTCGTTACGAATTTTCCAAATGTTGTGAATACTATAACATTCATCAATTTTTGAACCCGTAAATCCGACCGTTTAATTTTTATTTCTTTTATTTATGTCATTTTCTTATCGAAAATATTATTATTGTTGGGTTATATTTAATGGTTTACGCTTATGTAATTGGGCTTAGTTTTGGGCTATTCTATGTAAACCGAAATCATGGATTTCAGTGGGATTATCATGTGTTTGGGCTTAGGGTTTAGTCTAGACTATATATATATATATATATATATGATGTATGTAGGTTGATTTGGGTTGGTCGTTCACGAGAGAGAGAGACAAGAGACGAGAGATCAATTGGTCTTATTGTAATCATTATTAAAGGGCTTAAGCACCTGACGTTATGTAGAATGTGTGTTTTAAAACATTTTACTGTGTTCGTTGTGTTTGTTTGTTTTACATTGAATCAATTCGTTGTTAGATTCCACCTAACAATGGGTTTACTTGATGTCACATTGAAAGATCCGTCCACGGGACTTACAATTGGTATCAAAGCTTATAGACCTATTCTAGGCTCGGTGAAGGTGATATCATTGATTAAAAGGGTGATTTTTGGCTGATAATTATTTGAAAATCTCTAGAAATTGAAGAATAGTCGTTCTTCGTGTTCATTGGGGTTGTTGAGATAATTTTGGGAAGAATCTGATTTGATTTCTGCTTTTAATTCAAATCCCATTATTCTCGGGATTCAACTTAATCACCAAGTCATTTTTTTAGTTCTCAGGAAGTTTTTGATCATTTTTTCGGCTGGTTTTGTGGGTTCTCGGGCATCCTCGATCATTCTCGGGGTTTTTTAGTGCGTTCTCGGGCATCCTCTATCGTTCTCGGGGATTTTTAATGCGTTCTCGGCCTTTATTCAGTGTTCTCGAGGAGTTTTGGGCATTCTCGGTTACTGTTCACGTGTTCTCGATTAACTTTCAGGTTTCTCGAGCCACTGGTATTATTTGGGCTCCGTTGGGCTTTGGGTTCTCTGTTTGGTTTTCTGTTCATGGGCCTCTGTTTCATTGGGCCAATTTGTTTACTTGGACTATAATTTAAAATGGACCAATTAACTAATACATCGGCAAATGCTGCTTTACATAAAGAGTTGGACTTCATCATGGAAACTACTACTCGCGTACCCCGTTTACTGTCTCATAAGGGGTTCACTGAGTGGAAGTTCATATTTGAGAAATATGGAAAAATGAAAGATACAAAGATTTGGAGGAGCATCGTCCGGGGTCCTCAAGTTATTACTTATCAACGAGAAAATACGGATGAGGTGGTCGTAAATCCTGTCAAAATGTAAGTCGACGCAGATTTTGAAAAGATTGAAGAGGATGAGAAGGCTCTTGCTACTTTAACAATGACACTTTCACCTGAAATTGCCTTGGGATTCAGAGAGCTATAGTCTGTAAAGGCATTATGGGAAGACCTTTTTGAGGTGTATGAGGGAAATGAGGATATGAGAAGAAGCCGAGAAGATCTGCTACGACAAAAGTTTAACATGTTCAATCATGTGTTGGGAGAGTGTTTGGAGACACGGCTTCAAAGGTCAATTCACTCAATTATTACCACAACTAACTCATGTGTTCTTTCAACAGCCCTCACCTACAACCAAACCTCAATCAGCTATTGGATATTCTGGTCAGTCTCACACTCGGATTCCTACTATTTCAAAAGAGACTCAAGAAAACATTGCCTTGATGGAGAGAATGCAGCTGGTTCAAATGAGGATGAGCGGGGATTGGTGGCTCAACAGTCCTCTTGGAATAACCAAATGGCAGCTCTCAACATCAGCAATTAGACTGCTAATTTTGCCCAGATTGATATCACTGAAGAAGAACACGATGCAGAGGAACAAGTTAAGGATATTCAGTTTGCCTTCATGGCCTTAACTTCTTAAGTTCTGAATTATGTTCTCAATCTTGTGTTAATAAGGTAGATATATATAATTCTCACAATATTAATCTGATTAGAGAAATGGAGGGAATAAAACATGAAAACTTCACTCTTAAGACTCAGAAAAGCTTTAAAAGAAAAACTAGAGGCATAACAAAAGGATTTCTCAAAACTTAAATCCGATTTTAGCATAAAATGTTGTCACCACTTAGATGCTAAACAAAAAATTGCCGAACTAACCGCCGAGTTAGAACCCTCTAAGTTGGAGATTGCTAAGTTAACTAATAAATTTGAAAATGCTGAATTTAATTTAAGAAATTCGATGTTTCTAGTGTTATTGTTGAGTCAATGATTGAAAAACAATTAAACTGGAAAGAAAATAAGGGTGAGGGTATTAGTTACAGTGTGGTTCCCCCTCCATATAATGAAAACTACACTGGACTTCCTCTTACCAAAGAAGAAGAATAAACGGAAAAGTTCATGCAGTATAGCAAGCCGACTGCAAAATGGCTTCATGCAGTATGGCAAGCCGACTGCATATGGCAAAAGTGCTCTTGGTTCAGTCAAGGCTACTGAGTCAACCCCAAGGGTGAATGATACTAATGTGTTTACTTCACGTGCAGATGAAGTAATTCTTGAGGATTGGATTGATGAGGATAATGATTTATCTGTTTTGAATAATAAAGACATTAATTCTAATGTTTCGCTAAATTTGCCTGTTTTGAACTCTGTTGCTACAAATGTTTGTGTGGGCACTGTTTTTAAGAGCAAAGACAATTGTGTGGTTAATTCTGTTAAAACTTTTAAAAAGGGTGGTGTGGTTTCGATACATCTAATAAAAGTAAAAGTTTGCATAAATCTTTATCACCTATGTTTGTTAAAGAAGGAAGTTCATGTACTCATAATTGTAATAAATAAAATGCTAAGTCCAAAGCGGGACAAACCAGCTCACACAACAGAAAAAGACCAGGAACTGGCCATAATAATTTTTATGTTAAAAGGCAAACATGTTTTAATTGTGCATTCCTGGCCACATTGCTAGAAATTTTCCACACCGTGCTCATGTCCCATACTACGGATATCATCAGAGGAACATGCCTGAAATACCTTCCATAAATTTAATTCTAATACATCGAGGTATTATAAGGCAAATCCCTCTGACAGTGATTGGAAAAGAATCATGGTTGACAGGCTAAACTCCCATCAAACCAAGCCTACCATGTTTTAAAAACGTGATGGAAACTCGGTTTCAGTCCCGAGACCTAAGTGGGCCTCTGGATCGAAATAGTTCTGGAAATCAAAGTCCAATGTGTCTTTCGTCAGCAAATCGAAGAGAAAGTCAACCGGTACTATTGTTAACAAAATTTTAAAACACAAATATAAATGGTTGCCCAAGTCTTCGGTGTCCAAGTCATCAAAAACGTCCTGCTCAATCATAGATAATCAGGAAGACATGTTATGGCAATCTGTAACACGTTTAAATGAATTAGGCTTACCCAACACTACTATGGACTGGGTACCAAAAACTAATTAATCTCGCACATCATGCAGGGACATCTGTGGAGGAATATCATCAGACCGTGGTATGTTGATAGTGGCCGTTCCAGGCACATGACAGGAGACATCTCTCAACTGCACGACATTCAAATATTTAATGGAGGGTATGTTTCCTTTGCGGGAGGAGAAAAAGGAAATGTTACACACAAGGGTATTGAGTGAATTTCTAAGAGCCCGGATCTAGCTGCTAACCCGATACATCAAAAACAATACGATTAAGCACGAGATTGATATGTTAAATATATACTATATTAATAACTTGAAGGTGTGAATACATATGGTGGATAATAACTTATGGAGAAGATAAATAATAACTTAGATCTCTCCCTCTTTATCCCTCTCTCTCTCTCTCTCTCTCTCTCGTGTGTAACACAAATAAACATGGACCTGCCTTTTTATAGGCACACACTCCCATTCGTTAAGTTAGTCTCATTCGTTACACTGTAGTAACGAATGAGACACCATTCATTAACATATAAAGAATGGGTAATAAATTAACTAATAAGCTATCATTCGTTATGCCTTCATAACGAATGGGGCATCCATTCGTTATATTATATAACTAATGGGTTTAACTTAGCGAATAGTCTAGTTAACTAATGAATGGACCTCATTCGCTATACAATCCATAGCGAATGAGCCATTTTACAATAAATATTCAACCTAGACTATCTATAACTTATTCGATCGACACAGACACCAAAACTGTGCACTAACAGTACTGTAAGTAATGGTGTTCTTAAATTTAAGAACGTTAATTTTGTTCCAGAATTGAAACACAGTCTGCCCAGTGTATCGCACATCTGTTATAAAGTTTTTCAACTCATTTCACTAACAAAGAGTGTCTTATTTTAAAACTTGGTATTATCATTTAAGAAGATTATGTTCTTGTTCGATCACAAAGAAAAGATAATGCATACGTGATTGACATGAACAAAAATGTTCAAATGAAATTACATGTTTATTTTCAAAAGTATCGGAACATAATACCATGCTCTGGAATCGTCTTCTTGGCCAAGCTAATGTCAAAAATTTAAACCGTCTTGCTAAAAATGACATAGTCATGGTTTGCTTGTTAAGGATTTTGTAACAATTGAGAAATGTGTAGCTTGTGCTTTAGGCAAACATCATCGTAAATCTCACAAGCCAAAATAGGTCAATACCATTTCCTTAGTTTTTCAGTTGCTTCTTATGGACTTTTTTAGTCCAGTTCACGTATTGAGTCTTTCTCGCAGCTCTTATTGTTTGGTTATTACTGATGACTACTCACGTTTTACTTGGGTGTTTTTCTTGTCAAATAAGAGCGAAACTGCAGAATTGATAAAGCGCTTTGTGGTGTTTATGGAGAATCAACTCAATATGAAGCTAAAAGGAATACACTGTGACAACGGAACGTGTTTAAGAATTCAACGTTGAATTATTATTGTGCCGAAAAGGGAGTGCTTCGACAATACAGCTCAGCTCGTACACCGTAACAAAATGGTATTGCTGAGAGAAGGAACGAAACTCTAATCGAGGCTGCAAGAACTATGTTGTGTGATTCGTAGCTACCTCTGTACTTCTGGGCTGAAGTGGTCAACACAACTTGTTATGTTCAAAATCAGGTGTTGATCAACATATCACAGATGATGACTCCCTATGAAATCGTTTATGGTCACAAGCCTACAATAGCACACTTTCAAGCTTTTGGATGCCCGTGTACTCTACTAAATCTCGAATCGACTCCAAAGTTTGGAGTTAAGGCTGATGATTTCTAATTCGTTGGATATGTTGGTCGCACTACCTACAGAGTATACAACAAGGCAACAAAACAGATAATGGAATCTTATGATGTTCGATGGCTAGTGAGAATGAAACCGATGCTCGTGTCGGTCTTGACTGGTTATTCGATTATAATGATTTGTTTAAGACTTTTAATGTGTTTCCAGTAGTTGATGTAGAAAACCCAGGTGCAAGGACTTCAAATGCTGTTGATGAAGAAGACGACATTTCAACTAATTTTTAAAAATCTCCAGTGCTGAGTATAGACCCGTCGGAATCATCGGATATTGCTCAACCGTTGTTGGCAAGTCAACAGGAAAGTGTTGCTAAAAATGTGTCCTCACAAGAATCTCCTGAAGTATGTGAACTACACACCGCTTAGACTTCTACGACACATGTTTCATCAGTTTGAGGGGGAGAGTGCCACTCGTCAAATCTTTGGTATCTCTCTATTCCCAGATGTCATACCAAATGAGTACATTGCTAGTACCTCGTACTTGCACAGTACTACGACATCTGGATGGAAGAACCCCCTCTATGAAATCCTTGAAGATCCAACAAATCTACCAACTAACAGTTCCGTACCCGATCATTATATTCCGACAAAAATTTAGCAAGATCATCCAATAGAAAATTTCATAGGTCCCCTTAAAAAAAGTGTCTCAACCAGAAGTCAGACAGGACACAATAACAGTTGTTTATTTTCCTGTTTCATTTCTCAGATTGAACCGATGTCCGTTGAAATGGCTTTACAAGAACTAGGCTGGGTGAACGCCATGCATGAAGAACTGAATTATTTTAGGAAACTCAATGTTTGGAGATTGGTTGAGTTGCCCGTCTGGAAGAAGGCTTTAGATACAAGATGGGTTTTTTGTAACAAGCAAGATGATACTAGGGTTATTGTTCGAAACAAAGCGCGGCTTGTGGTTCGTGGTTTTCGTCAGGTTGAAGGTTTAGATTACACTGAAGTGTATGCTCCAGTGGCTCGTCTTGAGGTCATTCGGATTTTCTTTGCATATGCCTCTTACATGGGGTTCACAGTTTATCAAATGGATGTCAAGACATCGTTTCTGTATGGAGAAGTAAAGGAGGATATTTTGTGGACCAGCCACCGGGTTTTGTTGATTTCAAAGCATCCCACTCACATCTACCAATTATACAAAGCTCTCTATCGTCTTCATCTAGCTCCTCAGGCATGGTATGAAACTTTGATGGCTCATCTGCCGGGGCATGGGTACAAGTGAGGAACCATCGATCAGAATTTGTTCCTCAAAACTGTTGGGAAAGATCTGATCTTGGTTCAGACTTATGTGAATGATATCATTTTCGGCTCCACCAGTACTGCTTCATGTTCTGAATTTGAAGAAATGATGAAGAAGAGATTTGATATGAGTTAGCTGGGGGAGATGATGACATTTATTGGATTACAGGTTCGTTATAGTTCGATAGAAACTTTCCTACATCAAGGAAAATATGTCGAGGACATGTTGGCAAAATTCGAGTTCCAAGATTCTAAAAGTGCGGCGACTCCTATGGCGGAAAGACCTATTCTTTCATCTTATCATGAAGGGAACTCCGTAGATCAAACGTACTATCGATCAATGATCGGATCCCTGATGTATCTAACAGCCAGTCGCCCATACATCATGTTTGCAGTATGTTTGAGTTTGTTATGGGTTTATCTTGATTTGCGGGTTTTGTGTTAATGGCGATTTGGGGTTTTTGGAGGATGGCTCGAAATTCAAGACTAAACCCAAATGGTTTTTAAGGACTATGATCTTTTGAGATCTCGGGATCATGGGTTTTCGGTGCTGGCTGACCGAATACCCTTGGTCAACCAGAGAACCTTTGTGTTCCACATAGATCTTAAGAGTTCTCAGTCATACTTTGACCAAGAACCCATCTGATTACCCGAGAACCCATGTTCTTTGTTGTCTAGGGTTCTCTGTAAACATAGATTGATTATTTGGACTAAAAACGATAATTATGACCGGAAACTCCTTATGTTGACCGAAAACTCTTTATGAGGACCAAAAACTCTAATATCTGGACAGAAAACTCAATTATTATACCGAAAACTTCTTTTAATTAGATTTTCATTAATATTATTTGGACTAATTTAAAAATGGAGGATTACATTTTGAACATATATGTTTTTGCTCCATGTACCATAATCAAGTTGTCTATTCAACAAGATATATATTCCATATAATAACTGATTATAACTGTGAATATATTTCAATTTCAACATATATGTTTTTGCTCCACTAACTTGACTCGTTTGTTGAAGTCATGGCTGATCAAGCACCTCAGAAGTTTTTTGAAACTTATAATATTGCAGGATGCCTCTTTGATTCTCCTCTAGCTCACAAGGAGTTCAAATCAATGATAGTGGGGCTAAACACTTGCAGGATTTCTCACACTTTACGAGAAACTCATGTTATCTGTTAGAAGATAGTGACTGATTCTGGAATCATGCTTCCATTAATTAAAGGGGTGCCGGGGGAGCTGGTGTTATTGAGTCAAAGGTCTAGCATAAGCCTGTTATTATTTCTGAGGGTATCATTTGTGAGGTGTTAATGTTTGGTGATCAAGCTGATTACCCTACAGAGTATTCTACCAAAGCCGTTGCAGAGATTTTACAAAGAATGGGATACGACAGAACCTACCCTCCCACAATTAAGAAGTTTTTTTTATCCTTACTGGAGGTTCTTGATTTACACTTTCTTCACATGTGTCTCAGGATGAAAAGGAAGTTCTGATGAGATTAGCCACACTCAAATGTCTGCAGTAGTTGTTTTGATCATGGATTGGAACTACAATTATTCCAAATTTGCGTTCGATGAAATGATCAGCAATCTCAAAAGAAAGAAGAAATAGATGCTATTAATGTACCAGAGGTTTCTATAGATGATTTGTTATTCTCATTACCCCTACGCGATTAAATCTGTAGAGTCGCTAGACTTGAAGGCTATGGGTCCTAATAGTTTTGGGTTGATGAAGCAGTCAAGAAAAGGTGCCAAGGTAGTCTATCAGGGACTCCATCAGCTAGTAAAGTTTGGAAGATTTACTGAAACTGAGGCTGCTGCTGCTACTAGTGCTACAGTTGCTGAGGAACATGTCGAACCTGCTCAAAGGTTTACAACTGCCTTTGAGACAATTTATGATGATGATGGGGTTGATAGTTCTCCACCACAACATATGGAGACTGAACACCAGGTACAACAGTATACCTTCTATTGAACAAGTTAAAGAGTTTGAAACCTTTAAAGAGAAGCTCCAGTCGACTATGTTGAAGCCTCCTCAATCTGTCACTGTGACACATAATGAAGATGATGTTGAAGAGGAGCCGTCGACCGATCTCATTCCAAGTAACGACGAAAGAAAGATCCTAGACCGGGCGTGCTGGCTACTGATATTACACTAACAAATCAACCGATGATTACTAAGCCTGTTACAGTTGAAGCTCAAGCTGATCAAGGCCGTGTGTTGCTGCTCAACAAACTCAAGATCAGATTTTTGATAAGATTACACAAGAGTTTGAATTCGAAGCACAAATTCAGTCCACCACTGAACCATCAGGATTGTTTGACCCGATTGGTCAAGAAAGCTCAAGTCCAGCTGACAAGATTGATCATATTCTTACCATGCAAGATAAATTCTTACAATACAAGGGCAAGGAATTGTTCTAGAAGCCGAACCCGTTGATGAACAAGTCTTACGACGTCGAGTTTTTTAGCTCGAACAAGACTTGGTGGTGAAGGATATTCGAATTCAAGAACTTGAAGCTAGTAACACTGACAAAGATTCAAAGATTCAGGAGTTTCAGGAAAACATGGGTGGCCTTACTGCATTATACTTGGACGTCCAACAAAAGCTTATGCAAAATTTTGGAGATGAATTCAAAAGTAGTGATTGTTTCGGTCAAAAATTAACAAAGTAATTTTGTGATCAAATTCGTACGTGAGGTAGAGTGCTTGATTAAAAATATGGTGAACACAATGATTTGATTTCAAGAGAAAAAGCCCTTGATCTTAAGGATCGCCGGCACAAAAAACCCCAGACGATGAAAACTATCACCGTCTATTTATTAATAACAAAAAAGGTTGATTACAAGTGTTGGAGCTGATAATTGATCGATTGCTAAGTGTTAAAATAGGTATCAGTAGCTATGAGTGCAAGGTGTGTGCTCTAAATGACTAATTCAGCTCGTTTAAATAAACAAAAGAATACAACTGAAATTCCGAGAAATACGGAATAAACCCTAGACTAAGTCTTCCACTATCCGTTGCTTCCCACATTCGAGTTGACGAATCCTCATAAATAACCATTGCAAACCCACGTCTCTTATTAGCACATTAAACACATGGTTATATCTGCAAAACAAACAGAATAATAAAGGACAATTGGATTAGCGAAATGTAATCCTCAGAATACTTGCACTGGCATGATAGGTTGAAATCCTTAAGTCATGATCAATCCCGAGGATAAAAAATCTGCTCCCAACAATTGCCCCCAATTTTTACAGTTATTGCGTGACAACTGTAAAAATTTTAAATTTTAAACTTAATAATATATCTGCGACTTGAAAAGACGGGCACGCGAATTGAGGAAACCCTATAACCATTCTTTTAGGTTATAATCAGCCCATTCCGAAATATCAATATCACAATAATCTCTTCATCGCTTCAAAACCAAGTCAGTCTCTCTCTTTCCCATCTTTTAATTTTCTGAAGCTTCTCGTTTAATTCAAATAAAAATGAGAAAAAGAACCCCTCGATCGCTCAACCCTTATACCTTTGCAACCTCCGAGGATTTCATCGATCAGGGTCACATCCCTGCTACTGATGAGGATCAGCGTCTCTTCAATGAGGTTTGTTACCCGCTAAGGCCGTCATCAGACCATACGACCCAAAAGCAAAAGCTGACTTCTCGTCCAAAACCTGGGTTTGTTTTTTCTACTATCCTTTTTCAATCGATCTCTCGTATTCATTTTCCCCGCTCATTAAGGAATTCTTCGATATTACTGGCTTCTCCTACTCCCATGTTATGCCAATGGTGTGGAGAGTCTTATCCACAATAGATCCTTTGAATAAAACCCTCGAACTGACCATAGGTATCCCTGAGATAGCCGCAACCTATAACCTTCGTACACACGGATCCTACCGTAATTGCCTTCAATCCAAAACCAGTCGCCTCTACATGGTCCCCAAAGTGTCTGCTAATGACCACGATTGGAAGAATAAATTCTTCTTTCTACGCCGTGACTCAATTCCTGACGGACTAAACTTGCCTGTCGAATGGGTTCATAAGGGTAGGAAATCCTTAGGATAAAATTTCTTTTTGTAAACAATTTGTATTAACACAGTTTCTCTTTTGCAGTTGTTTTTGACGATTTGGTAAGGTATAGAAGTAATACCTTATGGGTTCATAAGGGTAGGAAATCCTTAGGATAAAATTTCTTTCTGTAAACAGTTTGTATTAACACATCTTCTCTTTTGCAGTTGTTTTTGACGATTTGGTAAGGTATAGAAATGATACGAATCAAAGACTTAAAGCCCTGTTCAAAATTCCAGCAAAAGAAAGAGAATTCCGATTTGAAGGAGAAATAGGCGATACCAGCACAACAGCAGCGAGGTCTTCTGAAAGTATGTCTTCTGGTAAGTATCCCTGGTATTTCCTAAAACCCTTAGGATTTCGCTTTCTCGAAAATAACTTGATAAATTGTTGCACAGAATTGCCGAAATCAAAATCTTCCTTCAGTTTGATCGACTTGGATGACTTCATCGAGGACAAAACTATGGTGAAACAGGAGCACTCCAAAACTCTCTCCTCAAAGCCGAGGATTCCAACTACTGACCAAAAGAGTGTTGCCCAGAAGAAGAGGAAGGCTACTACCTCAGCCGAGACTGAACCTTTTGCTGATATGAGCAATGCCGAAGACGGAGAGAAATTACAAGCTCTTGCCAGTCTTCTTGGAACAGTAAGTATCCTTATTTATCCTGAGAATAATAATCTGCAGAAAATTTATGTTAACCTGAGGATAATTGTGACACTCGTCAATTTCAGGTTAACTCCGTTAACTCAAACTCCGTCAATTCAAACTTAAGATCACTGGATCTATAACGCACATCTCATTACATTTAAACTAAGGTTCTAAATGACGCTTGACAATTACTACATGTGTAGTCTTTCGGGAATTGCACCGAAACCCAAACGAGTTGACTCAAACCATTGGTGAATAAACGAAAAACATCAAAAAAAATAATTATGTGATAATTATGTGTTAGACTTATGTGTTATGTGATAACATTGTATGAAACGTTAACTCAAGATGCAAACAAGTTAATTTAAGCTAGAAAAATAATATTTAGAAGTGGAGGGGCCTTGACGTAACATATTATTATTAATAATATTAAAAACCCTAATCTCTTTCTCTCTCCCTCTAACCCGATCGGCCAGCCCCCCCCTCCCCTCTCTTGCGATCGGCAGCCAACACACACACACACATCACCTTCGTTTGATCGTATCTTTCATAATCAGAGCATCCTACACTCGTTTCTAAGCATCTCTCACGTTTCTCTTGTTTGTTTCTGCGTTTTTATGGTATAAACATAAAACCCTAACTATTGAATATCATGTATTAAGTGTTTTATGATTGATTATTGCTAGAGGATGATTGATTATGTGTTAGTGATTGATATTGATGATCATATGTGGTTTTAAACGGTGAAAGATCTTTGAATCATTGATTGTTTGTAAACCCTAGAGGGTTACTACTGATTTCTATGATTAATTATGTGTATTACATGTTTTGAGTTATGTCGTATGCTTAGGATGCATGTTAGATGATTGTTTATGCTTGCTGAGTTTTGAGCAGTGATTGTTAAACTTGAATGATGTGTAATTTGTTGAATATATAAGCAAACTGAGCTAATTATGAGTCTACAAGGTAGTACTCTGAGTCTAGTTTTCAGAAAGTCCAACCATGCCTAATTTGGAGGTGTTTTGTTTACTCAAAAGATTTAAATATGATTAAAGGTCACAACTGGTACTGGAAAGATTGTAAGTTATGTTTAGACAACTGTAACTAATTGTTAATGTGGAAATTGGCTGAGTTTGTTAACAATAAAGGGTACTATAATGAGTCTAGTTTCTATAAAGTCTAAGTTTGTAATTTTTGGATGAGTAAAAGTTAATCTTTATGATTTTACAAAACTGAAGTGCAAATCTGAGTTGTGAGACCTGCTGTTAGGTTGTTTTGTAAATATCATATCTCGTAAACTACAAGACCAAATGGATTGGTTCCACTTCTAGAAGTTAACTTGTTGAGTTCAGAACCTAACCCAATTGGTCTTTCATTAATTGGATTTTTCATTTAACGGGAATAACAAATAACATTCTATTGCGCATGCTTTTGACTGCTGTGAGTTTGTTGTAATGTTTTGATCATTATGAGTAAAATATGTAGAATAAAAATACAATAAAATATGTTCTGGAAACCTAACTCATGTATGTTTTTGTGACGATTTTTGGTGAATTAATTGAGATGCTATGACCTGTTGAATAGAGTAATCTTTCAAGTAGAATTATGTCTTGATGAAACTAGCTGCTAACTTTGTGAAAATACATGAAACGTGCTAATTGCTAGATAATTGTTATGTTTTGATCAAATTGCCCTTGCGGGGAATAATTGCTAGTAATGTACACCATTAACACTTGACACGTAGATAGTTGTTCACACACGTAACGTATCACTAATGTGCTTGGTGAGACACACACGGTTCACAAACAAAACACGAAACGTATCTTGTGCATATGTATTATGTGCCGAGTCTAGAGACTCGATAATAGTTCCGACACTTAGAAAATCTCCTTGTTGTTTTAGAACGCTAGAGAGAGTTTTCTGTGACGCGCATCACTTGGGTGACTTGTTTTTGGAATTCTTCGCAAACAGTGAGTTTCACTTTCCCCTTTTAAACTTCTTAAACGCTTTTCACTTGGGGGAGATAACATACTCCGAAACGCTTTTAGATTTTGCTATGAAATTATATATCCCTTGTAAAGGCTAAGTGGCAAACGAAACAATTGAAGTCCTTCACACATCGAACCGTTTAGTATTGGAAAATAGCGAGTCACTGTTGAGTAGTACTACTGGGTTTGACAAACCCCACCCAACGCTAAGCTCGACTGGAGGTCGAGTGGGTGTAATTTTGGCTAACACATTACCATGGTCGGGATAGACCTGGTGGCAAGGCACATGATAAACAGTCAGCTTCGGTGTCGAGCACTTAGTAATACTTGTTTTATAGGCTAGCTACCTATAGATATATAATCGATTTAACATTATCTGGTAACGCTAAACGCAAAACGCTAAACGCAAAACGCTAAACGCAAACTCTTTATTTTATATACACTCGTGAACTCACCAACCCCGTGTTGACACTTTTTGTATGTTATTCTCAGGTAGCCGAGGCGGGCGCGCGGTATAGGATCATGCATTACTTGAACGCTTTTTTTTATGCAAACTTGTTTTCTAAACTGTTATTATTAATTGGGTTTTTAAGTCGTTTTGCGTGACGCAACACTTGGTTTATGGTTTTACGCTTCCGCACTTATTTACACTTAAATGTTTTCGTGGTTTGAAAACTTTATTTATGGTTTGATTATAACTAATGATTCCGATCCTGTTAGTTCACACCCTCTGACGGTAAAACTCCGTTAGTGGATTTGAGGGTGTGACAATAATAGGGAATTGAAAGTTACCAATAAAGGCTCCAAGATGATGAATTGGCTCTAAGAGAGGCTGAAAGCAAGATAGCAGATCTCCAACACGCAGCAGACACAAGGATCAAGCTTCACAGAAAGAAGGAAAAAGAGTTTGTGGATCTTAAAGTCCCATTCGAGTTGGAGAAAACCGAACTTATTGAAGATGCCAAGAGGTCTGTTGCTACAAGTATCCTGGAGTCAATGCTCAAGATGTCCTGGGAGGTGTAGGAAAAGGGCTATGTGATGGATTCCTGGAATTCCGAACGTTGGGCAAAGAAGCTAAAGATGTTGAGGGGTGAAAAGGTTGAAGAAGTCAAGGCTGTAGGCACTTCTGAGGTGATAAAGGAGACAGGTGCTGATGAGATGGCGGAAGCGGAAAAGAAGGCGGGTGATCAAGGTGATGATGACAAAGCTTGAGCCTAGTTTTCAGGTTGTTTGATGTGTTTCCGTTGGTTGTTTGAATAGTTTCTATTTTGGTTGTGTATGAACAATATAATATGCTTGGATAATGGTTTGGGTGGAAGGATCTTGGTTCAGGATGAAGCCCAAACTATCTTTTATTTCACGTTTTGAACAATCAAATGATTCAGGTGGATGGGCTCTGTTTTGAGTGAAACCTGAATCATCTTATCCTGCACTTTAATATTAGTATAACAAATTTTTATGACTTATCTTGGTGTTTTATCCTTGTTTTTGTTATTAAATCCTTGGAATAAAATTTATTTTATTAGGATTTAAAAATTTAGATGAAATTCCTTAATAACAGTTTAAGTTTAATTCAATAAACCAACACCAAGTCATAAAATTCATCTTATAAATAAGACAAGTAATATGAAATATAGAATATTCACAAATAGGAAATCATACCAGAATCATATGGCAACTAACTCTGGTAATGTCTAGACCATTTCATCCTTGTAATAAGTTTATTTTTCAGGATGTTCCTTCGATTCTAGGGATATACTGATAGACCTGCAATGTTAACATTACCTTGAATATAAACTCAGAATTCTAGCGACAAGGCCCAAATAAACTGGCGACAAGGCCTAAATATACTGGCGACAAGGCCTAAATAAACTGGCGACAAGACCTAAATGAACTGGCGACAAGGCCTAAATTAATTGGCGACAAGGCCTAAATAAACTGGCGACAAGGCCCTTGGAAGAGGTAAAAACCCCTTAAACCTTAGGAATGGTACGTCTACTATTAACTTGAGATTCAAACCAATAGCTGAGGATAATGATGTAACAAGTCACTATATTTCATGTGCTGGCCCCGCCTCTCGAACTACGGCTGAATAAACGTGCGCTACAGGCGATCTAACGAAGAGTTGAAAACCCCTTAAACCTTAGAAGGCATTAAATAATACCTTAACTGGCGACAAGGCCCAAATAAAATGGCGACAAGGCCCAAATAAACTGGCGACAAGGCCCAAATTAACTGGCGACAAGGCCCAAATAAACTTCATTCCATGTGGGAACCACATATCTTCAGGTTACAAAACAGTCAAATCTAGGTGAGGAGTGGGTGTTTGCCTTGCTAACACCCCTCCGAAGCCTAAGTCAGTATCATGATAAAAGAATAATAATATTGAAAATGAATAAAAATATAAATTCGAAGACATACCATAGTTGTTTAATATCACTGTTAAACTTCTCAGAATAGCAATTATCCTCGGGATAGCAGTCTTACATAAAATATTTTTTGAGGTGGATAGCGTTCCAAGCCCTTGGTAACAAGTCCCAATTCAAAGTAGACAAGTAAGAACCTTCCCACTTTGGTGCAAGCTTTCCATCCGCAGGATTTGTAGTATTCTCAAAAGCTTTTCGGAGAACTAAATCCCCTTCTTGAAATCTACGAATCCCGATATTCTTGTTGTAGGACTTTGCTATCTTCTGCTGATAAGATGCCATTATGATCTTTGCTAAATCCTTGAGTTCTTCTACCGCATCAATATCTTCAAGTAGACTTTGAGTATTATCCTCGGGATTCTGATGACTGACTCTAGCTGTAGGGATAACCATCTCTGTAGGGATAACTGCTTCAGCTCCAAATACTAATGAGAAAGGAGTCTGACCAGTAGAATTCTTTGAAGTGGTCCTATATTCCCAAAGAACAAAAGGTAGTTCCTCGGCCCACTTTCCTTTCTTAGATCCCAACTTTTTTTTCAGGTTATTGATAATGATTGTGTTGCTTGATTCGGCCTGACCATTAGCCTGAGGATGGACAGGTGTTGAAGTGACCATCTTGATTCCCCAACTAGCACATAAGATAGTTGTTCTCTTGCCAATGAATTGTAGGCCATTGTCACACACTATCTCTGCTGGGATTCCAAATCCTGTCAGGATATTTTGCATGATGAATGAGATAACCTCTTTCTCTCTGACTTGAACATAATCTTCTGCTTCAATCCACTTCGAGAAATAATCATTCATATCCAGCATAAAGACTTTTCCTCCTGGAGCTCTGGGTAGCTTTCCAACAATATCCATTCCCCACTTCATGAAAGGCCAAGGGGATATAAAAGGATACAAAAGATCTGCTGGCTGGTGCAAAATGTTACTATGTCTTTGGCATGCATCACATTTCTGAGAATAATTCATAGCATCCCTCTTCATCGTTGGCCAAAAGTATCATGTCCTCAGTCCTACATAAAATATTTTTTGAGGTGGATAGCGTTCCAAGCCCTTGGTAACAAGTCACTATCCAAAGTAGACAATCTGTATGCCCCCTTTCCTGCTTCTGACTCAATCAAGTAAAGACCTTCCCACTTTGGTGCAAGCTTTCCATCCGCAGGATTTGTAGTATTCTCAAAAGCTTTTTGGAGAACTAAATCCCCTTCATGAAATCTACGAATCCTGATATTCTTGTTGTAGGACTTTGCTATCTTCTGCTGATAAGATGCCATTCTGATCTTTGCTAAATCTCTGAGTTCTTCCACCGCATCCATATCTTCAAGTAGACTTTGAGTATTATCCTCGGGATTCTGATGACTGACTCTAGCTGTAGGAATAACCATCTCTGTAGGGATAACTGCTTCAGCTCCAAATACTAATGAGAAAGGAGTCTGACCAGTAGAATTCTTTGAAGTGGTCCTATCTTCCTAAAGAACAAAAGGTAGTTCCTCGGCCCACTTTCCTTTCTTAGATCCCAACTTTTTTTTTCAGGTTATTGATAATGATTTTGTTGCTTGATTCGGCCTGACCATTAGCCTGAGGATAGACAGGTGTTGAAGTGATCATCTTGATTCCCCAACTGGCACTTAAGTTAGTTGTTCTCTTGCCAATGAATTGTGAGCCATTGTCACACACTATCTCTGCTAGGATTCCAAATCCTGTCAGGATATTGCGCTTGATGAATGAGATATCCTCTTTCTCTCTGACTTGAACATAAGCTTCTGCTTCAATCCACTTCGAGAAATAATTAGTCATAGCCAGCATAAAGACTTTTCCTCCTGGAACTCTGGGTAGCTTTCCAACAATATCCATTCCCCACTTCATGAAAGGCCAAGGGGATATAACAGGATACAAAAGATCTGCTGACTGGTGCAAAATGTTGTTATGTCTTTGGCTTTCATCACATTTCTGAGAATAATTCATAGCATCCCTCTTCATCGTTGGCCAAAAGTATCATGTCCTCAGTCCTACATAAAATATTTTTTGAGGTGGATAGCGTTCCAAGCCCTTGGTAACAAGTCACTATCCAAAGTAGACAATCTTTATGCCCCCTTTCCTGCTTCTGACTTAATCAAGTAAGGACCTTCCCACTTTGGTGCATGCTTTCCATTTGCAGGATTTGTTGTATTCTCAAAAGCTTTTCGGAGAACTAAATCCCCTTCATGAAATCTACGAATCCTAATTTTCTTGTTGTAGGACTTTGCTATCTTCTGCTGATAAGATGCCATTCTGAGCTTTGCTAAATCCCTGAGTTCTTCTACCGCATCCATATCTTCAAGTAGACTTTGAGTATTATCCTCGGGATTCTGATGACTGACTCTAACTGTAGGAATAACCATCTCTGTAGGGATAACTGCTTCAGCTCCAAATACTAATGAGAAAGGAGTCTGAGCAGTAGAATTCTTTGAAATGGTCCTATCTTCCCAAAGAACAAAAGGTAGTTCCTCGGCCCACTTTCCTTTCTTAGATCCCAACTTTTTTTTCAGGTTATTGATAAAGATTTTGTTGCTTGATTCGGCATGACCATTAGCCTGAGGATAGACAGGTGTTGAAGTGATCATCTTGATTCCTCAACTGGCACATAAGTTAGTTGTTCTCTTGCCAATGAATTGTGAGCTATTGTCACACACTATCTCTGCTGGGATTCCAAATCCTGTCAGGATATTGTGCTTGATGAATGAGATAACCTCTTTCTCTCTGACTTGAACATAAGATTCTGCTTCAATCCACTTCGAGAAATAATCAGTCATAGCCAGCATAAAGACTTTTCCTCCTGGAGCTCTGGGTCGCTTTCCAACAATATCCATTCCCCACATCATGAAAGGACAAGGGAATATAAAAGGATACAAAAGATCTGCTGACTAGTGCAAAATGTTGCTATGTCTTTGGCATGCATCACATTTCTGAGAATAATTCATAGCATCCCTCTTCATCGTTGGCCAAAAGTATCATGTCCTCAGTCCTACATAAAATATTTTTTAAGGTGGATAGCGTTCCAAGCCCTTGGTAACAAGTCACTATCCAAAGTAGACAATCTGTATGCCCCCTTTCCTGCTTCTGACTCAATCAAGTAAGGACCTTCCCACTTTGGTGCAAGCTTTCCATCTGCAGGATTTGTAGTATTCTCAAAAGCTTTTCGGAGAACTAAATCCCCTTCTTGAAATCTACGAATCCTGATATTCTTTTTTTAGGACTTTGCTATCTCCTGCTGATAAGATGCCATTCTGATCTTTGCTAAATCCCTGAGTTTTTCTACCGCATCCATATCTTCAAGTAGACTTTGAGTATTATCCTCGGGATTCTGATGACTGACTCTCACTGTAGGGATAACCATCTCTGTAGGGATAACTGCTTCAGCTACAAATACTAATGAGATAGGAGTCTGACCAGTAGAATTCTTTGAAGTGGTCCTATCTTCCCAAAGAACAAAAGGTAGTTCCTCGGCCCACTTTCCTTTCTTAGATCCCAACTTTTTTTAGGTTATTGATAATGATTTTTTTTGCTTGATTCGGCCTGACCATTTGCCTGAGGATGGACAGGTGTTGAAGTGATCATCTTGATTCCCCAACTGGCACATAAGTTAGTTGTTCTCTTGCCAATGAATTGTGAGCCATTGTCACACACTATCTCTGCTGGGATTCCAAATCCTGTCAGGATATTGCGCTTGATGAATGAGATAACCTCTTTCTCTCTGACTTGAACATAAGCTTCTGCTTCAATCCACTTCGAGAAATAATTAGTCATAGCCAGCATAAAGATTTTTCCTCCGGGAGCTCGGGTAGCTTTTCAACAATATCCATTCCCCACTTCATGAATGGCCAAGGGGATATAACAGGATACAATGGATCTGCTGGCTGGAGCAAAATGTTGCTATGTCTTTGGCATGCATCACATTTATGAGAATAATTCATAGCATCCCTCTTTATCATTGGGCAAAAGTATCATGTCCTCAGTCCTATATAAAATATTTTTTGAGGTGGATAGCGTTCCAAGACCTTCGTAACAAGTCACTATCCAAAGTAGAAAATCTTTATGCCCCCTTTCCTGCTTCTGACTCAATCAAGTAAGGACCTTCCCACTTTGGTGCAAGCTTTCCATCCGCAGGATTTGTAGTATTCTCAAAAGCTTTTCGGGGAACTAAATCCCCTTCATGAAATCTACGAATCCTGATTTTCTTGTTGTAGGACTTTGCTATCTTCTGCTGATAAGATGCCATTCTGAGCTTTGCTAAATCCCTGAGTTCTTCTACCGCATCCATATCTTCAAGTAGACTTTGAGTATTATCCTCGGGATTCTGATGACTGACTCTAGCTGTAGGGATAACCATCTCTGTAGGGATAACTGCATCAGCTCCAAATCCTAATGAGAAAGGAGTCTGACCAGTAGAATTCTTTGAAGTGGTCCTATATTCCCAAAGAACAAAAGGTAGTTCCTCGGCCCACTTTCCTTTCTTAGATCCCAACTTTTTTTTCAGGTTATTGATAATGATTGTGTTGCTTGATTCGGCCTGACCATTAGCCTGAGGATGGACAGGTGTTGAAGTGATCATCTTGATTCCCCAACTAGCACATAAGATAGTTGTTCTCTTGCCAATGAATTGTAGGCCATTGTCACACACTATCTCTGCTGGGATTCCAAATCCTGTCAGGATATTTTGCTTGATGAATGAGATAACCTCTTTCTCTCTGACTTGAACATAATCTTCTGCTTCAATCCACTTCGAGAAATAATCATTCATATCCAGCATAAAGACTTTTCCTCCTGGAGCTCTAGGTAGCTTTCCAACAATATCCATTCCCCACTTCATGAAAGGCCAAGGGGATATAAAAGGATACAAAAGATCTGCTGGCTGGTGCAAAATGTTACTATGTCTTTGGCATGCATCACATTTCTGAGAATAATTCATAGCATCCCTCTTCATCGTTGGCCAAAAGTATCATGTCCTCAGTCCTACATAAAATATTTTTTGAGGTGGATAGCGTTCCAAGCCCTTGGTAACAAGTCACTATCCAAAGTAGACAATCTGTATGCCCCCTTTCCTGCTTCTGACTCAATCAAGTAAAGACCTTCCCACTTTGGTGCAAGCTTTCCATCCGCAGGATTTGTAGTATTCTCAAAAGCTTTTTGGAGAACTAAATCCCCTTCATGAAATCTACGAATCCTGATATTCTTGTTGTAGGACTTTGCTATCTTCTGCTGATAAGATGCCATTCTGATCTTTGCTAAATCCCTGAGTTCTTCCACCGCATCCATATCCTCAAGTAGACTTTGAGTATTATCCTCGGGATTCTGATGACTGACTCTAGCTGTAGGAATAACCATCTCTGTAGGGATAACTGCTTCAGCTCCAAATACTAATGAGAAAGGAGTCTGACGAGTAGAATTCTTTGAAGTGGTCCTATCTTCCTAAAGAACAAAAGGTAGTTCCTCGGCCCACTTTCCTTTCTTAGATCCCAACTTTTTTTTTCAGGTTATTGATAATGATTTTGTTGCTTGATTCGGCCTGACCATTAGCCTGAGGATAGACAGGTGTTGAAGTGATCATCTTGATTCCCCAACTGGCACTTAAGTTAGTTGTTCTCTTGCCAATGAATTATGAGCCATTGTCACACACTATCTCTGCTAGGATTCCAAATCCTGTCAGGATATTGCGCTTGATGAATGAGATATCCTCTTTCTCTCTGACTTGAACATAAGCTTCTGCTTCAATCCACTTCGAGGAATAATTAGTCATAGCCAGCATAAAGAATTTTCCTCCTGGAACTCTGGGTAGCTTTCCAACAATATCCATTCCCCACTTCATGAAAGGCCAAGGGGATATAACTGGATACAAAAGATCTGCTGACTGGTGCAAAATGTTGTTATGTCTTTGGCATTCATCACATTTCTGAGAATAATTCATAGCATCCCTCTTCATCGTTGGCCAAAAGTATCATGTCCTCAGTCCTACATAAAATATTTTTTGAGGTGGATAGCGTTCCATGCCCTTAGTAACAAGTCACTATCCAAAGTAGACAATCTGTATGCCCCCTTTCCTGCTTCTGACTTAATCAAGTAAGGAACTTCCCACTTTGGTGCATGCTTTCCATCTACAGGATTTGTTGTATTCTCAAAAGCTTTTCGGAGAACTAAATCCCCTTCATGAAATCTACGAATCCTGATTTTCTTGTTGTAGGACTTTGCTATCTTCTGCTGATAAGATGCCATTCTGAGCTTTGCTAAATCCCTGAGTTCTTCTACCGCATCCATATCTTCAAGTAGACTTTGAGTATTATCCTCGGGATTCTGATGACTGACTCTAGCTGTAGGAATAACCATCTCTGTAGGGATAACTGCTTCATCTCCAAATACTAATGAGAAAGGAGTCTGAGCAGTAGAATTCTTTGAAATGGTCCTATCTTCCCAAAGAACAAAAGGTAGTTCCTCGGCCCACTTTCCTTTCTTAGATCCCAATTTTTTTTCAGGTTATTGATAAAGATTTTGTTGCTTGATTCGGCATGACCATTAGCCTGAGGATAGACAGGTGTTGAAGTGATCATCTTGATTCCTCAACTGGCACATAAGTTAGTTGTTCTCTTGCCAATGAATTGTGAGCTATTGTCACACACTATCTCTGCTGGGATTCCAAATCCTGTCAGGATATTGCGCTTGATGAATGAGATAACCTCTTTCGCTCTGACTTGAACATAAGATTCTGCTTCAATCCACTTCTAGAAATAATCAGTCATAGCCAGCATAAAGACTTTTCCTCCTGGAGCTCTGGGTCGCTTTCCAACAATATCCATTCCCCACATCATGAAAGGACAAGGGAATATAAAAGGATACAAAAGATCTGCTGACTGGTGCAAAATGTTGCTATGTCTTTGGCATGCATCACATTTCTGAGAATAATTCATAGCATCCCTCTTCATCGTTGTCCAAAAGTATCATGTCCTCAGTCCTACATAAAATATTTTTTAAGGTGGATAGCGTTCCAAGCCCTTGGTAACAAGTCACTATCCAAAGTAGACAATCTGTATGCCCCCTTTCCTGCTTCTGACTCAATCAAGTAAGGACCTTCCCACTTTGGTGCAAGCTTTCCATCTGCAGGATTTGTAGTATTCTCAAAAGCTTTTCGAAGAACTAAATCCCCTTTTTGAAATCTACGAATCCTGATATTCTTTTTTTAGGACTTTGCTATCTCCTGCTGATAAGATGCCATTCTGATCTTTGCTAAATCCCTGAGTTTTTCTACCGTATCCATATCTTCAAGTAGACTTTGAGTATTATCCTCGGGATTCTGATGACTGACTCTCGCTGTAGGGATAACCATCTCTGTAGGGATAACTGCTTCAGCTCCAAATACTAATGAGATAGGAGTCTGACTAGTAGAATTCTTTGAAGTGGTCCTATCTTCCCAAAGAACAAAAGGTAGTTCCTCGGCCCACTTTCCTTTCTTAGATCCCAACTTTTTTTAGGTTATTGATAATGATTTTTTTGCTTGATTCGGCCTGACCATTTGCCTGAGGATGGACAGGTGTTGAAGTGATCATCTTGATTCCCCAACTGGCACATAAGTTAGTTGTTCTCTTGCCAATGAATTGTGAGCCATTGTCACACACTATCTCTGCTGGGATTCCAAATCCTGTCAGGATATTGCGCTTGATGAATGAGATAACCTCTTTCTCTCTGACTTGAACATAAGCTTCTGCTTCAATCCACTTCGAGAAATAATTAGTCATAGCCAGCATAAAGATTTTTCCTTGAACATAAGCTTCGGGTAGCTTTTCAACAATATCCATTCCCCACTTCATGAATGGCCAATGGGATATAACAGGATACAATGGATCTGCTGGCTGGAGCAAAATGTTGCTATGTCTTTGGCATGCATCACATTTATGAGAATAATTCATAGCATCCCTCTTTATCATTGGGCAAAAGTATCATGTCCTCAGTCCTACATAAAATATTTTTTGAGGTGGATAGCGTTCCAAGACCTTGGTAACAAGTCACTATCCAAAGTAGAAAATCTTTATGCCCCCTTTCCTGCTTCTGACTCAATCAAGTAAGGACCTTCCCACTTTGGTGCAAGCTTTCCATCCGCAGGATTTGTAGTATTCTCAAAAGCTTTTCGGAGAACTAAATCCCCTTCATGAAATCTACGAATCCTGATTTTCTTGTTGTGGGACTTTGCTATCTTCTGCTGATAAGATGCCATTCTGATCTTTGCTAAATCCCTGAGTTCTTCTACCGCATCCATATCTTTAAGTAGACTTTGAGTATTATCCTCGGGATTCTGATGACTGACTCTAGCTATAAGAATAACCATCTCTGTAGGGATAACTGCTTCAGCTCCAAATACTAATGAGAAAGGAGTCTGAGCAGTAGAATTCTTTGAAGTGGTCCTATCTTCCCAAAGAACAAAAGGTAGTTCCTCGGCCCACTTTCCTTTCTTAGATCCCAACTTTTTTTTTCAAGTTATTGATAATGATTTTGTTGCTTGATTCGGCCTGACCATTAGCCTGAGGATGGACAGGTGTTGAAGTGATCATCTTGATTCCCCAACTGGCACATAAGTTAGTTTTTCTCTTACCAATGAATTGTGAGCCATTGTCACACATTATCTCTGCTGGGATTCCAAATCTTGTCAGGATATTGCGTTTGATGAATGACATAACCTCTTTCTCTCTGACTTGAACAAAAGCTTCTTGTGACAACCCCAAATATAGGGCTAAATTTTTTTTCTTATCGTTAGATACTGAACATAGTGCTGGTCAAAGCGAACCGTATGTCGATAGACTTGGCCCAAAAAGAAAATGTAACGAACCAAAATTCGCTTAACACAAATGAACTCGAGACCGATAACTTGAAAATTTTAAGAAACAAACCAACAATTATTTAATCTTACCGGGTATCCAAAACATAAAACTCAACCGACAAACACTTCTCAAATCAGCACTCGAACACCGAACCAAACAAGCAAAAACTGAAACATGAGATTTGAGACACATCATAAACTACCATGGCCTAGGTTGTTATAATAATAAAAACTCTTTTACTTTAACTAATTATATATAAGCAAAAAAATAATAATAATACATAACAAAATATAATATATCTTCAAAATCCTGATCAGATCTTTTGCACCAATGAAGACCCTAAACACCTTCTTCTTTGTCCTCCATTCACCTTTCCTTTGCAGCACCAATCAGAGCCTGTGCATGCCTTCAGTATCCAAGAAATTCTCTGATCAAATCTTTCTCTCTTCTCAATTTAAATCAATGTTATCATCTTTATTCTCACAACATCTTCAAGTAAACTATCTGTTATCTGCTTCTCTCTCTGACTCTCTGACGAAGTTTCTGAACGAGCCAAGCAGCATCCATAATCTGGTAATCCAGTGTTCTATTATTATTCTATTCCGATTCTGAACCCTATTCGATTGTTGCTAACATTCTGGTCGCTCACAGCAGCCATATTCTTCCGCGTGTCTCTCTGTCCTGCTCGTGGAACCAGTCCAAAAACAAGGAATCACGCTGCTCGTGAACCCCTAACCTACATCAGGTACCACAGTCCACATTCGTTTCTGTTCGCATATTATCCTAAGTTTTGGCTCCGTGTTAAACCCTGAACGAATAAGTAAATTTGCATAATATTTATCTAAACATATTAGTAAATCTGATTTAGAGCATTAGTAAACTAACTTTCTGAATAAGTTCGAAATTGTACACAAAAACTAAGGTTTCAAACTAACAAACCGGGCCAAAAACTGAACAGTAAAATCTCATTTAAATAACCAGAATCCACAGAACATAATACTGATATGGAACCTTAAAAATCACATGTCATGTAATCCCAAAACCGTGGCCAAAATAATGGCCATTCGGTTATTCGTTTAAAGTCAAACTAGTTCAAAAACCGAGCAAAAATGCGATTTGTAACTTCTGAACTGTTAGCACAGGTTCCAGAAGTTTAAAATTATTTGATTTTTGTCATTAAACGAAAAAATAACCAAACCTAAAAGCTAACAATAAAACCGTTCGGTAACTCGTTTAATAGATAAACTAGTTTGAAAACCGCACCAACAAGTGACCATCTTAACTTCTAAATTTTAACATAATTTCCTGAAGTTTAAAAATAGTAAAAATAAGCCCAATAAGCTGCACAAATTCAGCCCCAGAAAGTAACATCAACCGTATATTAAAAACCGTTATAAAACCCGTATTTTATAACTCGTTTAACTAAGAAATAAGCTCGTAAACCTAAATTAGACTATGACATTATGGTACAGCTTTAAAAATGAAATTTTGAAAAATAATAAGCTGGTCCAAATCTGTCTTTCGCGAAACCTCGCATTAAAAATCGAACTAGAAGCCAAACGGGCCAAAACCGAGTTCGTTAGCATTAATACAGCCAAGAGTATGTTTTTAAAACCCATGGAATGTAAAAACAACTTATTTTTATGTAACATAACTGGTCTTAAGTGGTCTGGTGACCAAAAGTGGGCTTTTGTTTAAAAAGGGTATTTTTGAAACAAGGTATCAAGTTAAACCGTAACTTCCGAATATTATAAAACCGGACCTTTAAAACAGAAGCTTATAATTTTAAAAAAGATAAATATAAGCTATGAAATGTTTAAGGGAAGTTGGATTTACAAAACAGGCCCGTTTACAAACTTTAAAGTATTGTTCGTTTAAACCGAGCGGGCCGGTTTTTAAGACTAAAACGCTTCAAAACTGTAAGACCCACATTTTTCCAGAAAATTTTGTTTAAAATATTTAATATAAATGTATAAAAACATTTTAGGGAAAAACAACACCTCTTTGGACAAGATTTGACATTTAACCGCTAGTTACGGCGAACCGACATAAACCGAACGGGCAGTTTCAAAACTACAATAATATGAACATTCTGAATATTTTTTTTACAGTAAGTATATTGTAATAAAGTCATAATTTTAGTGTTTACATATTTTCCTAAAATTTACCAAGTCTTAAACCCGGTTTTCACCAAAACGAATGCTAAACGAAAATACGGGAACTAAGTCCTTACATCACCAAACTTTCTGAAATCTCAGATCTGAAAATAATATGTTTTCATATACCCTAATATTCTGGAAAAATTGGAGTATTAATTATAAGGGAATTTGTTTACGAAAACCATATTTTAAAGGCTTGCAGTTAAAAACCGACAACACCGATAACCACCTGCGTTGTTAACTTTGAAAACCTGAGGGCTGATGTTTCCAACCAGAAATGATCATGCTACTGATGTGAACAAATTATATAGTTCTTATGGTCATACGGTAACTCGCAATCGAACATAAGGCCCGAACTTTCTAAATATAGAAACTTTATTAAAACTTGTTCAACTAAAACGAGGTTATTAATATAATTAGTAGTTGAACTAAATACTTAAACACACATCATCAACATTATAACTTATATAAGTGTAAACTTTCCATAAAAGGAAACTTTATCCACCGGGAACTTAACACTTGGGCCAACGCTTAGAATTAAATACTCGTTTCACCATTGAATCTTTATTGAGGTTAAAACTAGTTGAGTTAAATATTTATAATTCGTTATTCACCATAGGAACCACCACTTTTGGGAAGTCAGTCGTTGATTTACTTGGAGCATTCGGTGAGTCTCGCGTGTAATCCCTTTTCACTTAAATTTTGGGAACTATTACATACTCCTAAACTTTTTATATGGTATGGAACTATCGGGGTGTTTTACTGCTAAATTTTGTCCCAACTTTTTACACAATCATTAGCCTGAGGGGATGGGCCGGAGGCTTGTATGGGTAGTACTATTTGGGAGACCCCCACGCACAGTGACCCTATATTGGGTAAACCACACTGAGATCTGCGGATCGTTGCGGCATATAACCTACGTGTTTGATTATTGCTTTTAGCAGGGCGATAGTCTGGGACGGTATAACTTCTAGTATGAGTTGGGGGATAGTTATGCTAGTTGCAGGTTTGATTGTGGACTTGATATGTGATATACCATGATGTGTCAACTTTATTATTATGTGTCTTAAACTCACGAGCTCACCAACATTTTGTTGACGTATGTTAGTATGTACTTTTCAGGTAACTTAGCCATTTGGGAAGGGTATGATGCTACGCCTTAGTCGCCTTAGTGAACCGTAGAAGCCATGGTTTTCAAGAATAAAGTAATGTAGTCATGGAAGACTACTTGATAAATAAAGATGTAATCGTTAGATGACATCCTAGACTAATTAATGGTGCTATGCATCTAAGACAATTTATGGGTCATGGTTGACCCGTTTGCTGTAGTTGTATCTTTGAATTTGCAAACTCCTAGCATGTTATGAATTTCCTTTTAAGTTTATTTATTTTCCGCTGCTCATGGTTGATACCAGTCGGTCACGACTAGCCCCCCCGGGTCGGGTGTGACACTTCTGCTTCAATCCACTTCGAGAAATAATCAGTCATAGCCAGCATAAAGACTTTTCCTCCTGGAGTTCTGGGTAGCTTTCCGACAATACCCATTCCCCACTTCATGAAAGGCCAAAGGGATATAACATGATACAAAGGATCTGCTGGCTGGTGCAAAATGTTGCTATGTCTTTGGCATGCATCACATTTCTGAGAATAAATCATAGCATCCCTCTTCATCGATGGCCAAAAGTATCATGTCCTCAGTCCTACATAAAATATTTTTTGAGGTGGATAGCGTTCCAAGCCCTTGGTAACAAGTCACTATCAAAAGTAGACAATCTGTATGCCCCCTTTCACGCTTCTAACTCAATCAAGTAAGGACCTTCACACTTTGGTGCAAGCTTTCCATCCGCAGGATTGTAGTATTCTCAAAAGCTTTTCGGAGAACTAAATCCCCTTCATGAAATCTACGAATCCTGATATTCTTGTTGTAGGACTTTGCTATCTTCTGCTGATAAGATGCCATTATGATCTTTGCTAAATCCACGAGTTCTTCTACCGCATCCATATCTTCAAGTAGATTTTGAGTATTATCCTCGGGATTCTGATAACTGACTCTAGCTGTAGGGATAGCCATCTCTGTAGGGATAACTGCTTCAGCTCCAAATACTAATGAGAAAGGAGTCTGACCAGTAGAATTCTTTGAAGTGGTCCTATATTCCCAAAGAACAAAAGGTAGTTCCTCGGCCCACTTTCCTTTCTTAGATCCCAACTTTTTTTTCAGGTTATTGATAATGATTTTGTTGCTTGATTCGGCCTAACCATTAGCCTGAGGATGGACAGGTGTTGAAGTGATCATCTTCATTCCCCAACTGGCACATAAGTTAGTTGTTCTCTTGCCAACGAATTGTGAGCCATTGTCACACACTATCTCTGCTGGGATTCCAAATCTTGTCAGGATATTGCACTTGATGAATGAGATAACCTCTTTCTCTCTGACTTGAACAAAAGCTTCTACTTCAATCCACTTCGAGAAATAATCAGTCATAGCCAGCATAAAGAATTTTCCTCCTGGAGCTCTGGGTAGCTTTCCAACAATACCCATTCCCCACTTCATGAAAGGCCAAGGGGATATAACAGGATACAAAGGGTCTGCTGGCTGGTGAAAAATGTTGCTATGTCTTTGGCATGCATCACATTTATGAGAATAATTCATAGCATCCCTCTTCATCGTTGGCCAAAAGTATAATGTCCTCAGGATTTTGGAGAATAGTGCTCTGCACCCAGTGTGATTCCCACAATCTCCTTCATGGATATCCTGAAGAACTTCTTGAGCTTCTGACTTCGCCAAGCACCTAAGATATGGTCCTGCAAGAGATTTCGTGTATAATATACCATTCATTATAGTATATGGGACTACCTTTGTGTGAAAAGCTCTTGGGTTTTCATCCTTGGGGATAACTCCATCCTGAATATATTTCCTGATCAGGATAATCCATGAATTTATATTATCCTCATGATTCTTGACTCTCATATCTTCATCATCGTTTGATATTTCATTGGCATCCTGCTCTCCTATTGCTGGGCTCAGGATATGTATGATAGGAATCTTGACACTTTCCGGTATCCTGAAGGATGAAGCTAAATATGCTAGGGCATCTGCTTCAACATTTTCTTCTCTAGGTACCTGTGAAATATCAAACATTTCGAAACACTTTGCTAGTTTTTTTACTAGCTCTAAATATTTCATTAGTTTTTCTCCTCTAACAGCATAAGAACCATTAAAATGATTAGTTAATAATAATGAATCAACATGTATTTGAATAAACTTGATTTTCATGTTGATTGCTAATTGTAATTCTGCTATCAAAGCATCATATTCTGCCTCATTATTTGTGGCTTGAAATCCGCAGGATATGGATTGAGGTATAATGTCCCCTGCGGCGATTTCAGCAGGATCCCGAGACCTATTCCTCTAACATTTGAAGCACCATCAGTGTATAGAGTCCACTTATCTTTGGTTTCCTCAAGTTGTTGGACTTCCAAGTCTGCCCCTTCTTTAAGTTCACTGGTGAAATCAGCCACAAAGCCTGCTAATGCCTGGGATTTGATGGCAGTCCTAGGTTTATGTGTTATATCATACGCACTCATCTTCACAGCCCATTTTGCCATCCTACCTGACATTTCTAGTTTTCTCAAAACAGACTCAATAGGGTAATTAATTTTAACACATATAGGGTGAGTTTCAAAATAGTGTCTAAGTTTAATGGATGCCATAATAAGTGCTAAAATTAATTTCTCAATATAAGAATACCTGGTTTCAGCATCCGAAAGAGTTTTACTTGCATAATAGATGGGATGCTGTTGACCTTCGTGATCCTTGGCTAAAACTGCACTTACATCATTATTTGATACAACTAGATATAGAGATAGAGGTTCACCTTCCTCGGGTTTTACCAGTATAGTAGCAAAAGAAAGATAAGCTTTTAAGGATATTAAAGCTTCCTCATGCTTACTGGTCCACTCGAACTTCTTATTTTTCCTCATGATATCATAAAATTCTTTGCATTTTTCTGAGGATCTGGATATGAATCTGTTGAGCGTTGTTATCCTTCCAGTTAGCCTCTGAATATCCTTGACTGATGCTGGGGATTTCAGATTCAGGATAGCTTGTATCTGCTCTGGACTCGCTTCTATCCCCCTTTTGGTGACCATGTATCCCAAGAATTTGCCAGCCTTCACTCCGAAATGGCACTTTGAAGGATTTAGCTTCATGTTATATTTGTTGAGGATATCAAATGCAGTCTTGAGATCCTAGAGGTGATCCTCAGCTTTCTTGGACTTCACCACCATATCATCAATATAAACTTCCATCGTGTCCCCCAGTTGCTCTTTGAACATCATGTTAACTAACCTCTGATAGGTTGCACCTGCATTTCTAAGTCCAATGGGCATAGCAATATAATAATAAATACCTGTGGGAGTCATGAAGGCTATATCTTCTTGATCTGAAGGTTCCATTTGGATTTGCTGAAATCCTAAGGATGCGTCCATAAATGTCAGCATTTCGTGGCCAGCTGTAGCGTCTACCATTGAATCTATGTGTGGTAGAGGGAATGGATCCTTAGGGCAGGCCTTATTCAAGTCTGTGAAATCTACACAGACTCTCAATTTTCCATTCTTTTTCTGTACAACCACCACATTTGCTAACCATCGGGGATATTGAACTTCCCTAATCATATTTGCCTTCAAGAGTCTTTCAACTTCTTCTTGGATGATTATGTTTCTCTCAGGAGCAAATTTTCTTCTCTTTTGATGGATTGGCCTAAAAGAATTATCAATTCCAAGTTTATGTGTTATAATATCTTTGTAAATACCTGTCATATCTTCATGCTTCCATGCAAATGTTGACAGTCTTGACTTGAGGAAATCGAGCAACTTTGACTAAATATCCTCAGGAATGCTCGTTCCTATCAGCACTTTGACTTCAGGATCCTCGGTATAAGGAAGTATTTCTTTAATTTCTTGTTACCTGGTCTCCATTACGTCTCGTGCTGGCTTCTGTAATTGCTACGCCTGCTGGGATTTGGTAGTACACTTCATAGAAGAGGTGTAGCAATTCTTTGCATCTTGTTGATCACTGATGATTTTGATAACTCCCCACGGGCTTGAGAGTTTCACACATTGGTGATAAGTGGAGGGGACTGCTTCCATGTCGTGTGTTCAGGGCCTGCCTAATATGATATTGCAATAAGACAAACAGTCAATAACACAAAATTTTTGCATTTTGTTTACCCCTTCAACATATACTAGGAGCTTGATATCCCCAATAGTGTTCTTAGTCTCTCCACTGAATCCAACCAATACTGAGGACATGGGGATAATCTCATCCTCAGGAATATTCATCTTTTTCATCACATCTAGCTGGATAATGTTGACAGAGCTTCCACCATCAATGAGGATCCTACACACATAATGGTTAGCCATATATAACGTTATTACCAAACTATAATGTTGAGGATCCTGAACATTGACTCTATCGCTTTCATCAAAGGATATGGTCCTCGCTTGAGTGAGAATGGATGTATTTGTTGGCCTATCAACCACTTTTAACTTTCTTTGATCAGCATTTCTTTTCGCAGCAGAATAAGAGGTTCCACAGATGTCAGATCCTCTGGATATGAACAGAATTGTTTTTGCATTTGCTAGTGGAGGAGTCGCCTACTCAGGAACTTTCTCAGGATTTTGTTCTTTTCCTTTCATCCGGCCAAGTTGCTCTTTCAAGTGGCCCTTGTTGAGAAGATAGCTAATCTCCCTTCTGAGTGCAATGCAATCATCAGTCAAGTGCCCAAAATCCTCGTGGAAGGCACACCATTTTGACTTGTCTTTCTAGGCTCCTTGTTTCTTCATCTTCTTTGGCCACCTGGCTTTTTCATCTAAGTTTTGCATGGTACACATTAATCCACCAATATCAACAGAAAAGCATTATTCAGAGATCTTAGGATATTCTTCATCATCTTCATCATCTCCATCATCTACTACATTAATCCTGGGGTTATCTGGATTATAGTAAGGTTCTGAACGATATGATTTTCTCGGGGATTCTACTTTCCTGTTTGTCAGATCATATTTCAGGATATCGATCTTCTTATAGCTATTCTTATTATCCTCTAGCCTGATAAACCTCAGAGCTCTGCTTCTTGCTTCATCTAACGACCTGCACGGAGTCATAACAAGGTCATCAAAGAAAGAGGAGTATTTATGTAACCCCAGCTTAAGAGCTTCCACTGCCGAAGTAGGATTTAGATATGGGATCTCCAGCGACTCCTTGCTAAACCTAGTAATAAAATCTCTCAAGGATTCCCCATGATTCTGGGTAACCCTATAAAGATCACTTGTCATCTTCTCAAATATTCTACTACAAGAAAACTGGTTATTGAACAAGTTAATTAAATGAGAAAAGGAAGTGATGGTGTTAGAAGGAATACTCAGTAGCCATTTCCTGGCTGCACCAGTCAAGGTAGACCCAAATCCCTTGCAAAGACATGTTTCCTTGATTTCCATAGGGATAGGGTTGATCTCCATACGCTCCCTATACTGTGCAACATGTTCCTCAGGATCCGTTGAACCATCATGTAGTTTCATATTTGAGGTTTGAAACCGTTTTGGGATCTGTACGTCACTATTTGATGGCACAAATCGGGATATTCTGTGACTATTAGTGGGAACTTCAGCTATGGGATGGATTACACTAGGAACATTTGAGATCATGTCCTTAAGCTACTGTAATTCCCGGGCTAAACTTGAACTTATGCCTGCATCCTGCAAAAATCCTTGATTAGCATTAAAGAGAATTGTGTTGAAAGTGTTACCCTGATTAATATTCTGAGGAACAGTCTGGGTGTTGTGGCTTGCATTCCCAAACATAGTATTTCCTGGAGTAGCAAATGAAGTGGTCGAAGTGTTAGCCTGGATTAGGATAAATTCTCCCTGGTGCACCTCAGAGGATCCTGCAAACTGCTGAGTCTGCGCAAATGGTTGCTGAGGATTAGAGAATCCTGATGAAGGCACTCCTGAGAATCCTGCCTGTTGCTGAAATCCTGAGGATACCGTCTGTTGACAAGGACCTGAGGATCCTGTCTGATGAAAAAATCCTGAGGATCCGGACTGTTGAAACAATCCTGAGGATCCTCCCTGCTGTGATAATCCTGAGGATCCTGCATGTTGAAAAGGCCTAGCAGAAGATGCAAGCAAGTATCCTTGGGATTCAGATGAGTGCAATCCTGCAGTCCCTGAGCACTGGAAAGATGAGGATCCAGAGTTGTATGCCATGGTCCACTCCGGACGCACCAATCCTAAGGATCCCGAAGGAGTGAAATCCAGAGATCTCGGGACTAGTGGTTTGAATTCTATCACTGGCCTCTTGGCTTTCCTGATATCTTCCAGTTCCTTCACGAGCATCTGGTTGATCTTGTTCTGGCGATCCATCTGTTCCTGTAACTGTCTATATATAGAAAGAAGGTCGTTTTTGGATACGATGATGGGATCCTGAGGAGATGGTCTCGATCCTGAGAACACGGGAGTAGCAAGTTTCTTCTGAGTGTTGTCAGGTTTCTTTGTGATACCACTAGCAGGAGGAGGAGGCATAGGAGGCCTCACAGAGGAACCTGAAGCTGCGGCAGAAGAGGAAACATTCTTCGGTTGGGAAACATGTTGTGGATGTTGAAAGTAGGGTTTGATTGGAGGGTTAATAATGATCAAAGCACCGTTTGCCCCACGGTGGGCGCCAAATTGTTTCGGTCAAAAATTAACAAAGTAATTTTGTGATCAAATTCATATGTGAGGTAGAGTGCTTGATCAAAAATATGGTGAACACAATGATTTGATTTTGAGGGAAAAAACCCTTGATCTTAAGGATCGCCGGCACAAAAAACCACCGGACGGTGAAAACTATCACCGTCTATTTATTAATAACAAAAAAGGTTGATTACAAGTGTTGGAGCTGATAATTGATCGATTGCTAAGTGTTACAATAGGTGTCAGTAGCTATGAGTGCAAGGTGTATGTTCTAAATGACCAATTTAGCTCGTTTAAATAAACAAAAGAATACAACTGAAATTCCGAGAAATCCGGAATAAACCCTAGACTAAGTCTTCCACTGTCCGTTGCTTCCCACGTTCGAGTTGACGAAGCTTCATAAATAACCGTTGCAAACCCACATCTCTTATTAGCACATTAAACACGTGGTTATATATGCAAAACAAACAGAACAATAAAGGACAATTGGATTAGCGAAATGTAATCCTCATAATACTTGCACCAGCAGGATAGGTTGAAATCCTTAAGTCATGATCAATCCCGAGGATAAAAATCTGCTCCCAACAGTGATGAAAGTGGTGAGAAGACAGCTGGTGATAGTCAAGGTGCTCCTATTGATAGCGGTTCTAGTATTCGCCCTGCTTCAAACATTGATGACTGTGCCACTGGAAAAATACTTGGCCACCCCACCAAATACAACCGAACAAATGGAAAGGTTAAAGAGGAAGATGTTGATTCGAAAGCACTCCAATCAGAATGTAGTATCTTCCGTTCACCCTGAAAAGTTTGTTGTGGAGATTCAAAAAGGTTTCTTTGACAAGTACGGTGATCGTTCTGGAGTTGTTTCTTGGGGATATGACAATGATAAAGAGATGTGGAGGGTTGAACGTAGATCTGGGAACACAGAGTACTACAAGAAGATGAAAGATTTCGGTTAGTGGACAAAGGTTGACCTAAGTGATCTGATACATGCACCTTTCCACAACCCAAGCAATGATCCAAAGGTTGTAAATTTCTGGAACTACTTAAGCAGCCAGGTTGAAAGAGGATTCCCCAATATTCCTACTGCTGAGTCTTTCCTCAAAAAAGAAAAGGGGGTACGTGATCCACATACCAACAATACTATGGTGAACGTGATGTGGCCTACCACTAATAAAGTGACGCCCATTCCGATTACCAAGAGATTTCCTGAAGGTGCTCTTGATAAATGAAGTTTTGGACATATGATGGTGAGACAGCGACTGTTATTATAAGGCTAGATAAAGGACACTATCGTGTTGTTGATCAAGAGATTTTGTTGAAATTCGGTGAAAAGTATATAAAGACCCTTAGTGGCTTTCAGATTACGGCTGAACCACTTTATTAGTCAGCTACTAAGGAGTATACTAGTATGGTGGGGTCGATCATACGACCAGGATTATGGGAAGGCGCTTACAAGGAAGCTAATGCTGACATACTTGAGCACGAAGGATGATCAAGTGGTAAACCAAAGGGGAGAATGTTGTGTTATATTTAATGGTTTACGCTTATGTAATTGGGCTTTGTTTTGGGCTATTCTATGGAAACCGAAATCATGGATTTTGGTGGGCTTATCATGTGTTTGGGCTTAGGGTTTAGTCTAGACTATATATATGATGTATGTTGGTTGATTTGGGTTGGTCATTCACGAGAGAAACGAGAGACGAGAGATCAATTGGTATTATTGTAAGCATTATTAAAGGGCTTAAACACCCGACGTTATACAGAATGTGTGTTTTGAAGCATTCTAGTGTGTTCGTTGTGGTTGTTTGTTTTACATTGACTTAATTCATTGTTAGATTCCGCCTAACAACGGGTTTACGTAATATCACATTGAAAGATCTTTCCATGGGACTTACAATAATTTAATAAAATCAATAATCTTTAAAGTTAATCGTTGGTTATTTAATTTCACTTCGAGTCACTCGGTTTTAGTTTCGTCTATCTAGTAAAATATTTTAAACTAATCAACAAACCATAGTTTTTACCATTAACCTTAGTTTTTACTCCTTCTAATCAAGCAACCATACCGTTGGGACTATTTTGAAAAAAATAAACTGTCCTTTCCCTTCTCTCCATCACCATCATCGCCGACACTACAACCCCGCCCCCTTCTTCAATTCGATCCACAAATTAAGGACGAGACTCACGGAATTCGACATACCTAATCGTTAATAGATCATTTGTGTGTTCAATCATCATTCATATATGTTAATTAATAGCTAATCTACACTAATTTGATATTATCTTGAGCCGCGGACTTGATTGATGCCAAACCCCTGTAAATACGAGTCCATAATTCAATAAAACAATCCTACACCATTTTTCTACCATTCTGAAACTAAACCCTAACTCAATTTTAACTCGGGAATCGCTTATGATCATTTGCCATATAGGTGTAGAGCTAGGAAAATTGTTGGGTTATATAGTCACCAAAAAAGGGATAAAAGCAATTCCAGAATAAATCAAAGCAATCCTCAACCTGAAGTTTCCAATACACACTAAGGATTTTCAAAGGTTAACATGAAGAGTAGCGGATCTAAATAGGTTCATCTCAAGATCTGCAAAGAGGTGTAAAGAGTTTTATGACATTTTGAGGAATAACAAAAGATTTGAATGGAATGAACAACATGAGAAGGCATTTGAAGATTAGAAAACATATCTATCCTCATCACCATTATTAATTAAGCCAAAAAACAATGAGCCATTATTCTTGTATCTGGTGGTATCCAAGACCGCCATTCATGTCGTGCTTGTCAAGGATCACAAAGGTGAATAGCATCCTATATACGATGTAAGTAAAAGCCTATTAGATGCATAAACTAGGTATTCTCATCTTGAAAAAATAATCCTTGCACTAGTCATGACATCAACTAAACTTAGACATTATTTTGAGATACATGTTATACATGTTAAAACTAATTATCCTATTAAGTGTGTTTTGAGAAAGCCAGAAATGTCAGAAAGGATAGCTAAGTAGTCTGTGAAACTTAGCCCATATAACTTGATATATGAACCAAGAATGGCATTCAAATCACAGGCTCTAACAGATTTTGTGGTTGATTTCAGTAGCGATATTCAACAAGAAGTAGATATAGAGGTCCAACAACTAGATGAAGCATATGAAGAATGGATCATAATAACAGATGGAGCATCCAACATAAGAGGATCAGGTCTTGGATTCGTATTAAAATAGTCACAAGCGGGCATTATACCCCAATCCATCAGCTGTGGATATCAGGCAACAAATAATGAAGAAGAATATGAAGCATTGATTGAAGGATTAGAACTGGCTAAGAATATGAAGATCATGAACTTAAAGGTACATGTAAATTCATTATTAATTACTAACCATTTCAGTGGATCTTATGCAGTAAAAGGTTTAAGATTGGCTATATACTTACAAATAGTCAAGAATTTGGCAAAAGAATTCAAGATCATCAGCATAGAATAGGTTCCAAGAGAGGATAATGTTGAAGCTAATGCCTTCGAAAATCTCGAATCAACTCTCAAGATACCAACAGATATAAAAATCCCAATTATCCAAATCCTGCATCCAGCCATTGATTCAGTTGATCTTGAAGCAAAATAAGGATCCTTTGAAAATTCTGAAATTTAGGATCCTCCCGGAGCAAAAGGATCCTGGATCATGCCGATCAAGACCTATTTGTAGATCCTTTCAAATGAAAGTGTATCGTTTTTATTTTGTTACATAATGTTTGGTATAAGAAATCATTAGTAGGTTCTTATCTTAGACACCTTGAGGATCCTGAGATCCAAGAAGTATTAAAAGATATTTATAAAGGATATTGTGGAAACCACACTAGGAGTAGATTACTCTGCTCCAAAGTATTAAGAACATGATATTATTGGTCAACCATGAGAAGAGATGCTATGATTTATGCTTAGAAATGTGATTCTTGTCAAAGATAGCAAGGTGCTTCACCAACTAGCACATTGGCCGTTCATTTCCCATTGTCCGTTCATGAAGTGGGGAATGGACATAATCGAAAAGCTACCAAAAGCACATTGAGGGAAAGTATTCATGCTTGCTATGATACATAATTCTCTAAATGGATTGAAGCTGAAGCATTTGAACAAGTTAGGGAAAAAGAAGCTATATCCTTCATAAAGTGCAATATCCTTACAAGGTTTGGGATCCTAATGGAAATAACTTCTAACAATGGATCTAAATTTATTAGGAAGAGAACAACATATTTTTATGCTAGCTGGGGGATCAAGATGATAATATCCACTCCTGTTCATCCTCAAGGTAATGGACAAGCCGAAACCAGCAACAAAATCATCTTAGCATCTTAAAGAAAAAATTAAGTGATGAGAAACGAAGATGGGTAGAAGAACTACTTTTGTTCTATGGGCAGGTAGAACTACTGCAAAAAATGCAATGGGACAAACACCTTTTTCATTAGTATATGGTGCCGAAGAAGTACTTCCTAAAGAAACGATGATCCATATGGCAAGGATCCATCTCCAAGAGCCTAAAGATAACAATGAGCAGCTGACCCATGACCTTGATACCATTGATGAAGTTAGAGTCCAAACCAAAGTTAGGATGGTAGCTTATCAACAAAGGATTACTAAGGCGTACAACAAAACTATAAGGATTAGAAGATTTCAAGTGGATGATCTCGTGCTCAGGAAGACATTCGAGAATACTATCAAATCAAGTGATGGAAAGTTTGCACCAAAATGGGAAGGTCCATATCTATTAGATTCGGAAGCAGGTAAATGAGCATACACGTTAGCAACTATATTTATGAAGAGATCCTTCCAAGATCATGGAATGTTATACATCTCAAAACCTATTTCATCTAAGTTGTAAAGTTATCCTTAGATGGATACCAGGACATGCCTTATCTTTATCCTTTTTCTTTAATTTTCACTATTTTCATTATATTCCTTATTTTTTATTATTATTATTCTTCAAAACAAATTTACTGACTTAAGCATTGGAGTGGTGTTAGCCTGTCTAACACCCACCCTCACCAAGTTTTCAAGGTTTTGCAAAAATCTCGAAGTATCAATATACAATGCACAGATTGGCCATCTCTCTTAAGTCAAAAAGATTCAAACCCCGCCAAGAGCGCACAAAATCTAAGGATAATTCAGGATGGCGGAATCTGTATATGTAAAGGTTGCAGACAATTTCATTATTATTGGTTATACCAAGGATTCAAAATTTAAATGTGGCAGGCATGTCACTCAAAAATTATGGCATACACATGTCATTCAAAAGCTCGGTAGGAGTCCCAAGAAAATACGGTTCGTCCCCGTCTTAGAAATTAACATTATCATTTTAATCTAGTACTTCAGCATTTTCATGTCACATACGATTCATAAGTTTGGGTTTGACCTGGGATCCATGATCCAAAAAACTTTTAAGGTTTTCAGAAATTATTCTTAAGGATCCTACACTACTAGAAGTAAGGCTAATGCAACCTTTTATATTATGTTGTATTTGACTTCAATGCAACTTCGTTTAACATGAAGGTTGCATTAGAATATGTAATGCAACATTTTTGATAAATTGTTGCTAAATTTTGTTGAAATTGCAACCTTTTTACTTAAAAGTTGCAAAATTTTATTTAAATTGCAACCTTTTAATTAAAAGTTGTGAATTGTACTAAAAATTATAACTTTTATAATAATATACTATCACTTTTTAATGACAAATTTTCTAATTGATAAATGTTGTGTGTGAGACTTGAACCAAAGACATCCCGACCTCTCATAAAACCAAGCGTTTTAACGTTTTGTCTTTACCGATGGACCATCATCCAATTGGTTATAACTTTATTTGTATACTAAATTATTTATTATTTAATAATACATTAATTAATTGAAAATAAGGATTAATTTTTTATTACTATTAATTTCTGAATCAAAAAACAAGAATGATAAGTTTTCTACAAATTTTAAGTTTTTTCTATATTTCTTATGACATTTAAACATTTTTTCTTTAAAGGAGTGAAAGGAAATGAAAACTAAAGATAGTTAAAAAATGGGTGTTCTTGAGTTTTTTTTTAGGATGAAAAGGAAAGGAGTAGGAGAAGTTAGGAATGATTAAATTAATGTATTTTCCCAATAAGTTATCCTCCCAAAAATGGGATGATTACTAAGGATAACTATTTTTAACATAGTTATCCTTTCCTTTCCTCTAATTTCCTTCCAACTCAAGAATACACCTAATTAAAAAAGATTTCATTCCATTCCCTTCCCTTTCTTATCCTTCCCTCTCATTTCCTTTTCATTATTTGGTTAAAAAACTCAAGAACAAGACGTAAAGGTAATATATCAAAGTTTTAAATGAGTATTAGTTGAACTATATAATTCTTTTAGAAATAAAACTTTTTAATGCCAAAAGTTCGCACAGTTAAGTTCTTGATCATTAGTGTGTGCTTCCACCCCGTCCTCAATCTATCATCACCAATTCGATCACTCGTTGTATGAAAATGTCTGTTAAATTTCTATTCCCAACCCCTAACTCCTTGTTCATTATTGGGTTTAATTCGTCCCTCAAATCTCTTGTTTTTATTGTTTTCAAATTTTTTTTAGTTGACGTTGGTCGGTTGGTGTTCATTTTGATATGGTTTAACAAGTGTTCGCCATCGGTAGGGCTTTATTGATTTGGTAATTGTTATACCCTGTAGCTTTAATAAATCGATGAGTTAAGAAATCATATTCGATTTAGAAATCAATAGCCAAAATTAAGTGGTTTCCTAATTTGACTCACTGCTAAATATTATAGTTGTATTGATATGTGGCCCAAGAATATGCAAATGATGGGTTTTAAAGTAGAGCAAAAACTCATTGACATCCAAGTCTGGAAAACGGAAACTCCATGAACAGTTAGTTTCTATATGTCTTGTTCAACTTTAAACATGAAATTAGTTGTGAGACTTGATTGAAGTTGTTGATTTTAGTTGAAACATTAGTGATTATACTTATTGATTTTTGTTGTTCTAGAATTTTGAAATGAACCAACATAAAATCTAGGACGTTAGGTTATTACTTATTAGAAATCTGAGTGCTGAAAAATACGGAACCCATACAAAAAACGATTCCTGGCTGAGCAAAAGATTCGTAGTGACTTAGCACTCTTTGGTTAAATGGTTGGTCTTGATACAACCCTTTTCTAACTGTTTCCCACTTGAGATGACATAATAGATTTGCCAGGTATAGTTCTTGTGTGTTAATATGTATTTGTTTTAAGGAATTAATACAAACAGCTGATTCATTTACTTCGAGCATTCAAACCATGTAAAATAGAAAAAGGTCTGAAAACACTCATTTTTCCATCGTCTTACATTTTTTTTTTAATTTTAGCTTGATTATCATTGACCAAGCCATTAATATACTTTTTTAATGTGTTGAAGTACTTAGAAGAAGGTGTTTTGTTTAATACTTATTAAAGTTTCATTTGTATTTATGCGTTCTTGGTGAATTCAAACACTTATGTACCTTTCTGGCTCACTGACTTTAGCTCTTTTCAGTTAATGATTATAAATAAAATGTGTTTAAAGTTTTGAAAAAACAATGAGCTATGTCCAAAAATCAATTTGGCTATAGTATTTAACAATCTACTCATCTCTTCATGGGATACTCTAAGTAATTAACCATTTTAATTCCAAATTTTATGTTCATTCTACGTACTCAATAACTGTTGAATTATGAAACAGAATACTGTATGATGAGGATGGGTCTAAGTTGGCTTTTGGTTTAACTAAAATCTTAATAAAAGTTTTGCATTTGATGTAAAAAAAGGTTGCATTTTTCTAATAAAAATATAATAATAGTTGTATTAGAAAATAGAAAAGGTTGTATTTGTGTGTTAGAAAATTTGCATTAGCATGTTAAAAAGGATGCATTTTAAAAAGGTTGCATTATTAGTAGATGCAACCATTACAAAAAAATTGCATTATTAAAAGAAAGGTTGCATTAAATCTAATGCAACTTCACCTAATGCAGGCCCTTGACAAAAGGTTGCATTAGGCCTAATGCAACCTTTTAAAAGCTTGATGCAACCTTTTAGCTGGGTTTCAATAGCTTCATTTTCTTGTAGTGAGATCCAGAATCTTTCAGAAAAATATGGATCCATAGATCTTGTTAAATCTTGAGCCTCAGTACGATTGAAAATACTTAAGTTTTACAACCAAAAAGTTAACAACAAAGCCATTAAACAAAAGTTCGATTTACGGTCTAGAGCTATTTACGGATAAACCGAAGCATAGACTCTTAGAACTCATAACCATGGAACTTGTAAGTATAACATATAAACTAAAATGAACAGAAGTTAAGCAAGATTAATATGTATTAACAAGTTATATAAGTATATATATATATATCATGGACACGAAGTCCTCCATGAAGCCTTGCCTTACAAGGTCTGAAACCTCACAGACCGGAATCGGAGAAGTAACTACCAAAGGTAACAAGGGGTATTATATTATATATATGTTGTACCATCATAAACAAGTATTAATAAGACTACATAAGCTAATTAGAATGAAAGATTAAACTCAGTTTGACTTTTGGAAGTCAAACCTTCAAGAACACATAAATAACAATCCTTGAATCTATGGAGAATTGAGAGAGAATTTGGAGTGAGAGAAAGTGTAAACATAAAGGAGATGTGTGTGTAAATATAGGGTAAGGGTCAAGACTTCTTTGCAAGGTTCTCTTTTATGTTTGCATTAAAAAAGATTGGTTAAACAAACAAGCAAAACACAAAAAGCCAAAAAAAACGAATATGTAGGTCTAAGGCCGCGCCGCGCGACCATCCTAGCCTCCCTGGCACGTAGCGCGGCGTGCTAGGGGGGTTGGTTTGGTCAGCTCGTCTTGCGTGGTTCGTTTTGCGTCCCGGAAGTTCGTTTTCGATGTAATTTGAGCGTTTTAAAGACGTTTTCGAATCCGTAAAAGGGGATTTTCAAATTTAAAATGTGGGAATGATTTAGTAACATAAAATCCATTATTTTATATTTTTGAAGTGTTCAGGATATAAATCGGGTCGGTTTACGTGATAAACGAATACATAAACGGATACAAATGGAACCCGAAATTGACGAATGTCACAGTATCCCCAAGTTTTTTGAAATTTCGTCCCGAAATTATAAATAAAATCGAAGAAAAGGTAATTACTAACGAATGCCGCTTTTGATAAAACAATTGCATGAAAAAAATTTTAAGTAAAAAATAACGTCAAATCCTTGCATGATTCGAAAAACGCTACAAATGAGAAACATAATAAAGGCACTTATATAGGATGTACCGGCGGCGTATCCACCATGCTCTTATCATGATTCGCATTTCTATCGTTTTTCTGCCATCATTCTCTGGTCTGAGTTATCGCACACAACCGCACTTACTATGGCTTTCATAAAGAGTTTTCAATGATTAAGTGTGCACCCATAATTATTATGGTTCGTCCCATTGTGTGGTTTAAAAGACATATTTAGTGTGAAATCTTAAACATTAGAAACATGCATAAATCTGTTGAATTTTACACATATTGATAAAATAATATCCTCGGTTGGAAATTTTGGGGTTGACTTTTTAAATAAGTAGGAAAATGGAATAAATAATTGAAACAATTAAATCTTAAAATATAAACCAAAGTGAAAGTATCAATTTGGTTTAAATAAGAAAAGACGATCGAACAATATAAAATTTAGGGCAAACAATAACGAAATGAGATTTGAAGTCAAATGTCCTCAATGTGAAAGAATAAGTAAATCATTAAAATCCCTGGTTGAAAGTCGGGTCACTAAATTGGTATAAAATTCGATAAGTGAAACTTTTATTATGAGAACTCCGATAAAAGGAAGTGAGAAGTCCAATAAATGAAAACGAGAATCCAAAGAGTGAAAATGAAAAATCCTATAGGTGTAAAAGAGAAGCCCAATAAGTGAGTACATGTTGTCGGGGTAAACGACGTTACAATTAATAATAGCGTACGATAAGTTTCATACGTGAACAAACTTGAGGTTATAAGTAATTGAGAATACAATTCCGTAGAATGTAATAACATGAGAATGATGTGAGTTTCTTGGGGTGATGCATACGTGTATCAACATAAACAAAATAGCATTTGATTAGCAACCAAAACAATCGATGAAATGTGATAAAACGTGAATACGACCACTATTGTGAAACCATTTATATAATCGTCATCATATTAACGGTTTCTAATAGCGCCAAAACTTGCGGACAACCACACATAGGCCGCTTAAAAGCTCAAATGAAACGATTTAGAATAATTCATAGAATCGTGTCTTGCTTGAAAAACATAGATGCTCAATATGAATAACATAGTCATGAAAATACCGTTTAAAAGATAAACAAAATTTGTAGCGAAATTGAGGTTTTGAAAGTATTACACAAATTGTTATTGAATAACTTGAATTCGATCATGAATAATCGAAACACAAAATGAAATCTCATGTGCAAAATATTACCATCGAAACATCTCATCAATTGAAAAGAAATAAAAAAAAATATCGATGAGACTCGTATAAACGATGAAATATGTAAGTCACTAATTATATACTCTTTTGAAAATAATAGAATGAAATTGAAAATGAAGTCTTAAATAAAGCCGTTCAATCGTTTCCAAGAAAATGTATATAATAACAAGCATCGCGTAGCTAGAGAAACATTTTGATCATTATCAATTGTGAATCTTGTAAGCCAAATTGTTAAAGGAATTTGTATACATAATGCGGTTGTGATGAAAAATATTTATGAAATGATGCTTGCGATAATAAGAGGTAATAGTTCGCGAAAATTGTTGTTGAACAAAATTCATGTCACAATATGAAGTATAAAGCATTTATAAATGCGTCCCAAAAAGATTTGCAAATCCATGGTAATTGAGTTTATGCAAAATGGTGAAATTTGTAATTTGTTATTGAATCAACCTCGCGTTCAACATTCAAAATGAAACTTCGTATTAATAAAGTTTTTATGAGATTTATCACCTTATGTGACAATATTTAAAATCTTGAAATCACACATATAATCGTTTAATAACCTTTGAAAACAAATCCTCATCATATATTTTGTTGTCATGACAATCTTAGATTCATGAAAGATGATTTATAAGATTTGGACAATATGTAAATCATAAATCTTGAAAGAGTTTATAATCTATAAGTGATTATTTGAACACATGAGGTTGTTATAAATACACTAGGTGTATATACATACATAAAAAAATTTAAGGGTAAAACGAAGCTTGCGTGCGTATGGAGGGGTTTTGATATCAAACTCTATGGTTGGATGGAACGGTGTGGCGATATGGTTTGTGACTCGACATAGCATGGGTCGAAGGGTTTTGAGTCATAGTTGGGTAAACTTTGGTTTGTATATGTTCAAAGCATTCGTGAGTGTGTTTATCGGTGTCTTTGAAGTATTAGGATAGTGAGTGTGATAGGTTTTCGTGGCGTAGAAGTGTCGGTAGTTAGGGCCTTTTTTTGGGTTGATTTTTGTATATCTTGGACTTGTATGGGGTTTGAGTAGGTGAGGATATAACGTTGATGTGTTAGGTTTCGTTCATATTGAGGAAATATTTGAGTGCGCGGGAAACTTTTGAAGTGTAAGGATGGTTGGTTTAAGATGGTAGGTAGAGTTGGAATACGAGTGTTTGGAAACTTGGGGTTGTGCTTAGGGGAGTTTTGACTAGTAATAAGTTTTAAATTAAAAATTCATAAATTATAAATAATGTTTGAAACATTCACGAAACTTTTGATGATAAAATCACAAATTAATATTTTTTTTTGGCGTGAAAACAGAACTTTCGCGAACCATCATGGATTGTTTGTGTTTAGCAAACTCATGTTTGCGAAAAGGTTGTTATAATAGTTAGAGAAAAATCATTTAGGAAATTCCCACAATTGTTTGGAACATAAAGTTTTATAAAAAAAATATTAAGATTCAATTTTATATAATAGAAAAATATTAAAAAATACTTAAATTTTCTTACATTAAAACGAGAGTTGTTACGATAAGTCAAGTCGGCCTAAGTTGTAAGATAATTTTTGAGAAATTTTGAAATAAACCAATCCACGTAACGTAATTCGTTCTCGAAATGTTTAAAATCAAGTTGTGGGAAATATCATGAGAAACTATAATCATAAGGTTTGCTAAATTTGAAGTTTATTGTAAAATAAAAGCAGATTGCCATGAGGAAGCAAAATAAATTTTATAAAGATTAAAATAAATTTTGCTTATGACGAAATTTAAAATAAGTAAATTGAATGTCAAAATTTGTTATGAGGTATCAACATTGAATGATGAGTGTCGTTTTGGGAATATAAGGTTGCGAAATGAAAATTTTTACCAAGTTCGTTATTTAATATCGTATAACGAAGAATATCATGGTAAGTTAAAATGATCGTCATTGTAAATCGAGAAATCATAAGTAAACGATTTTTGTCTTTAAAGTAGAATTTCTACGAAGTTTTGCATGAAAATTTCAAGAAAATTACAAACTATAAGTTTGTGAATTTCTTGAAAAATCATGGCAAAACTATCATATAAATTTTAAAACGTGGAAAATCGTAGGATGCAAATTTTTATTTGTGAAAATTTATAATGAACCAAAGATTGCATAATGAGAGTTGTTATGAGAATAAATTTGGGTAACGAAAATTCTACCATGTGTACTATATAATATAGTGAAATTTAAAACGTCGTGAAAATTTAAATAATCGATATTGTGAAATTATAGTTTCAAAATGAACGGGATCGTTATAAAAATAAAATGTTTATGAAATCTTGTATGAAAACTTTAAAGACAATTTAAGATTTTTTTTATATAATGGGAATTTACTTGAAAATTTAAGGTAAAACCATTATAATATGATGAAATTTATATAATAGAAATTGGGTTTATAAATATTCTTAATGAACAAGGGATGACATAATAAAAATCATTATGAATAGTTCAAATATATATATATTGACTTATATTGAATAGTTGACAGTAAACGAAATTGTAATAAAATCGTGGTGTGAAATTAATATGAGAAAATTCGTATAAAAACTTTACCATGTGAAATCAAAACATATTAAAATGAATCATAACGTCAAATAGAATTATATAAATGAGAATTTTGTGACGAGAATTTATATGACAATGTAAAACGGAAAAATTGTTTAAATCTTTGAAATATGTAAATAATGTCTTAAGATTTAAAGGCGGAAAAATCGTGCATGAACCACCATGACTTGATATTCCGACAGTAAAACCTTTTTAAAAAAATACCTTGTTGGAGTCTAAACATGTGCACGTACCACCGCGTCTTTTTCATGTTTTCGACTCAAATAACGGTTGTAACAAATATAATAAATCGGAATACAACGTCATGTCAAAACACTAGTCCACGAACCACCATGGTTCTATTGTTTTAACACCGAAAATTAGGATGGCGACCGGAATGCTCGCATTCGACTACTTAAAGTGGTCATCTCATATAAGACCATCTTTGAGGAGATTTGAAACAACGGGACCCAAGTTAAGCTCGTGATCCATAAAACATAATAAAAACTAATGTTTGCACGGTAAGATAAGGATACCTTACATTATTATGAAAGTGCATGTATGTGTATATATATAATTAAACAAAAGTAAGGTAAGGATACTTTAGATTATTATGAAAATGCATGTATGTGTATATATATAAAATTTATCAAAGGAAGGTAAGGATACCTTAGTATGTTTCGAGTGTTGGTGTATATTTACGATTTAACGAAATAAATAAGTATATAAATAAACAAGTGTAATGAACAATCAAGTAGGGTAAACACGTATAGGCAACACGTAAAAGGACCCGAAAACAAAGACTGTACTAGGTCGTTACATCTAACCACCTATCCTATTGTAACCTGGCTCTGATACCAATCTGTCACACCCCGACCAAAGGCGACAGAACATGCCGAGGTGCAACGTGATTGGACAAATACACAAGACGCTATTAAAGAGACAATATTTAATCAACTCATTTTATTTCATAAAATCAATAAACAACACATCTTGTTCATACAAAAAAAAATTAATACAAGTAAACATATATATATTGTTCGTTTTGCTAATATCCTAATAATCTTGGTAACGTTTTCCGTCAAGTCCTCAAGTCAACAAAAGTCAAACCTGTAACATTGCATAAAATAAAGTTTGTCAACACAAAGGTTAGTGAGCAATTTCATGGTTTTTGAACAAGTATATATATAATAAGGAATGCCACAATCCTATATACAAAACAATAAATGAAAGCAACAATTTGGATAATAATGAGATCGCTAACACATTAGCGACACCTGCCATAAAAGAATACTTGATGGTTCAGGATTTTTATATGAGGTCGTTAATAAGAATACATAAACGGCACCGTCTATAAGAGAATACCAAATAGATTCGGATTACATGAGGTTGTTAATAAGAATAAATTAACGGCACCGTAATAAGATATTACAAGATAGTTCACGGATTTATGAATCAACCAACCAAAAGCGGTAAACACATAAGCATGTAAGCATAGAACACCAAATCGAGCATTTATTTAAGTAAGGTATACAATAAAGTTTGTGGTTTACGACTCAAGTATAAAACATTTAGATTAAAATAAGTATGCAATATCACCCCCAAAACGAAAGATCGAAAACGGGGAAATGAAAGTACTCACATTCAAGTAATAAACTTGAAAGATGGTTGATTTGGAGTTTAACCGGTATGTCGGGGTATAACGAACGAAGCCTAAAATAAAAGAAGTCTTGTATTAGGAAAGTTGTCTTGGAAGTCTTTAAGATAAAATAAATGTTAAGTAATGTAAACAATTAAAGTTAAAGGTTTAAAATGTAACTATTTAAGAATTTATAATAATAACCCCTTTAAAATGTAAGTTTTATCAAAACCGGGTTAAAGTATCTAACCTTAATATTTACTTAACCAATTTTAAGTAATAAGTTGGGAAAAATGCAAAGATGAAAGTTTCTTTGGGATAAAGATACTAAAACGGGTCTTTAACGAGTTTTTCGGGTTGTTGGTTCGGGTCTTGATAATTGGTTAAATCCAAAGTCAACTTTCCAAAATAATGAATGTTATGAGGTAACTCAATAAAACTTATTAAGACTTAACCAAGTATGTAGTTCTATTGTTTTAGAACTAACAACGCACGTTAAGCGATTGTTCGGTTTTGTCGGTCCAAACTATGTTATGAGATCAAGTTGGATCCAACAATTTCAAGTACTTAAGAAATTAATTAAATCAGTTTGTTAACTATTTTTAAAGAAATATACAAGTCTTGATAGCTAAAAACACACTTGTGTGTCTTAACCGAGTAAAAATCGGATCGGTTCGGTTTCCATCTCACAATACGTTCCTTGATGGTCTCCACATGCCCAAATAACCAAGAACTTGTATAATAATGTACAAATGAAAATACTTAAGTTTTACAACCAAAAAGTTAATAACAAAGTCTTTAAACAAAAGTTCGGTTTACAGTCTAGAGCTATTTACGGATAAACCGAAGCATAAATTCTTAGAACTCATAACCATGGAACTTGTAAGTATATCAAACAAACTAAAATGAACAGAATTTAAGCAAGATTAATATGTATAAACAAGTTATATAAGTTTATATATATCAAGGACACGAAGTCCTCCATGAAGCCTTGCCTTACAAGGTCCGAAACCTCACCGCGGAATCGGAGAAGTAATTACCAAAGGTAACAAGGGGGTATTATATTATATTTATGTTGTACCACCATAAACAAGTATAAATAAGACTACATAAGCTAATTAGAATGATAGATTAAACTCAGTTTGAGTTTTGGAAGTAAAACCTTTAAGAACACATAAATAACAATCCCTGAATCTATGGAGAATTGAGAGAGAACTTGGAGTGAGAGCAAGTGTAAAAATGAAGGAGATGGGTGTTTATATATAGGGTAAGGTTCAAGGCTTCTTTGCAAGGTTCTCTTTTATATTTGCATGAAAATAGATTGGTTAAACAAACAAGCAAAACACAAAAGGCCGAAATAAAACGAATCTGCAGGTCTGAGGCCGCGCCACACAACCAGCCTAGCCTCCCTGGCCGCGCAGCATTGCGTGCTAGGGGGGTTGGGTTGGTCAGCTCGTCTTGCGTGGTTTGTTTTGCGTCCCGTAAGTTCGTATTCGATGTAATTTGAGCGTTTTAAAGGCGTTTTCGAATCCGTAAAAGGGGTTTTACAAATTGAACATGTGGGAATGATTTAGTAACATAAAATCCATTATTTTATATATTTGAAGTGTTCGGGATATAAATCAGGTCGATTTACGTGATAAACGAATACTCAAACGAATACAAAGAGAACCCAAAATTTACGAATGTCACAATGGTCCCCGTTCTCAAGACAGAAGTTCAGGAAAGACTTTTATTAAGGTGAAAGATAAAACTGTTGGAGTTTGGTCATTTTGCTAAGGAATGTGATAAGATAAAGAAAGAATACAATGGTCCCCATTCTCAAGACAAAAGTTCGAGAAAGACTTTTACTAAGATAAAATATAAACCTTTTGGGGGAGATTCTTCAAAGGCTGCGGGACCACAAGCTTTACTCACAGTTGAAGGGATAGATTGGAATCAACGAATGTTTGGCAATGGAAGTCAAGCTAATCTTGCAATGTTCGAGTAAGCTGAGAATTTTCAAGACGCTATTGGAAAAGGATTGCCATATGAAAATGAATCAGAGATAGAATCAGATTCTGATGATTCCGACCACATGCAACCAATGTCGTTTGCATGCATGGCTAAAATTGACGAGGTTAGTTCTTAGTTTGTTAAATTATCTGAGAGTGTGTCATGTTCTGTTTGTGAAACTGTTAAGTCAAAAATTTATTTAATAAATGCTCTAAATGATTCACTAATGAAAGAACTTTCATCAATCAAGGATGCATATAGATATTCATTAGAGTCACAAATGAGATCTAGGGAAAAAATTGAGGGATTGTCTGTAAGTAATAATGATCTGAAAGCAGAACTTTCAGTGAAAATGACCATTAATGAAAAACAATTTCAAGAAATTCTCAAACAAAGAACTAAGATAACTAAGCTTGAAAATGAGGTTCTAGAGTTGAAAAGTAAATTAGACAAGTTTTGAAATTCTTAATTTTTGTTGAATGAAATCATTGAAGTATCTGGTAAACAAAATGAGAAAATGGGGAACATGCTTCTTATGTGGCAAACGTAGTCACGTTATAAGAAAATGTGGAATGAAGAAATCATAGAATATTCATCCTTTATCAAAGAACAATGTTAATCAATGTTAATTTAAAACAATATTCCTTCTATAAGACCCATGTCTTGTGATGATGAGACTCACATCATATTTTCTAATGTGAATCCACGCAAGGTGATTCATGTTGATGAGAACAATGCTAATTTAAATCCCAAATTTGTTCCTACAGAACCAATTTGTAAAAATGTGAACACAAATGTAGTACAAGCTGCATACTTGATACGGAAGTTGAAAAGGCTTGTGACTTATTCACAAGCAGCTAAACCGCATTTGGATTCAATCAGCATTAACTCTTCAAGTGATATTAAAGAGGTGCCCAAGACTGAGGCATGTGATGCCTTTTTGAACTAATCATTTTACCTTTATGTGCAGAGTTTATCCAAGACTATATCGGGTGAAAACTGGATTATGGATAGTGGATGCTCTCGTCATATTACCGGCAACATTGACCTACTAACCAATGTTAAGAATATTAAAGGGGGTTATGTAGCTTTTGCGGGTAATTCTGGGGGGATGATTACAAGAGAAGGAGATGTTTCGAATGGTCGTATTACATTCAAGAAAGTAAATTATTGTGATAAAGTGGAACACAATTTGCTGAGTATGTCTCAAATTTGTGATAAGAAGTATACCACGGTAATTAATGGCAAGGAGTGCATAATTCCAAAACCAGGTTACGTAATTCCCGAAGACATGATTGTTATGCGGTCTCCTCTGTCAAATGATATTTATGTACTTAATATGAGAACTAAGGTATCAACTACGACTTCTGTTGAAACGTGTTTTGTCTCAAAAGCAACTGAGAAGGACTCGACTATGTGGCATAGGCGTATGGGTCACATTCATGTCAGAAAGATGAACTATCTGATAGAAAATGATTTAGTGGATGGGGTATCTCTGAAGCACTTCAAGCTGACCGATCACTGTGCTGCATGTAAAAAGTGTAAACAGAAGAAGAAGTCGCACCCGTCTAAGTTAATCAATTCCATTGATATTCCTCTAGAACGACTTCATATGGATTTATTTGGTCCTGTGAATCGTGCGAGTATTGATGGAGATTGGTACTGTCTGGTTATCACTGATGACTATTCAAGGTACTCATGGGTGTTATTTATGAGTTCTAAAGATCAGACACCTATTCTTGTTTAAATTTTAATCACGAAGATTGAATCATTGTACAAACACAAGGTGAGACGTATTCAGAGTGATAATGGTACGGAGTTCAGAATACTACATTGGACTTATTTTGTATTCAAAAGGGAATCCTTCGAGAATATAGTGCTCCATATGTACCTCAACAAAACGGTGTGGCTGAACGGAAGAATCGTACATTGATTGAGGCAGCAAGAACTATGCTTGCAGATTCAAAGCTTCATGTTAAATTTTGAAATTAGGCTGTGAATACTGCTTGCTATACGCTCAATCGTGTTCTGACTGTGAAGAAGCCGCAAATGACGAGTTATGAGCTTCTGAACAATCGAAAACCTAATTTAAAGGTTTTGGAACATTTTGGGTGTTCTTGCACCATGTTGAAAGAGATGCGGGAAAATTCGAAGAAAAAGCTATTGAAGGATATTTCTTGGGATATGCATCGTCTAAGAAACGTATATTTAAATTTACTTCGGGTTGTGTTGAAGAGTGGTACCATGTGGATTGCCAAAGATACACAACACCTACTACCGAAAAGGATCCTGATTGGATGTTTAACAATAAGAGTTTATTTAATTCGTTTACTCCCATAGTTGATCAGTCTGACGAAGACTTGGTGCGTGCATATTTAAAAGATTAATTGTTTTCCACACCAAGGTCTTCAACTTCTAATTATGATGATGTTACACAAGATGATCTTCCTGATACGTCTGATGCTATTTCTATTTCATCGGATGATGGACATTTTGTTGATTCCTCTTAAGTTCTATTTCCTGAAACTCATGAGATTGGTGAATTGTCTCATGATGCTGAAGAGAATCTTACTAATTTAACAAATAATGTTGTTTTTTCTGAGAATTCGACTCTTCGGATTCGTAGTTATCATCCTCAAGACAACATCATTGGTGATCTTGATGTCGGTGTTCAGACACGCCATCAGATTGTTAGTGCAAATGAATCTACTGTATTGTGTGCGTATAACGATTTGCATTCATCGGGAATCATTAATCACACAAAATACACTTGCTTTCTTTCTCAACTGGAACCGGTAAGTGTTCGTATGGCTCTTGAAGATTCGTCTTGGGTGGAAGCAATGTAAGAAGAGTTGCAACAGTTTAGTCGACTAGGTGTTTGGGATCTCATTGATAAACCTGATAGAGTTAAGAAGCCTATTTCAACCAAATGGGTCTTTAAATGTAAGAAGGATGATTGTGGGGTCATCATCAGAAATAAAGCACGCTTGGTTGTGCAAGGGTTTCATCAGCACGATTGGAGGCTGTAAACTACACGAAAGTATATGCTCAAGTTGCATGATTGGAGGTTGTACACTACACGGAAGTATATGCTCCAGTTGCAAGATTGGAGGCTATACAAATATTTTTGGCCTATGCAGCTTTCATGAACATTAAAGTTTATCAAATGGACGTCAGAGTGCGTTTCTAAATGAGGAACTTCATGAGGAGGTGTTCGTGAAGCAGCCTCCTGGATTTGAAGATCCAGATTATCCTGATCGTGCTTACTAATTGAACAAGGCTCTTTACGGTCTACACCAAGCCCCGAGAGATTGGTACGACACACTTGCTGACCATCTAACGGATAGTGGCTTCAAACGAGGGACTGTGCATTGGAGGATACCGTAGATCCAACCCTGTACCGAGCAGTGATAGGTTATTTAATGTATCTAACTGCTTCTCGTCCTGTATCATGTTTGCTATTAGTCTACGTGCTAAGTACCAATCGAGTCTCCGAGTGACTCATCTGGTGGCGATTAAACGTATAATCCACTATTTGAGGGGTAATCCTGACACTGGGTTATGGTATCCCAAGGATGATAGCTTTGAACTCACTGTGATTCCGATTCAGACTAAGGAGGATGCAAGATCAACTTCAAGTCGACCACGGCGCGTTGTCAATTCTTTGGAAATCGGCTTGTTTCTTGGCATTGTAAGAAGCAGACAACGGTCTCGAGTTGCTGTTCACATGTTCTTTGGATCCAGCAACACTTAGTGGGATTACGGTTATGAGAAGACCTACCAAGGATCTAGCCGCGTTGATACATCAATTAAACAATACGAACACGAATACATTAAATACAGTTTGTTACATTAATGGTGGAATGAATACATTATGGTGAATCAATAACTTATAGAGAGAATAACTTAGACTCGTATGTACAATCTCTACCTAATTATGAATGGGAGCTACCTATTTATAGGCCAAAGCTCCCATTCGTTAAGTTAGTCTAATTCGTTATTGCTTAGTAACGAACTAGACACCATTCGTTATGCTTCCATAACGAATGGGTAATAACTTAACGAACTAGCCAGCATTCGTTATGCCTCCATAACGAATGAGGCCTCCATTTGTTATGATTCCATAACGAATGGGCTTATAAGTTAACTAACAGTCTAGTCTATAACGAATGGACCTCATTCGTTATATAATCCATAGCGAATGGGCCATTTTACATTAAATATAAAGACTAGACAACCTATAACTTATCCGATAGCTACGGACACCAAAACCGTGCGCTAACAGGTTAGAAGTTTCTTACTACTCTCATATTTATTGATAACTCACCTGCAATATGTATCACGAAGAACCCCGTGCAACACTTTAAGATGAAGCATGTCGAAAATCGATATCATTTTATCCGTGATTGTTTTGAAAAGATATTAATCAATCTGGAGAAGGTGCACACAGATTTTCAGAAAGCTGACCTGTTTACCAAAGCTTTTGATAAAACTCGCTTTAATTTTTTGCTTGGTTTAAACGGATGGAAAACTCTTGTTGATATCCTTAAGCTCGGATAATCAATTTATTTTTGTACAACTTTTATTTTATTTTGGTTATTTAATATTTTAGTTTTTGAGGGAGAAAATGGAAAATACAAAAAATATTGTGTTTTTTTTGTTTGTATAGAGAAAAATAAAAAACATTCAAATATTTAAAAATTCAAAAATATAAAAAAAATGCTCCTCAAAAATGAGTTTTGAAGCAAAAAGAGAATATGATAGTACATTGATCATTTAGTCCCAAATCCATAAAATAATAAGATTAAAAGACTGAGTGCTTAATTGCATTGGTACACTGATAGGTCTTAAACAAACCATTAAGATAAAGTATGTGATATAAACATAATGAAATGCCAAATTGAAAGAGGTGTTAGTCTCTTCCAAAAGTTTCGGTAATGAAGGTAGAAATGTAAAAGCCTGTCATACTTAAGCATTATGTCTGTTTGAACACCAAAAACAAAATTCTAAATAAATTGCATCTAGTTTATGGTTAACACTTCAATGGTGTATGGTCTTATGGCCTCAAATACTGTATTGATGGGATGCATCCGGTTTCTAGACACAGTGAGTCTTTATGCGGCTTATTATCTGGGTATTCAAAATATGAATATTTCAAAAGCTTTTAGAGCAAACCCTAAGTCATTAAACTTGATCTCTACTGTACTTCGTATAAACTCATTAATGACTTGATCAAAATCTGTTGTGAGTCATACATTGTTCGTCCCTTGCGTGCGTCTTAATACCAGTAAGAAATGGACCCCAGGGGATACAATGTCTGTAGGCCTATAGATGAACTCGTGCATACTCACTCATAGTAAAGGAAGCTTGGTGTATTTCTTGATAACGGGGATATACCTTGTAGTGGGGATTATGAGCTTAGATTGCTTATTCAATATAAATCATACAAACTATACATTTTGATCTTCAGGCATAATGGTTTAAGTCAAGTTGGGGTGACATGGTAAAAGTCAAACTAGGCTTAAACAATATCACGGAATAATACTGTAAAGGATTAACAACACATCCACTTGTAAGCTCTGATATATTAATATAACACTTTGAATATAAATCAGAACTATTTACTAAAACTGTTGCAAAATGATAAACAGCAAAGACTATTTATACTGCTACAGTGACCACGTATAAGCTTTGATCAGCGTATAAGCTTATACGCCCGAATAAGCTCATACGCCCAAAGGCTTATACGCATCACAACAATCTTTCTAATAATGACAATTTCAGCCCCTTATACAATACATATGAAAATGTTAGCCCACTATACCAAGCATTAGACATTAATGCTCTAACAAGGATTTTCCCCTGGATCCTCAGGATCACGTAACCATCTCATCTACTATCTCAAAATAATTCTACAGGATCATATGATTCAACCCAAGATAAAGGGTATGACGATTGATTGTCTTCTAACTTCAAATATTCCTAGTGCTTATCCATATAAACCTCATCCTATCCAAAGCAGGCTTGATTACTTATTTGATTTCCTAAGTATCTGGTGAAAAATTGTTTATACACTTACGATTTTATTTAGTCCTAATAGAGCTCAACAAAAGTTTTCATCAATTTCTTTTGGTATTAAAGTAAGATAGACACAAGTAAGACCGAAAGGTTATCATCATATTAACCAAAAGTAATATCTATGACTTCGTCGAGAAATCCAGATCTCTCCATCAGAGATATTGAAAAGTTTTTCCTAAGAACAGTTAAGGCTTCGTCCTAAAACTCAGGATCCATTCACCTTAAAATGTGCATTGTCTTAAAAACTGAAATCAAAGTTGTTCAAAAGATCACCACCACATGACAAAGAAAAGTAAATTGTTTAGAATACAGCCATATCGAAAACTAATAAATAAAAACCACCAGACAAGAAAGGGGCAATGGCCTTATCTTCAATATCCTTCATTGCCCCTCCATGAAGCCTGCAAGCATGACCTTATCACCATCACCAGCTTCAACCTCAACATCGCTAACCTTGTCCTCAGCCACCTTGCTTGCTTCAGCGGAATCCTGTTCGAATCTAAGACTAACTCAACCCTTAACTCTTCTTCCTTCACCTTCAGACCTTTGAGATCCCATGATGCCTTATCAAACTTAAGGTTCATGGTCTCTTCCATCAGTATAACCCTGGGATAACAGATAGAGTGAGTGGCAGATAGTTGCAGATTCATCTTGAACTCCTGCAACTCCTTAGCATGACTGGCCTTGATCGCCTAGAGATCCTTCTTCAGATGGTCACATAGCTCAGACTTCTGTTCAAAACAAATGGATTTGGCCTCGTCGATCTTAGAAAGATCGTCCATCTTTTCCCTACAGGCTTTGAGATCTTGCACGGTGCTACTGTGAATCCTCATGATTTGATCAAGGCCCTGTAAAGATACAAACAGGTTAACTCTGAAATACTATGCAAGGTAAAGCTAAGAATGGAGGAAATCCCTACCTGCTGGACAATAGACTGGAGATTCTCGAAGGTTAGATTTAATGGAGGAAATCCCTACCTGATGGACAATAGACTGGAGATTCTCGAAGGTTAGAGTTTCAGCGGTATGCTCGACGAGTTCAACTCCTTTTCTCTTCTTCGATGAGGAGGGTTTGCTCTTCAAGGATGGAACAGGTGGTTTGGAGACTTCAATAGTGGTTGGCTCTTTATTTTTAATGATATTCTCTAGATCCTCCAACATGAAACTCTATTTTCCAAAAGAAGAAGATCAAAATTAGCACGAGTATAAGGAGTCATATAAAAATCCTGAAGAAGATACTTACCAGACATGCTTTCAGAAATGTGGTTAGTAGAAGAGGACAAAGGAATGTCAACACAAAAGAGCCTTTTTGACTACGGGATCCTTTGAAGGTCAAGAATCCTTTTACAAGTCTCTGTTGTTGGTGATGCAAGATCCTCAAACTTAGGCGCTTCAACAACAAGAAAAAAGATAAGTATTTATTTTGTCTAACTATTTATTTAATTCTTATTTTCCTACCCTTAACAACCCATTGGAATGGAGTATTTTTGCCTCCAGGGATGGAATCCCTCCGGACAAAAATGAATTTCCTATTCCATTCTTCGTCGTTTTTGGTTGTTTTCAGGATCAAATGGGGTTGGCCAAGAATGATTTGAAACACGAATATGTTGGAGTCGTGGGTTCTTAAGCGATAGACGATGGATATGTCAGAGATGTCAATGTCTAAGTTGTGGGTAGTGATAGTGTTATTAAGCATGAATATATTCTGCAGGCTATTGGCATCATCTGAGCATAACTCAGGCCAGTGATCTTGAAAAACTTGGAAATAAAAGGCGGGAAAAGGTAAGTAAGGACAAGAGAAATTGGATAATAGGTAAAGCAAACCTAGCTTTTGGAGATAAGGTCGGAGCACATCTATTTTTCGAAAGAACGAATGATGGTACCTTCTGAAAATATCTCCTCAGCTTGGAGACGAGCGATATCACGATCCGTGAAGTTACAAGTCTCAAGATTCGGAAAAGAAAGAAGCACTTGGTTTGAGGAATTCTACACCAAAATCCTTGGCGGATGACACAGAAGATCGAGTTCTTTTCTTTTCCATTAGAAGTTATTATCGCAATAGGAAAGAAGAAAAACCCTAGAAAAATTGGGAAACGATGAGAGATAGTTACCTAGATTCCGGATAAGAGAGAAAGATAAATAAGGCTTGAAATGGAGTAATTATAGGCACTTATCCCTACATTTAAGATGTGGTGGTTAATTTTCTTGGGAAATTGATCCAAGTCTTTTCACATTAGCTGTGCCGACGTCGTTATGATAGGGATTAATAAAAAGATATTATTGTTGTAAAGAGGTTACAATTGGAATATTTATTTGGGACAATTGTTATGGGTCGATTTCTCTACTAAGATCCTGACTAATATCCTGAATGATATCCTGGCATCCGAGATACTTAGCAGGTTTCGAATTCTGAACCTTGTTTTCTTTAAACTAACTAAAATGCTTGCATGTTACTATTTGGCTAACAACTTAAAACGGCTAGAAGACTCAGTGTCTTGTTGGTAATTCGGAAGCTCAGTTGAACTTCACGTGGATTTGAAGAATAAGTCATACAACGGTCACATATTTAGGGTTTCCTGATTTATAGCTTAGTTTGTTATTTCATATCTCTATAAAAGGAGCCTGATGCGAACATTTAGAGCACACAACCTTTGCACTCACTACTTAAACTTCTATACTTAGCGATTGTTCTCATTCAGTTCTCGAGTTTTACTCCAAGTTTACTTATTAATAAATTGAGGCAGAGGATATTTTTCCCCTCTTGAGGTATTTTTCAGAAGATCCTCTCCGATATATATCCTAGGTTTTTCCTCGCTATATCGTTGTGTCTACTTTACTTTTACCACATTTACTCACTTAATTATTGAGAAGCACGCTAAATCATTAACAAATTTGTTCAAATATTACCTCGGTAATATTTGACCAAAACAAAAATTAATCGAGTTCATTCAAGACTAGTTGACTTTGGTGTTCAACGCCTCTTTGACCACGATTTTCTCCTAGTTCCAATCCTCGTTGGGTAAGTTGTCTTCCGAAATTTCGTTCACTTTTATTCAGTGATAAATAACACTTAATCAATTTATGAGATTTAGGGGATTTACCGGGTCAATTGGACTCTGACTCTTTCAATGGCAAATTAGTTAACAAATTTGACTAATCAATTTCTAGCATTTCTGATCGAAACTAGATTTCGGACCAGAAGACTTTTATGTTTGTTTCGATATTTGGAGTGTACTGATCAAAATTTGACACCCGACTCGTAGTTTGGATTCTGGTTAGTACCAGCTCGCTTATTCACTGAAAATCTCATAACCGGAGTTTTATAAATCCATTTGGATTGATTCCAGCGGCTATGTTATCTTTTTTGACTCTATTTTATTTTGTATAAGTTTCAGGTATGCTTGGATCGAAACACTTGTCACGTTAACTTTGCTCGTTTATTCTTTCTCTCGGTTTACTCGCTTAATCGTCAAGGTGAGAAATCATTCCCCTCATTTTTATTGATTTTACATATTATATATTATACTCAACAAGGGTCATAAAGCCTAAGAATCCTACCCTTAGTGACCCAAAGAATCGAAAGATCTTCACCACTGATTATTGAATCCCTACGTACGAAAAAGAATTGGCTTTTCCAGTTTGAATCATTCTGAGTACTCGTTAAAATAAGAGGATCTTGGCCAGGCTTGGTTTTAAAAAGACATCTATGATAGCCGTGGGGACTAAGATCATAAGAATAAGCGAGTTCATAAACACCAAAATTAAGATCAAGGTCAAGATCCTGGAGCAAGTATTCAAGGACAAATAAAACTCTCCAGGCCATTTGTATCAGTTGAGCAAAACTCAAGCTGGTAATTTTGAAAAATTCAGTGGTTAAACTAGGGAAAAGATATGTGAAACCAATCTTATAAGGAAGATAAGGGAAACTTATCCACTCTTTAAATGCTAAATCGGGCTTGGTATTGGGATCAAAAGGCCTAAAAACGGATTTCTCGTTAAAATCAATGGAAGATCATAGTGCTGCAATACTTACACTTCTATACTTAGTGATTGTTCTCCTTCAGCTATCGAGTTGTACTCCAAGTTTGCATATTAATAAATTGAGGGAGGGGATAATTTTCCCCTCCTGAGGTATTTTTCAGAAGATCCTCTCCGGGATCCTAGGTTTTTCCTCTTTGTATCGTTGTGTCCAATTTACTTATACCGCATTTACTCACTTGACTATTGAAAAACAAACTACCTCACATAACTAATTTATTCAATTATTACCTTGGTAATTTTTTATCAAAACAAAGATTAATCGAGTTTATTCAAGACTAGCTAACTTTGGTGTTCAAGACCTCTTTGACCACGATTTTCACCTAGTTCCAATCCTCATTTGGGTGAGTTGTCTTCTGCAATTTCATTCACTTTTATTCAATAATAAATAACCCTTAATCAATTTCTGAGATTGAAGGGATTTACAAGGTCAACTGGACTATGACCCGTTCAAGGGAAAATTAGTTAACAAATTTGACTAATCGATTTCTAGCACTTCTGATTGGAACTACCTTTTGGACCAGAAGACTTTTATGTCTGTTTCGATATTTGGAGCGTACTGACCTAAGCGTGACTTCCGACTCGCAGTTTGGATTTAGTACCAGCTCGCTTATTCACTGAAAATCTCATAACAGGAGTTTTATACTTCCATTTGCATTGATTCCAGCAGCTATGTTATCTCTTTTTACTCTATTTTATTTTGAATAAGTTTCAGGTCTGTTTCGGTCAAAACACTCGTCACGTTAGCTCTGTTCGTATATTCTTTCTCTCGGTTTACTCGCTTAATCATCAAGGTGAGAAATCATTCCCCTAATTTTTATTGATTTTATACACTATATATTATACTCAACAAGGGTCATAAACCCTAAGAATCCTGCCCTTAGTAACTAAAAGAATCTGAAGATCTTCACTACTGATTATCGAATCCCTACGTGCGAAAAACAATTCGCTTTTCCAGTTTGAATCATTTTGAGTAATCTTAACAATAATAGTATCTTGGCCAGGCTTGGTTTAAAAAAGATAGCGATGATAACCGTGGGGACGAAGATCATAAGAATAAGCAAGTTCATAAACACCAAAATTAAGATCAAGTACAAGATCCTGGTGATGCGTGTCAAATGGATGTTTCTTAAACAGGGCTCAAAACTAAGCTTTACTATTAAAATGGAAATTCCTAATAACACCACACACAACCGGCAAGTATACCGATTGTAAGTAGCATAGACCTAAGAAGTCCGAGTATTGAACACAAGGGACACGTGAAAACGCCTATGATTACTAAACCCTAGATAAGACCTTCCTAAGAATAATATTTTTTATTTGATTTTTAATAATTAACACTACTTGACCTAAATTACTTTGAACTAAATTAATTTACTTAACTTAACAAGACTAACTGAAACACTTAACGAGGTTTTAACGAATATGGAGAAAACGTCTACTTAGGTAAGAATCAAACTAATGGTCTAACAAGCAAATGGATTAGATGATCTCACGACACCAGTATCTAAAGATGACACAACTAAGGTTCGCTCAAACTAGCTAGATCACCTCTCGGTCTCACTAACAAACCCTAACTTACACTTAATTTATTTTAAAAACAAATCAGACAACTATTACTAAGGTGTTCTAATGTCGACTCTCCTCTCGGACTCACCGACACTCAAACCCGACAATTTAGCTTAACACAAATTTAACTAACAAGATTAGTCAAGCATGTTATATGGACAGTAGAAAATACTCAATAAAACATTCATATTACTCATCCAAATCATAGAAAAATTCAATCCACAATCAAGTATAATCAACCACAGCTTAATCCTTAACTCATTTGCAAAATAAATCAATTTCTTGATCAAAAACAAGATTAATATGAACCATAAACCAAACCAAAGTATATGGGGATGAAGTATAATGTTTTTGGCTGGGAAAAACACTTAGAAACACTTATAATCTTGGTTGCAACACTCCTTTCTTCCTTGAAGTTGAAGCTGCCGATCGGAATTCTCACAAGGATTGGGGTTTATAATGTTTTTTCTTCTTTTCTTCTTGGTGTAGCTGCTGATTTCGGGATTATGGGGGTTCTAGGGGCTGCTAGGGTTTCTTATTGGATGTTATTATATAATAGAACATGCATTGGCTTCACACAAATGGATATGGGTCGGGCATTTAACTTGATTCTTCAATAATAGTGCATAAAAGGCCTCTAAATGTCTTTCAAAGCTTGGTTTCTATCTCTTTAAACCCATAAACTACGAAATGCATATTCATGTAAGATCGTACTAAAACAAGTTAAAAACATTAAATATTAGATAAATAAGCGATTAAAACAACGATAAATAGCGCGGAAAACTAGTGTGTTTTACAAGACATCAAATATCCCCACACTTAAGACTTTTTCGTCCGTGAAAAAGAAGTATGCACAGATCATAACCGATATATAGTAGCAACTCAACTCTTGATTCTTTTAATATTCAAAAACATTAACTGCGATTGCGAGTATGTTGGTCCACTTTAAACCCATGATCTTTCCATACGCAACGAGACAAATAACATGTGACGGTTTTTTCAAGTTTAAGTTTATATGAACTAGTGGAAGCCAAAATCAATAATACTTTATTTTTTTTCTTTTTGCTCGGTTTTACCGACCCGGAACCACCCCAAGTTGACTTAAACCTCATATCCAACTAATCAAAACATAATGTAACATTTAAGCAAAAACTGAGACGATCAAGGATATTGTCTATCCACATAAATTTAAGAATTAAGGTTTACTATGCAGCCACTTAAATACTCAATTACGTGCAATTAAGAACTAACTAGTTAGTGTTTCCAACTACATGGCATATCCCTGTTATCAAGCAACACCCCAAAACCATCACCATCGGTGAGTATACACAAATTCATCCGTCGGTTTGCATATGACGTGAGCCTTGTGGTCGGTTTCTTAATGGTAATAAGACGCGAGCAAAGAGACCTCATATGGCTAATATCGTGGTTTGATCAAGTCAGTATTGTAGTTGTACTTTTAAGCACGGGTGATCAATTTTTGTGACATGATTTGACAATAAATTGCGGGTTTTCCATTTTTAGCTTATTTAAATATTCACAAATCCACTTAGGCGATGTGAATACCTAGATGATATACTGTATACAGACCCATAGTCTCTGAATCCTGTAGCATCCCATCAATACAGGATTTAAGTTTATAAAACCATACACCTATGAAGTGTCTACCACTAAACTAGAAGTATGTTTTTTTTATGTTTATTTGTTTCTAATTTACTTATATGGATTATGGGCAATTAACGTAAACGAATTAATAAATAATACCTAGTTGTTGCAACACTTTATGTGGCTATTATGTCTTGTGGAAAATTTTGAAGTTTCAATTAATGTGTCGAAATCTATAAGAAACTTGTCGCGAATGTTGAGTTGTGGGAACATTCTAGGAAATGTTTTCAGCAAAAATAACCATTTTCTAGTATTGTTGAATGCACTATTATAATCAACATTGAGAAATAATCTCAAATTCTAAGAAGTACACATATAGTGATGCTATGACGAAATTAAAGAATAAAAGTCTCGATTTTGTGGCATGCGTTATTGGAAAACAATAAATATATAAAGTTATTTGAGTTTTAAGACCTTACGCTCACTACTAGAAAACTGGGCATTTGCAACCGCTGTTTCGGTCACAAATCGGTCGAAAATGCCCTTTTGCGACTGAATTGTGACCGGTTTTGACGGTTGGTTAAACCTTGGTCGGGAAATATTTTGCGACCAATTTTTGCAACCGAAAATGTTGTTGCGACCGATTTTACGACTAAAATTTCAGTTGCAAGTTTAGCAACCGAATTTGCAACCGAATCTTTTTTGTGACTGATTTTGTGACCGAACATATAACAACCGATATTGCGACCGCAAACTTTCGTGACAGGTTTTGCGACCATAAATTTTACAACCGATTTTGCAACTGAATTATTTAGCGACCGACCCTACTTACGACCGATATTGCGATCGAACTATTAGTGACCACATGTGAAAAGTTTTACGACTGAGTTATTAGCCACCAAAATTGCAACCAAAACTATTTGCCATTGATTTTGCTCATATGTTTGGCGTCGTATGTAGCCAGTTTTTTGTCGCAATAAAGCTAAAACAAGTCAAGCTAAATCTATAAAAAATAAGATAAATAAATATAAACCTAAAAGTATCTGCAAATTCATAAACTTTAACGTACATGATCAATATTAAGTTTTACAAACAAATAACTACTAATGCTAAAGTCTTCATTCGATATGCATGGTAATTTGATTTTCCAATCAATTCTTCACGTCAAGTGCATTGCTCCGCTCATAGATAAGTAATAATTATTTGTCAATGAATCTTCACAACTCTTCACAATTGCATCAGTAGATATTACTCTGAAGGTATATTGTCTTTCATATATAGAAGCCACATAGTATGTATTGCTATTGAAAACAATAAACCGGATTAAAAAAATATAAAACACAGCATGTAGCATGAATTTGGAGTGAAAATATAATTAACAAGACTAACTAAATACACCAATGTAGGTGAGTGTATTCATATAAGCATGTCACACCTACAATAGAAACAGATATAAGATATTTGGTTAATGGGCCATCAAAATAGGTCAAATATTCATAAACAGACCTGTTATTGTTATAACTGGTGAAATATCAAATTAAAAAAAAAATCATATAACTAATGCAACCAAAAGATATGTATATTGAGCAGCCTAGTTGAACAATGAAACACCAAGAAAGATATATTTGCTACCCCGTTATGCGTGTTTGTAAGTCACTACCAGAAAACAACAATTGATGTTTGTCCGTTACGCCTGCTATTGTTGGAAGTCACTCACTCAGAATCCTCATCTAGAATGGCCTTCTGGACATTTCAATTACACAAAATTACAATACATGAGTGACATTAGATAAACATTTTTCCTGGTTATGAATAGTTAAAACAAAAAAATATGAACTTCTCAAAACAGGCCAAAAGTGTATCTGAACATTAATACCTGTAATGGTTGGTATTTAGCATTTCCCCAAAGATTTGTCTAGTAGGGTTGGGCTCTATTGGTAGATTTCATCAATCTTATTCCGGCTGTGCTCCTTCAAATCAATAGAAAAATAACTGTATGTTGGCTTCCAACATTAGTGATTAAAGTGGTTGTATAGGTAACCAAAATTTAAATAAACACAAAACTAAAGGTCTTCATCCATATATATTTCTTACCAAATAACATAAGCACGAGTTGAACACACCCATTCACTGCAACCAAAGCTTATTACCATAAATACATCCGTAGATGAGCCCAGTCCTGCAAACATTAGGGCAACTAATGCAAACTCAAACTTTAGTTATGAAAAATCAACAATAACTTGTCTATAACATAAGCAATAACTATAATTATTGAAAATCCAAAGATTCACTCCGGCATTTTATCAAGCAATTAGCATGCAAAATTTCTACACACTGTAGAAAGCTTCAATTTAGCCCCAAAATCACACCCTTACACAAGAATTTATATAGATTTAAGCATTATGTCAAGAAATACCTGTAAGATCCATGGGTTTGTGCTTAGACTGGAGATGAACCATAATATATTATGTTCACTAATCAATGGTGATGACGGTGAAAGACACTATTTTAGAAAGCGGGGTCTGCCTCTTCATTTCCTCCTGCTAATTCGTCGGCTACAAACGTGAGGAAACGTGATTTGGAAGAAGAGATGAATTTAGAGGGTGGGAAACCAGAAGAACGAAATTTTGGGAAATCAAATATATCTAAAATATATAGCGGGAATTTGAATGAATTGAAACGGGGAACATACATTAGAAAACAAGACTTCAATTAATTATGAGTCTATGACTAAAGTTATAAACAACCGTTATTATTTTTAATTACAAGAAACCTTAAAATTACCAATAATAATAAGTTATTTGAAATTATAAAAGCACATAAATAATTGTATGACATACATATTTTGATTTTCTATTGATACAGATTTTAACTAATGGTTTTAGACGGTGGTGCAAATAAGCCGAGCTTCTCAAAAGCTACTTGAGCTTAGACTGATTAAAAGCTCGAAATGAGCCGAGTTTCAAGCTCGAGTCCAAGACTAAAATAAAGATTGTTTAGTTATTGAGCCCAAGTTTGAGCTTTGTTAAGCTTAGTCTCGGCTTGTTTAGAATCCTAGTTTTTTGACGCGTTGCGTGGTGGGAATTATTTATATACTAAAACAAAAAAAAAACTCGAAGGTAATAAAATAAATACTAATTAGAAAAAAAAGAAAAAGGCGCATGGTAAATGGTAAAAGTAGGTGTAAACAAGTCGTAAAAATGTGAAAAAAGAAATGCAAAATATTTGAAATAAAATTAATAAATAAATAAGTATTAAAATATATTGATAATTATAGTTAGTTTTAATGAAAATTAAATATGGATAGTTTACGATGACAATCCTTCACATGTGTCATGACTGAACATAAGGAGTCATGGCAGGTAATTATAAATCATAAGAATCGTCTATAAGGAATCTTAGGTGATATTTGCTTTTTTAAAGGTAAAATGTCTGCAGTTTGCAGATCACATCTGCAGACATCTGTAGAAGAAGAGTTGAACCAAACCTCTGCTGTCTGTAATAAGAAGACTTTTTGTTTTTTAACGTCGATAGATTGTTAAAATAAACTTGCGCTGGTGTACGAACTGTGGAAGTGGGTGATGGTGGTGCTGGATGGTGATAGTGGTGGGTGGTGGTGGTAGAAGGCGGTTGTAGTTGGTGGTGGTGGTGGTGTTAGAAGGCGTTGGTGGGTGGTGGAAAGTGCTGGTAGACTGTGGTAGTGGCAATGGGTGGTGGAGGTGGTAGACGGTGGGTGAGTCGTGGGTGGTGGATGGTGGTTGTGGTGGTAGACAGTGGGTGTTGGTAAGGTGTTGTGTTTTAACCCTCTACTGATTTTTGAAGATCTCTTAAGTGGATGGGTCAAGTCTGCACCAAGAAGAGCTTGTGTGACGTATATTTTAATAAAACGTTAAAAAACGACTTCGAGAAAACAAACAGTCTGCAGATTGCAATGTCTGCGCGTGATCTGCGTGACACAGACAAAAGAGGTTGTGCAGATCTTTTTCAAAAAAACAAACTACACATTAGTTACTTGTATACCCTAATGGTTAACCGCTTATTAATATGTGTGATGACGATTAACCACTAAATACCAATATTTGAAATACATTAATTGTGCTTGACTATGATTCACCATGACTGATTAAGATTGGCTTGAATTGAATATGTTCAACATAATGTAACGTATTGTGTCGGGGTGTTGTACCGAAACCTGCCAAAATCGGGAAAAACCCGTTAAAACCTGAACCAAAACCGATCAAAACCCGAACCGAAATCAACCGTAACATGGTTAAGAAACCAGTTTTAACCCGAACCAAAACTGATCATAAACTGATTTTGACTTTTATTGACCAAACCAAACCGGTTTTAAGTATTAAACTGGTTTATGTGCCTCTAAACTTAATTGACTATCGGTTGACCATTAATGATCACAATTTCGGTCGGTAAATTTTTGACCTTTTTTTACCAAATTAATTTTTGTTCTATTTTTTTTAACTTTTTAAAACTACCGACCGGATTCGCAACTGAAATGATTTTGGTTGTTACGTTTGCTATCTATTAACCACCAAAATAAGTTGGTTGCTTATTTTGCGACCTATTTTGTTTGGGTCGCTAATGTTGCAACCGAACAAACCCAGTTGCTAAATTTGTGACTGTTTTTGCGACCAAATTACTTTTTGTTTTTATTTCTTTTCAGTTTCTTAATGCTACCGACCATATTTGCAACGAAGCAATTTTGGTCGCTAAACTTGCAAGTAGTTAACGAACAAAAAACTGTTGGTTGCTAATTTTGCGACCTATTTTGTTTCGGTCGCTAATGTTGCAACCGAACAATTTCGGTCGGTAAATTTGTGACCGTTTTTGCGACCAAATTAATTTTTGTTTTTATTTCTTTTCAGTTTTTTATACCACCGACCACATTTGCAACAGAAACATTTTTGGTTGCTATTTTTGCAACCAATTAACGACCGAAAAACTTTGGTTGCAAATTTTGCAACCGATTTTTTTTCGGTTGCTAATTTAGCGACCATTATGATTTCGGTCACAAATATGGTCGCTAAAGTTGCTACCAATTTGGTTGGTCGCAAATTTCGGTCGCTTTTTCCTATTTATGTAGTAGTGGCTATTGGGGGGGGGGGTGTTGGGCGCGGTGGGTGGCAAGCACAACAGAGGGGCGTCGTTGGGGGGTGGGCGCCATGTGCCCGGTCATTGCAACGGTGGGCGCGGATGGTGAATGTTGGTGGGCCCCTCCCCTTCAACGGCTCTTTTTTTGACCGTTATATCTTAAACATCTTCAAACTCAATCTCTACAAACTTATATAATTTTCTCCAAAAATCATCGACACCCGACTTCTACCCCGATTCCGACGTTATTTCAGACTCGGATTCAGGGGACAAGGTGATATTTAGTGCTATTCTAGATGCTGCCCGAGACTAAGTCAAGCATTGCGAAAGCTCACAACCGCGAACAAGATATCCTCATCGACAACGGGAACGTGTAGTTGCTCATGAACGGTTGATGCAAGATTATTTTTCGCCGGACGCGACTTTTGATTCGGAACAATTCCGGCAGCGTTTTCGGATGAGTCTCCAACTTTTTTTACGAATTGTTGGTGATTTAAACACGATTATGCTTTTTTTCAACAACGAGATGACGCGAGAGGTAGACCGGGTTTTTCTCCATTGCAAAAATGCATGGTGTCGATTCGTCAACTCGCGTACGGGACCGCGAGCGACGCCATGGAAGAGTATTTACAAATGTCGGAGACAGTGGCTTGTGAAGCCCTTTACACGTTCTGCGAATGTGAGTATTATTACCATTTTTAATATGTATTTATAAATCCTCTCATTTTAAATGCAAAATTAATAAACTGACCTTAAAATTTTAATATTATATATTCTTCAAGTATATCATAAAAAGTATTTGAGGAAGCCGACTCAAACCGACATACAAAAAATATACGAGGTGCATGAACAGAGACACGGTTTTCCTGGGATGCTTGGTAGTCTTGATTGCACACATTGGGATTGGAAAGCTTGCCCAGTTTCTTGGAAATGTCAATATCATCGGGGTGATCATGATGGACCAACAATTATCCTTGAGGCTGTTGCATCATTTGATCTATGGATATGACATGTGTTTTTTGGGATGCCCGGTGCAAACAATAATATAGCTGTGATAAATGTGTCTCCTCTTTTTGACCGTCTCGTAAACGAGGTTGGATCTGACACCTCATTTTCCACGAATGGTGTCAACTACGAGTACGGATATTATTTAGTCGACGACATTTATCGGGATTGGGCCACGTTGGTTCATACCTTTACGTGCCCGATTGATGATAAACGAAAATATTTCAAGAAAAAACACGAGTTGGCCTGAAAGGGCATCGAAAGGGCATTCAGGGTATTAAAGAAACGTTGGTCTATAGTTAGACATCCGGCTCGTATTCAGCAAGTGGACAAGTTAATAAATGTAATCTACACTTGTATTATCTTGCATAATATGATACTGGAGGACTCGAGTAGAGCAATATGTCAAGGCGAGTACGACGATGCTCCAGATCCGATGCAACACTAAACGAAGATGAGAGATTTGCTATTTTATTAAGAACACGAAAAAAGAAAACGAATTTTAGTCTTCGATCAGATTTGGTTGAATATTTTTGGAGAAATAAACAACAAAACGGCGGCGACGACGACGACTAAAGATAGTTGTTTTTTTAGGTATATGTTTTTAATTTTAATTTAGTTGGTATTTTATTATTATTGTATTTAATAAATTTGTTGGTTTATTAAATTTATAAAAAATAAATAAAAAAATTAAGGGGCTTCAAAACCCCCTCACCCCTCACCATAGAAGGGCATATTTGGGGTGGGGCTTTGAAGCCCCCAGTGCCTACGTGGTATTGGGGAGGGGCTTCAAAGCCCCTCACCATAAAAGATAATCTTAAGGATTGATGGAATTTCTTAAACAGAAAGGTGGGCAATTCTATTTTTGCGCTTTCAAACATTTGTAACTCATCTTGCTTACAACATTAAAGCACCACTAATGAACACATGCTAGCAAGAGCACCTTCCACCAATTAATTATCAACTACATCGTAAAAGATCAACGTAAATCATGATTTAGTTTTTAGTTTATGTGAATCAAATGTACCTTTTATCTCTACGGCGCCAAACATGTGTTAGTTTTATTTGTTGTGGCACACTGAAATCCTGAAGAATTTTTAAAGACATGTGCCGATTTATGATTTAGTTCAAAATAGTCGTTTGGATCCTTTTCTCCCTTTCTCAATGTGAAGTAGGTATTGTTGAAACATGTTTTTATAATTGATACTGCCTTGTAAAGTAAGGTGTGTTTTTCATACTCCAATTTAATTTCATGTCCTTTTGGTTTTTAAAGGGCAAATTGCCTATAGATAGAATATAATTTGGTCCAGATTTTATGTAGGAGATTGTACTTTTAAAAGTAACATTTAGGGGTCTAAGCTTTCAAAAACACATATTTGAGGATGGAAATTTGTTTTATGGTATACGGATGTCATAACTCATAGATGATTTGGATATGCAATTAATTAATATTGTAAATGAACAATGATTCGGACCTAACAACATTAGCAAATCATCACTACCAAATTTATGTAAAAATAACTAGTTTTCTTTTCTTTTAACTTTATTTATTTATTTTTATTTTTATTTTTTTATATCAAGCTCAAAGACCCTTAAATATTACTTTAAATGTAACTACTTAAATAAATTTAACCCAGATTATGTTTTCAAAATAATTTTGTAGAAATGCAACTTTTCCAAAAAAAAAAATCTCACATCAAGAAGAGTATATTTTATTCATTGGAATTATTTATAATTTTGATTCATATCTTTATGCCATTGTTAACAAAAATTGAAACTCTTGAAGTTATATTTGAAATTCATGGACGAGCGGACCCAATTACTGCCACTATGTACGTACTCCTAAAATGAGCATAATGGCAAATAGTAATGGCAATGCTCTTGATTCAGCTAAAAAGGACTGTGGACAGTTGGAAGAATTTAATTTGATCACCAATGGTAGCAGGGCTGCATTCATTGTTAATGAGAGTCCTTGGGGAGTTTTACGTTTGACCCACCACGTGGCCGATGAAATGCTTTAACCAAAGTTGAACTGTTTTAATCCACTTCCTTTTTCCGCTTTCTCTATATAATGTGTACTTTGGATAAATGTATCCATTATCCAAGTGTTCTTGATAAGTTTGTGGGTATTTTGGAGGGCTAATGGGTGTTCTTGTAGTACGAGGGTACATACTGGTAGTTGTGGTTTTGGTTGTGTTGGTTGGTGACTATCGTGTAGTTTCGGCAGATCATGTGGGTAAGGGATTAAAAGATGAGAAGGGTTTGTTAGGGAAAATAATTAGACATGGTTTTAAAAGGGGTTTTGGAGGGGGTTTTGGTAAAGGAGGAGGTCTTGGTGGTGGGTTAGGGCACCACGGAGGTCTAGGAGAAGGGGGCGGGTTCGGAGGAGGTGGTGGGCTTGGTGGACGTGGTGGTTTAGGAGGAGGTGGCGGGCTTGGGGGAGGTGGCGGGTTAGGAGGAGGTGGCGGGCTTGGGGGTGGTGATGGGTTAGGTCACCATGGAGGTTTGGGAGGAGGTGGTGGATTAGGAGGAGGTGGTGGACTTGGTGGTGGGTTAGGCCACCATGGAGGCTTAGGAGGAGGGGGTGGATTAGGAGGAGGCGGTGGACTTGGTGGTGGGTTAGGCCACCATGGAGGCTTAGGAGGAGGGGGTGGATTAGGAGGAGGCGGTGGACTTGGTGGTGGGTTAGGCCACCATGGAGGCTTAGGAGGAGGGGATGGATTAGGAGGAGGCGGTGGACTAGGCCACCAAGGAGGCTTAGGAGGAGTGGGTGGATTAGGAGGAGGTAGCGGCCTTGGGGGTGGTGGTGGGATTGGTCATCATGGAGGTTTAGGTGGAGGTAGTGGATTAGGAGGGGGTGGTGGACTAGGACACAATGGAGGCATAGGAGGTGGTGGTGGATTAGGAGGAGGTGGCGGGCTTGGGGGTGGTGGTGGAATTGGTGGCCATGGGCTCGGAGGTGGTGGAGGGCTCGGTGGTGGAGGCGGGTTAGGTGGTGGTGGAGGGCTCGGTGGTGGTGGAGGTCTTGGAGGCGGTGGTGGTGGTGGTTTTGGAGGAGGTGGAGGTTTTGGAGGAGGCTTTGGTGGCGGTGGTGGATTTGGAGGTGGTGTTGGTGGTGGTCATTAGAAGTTCACATCGTAACATCTATCGCATTTATAATGTGTTTTAGTCGACCATCTAATTATTAGAGTTCTTTCCGATTCTACTTAATATATTTCATCCATGTATATATTAATGTTGTACTAAATCACTTCTAGGTATGATGAAATGTTTCATGTACTCTTAACTTTGTCAACAACCATTATTATTTGTTATATTACATTATACATATTGTTTCCTTGTTGAGACAATAGAACATCACTTATTCATTCTTACTAGCCATTTAAACATTGACCTAACAATGACCATGTTGGTTGAATGGCATTTATAAATTTGGTAATGAATGTGTTGGTTTCAGACAATGAAAATGTCCAAAATAAATTGAACAATGACAATTGCTAAAATCCATGAGTTTCTGAACAATTATTAGTGAATCATGACACCAAAAAGGAGAAGTCACATTTGATAAGATTTCTGACCATGCCATGTCCCAATTAACCCCACCTTTTCTCTTTCCTTTGTATCTATTCTTTTGGTTATAATTATTATATTCAACTTTTACCACCAATTCCTATATCTATTTCCCTTTTCACATTCAAATATAATGTACTCTTAATTCATTTTTTAAAGCGTGGTACATGTGAATATTAAATATTAATAGATTAAATATATGTCCATTAAAATAATTAAAACAAATATATGCATGCTTTCAGAATCTTTAGCAACATAACAGTACTGCAACAACTTTATTTTCTTGAACTTAATAATATGAAAATTAAATTCAATACTCATTACACAAATAGCAATCTAAAAACAATTAAACATATTTAGATACATATACCAAGCAAAAGAGTCACATTAACATTTCCTTCATTAATTACTTACCTGTTGGATTCCGGGTTTGGACCACTAGGAACTTCATGAGCAGCTGCATTAAACTCCGCATGAGTGGTGGCGCTGGTGGTCGTGTTCATGGTGGTTTCATGCGGATGAGAGCTCTTCAACAAACGCCTTACGTGCGCAAAGCTATAACTCGTTTCTAGAGGATGAACAAAAAGAGGAAAAACAAGAAGGAAACCAACAAACAAAAGAAGCTTCTTGCTAGTTACATCTGCCATGAAGAATTGAAATGAACCTGCTGTAACACCCCCCAATAAGTATGCAAAAGGTCAATATCCATGAACCAGATGAGCAAACCCTAATGTTGGAATCAAGGAAATTAGGGTTTCTTCATTTTGGATCTACAAAAGGGTTTCTTGAAAATCTTGACACATTTATTAACCCAAAAAGGAGTTTTCTTTTGATGAAAACAAAGCTTCAGTCTCAGTTTGCTTTGCTGTGTGACTTTTTGAAGTTTTGTTCGTTGATATGAAGACCTTGTGAATGACTACGTAAATGACTATAATAGCCTTTTGTTTTTTTTGTTAAGTTACATTGTAGTCCCCATGTCTCAGAACTATAATTAGACTAATCACCTATATATGGCTCCTATGTTGGGGCCGAGGGTATTATAGAAAATATTCAAATAGATCTACGTACTTCACTATTATTCTAATGTCTGAAATAGAGAAAAATATCAATGATATTGGATTAAGTATATGAAAGTAATTTAAGCATGTAACTTTTGTTAGGGAATTAACAAATTGATGATCAACACACACCGGATTTTGATTGAGTGTTCGTGTGTTATTAACCTTGGTGAATTGTTGTTTACAGAATGAATACATATTTATAGATGTCCAGCTAGTAGGAATCGGTATATCCAAGATTAACCGTCACAGGGTTTCAAAGGGATAATACCGTTATAATCGTTTAACCACCAAAACATAGGTTAATTAATCTACTATATATGTAGCATTATTAGAACAATCTAATAACAAAAATAATAAACAAGTTCTTAAATGCTAAGTTTAAATCGTGTTTCAACAACTTTTTCATTAACGGTTTAATTATTTACTAAAACTATGTTATAGCTTTTAAAATTTTAAATATATGCGTGTGATTGAATATTATAAAATAATGAAACAATGTTTTAGGTTTTACATTGAATCAAGATCGAACAATATCTTTATGTCCTTTGTTTTTCTAATGCACATGTTCAGTATTGACAAAACCAAACAATAAAAAAACCTTGGGTGAACTATTGTTAGTCAACTCTTGGGATGGGTTATAATCAAGCTTTATTATTTTATTTAAATATGAAAATCAGTTAAAATATTTAGAATCTCTAAAGCACCGTTGACTGTGTATACCCATAGACATGTAAGAGTGACACGATATAGTATAATATTAAGACTCAAGTGTATATCTTTGAGCTCGAAACCGTTCCTTAATCATGCATAAGGTCACGATATCGAACTTTTTGGTTTTTAACTCCACTTCTTGTAAGTAAGCTCAACAACCCTATGGGCACGGGTGAGTATATTTGTATTCCACCACAAGTAATTGGTATGGGAGCAATTTCGATAATCAATATCCAAGAAATGCTTTTGGGAATAGCATATAGATTATTACTTCTCTCTTGACTCCTTCATAGGTAGAAGAAGAAAAGGATCAGATATTTAAGCGCATAACAAATTACGTGTAAAAGATGTTGTGGAAATGGCAATATGGTATAAGTTGACAATTAAGGCTCAAAATAAGTGTCTTCCTAAGAATATGTATCTTCATTCAAAATCGGAATCTTCATATATCTTACATCTATGACATAACCACATAATTATTTAGTATGTTTTAGTATATTAAATCAAAGAAAATAGTGTTTTCAAAGCTATTTTAAGGTTAAGACTTATAAGAGCTTCACGCTAAAGAAAATTAGTATCAACATGTGATACTAACTCTTAGGAATACTTTTAATACACTTTAATCTAAACAAATAAGGAAAATACTAATTGTTAAATACATGTTTTCACAATACATGTCATTTTCAAGATCTTAGATATATAAACCTGTCTTATAGATGACAAAAATACTTTAAAAGACCCAACTATTGAAGCTAATTCTTATAGAAACCCAATGTGTCATAAGACCGTGTGACTAGTCTCGTGTGACTTGGATCAAACGGCCACCCGTGTGTTGGTTACTTAACTTCACACCATAGTCTAAAAAGCTATATTATGGACTCAATATAACCCAACCTTAATTGTTTTGGTCTATATTTCATGGTGATATAAATATATCATAAGCATTGTAATTAATACATTTGTTGTGGCTTAGGAAGCTAAAAGTATAACGCATAAGAGTGAAAATCTTATGAACATCGATATCTTATTAGAATGTTAAACCGATCGTGCTCACAAATTAGTGGGTTGACAAGAGCACGACATGAGCATGAACACGACTTTTATATAAATGTTGATCAGTCCTTCATGATGGTAATAGAAAACATGATAATGATATAAACATGTATACCTGTTACAACATAGAGAGTAGCAACAACAGAAGAGTATGATGTAAACGACATATTTGTCATCTTGGTCGAGTTCTCTTTTATGATGTATAGTTAAAATTGAGGATTAGAGTTATTCAGTTATGATGTTAATTTATTATCTCTTATATACATACAAGGTAATGGTAATATGGTTTCATCAACAATTATCAAACTAATATATAATAAGGTATAATTAATATTTTTATCTATTATTATATAAATGATTATAATAACCACATATAAATATATATTGTTATACATTTATTCTTACATTGTTTCACTTGGCCAAGTAATCGTTTATTATGAGTACTAGATAAGCCTGATTAAGAGTTAACACTCATTTTAGTTTTAAACTCAAACTGAAGAAGAGAAATACAGTCAATGAATTGAACATTCGCTCAAGACCCCCATTAATCATACTAAAATTCTTATTTAAAACCTAAGTAGTTATGATTAAAATTTTCAAGTAAGTATTTTAAATGTTTACTTTGTATATTAATTTGTCTATTTGTCATTATGCATGCTAAACATATTTATAGGCATACAAAATAAAAATTAATGAGGAAAAATAATGGTTAACCATTGATAGTACGATATGCAATTGCGCATAATCATCAATAAACCCAACATTTTTATAATCGCTTTCATAATAATTATGGATGATATGCGTTTAGTTACAGGACCCCTAAGCATATCATGAATGCATTCAATGCGAAGTTTTAGTTTAATTAATTCGTAATGCATCACCTCTCGAACTGTTACTGTTTGATAAAATATGGTAGCTGACTTTATCACAATAAATATTTAGTATATGTTAATACACAATGTCTAGTTCTAGGATATTGTATTTTGGATTATGTAATAGGCTTAAATGTTTAATGAACGTATATGTTAATGTCCAACGTATAAGTACTTATACGGCGAATATGTCATATCCGTCAGATAAGTCTTATCCGCTGGATATGATATGCCATTAAATATTAGGCATATCCTTTCATTCTAGTAGTTGATCATTCATGTACTGTTCTTAATCGGTCATATCCTTTGTATTGTTGAAGCTTAAAGTGAAATATAAAGTATAGTCGAATATGAAATCTTATTGTGTTCTTTATCTTACAATGTTTTCCGCACATTGTGTTATATAGTAGATTGGTTACTCGGTGTTTCGATCCGTACAAGTTCAAGGACTTACAAGTGGTAACAGAGAATAGGCTCTTATCTACTCAAAAGATCACAAGACTGAAGATTTGTGCAAAAATGTTCTTCATATCTACTTGATTTTACAATTCAACAAGTTCTCACCGTAAAAAACATCTGATTGTCACATATCATAGACGCATATTGCTCATGATCAATCCTTTCAAATTTTAGCTCAAAACTCTATCATTTACATCTTCAAAATTGCAAAATCATGATGTTCAGTTAGTGTTGCGGATAGGTTTGTCTGACCGTATAAGACTTATACGTACGGATATGTACATATCTACCCGTATATGTAATTATCTGTTGATATGGTGTTATACGTTTGACCAAGTTATCCGTTTGACAAAGACATATTCGTGTTTGACCAACATATCCGGATAGTGTTTGTTTTTTCTTTTTTGATAAATATGGATAATATGAATGCTTTAGTGTCACAACCGTCAACTCTGCTTCAAAGTTTGAATCTTGATAATGAGATGGGGACTGCAAACAAGCCACCTAAGCTTCTCAGAATGGATGATTATCCAAAATGGGCTGATACATTTGAGACTCACGTGCAAGCTGGAAGCTATGACACCTAGTTGGTTGTTGAAGAAGAATATGTTATTCCAAAGAATGAGAACGGAACCAAATACCGAGTGTCACAATTTGATGAGGATGATAAAGCTTTGTTTATTAGGGAAAAGAAGATGTTGAATCTTTTTCAACAGTCTATCAAAGTTGAGATATTCTAGATGCTTCAACATAATGGGTCTTGTTATTCCATTTGGAGAGCACTGTTGAACAAAGATAGAGGTAATCCCGACATGAGAAAGTCCAAGATGGCACTGTTAAAGAAATTAATTTTATATCTTTACGTTGCTCAAAGGTGAATCATTTGCTCAGCTGGTTGAAAGATACTATCATCTGGTGAATGAGATGAAAAGGATGGGAATTGATTAACCTTATAATGAATACATTGATAAGTTAGCTGATACGTTGCCTGAAGAATGGGAGACTTTCATTATGATTCAACAATCAAATCCCATTTCTTATGCACGTCTCACTCTTGCTAGCTTTATTGAAAAACTGGAAGCACAAAAATTAGAGCTGAGAAAGAAACAAAAAATGAAAAGTCCAGCTGCTGTTCAAGATATTGGACTATATTACAACAATCCTGCTTCTAGTCCAAAGATTCAAACAACTTTTTATACTAATGGAAATGCATTTGTGGGAAACTCAATTGGTGAATCTCAAGTTACTCCAACTCCACAATATTCAAGTAGTTATTCTGGAAATTTGCCCACTGAACAGAACACTTTGCCCAAGAACCAAAATTCTGAGGTTTTACACTTTAGCATTTCTATAAATTTCAAGAATTCAAATGGTTTATCTGCTGAAAATTTCAAAGAACAAATGGCATGTCTTGGATATGTCTTGGAGTCATTTTAATGATTAGTTTTTGGACGTATCGGCAATTACAACATGACAAAAGAATATTATGATCAAATAGATCCTGAGGAGATGAAAATGCTTGACATTAAATGGCGCATGGCTAGTGCCATCCAAAGAGCACAAAGATTCAAAGAAATTACTAGGAAAAATTGTCTTGATGGTAAGTCTTCCAAGTTGGGTTTTGACAAATCCAAGGTGAGATGTTTTAGAAGTAAGGGAAAAGGGCACTTCCAAAGGGAGTGTACAAACAAGGAAGTTGGAGATAGTAATGTCAATCCGTTTGGAAGAGATTACAACTGGCAAGCTATTTACCATCAAATTTATCCTAACAAGTCACATGATGCTGGAAAGAAACCAATGGAAGCTGAAGCATCAACCTCAAAAGCATATGTTGCCCAAGTGGATGAGGGATTCAATTGGAACGATTATGTTCAACAGCAAATGTTGCTGAGGTTTTTGAAGATGTTGAGGAAGTATCTGAGGTGATAGCTGAGGATGCATCTGAGGTGGTTATTGAAGAGGTAGCTGAAGAATAAGTGGAAATGTTGAGGATGACATTGCTGATGTATTGTTGAAAATGAGCTTTATGATGTTGACTCGTGCAAATATGACAGGATTCATCCTATTCCCTCTGATAATTTTCAATCTATTTTTCCACCTGATATTATTGAGAGTTTTGCAGGTTGGTCTAATGGAGAAGAAGTACCTCATGGGAAAATTGATTTTGGAATAGAAGATGACAAACTGGATCAAGAACAAGTTCAAACTCAAGAAGAGCAAGTAGAGCAAGATCAAAATCAAGAAGAGAATCCAAGAGAAGAGAACTTGGAACATGTTGAGAAGAATGATCGACATGCGCTTGTGGAAAATCAGGTATGTTCACAATCTAATGTGATTAAATGTACAAATTGTGATCTAGATTGTGAAGAGTGTGAGGTTAAGGATTATGAAATCAAATTTCTTAAAAGCAACTTTGATAATATTGTTAAAGAAAGTAACAAGATAAAAGAAGCTTTTGAAGAAATTACAAAAAATGTAAGAAAAGTTTATGGAACATAATTCAACAAGATGAGAAAACCATTCTCATGATGAAACATGCTCTAGAAGATAAACAGTTTGCTATTAATAGGCATATTGATGAGAATGCCACTCTTAAGCAAGAGTTACAATCTGTAAAGATTGAGACAGAAAGAGTTGGTCAAAAGCTTAAGAGTTATTCGGCCTCATCATATGTTGTTGATCACATAATTCCTTTAAAGATTAATTGGGATCAAGAACAAACTAGTTTAGGGTATCATTTATTTTCGCCTCCGATTTGGAATTCATATGTTCCAAAAGAACCGAAAGTTTTTCTCAAGGCGTTAAACTTGGAGATTAATTCTTTAAAGAGTGAATCTGAAACAGTTTTGCATAATTCAATAGAGGTTGAATTTGGAATAGTTCTGAGTGTGAACTGAAGTTTGTGTTAAAGTTGCTGAACAAGTTGTCACACCCGGCCCTGAGCGGCGGAAACAGCCGGGCGCGCGCGAGTGGGGATTGATAATTAAGCACGGGCCATTGCAAACATTCAAAGATTTTCATTGCGCATGAAATTTTTAATACAATACATTACATTGTTTAAAAATTACATAAAAACATCCAAGTATGAAAACTGTTGAAGATTTCCAAGCCATATCCCCTTGCGCGGCGGGAGCAACCACGCGCATCGAAGGGATAGAACTAAAATCTTCCAAAAAGCTAGTTTTAGATGTTCAGCGTGAGGTGCTCTAAGTGTGACTCCATGCGCTACCTAATTATCTCCTGAAAGACACGTAAAAACATTTGAATCAGTATAAACTGAGTGAGTTCACAAGTTTTAGTAACTTGATAAATCGTATTGCATCATAATCATTCTGAAACATAATTCTGATAGCATCATTAAAACACATGCTTGGTAAAACATAGTTCTATCAACATATTCTGATAAAATCGTTCCGCGGGTTACGCGCGAACATTACTGGGAACTGTGCTCGTCTATGCAAAGTGGCGCTGCCACTACGAGCTAAAATAAGTAATACCGTCCCGCGGGTTACGCGCGAACGTTTCAGGAAAATGTGCTCGTCCATGCAAAGTGGCGCTGCCACTACGAGCTAAGATAATAATTCCGTCCCGCGGGTTACGCGCGGACGTTGTGCCGGAAAACAAGGCGCTCGTCCATGCAAAGAGGCGCGACCCCTACGAGCGGGCTCAAACCCATAGTACTGCCCCATGACCATACTAGGCACTCGTCCATGCAAAGAGGTGCGACCCCTACGAGTGGGTGGATCAAACCAGCAGTCCCTACCCTTAGAGTTCCAATGGTAAAGTGATCACTTACTCGTTCTTGCGCACTCATATCGAAAACCATAGATAACTGTTTGCATTGCTCGAAAACTTACCATAATGAATTATAAGTTAAACACAATCGCTTGCATTGTTCGTAAATATACCATGATAAAATGTAATTTAAACACGTGTCCCTCGCCCCGAAAACAGGTTAAAAACAGTGAAAATAGTGAAATGGGGGCTGTGAGACTCACCTGTGGTTCTTGTTAAGGGATTAATCGAGATTCGGGTTTTCTTGGTGTTGGCCTCGGAATCGAAGGTCTAGAATACGATTAAATAACAAGTATATATATTAAGATCAAGAAATAGGAGAATATAAGGGTTGGATAGTAGGTCTCAAGGTTATATTCTCGGCTTACCTAGTAACAGGATCGGAGCTGGAAACAACGGATGCTTGGGAGAGGATTAGTGCAAGTTTGTAGTTCTTTGAAGTGTGTTTTGGGTGATAATTTAGGTTATAAATTTATAGGCAAACTCAAGGGAACACAATCCCTTGCTTTAGGGGATTGAAATCTTTTCATATCTAGGTGTAATGATGATAAAGTATGGAAATTATTATTGTTTATTGTTTACTTAAAAGTGGAGGAGTGGACAAAAGATCTTGATTTGATTTGGACAGGACATGCAGGTCTGGGGTTGGTGAGAATAGGGTGGCTGACAGTTGACTTTTCATGTTACAGTGTGCTTTTTCAGGTACTTTTGTCAGTGTACAGTAAAAAGTGGAAAATCTCTGAAACACGCTACTGTTTCCTTTTGGGCGGGAGAAATCTCCTTACGTCTGGAGAATAGACTAAGTGTTCTGCGCGTATTACTTTGTGCGCATAGCTTTCTGCGTGAAGGACATTTCTTTGCTGCGGGTAGGTGCGTGACCTTCTCGCAGTCAGGGACATTGAGTTTCATTTGTAGATTCTCCAGGTGGTCTTGGTATTTCAACATAGTGATCAGTTATGTTGAAGTCAATTCCATCCTGGAGCTTCAGACAAACTAGCTCTCAATGTTCCCGCCATGCGGGGAGGTTAGTTCCCTTCCGCACGCGCATAAACGATTTAGGGTGCACCCGCCTTAGCATCATGCGTGACGGTCAACCCATTAGACATCATAACGTTACGGTACATGAAAACATAAAGCCAAAACATTCGCGCATGGCGCATATAACATATGCCCACGCAGGTTCTTAACCTGGTGCGCTCGCGCATGGCGCACATAACAAATGCACGCGGACTAACATGGCGCACATAACATTTACAATCACCTAATTATTAGGTTGATTACTTAGTTTAAGGGATTGGGAATTTATCGGGTGTCACATTCTCCCCTCGTTAAACGAATTTCGTCCCGAAATTTAGGAGACGTTGCTGGCAGAAGCCATGTTCTGAAAGAGGTGTGGGTATTTCTTGCGCATTTGGTCTTCTCTTTCCCAAGTGAACTCAGGCCCACGCCTCGAGTTCCATTGAACCTTTACTAACTTGATTTTGCTCCTGCGTAACTTTTGTTCTTTCCAATCGGTTACTGCTATAGGTTCTTCTACGAAGTGCAGTTGTTTGTCGATGTGAATCTCTTCCAACGGCAAAATCAACGTTTCGTCAGATAAACACTTTTTGAGGTTGGACACATGAAACGTATCATGAACTCCACTGAGTTTGGCGGGTAAACGGAGTTTATAAGCAACCGGACCGATCCTTTCCAGGATCTCGAATGGTCCAATGAAGCGCGGATTCAACTTTCCTCGTTTGCCGAAACGGGGGACTCCTTTCCATGGAGAGACTTTCAAAAGTACTTTATCCCCTACTTGAAATTCCAATGGTTTCCTTCGCACATCTGCGTAGCTCTTCTGTCTGTCGCGCGCTGTCTTAAGGCGATCCCTTATCTGAAAAATCTTGTCTGTTGTTTCTTGGATCAATTCTGGACCAGTCATTTGCTTGTCACCCACTTCAGCCCAGCACAGTGGGGATCTACACTTGCGCCCATACAAAGCTTCGAACGGCGCAGCCTTAATGCTTGTGTGATAGCTATTGTTGTAAGAAAATTCAACCAATGGGAGATGAGTATCCCAGCTACCTTCGAAATCGATTGCGCATGCGCGTAGCATATCTTCCAATGTCTGGATTGTTCGCTCGCTTTGCCCATCCGTTTGAGGATGATAAGCTGTACTCATATCAAGGCGAGTACCTAGAGCTCCTTGTAACGATCTCCAAAATCTTGAGGTGAACCGACTATCTCTATCAGAAATGATGGACACTGGGACTCCATGCTTTGAAACTACTTCTCGAATATACAGTCGGGCTAACTTTTCCATCTTATCGGTTTCCTTGATTGGCAGGAAGTGCGCTGACTTAGTTAGCCGATCCACAATAACCCATATTGTGTCATAACCCCCAGGTGTCCTTGGCAGTTTGGTGATGAAGTCCATAGAGATTTGTTCCCACTTCCACATGGGAATTTCAGGCTGTTGAAGCAACCCTGATGGTTTCTGGTATTCAGCCTTTACCTTCGAACACGTCAGGCACTTACTGACATACGTCGCGATGGCGCCTCTAAGATTGGGCCACCAATACAGCGTTTTAACATCTTGGTACATCTTGTCTGCGCCAGGATGTACGGAATACCGCGTCTTGTGAGCTTCGTTCATTACCTGCTCGCGCAATCCTCCCTTGAGGGGGACCCATATGCGGTTAGCGAAATATAGATTGCCGTTCTCTTTCAGTTCCAAATTCTTAACCATACCCCCAAGGCATTCGTTTTTAACAAACTCTGGTTTCAAGGCTTCTTGCTGAGCGTCTCGGATGCGGGTAGAGAGATCTGCGTGAATGGTCAACCTTAGAGCCTTGACTCGTAGCGTTTTTATTCGCTCCTTCCTACTTAGCGCGTCTGCTACCACATTCGCCTTTCCAGGGTGGTACTTTATTTCACAATCATAATCGTTCAACAATTCAACCCATCTTCGTTGCCTCATGTTTAAATCCTTTTGATCAAATATATGTTGAAGGCTCTTGTGATCCGTAAAGATTATACACTTTGTACCATAGAGGTAATGGCGCCAAATCTTTAGCGCGAAGACAACCGCTCCAAGTTCCAGATCATGCGTTGTGTAGTTCTTTTCATTGGTCTTGAGTTGGCGCGAGGCATACGCTATGACTTTGTCTCGCTGCATAAGGACACATCCAAGTCCCTGATGTGAAGCGTCGCAGTATACGACGATGTCATCCGTCCCCTCGGGCAGAGACAAAATTGGCGCACTACATAACTTCTGTTTCAACATTTGAAATGCTGTTTCCTGATTTTCGCCCCACACAAACTTCTTGTCTTTCTGAGTTAGCGCGGTCAGTGGTAGAGCTATCTTGGAGAAGTTCTCAATGAAGCGTCGATAGTAGCCAGCTAGCCCTAGGAATTGCCTCACCTCAGTTGGGGTTTTTGGCGCTTCCCAGTTTTCGATGGCCTTGACTTTAGAAGGATCAACGTGAATTCCTTTCTCGTTTACAACGTGACCGAGAAAGTGAACTTCTCTAAGCCAAAACTCGCACTTGGAAAACTTCGCATACAACTTTTCTTTCCTTAACAATTCCAAAATCAATCTCAGGTGTTGCTCATGCTCGGCCTTGGTCCGTGAGTAAATTAGAATATCATCTATAAACACAATCACAAACTTGTCCAAGTATGGTTTGCACACGCGGTTCATCAGATCCATGAACACATCCGGCGCATTAGTTAGCCCGAAAGGCATCACTAAGAACTCATAATGGCCGTATCTAGTTCGGAAGGCTGTTTTCGGCACATCTTCCTCATGGACCCTAAGTTGGTGGTATCCTGACCGTAGATCTATCTTCGAATAATAACTGGATCCTTGCAACTGGTCAAATAAGTCGTCAATCCTCGGTAAGGGGTACCGATTCTTGACTGTCAGCTTGTTCAGCTCCCTGTAGTCAATACACATTCTGAACGAACCATCCTTTTTCTTAACAAACAGTACTGGAGCTCCCCAAGGTGAAAAGCTTGGGCGTATGAAACCCTTATCCAATAGTTCCTGTAACTGATTGGATAGCTCTTGCATCTCAGATGGAGCTAATCGATAAGGCGCTCGAGCTACTGGCGCAGCTCCTGGGACCAAATCAATACGAAACTCGACTTGTCGCGGCTGCGGCAATCCGGGCAAATCTTCAGGAAAAACTTCTGGAAATTCGCGCACTACCGGTAAGTCTTCAATTCTTCGCTCATCTCCTTTCTTCTCTACTACATGCGCCAGGAAGGCGTAGCACCCTTTCCTTAGGCACTTACGCGCCTTTAGGCACGAAATCAGTTTCGTCGCAACTCCCCTTCTTTCCCCTTGAATTACCAAGGTTTCTCCGTTCAACAGTGGGATCCGAACCTGCTTCTCATGGCAAATAACTTCCGCGTGGTTCTCGACTAACCAATCCATACCTACCACAATGTCAAAACTTCCCAAGTCTATTGGCAACAAGTTAATATTGAACCCGTGAGCTCCCATGACTATTACACATTCTTCAGTTCTTTCGTTCGCGCATAACTGCCTACCATTGGCTAGTTCTATAGTATAAGGCGTGTCTAGCCTACTGGTTGCTAAGCCTAGGGAGTTTTTAAACTCAGCAGATATAAAACTTAGGTCAGCGCCAGTATCAAATAAGACAGATGCAAAATGTCCGTTAAGCAAAAACGTACCGGTTACCACATTCGGCTCTTCTTTAGCTTCGCCTGCGCCGATCACAAAAGCTCTCCCGCGAGCTTGGTTTCCCTTTTGCGGGCAATCCCGACTATAATGTCCTGGCTTCCCGCATGCGTAGCAGTTGTCGCTCGCTCCAGCTTCTCTGACACGGCAATTCATCGTCTTGTGCCCTGGTCTGCCACATTTGGCACATTCGATTCTTGCGCATTCACCCTCGTGGTGGTACTTGCATTTGTTGCACCATGGGCGAGGCCCGCTGTATCCTTTTCGTGGTGGCTCCGCGGCCTGAATCGCGTAAACCCTTGCGCTTTCCTGCTTCTTGAACGGTGGCTGCTTGGAGTCGGACCCTCGGTGGTGAGAGTTCCATTTCCTCTTGGGATCAGAGGTTCGCTGCTCGGTTCCGCGCGGAGTCAACATACCCGCACGGATCGTATCCCTTGTAAGGGTGATGGCCCGCGCTACCGCCTCATCAAAGGTTGGAGGCGCTGCGGCGTTGAGCGGAACCCTAACAACAGGAGGTAACCCAAAAATATACCTCTCGATCTTCTTTTCCTCCGTGTTTGCCATGTCTGGCACCAACTGGCAAAGCTCGTTGAACCGGTTGTTGTAGGCGTCGATATCCGTTCCTACCATGGTGTGGTTCCAGAATTCCTGTTGTAGACTCTGGATTTCTGCGCGAGAGCAGAACTTTCTCATCAACATTTCCTTCAGTTCCTCCCAGGTCTTGTGGAGAGCAACTTCTCGCCCCAATGTTTTCGTTTGAAGCTTCCACCAAGACGAAGCTGCCTCTTGGAACATGCAGGTCGCATAAAGGACCTTCTGGTTCTCACTACATCCGCTAATGGAGAGAACTGTCTCCATCTTGTCAATCCAGTTGTAGAGCCCAATGGCCCCTTCGGTACCCTTGAATGGCCAAGGCTTACAGGCCATGAATGTCTTGTAGGAGCATCCTTTGTCCAAGGCTCCTGATTCGGGTTCTGGGGTCTCATTCTGACGACCCTGACTTGATTCGGCCTTGCTGGCCTCATGTGTCGCAATCGCCTGCGCGATTATTTCCGCGAGTTCCTCGGGTGTCATGGTAATTCCTTTGGCTTTAGTTGGAGGCATTCTCGCTTTAAAAGAGAATGGAAATATATCAAACTTAGCGCATGTACTCTGAGCACAATGTTATCATTATTTACTAGACACTGTGTGACCCGTGTTCCTAAGTGTGTGTATAGTTTCTTTAGAAAATATTTTCTTTGAAAAGTATTTCATGTGATTCCCCAACGGTTATAGTCTAGGTTAAAACTTCTTTTCCTAGTTCGCTATAACCAGTGCTCTGATACCAATCTGTCACACCCGGCCCTGAGCGGCGGAAACAGCCGGGCGCGCGCGAGTGGGGATTGATAATTAAGCACGGGCCATTGCAAACATTCAAAGATTTTCATTGCGCATGAAATTTTTAATACAATACATTACATTGTTTAAAAATTACATAAAAACATCCAAGTATGAAAACTGTTGAAGATTTCCAAGCCATATCCCCTTGCGCGGCGGGAGCAACCACGCGCATCGAAGGGATAGAACTAAAATCTTCCAAAAAGCTAGTTTTAGATGTTCAGCGTGAGGTGCTCTAAGTGTGACTCCATGCGCTACCTAATTATCTCCTGAAAGACACGTAAAAACATTTGAATCAGTATAAACTGAGTGAGTTCACAAGTTTTAGTAACTTGATAAATCGTATTGCATCATAATCATTCTGAAACATAATTCTGATAGCATCATTAAAACACATGCTTGGTAAAACATAGTTCTATCAACATATTCTGATAAAATCGTTCCGCGGGTTACGCGCGAACATTACTGGGAACTGTGCTCGTCTATGCAAAGTGGCGCTGCCACTACGAGCTAAAATAAGTAATACCGTCCCGCGGGTTACGCGCGAACGTTTCAGGAAAATGTGCTCGTCCATGCAAAGTGGCGCTGCCACTACGAGCTAAGATAATAATTCCGTCCCGCGGGTTACGCGCGGACGTTGTGCCGGAAAACAAGGCGCTCGTCCATGCAAAGAGGCGCGACCCCTACGAGCGGGCTCAAACCCATAGTACTGCCCCATGACCATACTAGGCACTCGTCCATGCAAAGAGGTGCGACCCCTACGAGTGGGTGGATCAAACCAGCAGTCCCTACCCTTAGAGTTCCAATGGTAAAGTGATCACTTACTCGTTCTTGCGCACTCATATCGAAAACCATAGATAACTGTTTGCATTGCTCGAAAACTTACCATAATGAATTATAAGTTAAACACAATCGCTTGCATTGTTCGTAAATATACCATGATAAAATGTAATTTAAACACGTGTCCCTCGCCCCGAAAACAGGTTAAAAACAGTGAAAATAGTGAAATGGGGGCTGTGAGACTCACCTGTGGTTCTTGTTAAGGGATTAATCGAGATTCGGGTTTTCTTGGTGTTGGCCTCGGAATCGAAGGTCTAGAATACGATTAAATAACAAGTATATATATTAAGATCAAGAAATAGGAGAATATAAGGGTTGGATAGTAGGTCTCAAGGTTATATTCTCGGCTTACCTAGTAACAGGATCGGAGCTGGAAACAACGGATGCTTGGGAGAGGATTAGTGCAAGTTTGTAGTTCTTTGAAGTGTGTTTTGGGTGATAATTTAGGTTATAAATTTATAGGCAAACTCAAGGGAACACAATCCCTTGCTTTAGGGGATTGAAATCTCTTCATATCTAGGTGTAATGATGATAAAGTATGGAAATTATTATTGTTTATTGTTTACTTAAAAGTGGAGGAGTGGACAAAAGATCTTGATTTGATTTGGACAGGACATGCAGGTCTGGGGTTGGTGAGAATAGGGTGGCTGACAGTTGACTTTTCATGTTACAGTGTGCTTTTTCAGGTACTTTTGTCAGTGTACAGTAAAAAGTGGAAAATCTCTGAAACACGCTACTGTTTCCTTTTGGGCGGGAGAAATCTCCTTACGTCTGGAGAATAGACTAAGTGTTCTGCGCGTATTACTTTGTGCGCATAGCTTTCTGCGTGAAGGACATTTCTTTGCTGCGGGTAGGTGCGTGACCTTCTCGCAGTCAGGGACATTGAGTTTCATTTGTAGATTCTCCAGGTGGTCTTGGTATTTCAACATAGTGATCAGTTATGTTGAAGTCAATTCCATCCTGGAGCTTCAGACAAACTAGCTCTCAATGTTCCCGCCATGCGGGGAGGTTAGTTCCCTTCCGCACGCGCATAAACGATTTAGGGTGCACCCGCCTTAGCATCATGCGTGACGGTCAACCCATTAGACATCATAACGTTACGGTACATGAAAACATAAAGCCAAAACATTCGCGCATGGCGCATATAACATATGCCCACGCAGGTTCTTAACCTGGTGCGCTCGCGCATGGCGCACATAACAAATGCACGCGGACTAACATGGCGCACATAACATTTACAATCACCTAATTATTAGGTTGATTACTTAGTTTAAGGGATTGGGAATTTACCGGGTGTCACACAAGTGTTGAATGAGTTTGTGTCTGAGATTAAAATTGAGAACAAGAGGTTTTCTAAAACAAGCTTTTATAACAAGACACAAGTCAAACCGTTTAATAAAAAAGTGTTTGTTAAATATGATATGATTGACCCTAAAAAGGGTGATGTTTTGGAAAGCAAAGTAATGAAGAGTTTTTCAAGCAAAAACAACATTATGATCGAGTTGAAAATCGATCTTCACCGGTTGAATTTGTAGTAGACCGGAGAAGATGTTCCAATTGCAATGAAATAGGACATTTGTTTTATGCTTGTCTTGATCAGTTTCAACACGATCATGTTCACAAGAAGGAAGTCAAAGTTTTTAAGAAAAATGTGAGTCAAACATCAACACAGAAATGTGTTCCAATCAACATTCTTAAAAGAGAAGAAAATTTGGTTAAAAATGTTAATAGTGTGTTTGAAATTGGAGAAAGTTCTTCAGTGAAAAAGAACAAACTTTACATCAAGAAACATACTAAAGGTCAAATTGGGTTGCAAAGGTTAAAAGTAATGATTTAAAACCTAGTTTGTTGCCTAAAGTGTGTAAGAATTCAAATGATGAGGATTCTAGTGTTGTTAAAAATTTTGAAGTTGTTTGTGAGATTTCTGATGTTTTTGAAACATCTAGTGTTTATTCATCATTGGAGAGTGTATATTATGATTTATGTGAATAAAAGTTGTATGAGAAATTCAAACAACCCAAGACCAAGAAGGCTTGGGTTTCCTTGTTTCACTAATTGGTTACTTGATGTGTAGGGGCTTTCAAGATCCGATGATTCACGTTGGATAATAGATGGTGGAGGTTCTAGACATATGACTGGTACTCTTCATTTATTAAAAGATGTTAAATCTATTAGAGGAGGCTATGTCGGATTTGCGGGTAATCTAGGAGGTCAAATTGTAGGAGAAGGAATACTATCAAATGGCAGAGTAATGTTAGATAAAGTCAACTACATCACCGAATTTGGGAACAACTTATTGAGTATCTCACAAATCTTCGAAAAAGGATTCTCCACGCACTTCACTGATCGAGAATGTATCATTTTGAAACCGAGGTACAAGATACCAGATGAATGGGTTTTGATGAAAGCACCTCGTGAGAATGATTTGTATGTTCTCAACATGAGTGTTGCTAGCACAATTACTAAGACTATTCAATGTTTCGTCTCCAAAGCATCAGAAAAGGAATCAATTTTATGACACAGGAGAATGAGTCATATTCATGTGAGAAAGATGAACTATTTGGTTCACAATCAACTCGTTGATGGGGTAAATGTGAAAGGATTTCACTTAAGTGATGATTTCTTGAGTTGCAAAATGGGTAAACAGAAAAAGAAGACTCATCCGTCAAAAGTATTGAATTCAATCAACCTACCATTTGAGAGAGTCTACATGGATTTATTTGGACCCGTGAATGTCAAATGTATCACTGGCGAACTTTATATCCTAGTGGTCACTAATGATTATTCAAGATTCTCATGGGTGATGTTTTTAAAATCAAAAGTTGAAACGTTTGAGAATTCGATGATTATGTTCAAGAAGTTGGAAAATTTGTACAAGTTGCCAATCCGAAGAATCAGAAGTGACAATGGATCCGAGTTCAAGAATAAATTCTTGAGTATTGTAATGAACATGGTATTCTTCATGATTTCAGTGCACCCTATATTCCACAACAAAATGGGGTTGCTGGAAGGAAGAATAGAACTCTCACTGAAACAGCAAGAGCCATGTTAGCGGACTCAAAATTGCCTGTCAATTTTTGGACTGAGGCTGTGGTTACTGCTTTTTATACTTTGAATCGTGTTCTCACTGTGAATAAATTTGGAAAAACATGATTTAAACTCTTGAACCGAAGAAAGCCAAATATGAAGTGGCTCGAACCTTTTGGGTCACAATGTACGGTTCTAGATCCTAATGGCAAATTTGGTGCAAAATCAGTTGTTGGATTCTTTTTTGGTTATGCTAGTCCTTTGAGAAGAGTTTTTCTTTAAAGCATCAACCTTATCGTGCAAGTACTACATCTTGATTGTCAAAGATACAATATACCTACTCAAAATCTGGGAGATGCACGGTTGTATCACAATGATAACTTGCGGAAGAGTTTCAATCTACAAGAAGATGATTTATCTGATGAAGCTGCTTCATTGTTGTTTCAACAATATTTGAATGATGATTGCTCTCAAGAATTTACATCAACTGATGATTCCCCAATTCTTAATGAGGTAATTCATGATGATCCTGATCATGTTTCTATTCCATCTACTCCTTCATTTGATGATGATGGAGAAACTCGTGACGATGTGATTGAATCGGTGGCTACTCCAAGTTCTAACAAAGTTATTGGAGAAGAGAATGTTACAAACTTGCAAGATAATGTGAGTGTGTCAACAAAAATTATTCCTCGAACCTTGTCCAATCATCCTGAAGAGAATATCATTGGGGATATACATAACGGGCTTCCTACAAGATGTCAAGTTGAACAAAGTCTTTAATGTTTCTATACTCAAGTGTCACCATTACAAAGTCGGTTCTCGTTCAAATGTTTTATATCTCAAATAGAACCAAAAACACACAAAGAAGCATTGACTGAGGAAATTTGGGTAAATACTATGCAAGAGGAACTTCAACAATTTGAGAAGTTAGGAGTGTGGAAGCTTGTTGACTTACCCGATGACAAGAAACGTATTAATACCAAATGGGTGTTTAAGTGAAAGCGGGATGAGAATGGAATCATTGTTCGAAACAAAGCTCGATTAGTCGTTCTCGAATTTAATCAATGAGAAGGAATCAACAACAATGAAGTATATGCGCCAGTAGCAAGACTGGAGGCGATTCGAATTTTTCTGGCATTTGTTTCATGGAAAGGTTTTAAATTATATCAACTAGATGTCAAATCTGCTTTCCTTAACGGGAAACTTGTTGAAGAAGTTTATGTGGGACATCCACCGGGGTTTGTTGATCTGATCCACAAAGACAAGGTATACTTAGTCGATAAATCATTGTACGGTTTACATCAAGCCTCGAGAGCTTGGTACGAAACTTTATCTCAACATATGTGCGATAATCACTTTACTCGAGGAACCATTGACTTTACACTATTTACCAATATGGTTGATGGGCATTTATTGATTGTTCAAGTGTATGTAGATGATATCATTTTTGGATCAACAAACGAAAATCTATGCAATGAATTTGAGGAGTTTATGAAGTCCAAGTTTGAGATGAATGCAATGGGGGAGATGAAGTTTTTCCTAGGTCTTCAGGTGGAGCAGTTACCCGATGGTATCTTTATTCACCAAACGAAGTACGTCAATGACATTATAGCAAAATTCAACATGGCTGATTCAACAGCAATTAGCACTCCTTTACCATTGAATCATTGAATTAGGTCTAATCCCACAGGGGCGAAGGTTGATCAAATGCTTTATCGTTCCATAATTCTACAGCAATTTCCATAACTAAAAACCCGGAAAATCATTCTAAAACTAAACACATTGAAATACGGTATCACTTCATCTGTGATTGCTATGAAAAGAAGTTGATAACCATAGATAAAATTCACACCGACGAGCAAAAAACATATCTCTTTACTAAATCTTTTGATAAAAACATAATTCTATCTCTATTAAAGCTTAACGGTATTAAGAAACTAGGAGGTGTTATGGACTCTGATCTTGAGTAAAACATTCATCTGAGTCAAGTTTGTTTTTGTAAATATGTTTTTCAAATTAGTTTTTGATTTTAGGGGGGAGATATTTCTAGAAAATCCAAAAACATTCAAATATTTGAAAAGGCCAAAAACATTTGAAAATGATAAAATGTGACGGATGGTCCATGGGACAACCCTTAAGTGGTTTAAGGTCGTTAATGTTCATGCGTTTAATCGGTTTATCTCGTTGAATTAGATGACTACGTTTACTCGTATACTTGCAAGTAGGAGAAGATAGAAGATGGAATTACGAGAATGTGGGCGAAAACAGCGAAGAAAACGGAGTTGAAACGAGAAAGATATGAAGAAAACAAAAACTTGAGCAAGTGTTCCACCGTGGCCCACGGTCATAACCGTGGCCCACGGTCAACCTAGCTCAAAAACAACAGTTTACACCGTACCGTGAGTTCTGGGCACCGTGGAGGCCACCATGGCCCACGGTGTGAACCGTGGGCCAGGTGCCGAGCTGTCAATACCGAAAATACTTGTTTATATTCCGTCTTTTGGTGTCTTTTCACATATCTTTCATTCCAAAATACCCTAGAGAGGAATTTGAAGTCAAAGAACAATATTGTGGCGATTGTGATTATTAGTTTGATGTTTGTTATTCACTCCTACAACCTAATTGATACGGTGATGAATCAAACGATGCGTGGCTAATTCTCATTATGTTTTCCCTCAGATTGTAAGGTTTCTTTATGATTGTTAATTTAATGTTTATGAATTTCTGAGATAATAGTTTAAACTTATTGATTTCATTATTATGGTGTTATGAATCGATTGTTAATTTTTTAGTTTATTAATCTCGTGTTCTAAGCCGTCAATTCTTGGTTGTGTATGTAATCGAGATTAATCGGGAGGGACTCGGGATTAGATAATCTAATTGATAATTGAGTGATTACCTTGCATTTATAATCCAAGTACTTAGTCCTCAATTATCACAATTGTTGCATAATCACCAACTATATACTTATTGTTCATCTCAGTTAAACATTCATGTTGACTTTTATAGAAACCTGAAACCGAGAGAAGGCATACTTCTTCATATTGTTTAAAACTCGTTTATTGCTTTAGCTATTTTTGTTAATCAAAACCAAACAACCAACTCTTTGAATTTACTTTTGCACTTAATTTAATATAGTTTAATTATAAAGCTACTTAGTAATACATTTTCCAAAAACTCCCTGTGTTCGATAACCGCTTACTGCTAACTAAATAGTTGTATTCAGATTATTTTTGAGTGAGCCTTCGACCTCACGTCAAATTTTGGCGCCGTTGCCGGGGAGTAGTGCGCAACGTGTGTTAACTTTAGTAGTTTTTGTTTGTTATTTTCGGGTTTACGCTGGTTGTGTTAGTGTGCAGGTACCTACATGTGTATGCATACTAGAGGCTCTAACAGGTCATCACCACTAGTTATTGATCCCGAGATTGACAGAACGCTTCGAAGAAATCGAGTTTTACTTAGAGAGAACAAGCTTCTCGGTTCTCCAACAGCATCAGACAGCAACATGGATTCACCATTTCCTACTTCAGGTCAAACAATTCCAACCACACCTCCACCAAATCCACCTCCATCGATCACCACTATATACCTACAGTATCAAGTGAATTGCCACCTCACACAACCGAACTCTTCACTGCTCAATACACCTACTCAACATCATCCACATTACCACCTATTACCAACCTTTTTACTAGCTTTGGTGCATCATCATCTCAACAACATCAACAACCAACCTTTCAACCAGCACAATCAAGCTACCAATATCAACCCCAACCTTTCATGCAACATTCAAAATCACAAGTTGACGATATGGATATGGGTTTGACAGTGACTTTGAGGGGTATGAAGTTGAAGGTTACTTCATGGGAGGTGAAAGAAGCAAAAGGGTAAATCAGGGAAATCTTGGTTATGATCAATGGCATCAACCGGAACAGTTGCAAGAGCTTAATCGACAACTACCACCACCAATTATTCAACAACAAGCTCAACTTCCAGTTATACAACAAGCTCAACAACAACCACCGGTTGTTGTTAATCAAGTTCAACCGCCACCGATTATTCAACAGCCGCAAGGGCAACCTCAAGATCAACAATTCAAACCACAAATGCCCCAACCACAGTTTCAACAACAATTTGCACAACCAAGGTCCGTTTATAGGCAAATGGGTCAACCAAGAGTACCAATGGGGGTACCAAGAAGGCATGCAAGAGAGATGGTAATGGGGATTGAAGCACATTTCCGACCCATAATTACTAATAATCCGTCTCCGGTGGTTATCCCTCACAATCAACAAGGGAGGACATTCGAGGTGAGAACAAATTCACTTCAAAGTCTCCCGAAGTATAAGGGTCTAGCAATGGAGGAACCGTACTTTCACTTGGAGGCATATGACTCCATTTGCAACACAATTGGGGGTCAAGGTTTTACATCGGATGAAGTCAAGTTGGTTTTATTTCAGTTTTCATTGGAAGACAAGGCAACGAGATGGTTTTACACTTTGCCTTCCGCATCTATTTATACTTGGGCCGAAATGCAACAAAGATTTTTGGAAGAATTTTTACACGGCCCAAAATACCAACGATGCGAGAAGAAGTTTGAGAACCTTCCAACAACAATCAGGGGAAATGTTTCATGAAGCATTCGAGAGGTTTAACATGATGATTAAAAATTGTCCGCATCATGGTATTGCTTTATGGGAATTGTTGAATGCGTTTCATGAGGGTTTGAGTATGGAGGATGAACGGGATTTGCGGTCGATCACTAATGGTACATTTGGTACTAATGATGAACAAGATGATTGAGCGTATTTGGAACAAATGGCGGTTACATCGAAGAGAAAGGCTCAAACCGGACGAAGAGCAAGACCGGCAATTGGTAGACCTCAAGTGCAAGCCGTGGAAGAAGGAAATGTACAAACCACCAATCAGGTAATTGATGTTTGTACAAATTGTAACGAGTTGGGTCATGCTTTAGAGGTGTGTGTGGTGGGTCAAGCACCGGTGGAGGAGGTGAATGCACTTCAAGGGGGAGGTGGTAGGAATTACAACATGAACTCCAACACCTATCACCCTGGGTTGAGAAATCATCCGAATTTTCGTTATGGAGATCCGGCTACTCAATCTAACCCAAACTTTCAAGGAAATCAAGGAAATTATGTTCCTCGCCAACAATATAATAACCAAGATAATTTTAATGATGGGAATAATCAAGGGTTACAAGGTCAAGGAGGTGGCGGTCAAAGTGGGTCAACGGGTCAAAGTTCATTTAGTGGAAATGAAGTTATGGAGATGCTTAAAGTGATGCAACAATACATGCAAAGAAGAAATCAACTCGATGAAATTCGCATTCAAAAGGATGAGGTTCGTGACAAAGCAATACAATCGTTGACCACTCAAATGGGTTAACTTGCAACCCATGTGGCGAATTTGAAGAAAAACAGCTTGAGCTTAAATAATGGGAACAACGTGCATATCAACGCGGTAAGTCTTTTACCTAATTTTGGAATTTCTAGTGTTCAAGTTGACCCAACACCACAATTTGTTGAGGGGGTGGTGGAAGATATTAGTGATAAGATTGAAAATGTGGTTAATTATGAAACAATTTTTCAAAATAACTCTGAACTAAAACCGAATGAAACATCTTTTTGTGAAAATTGTACTTGTGATAGATGTTTAAACGAAAAATTAACCAAAATAAGGGATGAGAGCGTTGATAATAATACTCTCCCGAGTAAACTTCAAGACCCAGGAGTGCCCCTTTTATTAATCCAAATTGGTGAATTTAAAACTGATCGGGCACTGCTAGATCTTGGATCTTGTGTTAGTATCATTCCCGGTAGTTTATATGATCAGTATGAGTTTGGTCCGCTACAAAAAGTAAACACCACTTTTGGTTTAGCGGATCAAACCCATACACATCCCCAAGGCATGATAAATAATGTGATGGTACATGTGGAGGATTTCTGTTACCCATTTGACTTTTTAGTACTTGATTATGCTAACAATGTAACACTCAACTCACAGTCATATTGGGTAGACCCTTTCTTGACACTTCACTTGAAGTGATTGATTGTGCTAAGGGGACACTGGGAATAAAGTGTGGGAATCGTGATAAACGATTGTTATTATTTGAAAATAATACTGACTCTTTTGTTGACAAGGAAAGCCTAAAGGTGGATTTTGTGAACAAGTGTGTATCCTTGAGCAAGGATCACACGAAAGTTGAGTGTTTTGTGATTGACAGGTCAGTTGAGAAGAAAGAAGTTGAGCATCAACAAAGTGAGAAGGCGGCAGAAAAAGGTGGCCGACCAAGAAAGACGAAAGTGAGACATCCACCTAACCAAAATGATCTAGGGTGGAGGGTGAGGATGTTCGGGCCTGACCCTGGTTTGCCGGAAGACTAACAACAATTTTTTGAAAAGGAGCGTGCTTATAACGAGAAAGCTGCACGGGAGTGGGCCAATCACCCACCTTGAATGTCATAAAAGCTTCAAAAAGGTGGTAATTGTACATTTTGTATATTTTAATTTTTATTTTGCATTATAATTTCAAGTTTGTTTGTTATTAGTGGTATTTTAAGCTACCATCTTAGTAAAAACCAAGTGTGGGAAAATTCATATTGATTTCTCTTCAACACTGTGTTGGGAACAACCCGGGTTTTTTATGGAAGGAAGTGGAGTTTTACTAAGTAGTAGTTCGTTTTCATTTTTCTAAAAACCGTACGTTGGGACAATGTATCCCAAGTGTGGGGATGAGGAAAATTTCGTTTGTTTTGAAAATTTTCGTTTGTTAAATATATATATATATATATATATATATATATAAATTTTTTAAAAAAATTAGAAAAAAATGTGTTTAAAGAAACCAGAAAGTGGTAAGATGGTGGGGTAAGGTTCGGGTCCCTTTTCATGGTCACAATTCCCTAAATAACATGTTTGCCTAGTTGTTTTTAAAAGGAGGTTGTATAGGATTCTAATCAAGGTTAGCATGCTTTCGGTGCAATAACTTGCATAACATGTTCATTTACACTTGCGGGTTAAGAAAAAAAGATTGTTGAGATATATAAAGATTTTTCCGATAGAACTTGTGCAATTGGTGCATTTCGAGACCTTAGCTTGGCATGAATGCAAAAGTGATAGAGGCAATTAGGTTAAGACTCGTTTGGATGAGCGAGATTGTGGGTTTTGGGGGGTTGGGCCTTATACATTACATATATGAGCGTAGATAATGAGAGGGGCGGGGGGTTGGGTTCCTTTAGAAAACTTTATTGGGCATATTCTTTCATTAAATAAACCCCGGTGTTATATTGCGAAACGATCCGACGTAATAGGTTTTTATGTAATTGTTTAGTATTTGTCAATAAGATGTATTAAGCATTATGTTTGGTATGCTTACAAAAAAAGTTTCAGATATTCAATGTTTAAAGTATTATGTAATGAGTGAAAAAAAAAAGAAAAAAAAGAAAAAAAAAGAGAAAAAAAAAGAATGATGTTAGTGATATATATAGTTGTATATTTCATTGTTTACTTAGTTTTTTTGTAATAAGTCGGATCGCTTGAGCTACTTTCAATATTCTCTTCCATACCCTTACACTTAGCCCCATTATAACCCGTTTTAAGCCCTCTTGATTTGCATTCATGTCAAAGCATTTACGTAGGTGGAGATTTGATGGTTGTACAGGCGTATACGAGGAGAATTGATTAAATGAGAAATGTATGGAAGGTCACCAAGGAAAGGTTATTGTGTAAATGTGTGTTATGTATAAGTAAAGCCGAAAGCATGTTAGGTTTGGTTAGAAATCTTCGGTTTAAATGAAGCGTCAAGTGAACTAGTGCAACCGATAAAAAATAAGGGAATAGGGTATGACTTGGGACCTTAACAGAACCGGAGTTGTGGTAAGATTGGTGGCTACAAGTTGAAAATAATAAAAACTTTGTGTTGAGATATTGCTTGAGGGAAAGCAACGGGTAAGTGTGGGAATGTGACGGGTGGTCCATGGGACAACCCTTAAGTGGTTTAAGGCCGTTAATGTTAATGAGTTTAATCGGTTTATCTTGTTGAAAAAGATGACTACGTTTACTCGTATACTTGCAGGTAGGAGAAGATAGAAGATGGAATTACGAGAACGTGGGCGAAAACGGCGAAGAAAACGAAGTTGAAACGAGAAAGATATGAAGAAAACAAGAACTTGAGCAAGTGTTCCACCGTGGCCCACGGTCATAACCGTGGCCCACGATGAACCCAACTCAAAAACAACAGTTTACAACGTACTGTGAGTTCTGGGCACCGTGGAGTCCACCATGGCCCACGGTGTGAACCGTGGGCCACGATGCGGAGCTGTCAATACCGAAAATACTTGTTTATTTTCCGTATTTTCGTGTCTTTTCACATATCTTTCATTCCATAATACCCTAGAGACGAATTTGAAGTCAAAAAACATGATTGTGGCGATTGTGATTATTAGTTTGATGTTTGTGATTCACTCCTACAACCTTATTTATACGGTGATGAATCAAACGATGCGTGGGTAATTCTCTTTATATTTTCCCACGGATTGTAAGGTTTCTTTATGATTGTTAATTGAATGTTTATGAATTTCTGAGATAATAGTTTAATCTTATTGATTTCATTATTATGGTGTTATGAATTGATTGTTAATTTGTTAGTTTATTGATTTTGTGTTCTAAGCCGTCAATTCTTGGTTTTGTATGTAATCGAGATTAATCGGAAGGGACTCGGGATTAGATAATATAATTGATAATTGAGTGATTACCTTTCATTTATATTCCAAGTACTTAGTCCTCAATTATCACAATTGTTGCATAATCACGAACTATATACTTATTGTTCATCTCAGTTAAACATTCATGTTGACTCTTATAGAAACCTGAAACCGAGGGAAGGCATACTTCTTCATATTATTTAAAACTCGTTTCTTGCTTTAGCTATTTTTGTTAATCAAAACCAAACAACCAACTCTTTGAATTTGCTTTTGCACTTGGTTTAATATAGTTTAATTATAAAGCTTAGTAATACATTTTCCACAAACTCCCTGTGTTCGATACCCGCTTACTACTATCAAAATAGTTATATTCAGATTATTTTTGAGTGAGTCTTCAACCTCACGTCAAAATGCCAAAAACATGTGAAAAATTTCTCCTCGAAAAGAGTTTTTGAAGCAAAAATTTCTCCTCTAAAATTACGTTTAAACTGAAATTGCTAAAAACCAATTGACTATTAGGGATGAATGATACAATATTGTGATATTGAATTGATCAATTGTTGGTTAATTTTGATCAAATTGGTTTGTAACGTTTCCGTTATGCGTATATGACTTATCCTTCGGATATGTCATTTTGACATATACGGGTATAAGTATAAATAACGTATACACTGGATAAGTCGAACATTGACTTATACGGATATATGTAATTTACTTATACGACGGGTAAGTTATCTTTGACTTATACGCAGTATAACTTATACGCGTAAATCATCTTATCTGTTGTAACAACTTATTCCTTGTTATTTATCTTATCTGTCGGTTGTGTTATATCCATTTATATGATCTTATACGTTGAAATCACTTATCCGGATATTATACTTATACATTGAGATTATTTGTAAAAGACCTATACGTTGTAAATGTTATCCGGTGTTAAATCATATCCGTTGATTTGAATGATTTTCAAATTCTAACTAGTTTTATTGATTTGTTAATGCAGATGGCTCGTAAAGTGAAAGACATTGATCCGATGCATAATATTTGTGCATATCTTGACTTGGAAGATAAGAAAACTCATCATTTCAAGACGATCTTTTCATTTTTTATGCGATCAAAGATCTATAAGGCGATTACTGTTCGTTGTGAGCCTTATTGGAATGTGATAGCTAAGTTTTGGAAGAATGCTACTGATGGTGGATCATAAATCAAATCTAAGATTCAAGGCAAATATATTGTTATATCTGAGTGTGTTATCAGAAAGATACTGGAGTTTGGGGATGCTGAAACTGATCTTTATACTTTGGATGAGGGGTTGGTTAAAGGATGCTTAATAATAATGGGGTTTCAGAAAGATATCAATCGAGTACCTTATTTGAAGACAGGGTTGCGAAAACCATACAAGTTTTTGGTGTATGTGGTAGTATAGTGCTTGGGGCACAAGAAGGGAGAATATGAAGAAATCTTGGATTACCAGATGTGTATCAGTGCTGCATTATGCCTGAATCAGAAGTATAATTTCTCCAAAGTGATATTTGGCAATATGAAGCATTATTTTGGGAAGGAGAAACGGCTGATGTATCCTCGTTTCATTCAATTGATTGTGGAGGATCAATTTCCTGAAGTTGTAAAGGCTGGAGAAACAATTCATTTGTCGCACATGGTTGGGAATAACTATGCGAAATTAGCATCTTATAAGGGTAAATATGAGGATGAAATTCCAAAATTTCGTGGTTTGTTTGGACATTTGAATAATGTTGAGTATGTTGCTCCAGAAAGGAATAATTCGAGGCATGATAATAGTGACTCAGATCGGGAGAATGAAAACAACATCATGGAGAAATTCAACATTATTGGGGGAAGTAAATGGTTTGTAAAGATAGAGGGATGTTGTGGTGGCTGATTCACAAAAGCGTAAGAGAAAGAGAAAGAAAGTTGCTGTTAAAGTTGAAGTGGTTACACCCAAAGTTACACCTGTGACTGATCAACAAGTGTACTCTGCTACATCTAGTAAAGATGATGAAGAGACTGAGTCTGACACAGATTTGAATAAAAGTGTGTTTGCAGATCCACGTGCAATGGCTGACTTGAGGAAATAACGGAGAATAAAGAAAACAGAGGAAGGATCTGATAAAGCATTCTTTACTAAAGTTGTGAAAGAAAAGAAGAAAATACGTGGTAAACCCTGAGGGCGAGACTGATGAACCAGTTGTTGTTGGAAAGTTTGTTGCTAAGATGGATATTGATATGGAACCGGATTTTGATCTGAGTCGAAATGATAACAATATTGAAGACACCAGAGGTGAAAGCAACACCATCACCTAAGAAAAAGACACCAAAGAAGCCTACACCAAAAGTTACACCAAAGTTCACATCTCCAAGCCAATTGGTAGTTTTGCTGAATTTGACGCAAATATGTTTGTGGATGGACCTTCTAAACAAGAATTTGATATGTTGAAAGGTCATGTTGAAGAACAAGATGTGCATATTGAGAGCTTATCTGAGGAAAATGGAAGATTGAGGAAAGATAATGCTGAGATAAAATCATGATTGGCTGAAAGTGAAAGAAAACGTTCCTTACAAGCAGATCTTCGCAATCAGCATATTAAATATTTTGTTATTATTGAAGAGAAGCTAGGTATACGCTTGTTATCTGAAACAGAGAAGGCTGATGATACGGTGTTTGAACGTGTATATGGAGCGGATATCAGATTAGAGGAATATGAGTTTAGAATGATGTAAGACAAGGAGAAAGCTGATCTTAAGGGTAAAGGTAAGGTGGAAGAAGAACCTATTATTTTATCTCAGGATATTGTAGAACCGAATGGGTGGTACACAACAGCCTGTGGTGAATGAACCTGTAATGGATTTGGTTGTTTATGAACCAAAGGTTGATGAACCTTTGATTGTTCAATCTTTGGAGATTATACCATTTGAACAGATTGTTGAAGATGATGATGACGAAGATGACGAAGATGAAGAAGATGAAGGTAAGCTAGATTTTTCTACTGGTGAAGATTATGATGATCTTGATGATGATGAAAATGATAACACTGGTGGTGGAACTGGTTTGCTAGTAAGTTCAAAAGGTGGTAAAACTCGTGGTGATCATCTTCGAGAAAATTAAAAGTCTGATGATCATACACAACATGATAGTACTGGTGAGAAGACAGTTGATACTACGGTCTATGATGTTGATCCGATTGAAACAACGTTATTCCAGAGAAAAAGGTGATGTATATGATGTTGAAGAGGGAGAGATAGTTATGACTCGAGCTGATCTAGCTAAACTGTTAAATGTTACAGAGGATGAGTTCAATTATTATTTTGAGTGTGACATGGGTGGAATTTGTGACGATAAACAGGAGTTCATACCTTTTGACAATTATGTTTTGGAAGAGGTATTGGAGAAAGAGCACGCTAGATGTGTTACACCTGATGATCGAGAATTTGGTGAATTCAATGAAGATTTTGATGAAGAGATTGAAATGATTAGCCAAGAATTTGATGAGTTTGGTAGACCAAATGAAGATGAGGTCACAAGTAAGAGAAAGAATGACATGTTCAAAGATCATCAAGTTCAACCTGAGAAACAATGTCTCAGACCAGTCAAGTACTACAAGAAGACAAAGAAATATACAACTTTGGAAAAATGTATAAGTATTGCTTATTTGAAGAATATTCGAAAGATAGCTGTGAAGAGGCAATTTGGGATGCAGTACTTTGAAAGTCCGATGGAGCTAAAGTCATTACCTTGGCATGATGTGTTTGATATTTTTCAAAAGAAGTTGTTGTATGCTCCGAAGGAAGGTTATGTTACGGAGATATGGGACTTCATTGTTCGACATTCAAAGTGTGGTTTCAAGAGTTGGACTCCACAGAAACATAAACTTCATGTTTCTCGAGTTAAGAAAGATCCTGAAACAGGGGATTTTGTCAAGACTTTGAAATATTCTAAACATGATTCTTTGAAAGTCATTCCATTGTATCCAATGGAACAGAATTTTCATGAATTATTTATGTTTTGGTGAAAAATCAACTAAGGATAATGTAATCAAATCCGTAATTGTGAGGTATAGTGCTATGATGAGAATGGTGAATATATGAACGAAATAAGGATGAACACCGTGATTTGTTGCGAGGAAAAAACCTTGATCTTGAGCAGATCGTTGGTAAAAAACCCCGGGTGATGAAAAATCGTCTATCACCACTTTATTAATATCAAAATCGTGTTACAAGGGTGGAGTTTATGATCAATGTATACAATGAAGCTAAGTGTGTGTATCATGTTTACAGAGAATTCTCAGAGTGTGTTTTATGGACGTGAGGTAACAAGTGATAAACCTAGTTGATCATAACCACATTATAAACGAAAAATAACAGGTAACAACTACTCCTACAAATCCGCCACTATTCCCAATAGCCGTTCCTTCTCCTTTGACCACGTGCGGGAGTTGTCCAGTAGCGCAAAAATAGGATAACCAGTTCGTCCAGCCGTTGTATCTATCAAACACAACACCACTCAATACAATTATTAGTTAACAGATAATACCAAGGATCCTTGATCCTTTATAACCCGGAACATATCACAAGGATAATTGATCCATAAGTTATTCAAGGACAGAGGATCCTCAGCATAAATTCTATGCCCTAACAATTGCCCCCAAAATGGCGGGTGTTTATGCAATACAGCTGTCATTTTGAAATTTGAATCCTACAAAAGATAGAACGATTAGACGTGTGTCAGCGATAATTATTATTAAGAAACCGATGGTAACACGCCGCCTATATATGAGATTATCCATAACCCTTTTATAACTACATATTTCATCCTCCATCCAGGTATCCTTCTCTCTCTTCTTTTCATTCTCTTTTCTTTGTTCCTACCATGTCCACTGTTTCTGTCTCTTCGTCTTGTTCTTCTGATCGGCCATACTCCGAAGAGCTTCGGCCACAAAGTATTCTCGAAAACCCATCTTCTGAGATCTGTAAGTTTAGAGATCCAGTGATTGATGACATCCGACCATTCTTCCCAATAAACACCATTTTCCGACCATACGATTCTACAACTCGTAGCGACCGCATTTCCAAGTCCTGGGTTTGTTTTCCAGCCCAACCGTTTTTGATAGGCTTTAAATACCCTTTCCCTGATTTCACCCAAAGCTGCTTCACTTTGACTGGAATCAGCTATATCCAGGCCATGCCCATGTTATGGAGGGTTCTTCGTGCTGTAGAAATGATAATCGATGAAGAAGGCGTCGAATTTGGCTTGTCGAAGTTAGCTTACCTGTATACCCTGGCCACTTACGGTTCCAAACGCTTCGTTTTTAAGTCAAAACATCGCCAAGTAATCCATATATCCAAGGTTACCCAGAACGACACACTCTGGAAGAATCAGTTTTTCTTCGTAAAAAGGGACTCAATCCCGGGTGGACCTGATCTGCCCAAAAAGTGGAAAAGGAAGGGTAGGATCCAAGATCCTTAGGTAACATAAATAGGATACTTAATTCTTCTTGCTAACACTTTATTTTTCTTGTACAGTTGAAAACTTTGCTTCTTTGGCGAATATACCTGAAACAGAACATAAATCAAAAACGTTTCTTGCCCTGGATTCCGAAGTTTGGACTTATCAAGCCAAGTTTTTGGAAGCTTTTCAGGAATCAAACTCGGTAGTCAAACATGTCCAGTAAGTATCATAATAATCAAGTTTAATTTAAAGTAAAATAATTGAAAACTTATATGTGATTCTTTGTTTGTAGGCGCTCAGAAATCAAACAAATCCGTCAGCAAGTTTTCACTGGAGGACATCGAAAGTTTGATCACTCCTCATACCATTAAGAAAGAAGCTTTGAAAGCATCCACTACTTCTGAGCCAAGAACTGCCACTACCAGAGCCAAGTCGGCAGCCTCTAAGAGGAAACGATCCATAGAGCCTGAGACTCATTTCGATATGATCATTGCTCTAAGTATCCTTTATCTTGGTATCCCTAAATTGACAATCAAGTATCCTTCCAACTTTTATACAATTGTCTGGTACCGGGCGTGAACGCTTCCAAAGATCATTATGAGAAGATTGTGAACCAGATGAGTGAGAGCCTTACTGCAATGGGGGGTGCATCTGTGGTGAAAGAAAAGACCATAGCCCAGCTCTCCAAAGAGAAAAAATGTTTGGAGGATCTGTTATCCACCACAGAAGCTCAGCATCAAAAAGAGGTGACGCATGCAACTGAGGAAGCAAAGATGTGGGCTGCGAGATCGGTGTTGCAGGCTAGGATCAAGATGGCGACAGAAGCTGGTGATCCTACTTTCGATAAGGTTGCTTGGTATGTGGAGAAATGGAAGGTGGCTTTGGTGGATCTGGGTGGTGAAGAGGATGTGGAGATGGCTGATGGGAATGAGGCTGGAACAAGCGGAGCAAAGGAGGTTGTCGAGACTGAGGAAGGAAAGGGTGCAGCAGAGGGTGAGGAAGCTGCTTGAACGGGCGATGAAGGATATTAAAGACAAGGCCCGAGCCCGTTTTTTTTTTATTATGATGTTTTTTATGGATAATGGTTTGTAACAGACAATAGTAATTAGGATGAAAGATCTATGATCCTTAAGATACTAATCATGGGTAGCAAAGGTGGAGGGATCCTCTGTTTGTGGGGATGAAGCCTTTGATGCCACTGTTTCTATTTTCCTACCCTTTATGAATGGTTAGTAACACTTGCTTAAGCTGGGTGGATGGTCCATCTTTCGTATGGTGAAATTCGGGTTAAGGATTTTGGTTAAATCCAGGTGGCTTATGATTAATAATAATTGAAAACTTTTGACTATTCGCTTGTTATTTGTTATTTTGAAAGTTTGTTTGATATAGCTTTAGTTTTGTTAAAAGTTTTAAGTAATATACTTTGAGTAAATAGTTTTAAGGATAGAGTACCCTCATATAAAGTATATTTAGAATATAGAATTCTTAAAACAAACCAAGTATCTTAAATCTTAAAAATAAGTTTAGTATAATCTTAGACTTACTGAACATTTTAAGAAATATTCCTGTATAAACAAATTAAAGATCTTGGATCCTTTCACAGAATGAACTTGTCAAGATTTAATACTAAGTAAATAGAAATCAATAAGTAGAAGTCATACCATAAGACCCGATTAGTTCTAGGTTACCATATGTGTTGATTCTTCTACAACAAACGAGTTAAGGATTTAGAACCCATAATTATTGATCCTTCTGTTATCCTTGTTAAATAAATTGAAGATCTTGAATCCATAGATGTTGATCCTTATAGTTGGACTTTAGGATTTAGAATCCATAATTATTGATCCTTCTGATATTAATTGGGATAAAACCCAAACAACTAGGGACAAGCCCATGACATAAATTGGGGACAAGCCCTTGCAACTGGGGACAAGCCCGTATAACTGGGGACAAGCCCGTGTAACTGGGGACAAGCCCAAAAACTGGGACAAGCCCGTACTGGTGTTAAACTGGGGACAAGCCCAAGGATACGGATGTGAATGGGGATTTTCCCAAACGAATGTGACGTGAAAACGCCAAAACCTTAGCTAACATGAAAATGTTAGAAACCTTTGTCTTGAGATAACATGAAAATGTTATAAACCGGTGGTATGGTACGTCTACCATAAATCGTAGGATCCTCCATATAGCCGAAGGCAACGAAATTGTCAGCCACATATAGTGAACTGGTCCCGCTGCCCCGGAATATACGTTGGATAACGTGCTCTCCAGGCGAGAGTGTAGAAACTCTAATTTATAAGAAAGGTGAAAACCTTTAAACCTTGGAAGATATGACCATCGGGGATCATACCTTAATCGTGGGCTAAGCCGAAGAAAACAGTAGTGTACCTTAAGTGTGATGGAGAGGTGGCCAACCTCTTAACCATTGAACCTCTTATTGGAATCTGCAATATTACTTAAAAACTTGGAAAAGATAAATGTTAAGAATACATTATCTTAAAATAATAAGAATCTGAAATGAATAAGTGATCAGATAGATATTACCGATTTCAGGATCCTTGATCCTTTAAAGATATTCAATCCTCTGAGGATACTTGATCCTGATCAGAAAAAGTACTTCTTGGGATGGATATCATTCCATGCCCTCGGTAACCTGTTGCCTTCCATAGTGAGCAAATGATATGCCCCCTTTCTTGCTTCTGACTCAATCAAATAGGGGCCTTCCCACTTAGGAGTTAGCTTTCCATCAGCTGGATTAGTCGTATTTTCGAAGGTTTTCCTCAAGACCAAATCTCCTTCTTGAAATCATCTTATCCTTATACTCTTGTTGTATGCCCCAGCTACCTTTTGTTGATTTGCTTCCATTCGGATCTTGGCTAGGTCTCTGAGTTCTTCAACAGTATCCAAGTCTTCGAGAAGGATTCCATTATTAGTTTCAAGATCAAGAATGCTTGTTTTGGTTGTAGGAACCACCATCTCTGTAGGGATAACAACCTCTGATCCAAACACCAATGAGAAGGGTGTCTGGCCCGTTTCATTCTTTGGTGTTGTCCTATCAGCCCAAAGAACATAAGGAAGTTCCTCAGTCCATTTGCCTTTCTTGGATCCTAATTTCTTCTTCAAGTTGTTGATGATAATCTTGTTACTTGATTCTGCCTGGCCATTAGCTTGAGGATGAACCGGTGTGGAGGTAATTTTCTTGATGCCCCAACTTTCACCAAATTAGTGGTTCTTTTCCCGATAAACTGGGAACCATTGTCACAAATAATTTCTGAAGGGATACCAAATCTAGTAATAATATTTCTTTTAATAAAAGATATCACCTCTTTTTCGCGTACTTGAACAAAAGCCTCTGCTTCTATCCACTTTGAAAAGTAGTCAGTCATTGCAAGCATAAATACTTTTCCTCCTAGCTCTTTAGGCAGCTTACCAACGATATCCATGCCCCACTTCATGAAAGGCCATGGCGAGGATATAGGATACATAGGCTCCGCTGGCTGATGCAGGATGTTGTCGTGCCTTTGACATGAGTCACACTTCTTTGAATATTCCATTGCATCTCTCTTCATAGTTGGCCAGTAGTAACTTGTTCTCAGAATTCTAGAGAATAGGGCTCTACCTCTAGTGTGATTACCACAATCTCCTTCGTGAAAGTCTTTGAGTACCTCTTGAATTTCAGGATCTTCGATACACCTCAAGTATGGACCTTGAAGAGATTTTCTGTACAAAATACCATGTAACAATATGTATTGTGATACCTTAAGTTTGAAGGACTTAGGATTCTCTATGGCTGGAATTTCTCCATCTTGAATGTACTTCTTAATTGGGAGGATCCACGATCCTTGATGACTTTAGGATAATGGATCTCAAAGCACAATCTCTTTGTCAGTTGTTATCTCCCCAACTTCTTGTTCTCCTATTGTTGGTGAGAGTATATGGATGATCGGGATCTTCATATCTTCTGGAATCTTCAAGGATGAGGCTAAGTTTGCCAAGGCATCTGCCCCAGAGTTCTCTTCCCTTGGTACATGTACAATACTGATCCTCATGTGTTTTGATAATTGCAAACCTACGATCAGAGCCTCATACTCTGCCTCATTATTTGTGGCTTGAAACTCACAGGCTATGGACTGGGGTATTATGTCCTCCTGTGGCGATTTCAGTAGGATACCTAATCTTGTTTCTCTCATATTGGATGCTTTATCAGTAAAGAGGATCCAAGGATCCTTGGTTTCTTCTAGTTGTTGAACCACCAAGTCAGCTTCCTTCTACATGTCACTACTGAAATAAGCCACAAAGTCTGCTAGTGCTTGTGATTTGATGGCTGTTCTGGGCTCGTACTGAATATATACGCACTCAGCTTCACAGCCCATTTGGTCATCCTTCTTGATAACTTTGGCTTTCTAAGGACATTCTTAACAGGATAGTTAGTTCTCAAAATATTAGTATGAGTCTCAAAGTAATGTCTCAATTTAGTAGAGACCATAATAAGTGCAAGAATTACTTTTTCTAAATGAGAATAAATGGCTTCCGCATCTAGAAGACTTTTACTTACATAATAAACAGGATGTTGTTCACCTTCGTGATCCTTCACAAGGACAGCACTTACTGCATTTCCTGAGACAACTAGGTACAAATATAAGGATTCTCCATCCACTGGCTTCATTAACGTTGGTGCTGAGGATAGGTAATCCTTCAAAGCTTTGAGCGTAGCCTCATGTTTCTCTGTCCACTCGAACTTTTTATTCTTACTAAGGATATCATAAAAATCCTTACATTTCTCCGAGGACCAAGAGATAAACCGGTTGAAGGCTGCGATTCTTCCCGTCAACCTCTGTACATCCTTTGTGTTCACGGGAGACTTTAAGTTGACGATTGCTTCTATCTGCTCGGGGCTAGCTTCTATCCCTCTTTTAGTCACCACATATCCTAGAAACATTCCAGCCTTAACACCAAAATGGCATTTTGACGGGTTTAGTTTCATGTTATATTGGTCAAGGATATTGAATGCTTCTTCCATGTCTATAAGGTGGTCTTCAGCCTTCTTGGACTTGACAACCATGTCGTCTATATAGATTTCCATGGTTTTCCCTAGCTGATCTTTAAACATCATGTTGACTAAGCGTTGATACGTTGCACCTGCATTTCATAGTCCAAATTGCATGGCAATATAACAGTATATGCCGGTAGGAGTCATGAATGATATATCCTCCTGATCAGATGGTTCCATCTGAATTTGTTGAAATCTAGAGGAAACATCCATAAAGGTAAGCATCTCATGTCCTGCCGTTTCATCCACCATAGAGTCTATATGTGGTAACGAGAAAGGATCCTTGGGGCATGCCTTGTTTAAATCAGTAAAATTGACACACACCCTCCACTTTCCATTCTTTTTAGAAACAACAACCACATTAGCCAACCTTCGAGGATACTTAACCTCTCTGGTCATACCAGCCTTAAGAAGTTTTTCAACTTCTTCTTGTACGATCGTGTTCCTGTTAGGAGCGAATTTCCTTCGCTTCTGATGGACGGGTTTAACAAATAAATCAAGGCCCAACTTGTGAGTAATTACCTCCTTAGAAATTCCTGTCATGTCTGAATGTCTGAAGGAAAACGTAGACTTTCTTCGCTTTAGGAAGGATACTATATCCTCCTTGATCCCATTAGGGATATTGGATCCTAGGAACACCTTCACGTTTGGATCTTCAGGATCTAAGGATACTTCTTTTATGTCTCGCTCCGTAGGATATTGTTATGGTTGCTATGCTATTATCTGTTTAGTTGTTGGCTTCAAGGATGAAGAATAATAATTCTTGGCTTCCACCTGATCACCATCTAACCTTACTACTCCCCATGGAGTCGGTAGTTTGATACACTGATGGTATGTAAAGGCTACAGCCTTCATTCGATGTATCAAAAATAACATTGCAACAAGAAAGATTGTCAATAACACAAAACTTTTGGTAAGAGTTTAACCCTTCGATGTATATAGGGAGTTTGATGTCCCCCAATATTTTCTTGGTTTCACCACTGAAACCCACTAGCACTGATGTTCTCGGGATGATTTGTGAGTCTGGGATGTTCATTTTCTGTAGCACGTCATGCTGGATGATGTTAACCGAGCTTCCACTATCGACTAGGATCCTGCGTACATAGTGGTTAGCAATAAACAAGGTTACAATCAAACCATCATGGTGAGGATCCTGGATGCTTGTTTTATTTTCTTCATCAAAGAAGATCCTTTTATCAGTCATCAACGTAGTGGATATGAATGGTCATTCCCCGTTCTCTAATTTGGTTTCTTTGGCGAGTCTTTTTGCTACAGAGTACGAAGTACCGCATATATCTGAGCCACCGGAGATGAAGTTGATTACTTGTGTGTCTGGTGGGGGCGGAGTTGCTTTTTGTGGGACTTCTTTAGGATCTTGGATCCTGGACTTCTTTCTTCCCAAGAGCTCTTTGAAATGGCCCTTGCTTAGGAGGTGCCCAATTTCTCTCCTTAAACCAACACAATCGTCAGTCTGATGGCCGAAGTCCTCATGGAATACACACCATTGGAGTTGTCTTTGAAGGCTGTTGTGTTCTCGTTTCTCCGAGGCCACCTTACCTTTTCACCTAGATCCTTCATGGCACAAAATAAACCATGAGTATCCACTAAGAAGCAATATTCTGAGATGCTCGGGTAATCTTCATTGTCATCATCTCCTTCTTCTACAGCTCGGAAATTCTGATTGTTGAATTTGGAGTAGGGCTTCGAGTTGTTGTTTTGAACGAGGATCCTTGTTTCTTGTCGGTTGATTCATGATTTGGTTGAACCTCTAACTGTTCCTGGATCCTCTTGTCATCCTCTAGCCGTATGAATCTGAGTGCCCTGTTTCTGAATTCATCTAGAGTCCTGCATGGAGTCATCACAAGATCATCATAAAAGGTGGAGCCCCTCTGAAGTCCCATCTTGAATGCTTCAACAGCAGTAGCCATATCAAGATTAGGGATTTCCAGGGCTTCCTTGCCAAACCTTGTAACAAAATACCTTAGGGATTCATCATAAGGCTGGATAACTCGGTATAAATCACTAGTTCACTTTTCAAATTTCCTACTATAAGAAAACTGACTGTTGAACAAGTTAACTAAATGCGAAAATGTAGTAACAAAGTAAGGAGGAAGGCTTAGCAGCCATTTAAGTGCAAATCCTGTTAGTATGGATCCGAAACCCTTGCATAGATAAGCCTCCTTGAGTTTTTTATGAATTGGATTAATCTCCATCCTTTCCCTATATTGAGCCACATGTTCTTCAGGATCAGTTGTTCCATCATACACCTTCATGTTGGCTGAAATCTTTTTGGGATTTCAGCATCACAAATAGGTGGAGCAAATCTCGACAACTCGTGGCTCGCTTCTGGTATTTCATGGATTGGTCGGACCACCCCTGGCACGCTTGATATCATATCCTTAAGCTTCTGCAATTCCTTAGCTATAGCTTGGTTGATACCAGCACACTCCATAGGACCAAGATTAGCATCTAAGGATACGGAGTTATAGGTGTTACCTCTTTGTTGTGTGATTGTCGGCATCCCAGAAGAATAGCTGAGGTAAGGTGCATCCGCTACGAGAGTTGGTCCACCAGAAGCTGTGGTCAGCAAGGGGATGATATCTCCTTCATGGACCTCGGAGGACCGTTGATGCTGAACTTCAACGGATCCTTGATTCTGGAAGAAGGACCCTTGAGGCTGGGAGCTGTAGGATCCTTGGTGATACAACCCAGAGGATCCTGGCTGAAGGATTGATGATCCTCGCTGGAAGATCGAGGATCCTTGTACCTACTGACCCATCGCCCCTGGATTAAGGATGGATGATCCTTGCTGATAGGTCGAGGATCCTTGAGTCTGCTGACTCATGGGTCCCGGTTGAAGGATAGATGATCCTTGAGAAAGTTGAGCCAAGGATCTCATAGTGGTAAAATCCAGCATCCCAGGCATTAATGGAGTCTGATCCTCTGCTGGCCTCTTAGTCCTCTTGAGGTCTTCTATCTCCCGAAGGATCCTCTGTTTAGTCTTGCTTTGTTGCTCCATGTTTGCTTTAACCTGTGAAAACATAGTAGAAACATCATTGTTAGCATTGACCACTGAAGGGGCAGCAATGGTTTTCGAGCTCTAAAAGACTAGCAGTTGCATCTTGTTTCCAGCAACAGTATCCGTTGGTGCTCCCGTAATTGGAGGAGGCATCGGTGGTTAGGTTCTTGATGAGAGAGAAACTGAAGATGGCATGGAGGTTGAAGCAGAAGATTGTTGAGAGGCCAATGATGGTAGTATGAGTATGAAAGGTTGAATATTTGATAAGGTATAAAAAGGATTATAGCACCAATTGCCCCACGGTGGGCGCCAAATTGTTTTGGTCAAAAATCAACTAAGGATAATGTAACCAAATCCGTAATTGTGAGGTATAGTGCTATGATGATAATGGTGAATATATGAACGAAATAAGGATGAACACCGTGATTTGTTGCGAGGAAAAAATCTTATCTGGAGCAGATCGTCGGTAAAAAACCCTAGGTGATTACAAATAGTCTATCACCACTTTATTAATATCAAAATCGTGTTACAAGGGTGGAGTTTATGATCAACGTATACAATGAAGCTAAGTGTGTGTATCATGTTTACAGAGAATTCTCAGAGTGTGTTTTATGGACGTGAGGTAACAAGTGATAAACCTATTTGATCATAAACTTATTATAAACGAAAAAATAACAGGTAACAGCTACTCCTACAAATCCGCCACTCTTCCCACTAGCCGTTCCTTCTCCTTTGACCACGTGCGGGAGTCGTCCAGTAGCGCAAAAATAGGATGACAAATTCGTCCAGCCGTTGTATCTATCAAACACAACACCACTCAAATACATTTATTAGTTAATAGATAATACCAAGGATCCTTGATCCTTTATAACCTGAAACATATCACAAGGATAATCGATCCATAAGTTATTCAAGGACAGGGTATCCTCAACATAAATTCTATGCCCTAAAAATTTCTATAGTGGTACTCTGATGAATCAACAGGGGAAGCTGTGATAAACCTGGACAGCAGAAACAAGAAGTAAGATGTTATTGTTGCCTTGGATCCTCTGTGGTTGATAAATTTTGCTGATAAAGACATTGAAGTGCTTCAGGCCCACTATATTCAAGTGTATTTTGATAAGGGTGAAGAGCAGGCTCAACAGTTCCAGCGCGTTGTGAACTTTTATTAAGTTAACAAAATTCATTCTGGAAGAGTCTGGGAAACAAGTTGGGTTATAGTTGGAAAGGAAGAAGATATAAAGGAAACTGAGATTGTAGCAGAGCGTAAAGATAAGATGACAAGAGCTTCGTGGAACATGTTAAATTATATGCACGTTGGTGTTGCTAGACCGACACGTCAAGGAGGATCTACAAGACCTTCATTTGAAGAAGCACACAAAGTATACATGGCAAGAGTTTTTGGGATGAAAGGCTGAAGAAAATCAAGATCTAGCAATATCAAAGGGGCGTTTATTAATACATAATGTCTAGTGCTAGGATCTTGTATTTTGGATTGTGTAAGAGGCTTAAATGTTTAATGAACGTATATGATAATAGCCAACGTATAAGTATTTATACGGCGGAATATCCGCTGGATATGATATGCCTATAAATACTAGGCATATATGTTCATTCTTAATCTGTCACATAATGTCACACCCCAACCTAAGGCGGAAATACCCGAGCGTGAACTGATTGCTCACAGCTCTCAAGGTACTATCATGCAATATTAAAAGTGACAATATCTATTAAATTTAATTTAATAATAAACAAATGCAAATAATCATAGTACATAAAATACATAAACAAGTAAAATAAACATCCAAAATTAAATGATTGTATCTTCTTCTCTAACATACATCCTAAGTTGCTTCAAACAATATTGATAATCATAACATGCGATAACCTGCATATGCGTCAAAAATACAATAGGTTTTGTCAACACGAGGTTGAGTGAGTAAAACACCAGATTTTCATGATTATATAATAATAAATAAGGAGCAAACTGTGTCAAGTGACATAAGCAATTTAACCAATGAGCAAGTAAATAATGAGCTGTCGATAAGCACGATGCCAGATAAACTGGACGATGGCTATTACAAAAGTCGTATGATCATACTATTCTGCGAATAATTTGACCTCTCCGACATGTATTCAAGTACATTATATAAGCACATAACAAGTAAGGTATAAATTGTTAAACACAAGTGACAACAGTTGCAATTTGCGTATTACATGGTAGGAAATAAATAGTAACGCATACGTCCCCAAAACGGTATAAAATGAGTATAAAAAGGGGAATGTGATACTCACCTGATCGAATGAACGAAATAAAGGTGATGATGTGAGAATGATGAACCATTCATGATACACCGACAAGGATTCCTAGTTAAATATAATAATATAAATTGATTATATATGATATAACATAATTTGACAAATTAAGATTTCGATGGGAATTTAATTATGTTTGGGATTAGAATGGTTATATTTTGATCGATTGAACTCTACGATTAATGTTATTATGAAATCATTAGTTTAAATAAATAAATATGAGTTAAATAACTGTATGATTATTTAAATAATATTTAAGTAAATATAAGGCAATTATATATGTGTACTTATAAAACTTGTAATATATTAATTAATTTAAGACAAACGTTAAATCATACAATATATATATATATATATATAATTTATATAAACAACTTTATATAGATGTTTAAAAACGAGAAAACACCAATATTTGTGTCGGGTTTTAATAAAGTAACGATGATTTATTATTATTAAAAATACACGTATAATACATATATATACATGTATATGCAAACGAAAGCTTTTAACTAGATTTGACAAGAAACGTAACTCCAAGATGTCGGTTTTAATAAAATACTATTTTTCTAATAATTAATATAATTTATCATTTATTAAAATTGATTATAATAATTAATCAAAACAAATAAAAAGAAAATAAAGCCTTAAAAATCGGGTGGTTAGGTTCGAACCCGCGACGACCAAGTTCTAACACACAAACTAAAAACCAACTGGGCTAACTGCTAGATTGATTAATAATCGAAAACGATTCATTATATGCAGAAGCATCAAGAAACCCCAAATTGAATATAAACCCTAGAATCACAATTCGATTAATCCATTACCAGTTAGTTTAATTCACGTTAGGGTTAACGTTAAGCACTAAAAAAACGACCAATAATCATATATAAATTACCAAATTGAGTTACAAATCGATGGTGAACGGCGAGGCTAAGGCCGCGGCGTGAACTCGAACCCAAACTGATAATGGAGGATGATGATAACATAATTAATAGGGTTATTGATCGCAGGGTGTCCAGAAGCATATATGCAAGTTTAATTGATTTATTATTGTTTCTATATCATTAATTATCAAACTAACGAAGACGGTGGTGTATTTTAATCAATACAAATCGCTTTTTGATCTTATTACCAATTATAATAGGGATTAGGACGGTTTTAAACCTATCAACGATATGAACGCATCAAATTTTGATTATAAACGAAGATTAAGGTGCAAGTTACACAATACGGGTTAAGGGTTTGGGTACAAAATGGGTTACGGGTTAATTGATTATTATAAACATAATTTTCATTATTGACCCTACAGTTTGAAGGTGGAAACATTTTTGGGTAAAATCTTGATTTAGGGTTATAATTGCCATAATTTGAAAGATATATATATATATATATATATATATATATATATATTATAAATAATTAAGAAATAATATAATAATAATAATTAATTCACTGATTAACGCGATGTTTTAGTTGATAAAATTTTCCGAACATAAAACTGGTCGGGTTACGGATATTAATTACGAGTTTGAAAACCCGAGTTGTAACATATCCTGTAGACTATTTAAGCTTAAAGTGAAATATAAAGTATAGTCGAATATGAAATCTTATTGTCTTCTTTATCTTACAATGTTTATCGCACATTGTGATATATATGTTTTGGTCAAAAATCAAACAAGGATAATGTAACCAAATTTGTAAGGTGAGGTTTACTGCTAAGTTGATTATAACGATTATGAAACAGTCGCAAACACAAACACAAGGATTTGTTACGTGGAAAAGCCCTTGATCTTGGTCAGATCGCCGGCACAAAAACCCCGGGTGATGACAATTGTCTATCACCACTTTATTAATATCATAAATGAGGATACAAGGTTAGAGATTATGATCAGTGTTTACAACAAAAGCTATATGTGTGTCTACTGCTAGAGAGAGTTCTCAATGTATCTAGTATGTGCGAAGTGGTTAACTAACTGATCAATCATCTCAATATAAATGAAAATAACATATAACTATATTCCTTACTAATCCGCCACTTTCCGTTAGCTCCGTCCAAGCTTCTTGACCATGTGCTCATCGACTCCAGCAGCGAGATATAAGGTAGACTTGGTCATGTAGCCGTTATATCTATTAATCACAACACCATTCAAACATAATCATTAGTAAACATATAATATCGAGGATCCTTGATCCTTCGTAATGTGGAATATATCTCAAAGATCAATGATACAAAATTTACACAAGGATAGAGTATCCTTAGCATAAAATCTATGCCCTAACAATTGCCCCCAAAATGGCGGGTGTTTATGGGATACAGCTGTCATTTTGAATTTTGAACTGCCTGCAAAAGATACAACGATTAGACTATTGTCGGACGTCATTATTATCATTAACCCTTATTATCAACTCTAGCCGCCTATATATACAATTGGTATACTCCTTATAACCACATAATCCAGCAGCCATACATGTATCCTCTTTTCTTCTCTCTTCATTCTTATTGAATAATCTTTTCTCTAAAAATATGTCCACCGATTCCACTTCTTCCGATCATTCGGAGTTATTAGAAATGCAATCCCAAAATCTTCTCACTAACCCATCCTTTGAGATCTGTAAATTTACGGATCCAGAAATCGACCATTTAGCCCCGTTATTTCCGCCGGAGGCTGTTTTCTGACCATTCGACTCTTTAGTCCGATGTGATGCTTACACGAAAACGTGGGTCTGTTTCCCGGCTTGCCCTTTTTCCATTGGTTACTCGTACCCTTTCCCGTCTTTTACCCAAAGCTTCTTCGATGCAACGGGAATGTGTTACATTCAAGCCATGCCGATGATCTGGAGGGTCTTGCGCACCATTAAAAGGATTATAGAGGAAGAGAAGATCGATTTCAGTGTCCAAGAGCTATCACACATTTATAGCTTAACCACTCACGGATCAAACCGATTTGTTCTAAAGTCAAAACCCCGACAGCCTACTCCGATTTTCAAAGTAACCCAGAATGGTTCCCTTTGGAGGAATCAATTATTTTTTGTGAATCGAAGCTCCATTCCTGGTGCGACTAATTTACCTTTAAAATGGGTTAAAAAGGGTAGGATCCTGGATCCTTGAAGACGCTGCGTAGGATAATTGATTCTTCTTTTAACTATTTTTATTCTGTTCTTTCATCTTGTAGTGGACAATTTTGCTTCATTGGCGAACCTACCTGGAACAAGAGAGAAAACAAGAAAGTTTCTTGCTCTGGATCCTGAAGTCCGTACTTTTCTGGCCAAATTCATAGAGGCTTTTTGTGAAATCTCTTCAGAATCCACCAACAATATGTCAATTAAGACTTAAAATTGTATAATAAAGTGAATTAGATAGAAGACTTATCTGATTTTTGTGCTTTTTAGGCGCTCGGAAGTCTAACAAGTCCGTCAGCAAGTTCTCCTTGGAGGACATTGATAGCCTCATAACCCCACAGGTTGTTAAGAAGGAAACCCTGAAGGCTACTGCCGTCTCCGAGCCGAGAACTGCCACTACTCGAGCCAAATCATGAGCATCCAAGAGGAAAAGATCTTCGGAGCCAGAGAGTTCCTTTGACATGATCATTGCTGTAAAGATCCTTGATACTGATATTCCTTATTTATGAATCAAGAATCCTTCCAACTTTGCATAATTTTTTGGTACAGGCTGTGAACTCTTCCAGAGATTATCATGAAAAGATCGTGGGCCAACTGGGGGAGAGCCTTAATGGAATGGGTAGCGCAGCGGTAGCAAAGGACAAAGCTCTATCCAAGCTCACCAAGGAAAAGAAACGCTTGGAGGATCTGTTATCCACAACAAAGTCTCAGCATAAAGAGGAGCTGAAGCAAGCTACCGAGGAGGAAAAAATGTGGGCAGACAGGTCAGTGCTACAGGCTAGGATCAAGATGGCCATGAAAACTGGTGATCCTGCTTTTTACAAGTCAACCTGGGATGCGAAAAAGTGGAGGCAAGCTTTCGCGGAGCTTGGTGGTGGAGATGGTGAAGAGGATGCTGAGGTAGCTGGTGGAACTGGAGCTGGAACGAGCGGAGTGAGGGATGCTGATGAGATGGACGAAGGTAAGGAAACAACGGCTGACGAAGAAGCTGTTGAGACGGGCAATGAAGGATAATATAGACAAGGCCTGAGCCCGTCTTTTTATTTGCTTGCTTGTGTTTAAGGATATTTGATTATGGTTTGTAATAGACAATAGTAATTTGGATGAAGGATCCATGATCCTTAAGACAATTTCCAGGGGTAGCAAAGGTGGAGGGATCCTCTGTTTGTGGGGATGAAGCCTTTGATTCCCCTATTTTATTTTCCTGCACTTTAATAAACAATTAGTAACACCTGCTTAATCCGGGTGGATGGTCCATCTTTTGAATGGTGAAATCCGAGTTAAAATTTTGGGCAAGTCCAGATGACTTATTAATAATGATAACTTAAAACTTCTGCCTATTTGCATGTTGTTTATCGTTTTGAAAATATATCTGTTGTAATCTTAGATTTATTAGTAGTTTTGAAATAAAGTTTCAAGGATACATTATCCTTATAAAAACATATTGAGAATACTGGATCCTTATATCCATAAAGATATAAACTAAAATCAAACAAGTATAAATTGATAAACTGAAATCATACCATAAGATCTGGTTAGACCTAAGTTACCATAAGTGTTGATATCTTTGTGATCCTTGTAGTTTGATCTTAGGATACCTGATACACAAAACTTATCATATTAACTAGGATTAAACCCAAATACGATGGGGACAAGCCCAAATAAACTAGGGACAACCCAAATAAACTGGTGTTAAACCGGGGACAAACCCAAACTGGGGACTGGCCCAAAGATTCAGATGTCAACTGGGGATTTGTCCAAATGTAAGTGATGTGAAAACGCCAAAACCTTAGCTAACATGAAGATGTTAGAAACCTTTGTCTTGATATAACATGAAAATGTTATAAACCGGTGGTATGGTACGTCTACCATAAATCGTAGGATCCTCCTTATGGCCAAAAGCAACGAAATTGTCAGCCACTAAACGTGCATTGGTCCCGCTGCCCCGAACCATACGTTGGATAATTTATAAGAAAGGTGCAAACCTTTAAACCTTGGAAGATATAACCATCGGGGATCATACCTTAATCATGGGCAAAGCCAAAGAAGTAGCAATGTACCTTGAGTGTGAGGGAGAGGTGGCCAACCTCTTAGTTATTGAACCTTTTGTAGAAATCTGCATTGTTACTTAAAAGAAATATTAAACGTTAAGAATACGTTATCCTTAAATTAATAAGAATTTGAAATGAATAAGTGATCAGATAGATATTACCAATTTCAGGATCCTCAATCCTTTGAGAATACTTGATCCTCTGAGGATACCTGATCCTGACTAAAAAAAGTACTTCTTAAGATGGATAGCATTCCATGCCCTCGGTAGTCTGTTGCCTTCCATAGTTAGCAAATGATATGCCCCCTTTCTGGCTTCTGACTCGATCAGGTAGGGGGCTTCCCATTTAGGTGCTGACTTTCCATCTGCGGGATTAGTTATATTTTGGAAGGCTTTCCTCAAGACTAGATCTCCTTCTTGGAGTCTTCTAATCCTTATATTTTTGTTGTATGTCCCAGCTACCCTTTGTTGATACGCTACCATTCTAATCTTGGCTAAGTCCCTGAGTTCTTCAACAGCATCTATGTCTTGGAGAAGAATTTCATTGTTGGCTTGAGGATCACGTATGTTTGTTCTGGCAGTGGGAACCACCATCTCCGTAGGTATTACAGCTTCTAAGGAAAACACCAATGAGAAAGGTTTTTAACCTGTTGCATTCTTGGGTGTTGTCCAGTCAGCCCAAAGAACGTAAGGTAGCTCTTCAGCCCATTTACCCTTCTTGGATCCCAACTTTTTCTTCAAATTGTTGATAATGATCTTGTTACTTGACTCTGCCTGGCCATTAGCTTGAGGATGCACTGGAGTAGATGTGATCATCTTTATTCTCCAATTGTCACAAAAGTTAGTGGTTCTTTTCCCGATAAACTAGGAACCATTGTCATAAATAATTTCTGAAGAAACACCAAATCTAGTAATAATGTTTCTTTTAATGAAGGATATCACCTCTTTTTCGCAGACTTGTACAAAAGCTTATGCTTCTATCCACTTTGAGAAGTAATCAGTCATGGCAAGCATGAACACTTTTCCTCCTGGTGCTTTAGGTAGTTTACCCACAATATACATGCCCCACTTCATGAAAGGCCATGATGAGGATATAGGATACATAGGCTCTGCTGGCTGATGCAGAATGTTTTCGTCTCTTTGGCAAGTATCACACTTCATTGAGTACTCCATGGCGTCTCTCTTCATGGTTGGCCAGAAGTATCCTATTCTAAGAATCCTAGAGAATAGGGCTCTGCCGCCAGTGTGATTACCACAATCACCTTCGTGAAAGTCTTTGAGTACCTCTTGGATTTCAGGTTCTTTGATACACCTCAAGTATGGACCTGCAAGAGATTTCCTGTACGTAATATCTTGTAATAAAATGTATTGTGATACCTTAAGTTTGAAGGATTTAGGATTCTCTGTGGCGGGAATCTCTCTATTTTGAATGAATTTCTTGATCGGGAGGATCCAGGATCCTTGATTATTTGAGGATAATGGATCCCAAAGTACAATTTCTTTGTCAGTTGTTATCTCCCCAACTTCTTGTTCTCCTATTGCTGGTGAGAGTATATGGATGATTGGAATTTTAGTAGCCTCCGGGATTTTCAAAGATGAAGCTAGATTTGCCAAGGCATGTGCCCCAGCATTTTCTTCCCTTGGTACCTGTATAATATAAAAAGAATCGAAGAACTTTGACAGTTCTTTCACAATGTCTAGATATGTAATTAGTTTTTCTCCTTTAACAACATATGAACCATTAAAGTGGGCGCCAAATTGTTTTGGTCAAAAATCAAACAAGGATAATGTAACCAAATTTGTAAGGTGAGGTTTAGTGCTAAGTTGATTATAACGATTATGAAACAGTTGCAAACACAAACACAAGGATTTATTACAAGGAAAGGCCCTTGATCTTGGTCGGATCGCCGGCACAAAAACCACGGGTGATGACAATTTTCTATCACCACTTTATTAATATAAAAAATGAGGATACAATGTTGGAGATTATGATCAGTGTTTACAACGAAAGCTATGTGTGTATCTACTGCTAGAGAGAGTTCTCAATGTATCTAGTATGTGCGAAGGGGTTAACTAACTGATCAATCATCTTAATATAAATGAAAATAACAAATAACTATATTCCCTACTAATCCGCCACTTTCCGTTAGCTCCGTCCATGCTTCTTGACCACGTGCCATCGACTCCAGCAGCGAGATATAAGGTAGACTTGGTCATGTAGCCGTTATATCTATTAATCACAACACCATTCAAAGACAATCATTAGTAAACAAATAATACCGAGGATCCTTGATCCTTCGTAACCTGGAATATATCTCAAGGATAAATGATCCAGAAGTTACACAAGGATAGAGTATCCTCAACATAAAATCTATGCCCTAACAATATCGTAGATTGGTTATTCTGTGTTTCAATCCCTACAAATTCAAGGACTTACAGTATAGTATATAATTTATACGGAATTAACTTATGAGTCCAGTGATAAATTTTCAACAACATTTATGGATAATTATGTTGTGATTAATTATGTCATGATAACTTAGATTGGTGTTATCAATTTACTATGACTCGTCAATGAGGTAGACTTATCTGCTGACATAAGAATATATCCCAAAAATTATACTTTATTATCTTTGAATATAACAAAGGTTAAAGTAATCAATCGGTTTGAGTTCTCACTTCTTCTTTTAATTTTTAGTCTCTCATTTCCTTTAAGATATTTTAATACTCTATTGCATGTTTCACATTATTTTAGACATATCTAGTTTGTTGTAATTTGAATAATATATGAACGAGTATAGATTTGAACCAGCATAAGGCTTCTATTTCATGAAGCATAAGAAAAGAATCTCAGTGATCTTATTATCCTCTAAAGGAGAGTAATATTGTTCGTTACATGCGTAAGAACCCATTTAACGTAAAACTCATGGAATAAGTCTAATGTCCCTTTGGGTCTATATTGGTATGTTATGATATTTATCACGTAAGGGATATCTCTGAGTTCTATCATATCAAAATATGTATAAACAATACTTTGACTTATGTAACATATATTTGTCAAAAGAATGTCATCTATTTAAGGGCAAGTTTGTTTTAGTTGTACCCACTCATCTTGAGGTAAGTCCAGTAATCCACTTGGTTCATGATGAAAAGTAATTGTATAAAGATTTCATTAAATTTTGAGTTTGCATTAACCCATACATGGATTTTATTAACTTACAAACAAAGTGTTCTTTGTTATTCAGTTTAGAACTTTAAAGTTGTTTTATGAACATGTAAATATGAAAGCCAGATGTTTGGAAAAGTTAATTTAGTGTCCATCTAATGTAGCTCTTAACTATTATAGGATACTACAGCAGTGATGATCCTTAAAGAAAACTTTTATAATATAGGTACAATGATTCTTTGATGATTTTTTCCCTCTTGAATATAACATTTAACAATCAATCGTACTTCTTAGTGTCTTAACGTTTGTATTAGAATTTAGTTTAGTTATAAACACTCTTGGATGACTAAACCAAATCCCAAAAGTTACTTTTGCTTATAGAGTTAGGGTTGTTAATAACAACTTTATTTTATTCATAAAATTGATTGATGCTAATGGTTTAATTATAAAAGGTAGGACCAGTAAACTTTTCAATATCCACTTCAACTTTAGTTCGGGAGGTTACTAATCATTAAAGTTAGTATGCTTTAAAACCTAGATGTACCTCCTTAGTCTATTATTTGGTTTATTAGAAGTTTTAATTTTATGGATTAGCTCTTGGTAGGTTGCTATCATTTTCAAGATTCTAAGAGTTTAAGACTTGGTACAAGAGGTGTAATCAAAATTAAATTTATAATTAAATTAAATAAGTCCCACCCCCCATGAACAGACCTATTCCAACCCATAAACATACTCATTCTAACCCATAACCAAAAGTCACTAACATTTCCTCAACCCCATCTTGACCTCCTTGAAAATTTTTTGATCTATCCTAACCCATTGTAATTTTAAAAATTATCCATATTGACCCAAAACAACCCATTTGGGTTTGTTTTGGCACCCTTATATTTGGGGTTACCGATTAAATGGGTTTCCGGTTTACCGGGTTTACGGGTTTAGATTGAATTTCCAAAAAAGGTTTACAAAATAAAGTAACTCCCGTATTCATTTAGTTTTCGACAAAAAATATGTTTACGGTGTTGTAAGGTTTACGTTTTAGATCGTAAACAGTTTGGGTACCTTAAATTGATTTGAAAACTTGTAGATTAATTAACTCGTAAATTAATTAAACCAATAATCCATGAACTTTTAAACGATAAGGCGTGATCAGCTATAATTTTGGCATTTTATTTTGTTAATTAATTTACGAAAATGATATATTTAAAAGGCTTTGCTAATCAAAAAGGGGTTACGGCGAAGCTTGTTGCCTGTTTGTTTGGCACTTTATTGTAATCATTTTAAACTTCTATAAAAGCAGATGATGATATATATGTGTTTTAATATATACAAGTATATTATTCGTTTTAAAAAATTAATTATTTAAAATGAAACTTGGAAATAAACATACACGGTTTAAGAAAACAGAATAAAATATTTAAATATCTATCCCAAAATTTATTTAAAACTTAATCAATCACCAAATTATGTGATTTTTTTACCAAAATTAGGATACAAAACTAGAGAAAATTATGATTCGGCCCCCTGTGTAATATGGGTGTGATACCCATGAACCACTTATTCTCAAATTATACGTATTAAACCCACATAGTTTTCTAATTTGAAATATAAGCCACTACCGTTAGTTGACCATCAGTTGAGTGGTGGATGAGAAGGTATTTTAGTAATCTTCTCTTAATAATAATAATAATAATGTTAGTGCGTGGTTTTGCATCTTGAGTCTTTGTAATTATCGTTAACGTATTTGTTTTATATTTAATGTAATAAGCTATTAATTTAAAGTCTAGTTCGTTATGTTTAAGGTCTAGTTCGCTAGGGGATGTTAGCGAACTAAGACTTAAGCTTATTCCCTCCTGATTCGTTAGGGGATGTTAACGAATCAGGGGGTGTTTCATCTTATTAATGTATGTAACGAAGTAGCGTTTGGTTCACTAGGGGATGTTAGTGAACCAGACCTATCTTCTATATATAGTGAACATTGTTCACGTTTAATTTAAGTTTTGAGAGTTAATTAACGAAAACCTGTCAAGATCCTCTCTCGATCTTCATCCTAATGTTATACGAACTATTGATATACACATACTGATAATACATATACATATATAACTCTTAATCTAAAGTAATTATGAGCTAGATCTATTATTAAGATATTAATCATATATATATACAGATTTGAGATCTGTTATTGTTATTAGATTGATATACCGGGTAACAACCAGTGGTATCAGAGCTGTTGGAGCTCAATTACACTTGATTTGGTGTTTAATTAGTTTTTGATATTGTTAATATTCTGTTTTGAGTGAATTTGAATCAATTTTAAGTTGAATTGATTGAATTATGGACGAATTGGATTTAATCCGAGTTGGTTAAATTATTGGAATGGTTTTGTGAATTTGAATTGAGTTTTGGATTGCTTTGAGTGGATTTGTATCAATTTTGGTTTAAGGCTGAAACAGGGTTAGTGTTTTGGTAAAATTGGATTGGTAATCATAGATGTTTGGTATCGAGGATTAGCGTATTGGTTTCGCGATTTTTTTCCGAGTGTTTTGGTTGGTCATTTGTGTGATTTGGTTTAGTATCGAGAGTGTATTACAAATTCTGAGTTTCTGGGTTTCTGGGTTGATGTTCATCATTTCCAGATTTCTGGAAATCTTGTGTTGAAGATTTGAAGATTCAAAGATGAAGATGATTCTTTATCATATTTATGGTGATTCGCTATCTTGTTTCCTTTGATTCATTCATTAAGTTTGTTAATTCGTCATTCATTTCAAGTGATTCGCTAACCGGTTCGCTAAAATGGTTGATTCATGTGATCTAATTCGTTATTTGGGATTAACTGATTCGTGTGACACGCGTTCACTTTGGAATTTGTGTCATAACAACCTTTGCCACGTGGCGTAAGGTGTCAGAGTTTGTTACAAACAGTTGTAACAACCTGATTCGTTATAGTTGATTCGCTAATCAACTGTAGCTAGTTCGTTATCTATTTTGCTAAGTCTTTCTTAGTGATTCGCGACTGAAGACTCTCTAATTCGTTAAGTTTTTCTTATCAGTTTGATAGCTAATTCATTGGCCAGTTCGCTAGTCAATTTGTTAGTTTGACTTTCTGATTCGTTAAATTTCTGATTAGTTAGATTGATTCGTTAAACTCAATTGTGATTCGTTGCCTGATCCATCTTAACTTCGTTAAGATTTGATTCGTTATTTTACTGTTCACAGTTCGCTACAACTGTTTACTGTTCGTTAATCTTATTCGCTGGTTGATTCGTTACACCCTTAAATTTTTTGAAACTTGACAAAAATGGCTGGTATGTATGCATTGGCATCTCAACACATGTTGATGCAACAAATGTTGCAACTTGATACCAAGATAGGTTCACATTCGAAATGTCCAAGATTGATGAAGTTCAGTGACTTTGCCAAGTGGGAACCTCGGTTTCGTGCTCATTTAGGATCAGTTCATCCTGATTGTTCATACAGACTGTTCCTATGAATGGATTTGAGACTATTGGTTTTACACCAAAAGCTATTTCACAGTATTCTGTTGAAGAAAAGAAAGCATTAGAGATAGATACAAAAGCTTATTTTACTCAACTATGGCTTTGCCTGAGAATATTTTTCACCAAGTGGGTAGTATAAAAATATATGCTTCTCTGTTTCAACATATTTGAATGAGAAGTATGGGTAACACGGCTGAGAGCAAAAAGGTGATGCTTAAGTTTCAATTTAGAAACTTTAATTTATTGAAATGTGAGACGGTTGAAGAAATGACAACAAGATTCAATCACTTGATTGCTGAGATGGACAAGATGAAATTAGATGTTTCTGAGAGGGATAAAATTGACACTATTAAGAGTGTACTTCGAAGTTCTTAATGGTTCTCAAGGAAAACAATTATTTCCTGAATGAAGATTTGACAGCAATTGAATTTTTGCAAAAGATTGAAGCCAGAGAATATGATCTTAAGTGTCAAAAATCTTCAAAAGAAAGTCAATATCCTTCTTTCTATGGTGGTAGTATGCCTCTTAGTTCAACCATCTCTCCACTGACTGCTTTTCTTACTCAAGCTGCAAGTGAGAATGCAACTACGTTGTATAGTGATCCACGAGCTTGTTTTTACACTACGGGAAATACTGGATCTTCTGGTATTTCTGGATCATCTGGAATGTCGGGTAGTTCATCCACTACAAATCAACATTCAACACCTTCAAACGTCAATATGAAAGAAGCTGAACAAAACTTTGCCTTTCTATCCGCTTTCATGACGTCTTATGAAAATCTGGTTAGTAGCAAAATTGCCACTAGTGATATAACTGATGAAGACTATGATCAGATTGATCCAGATGACTTAGAAATCATGGATTTAAAGTGGAATATGGAAATGATTGTTTGAAAGGTGAAAAGATTCATGCAAAGAACTGGAAAAGATCTCCCTGCTCTAAACAAGAAGTTAGGATTTGACAAGTTGAAAGTGAAATGTTACAATTGTCAAGAATTCGGTCATTTTGCAAAAGAATGTGACAAATCGAAAAAGGAATATACCGGTCCTCATGGTAAAAATTCAAATTCTTCAACACCACGAGGTAATGATGCTGAGAAGAAACCTTCAAGTTCTGGATCACAAGCAATGTTAGCTAATGGAGATGATTGGTCACAACGACTACTGTGTAATGATACTCAAGCAAATCTAACAATGTTTGGATCTGCTGAAAATTTTCAAGATGCTAGTGGAAGCGAGCTATCTTCTGAAAATGATTCTGGATCTGAGTCTGATGATTCAAGTGAAAAAGTTCCAATTAATTTTGCTTGTATGGCTAAGATCAGTGAGTCTACCACATCTGCTTGCATGGCCAAACAAAGCGAGGTTAGTAATTCTGCTTCTAAGGTATCATGTGTTGATTGTGATTATAATAAATCTAAAATTGATTCATTAAAACTTCAAAATGATAATTTGCTAAAAGAGATTGTGTCCTTAAAAGATATTTATAGGCAATCCTTGACTTCTCAAATAAACTCGAGAGAGAAAATTGAGGCGTTGACTATCAGTAATCATGATCTTAAAGCTGAGTTATATGTGAAAATGACAATTAATGATCAAAAGTTTCAAGAAATTTTGAAACACCGTTCAAAGATAACCGAGCTTGAGAATGAGGTTCTTGAGTTAAAGAACAAATTGGGTAAATTTCGAAATTCATCTTTTCTGTTGAATGAAATTATTGAAGTTTCTGGAAAACAAAAGCATTCAAAGAAAGGTATAGGTTTTGTTGAAATTCCATCACCATTTCACAATGATTTTAAAATTAATCCTTTTGCTCCAACTGAAGAAGATGTTACTCTTAAAGAGCCTGTGATTTCAGAAAATTCTAAACCAAGTAAGTCTGAAACTGTTAAAACCCAATCTGTTTCTCAGAAACCTCATGTTCAAAGCAACAAAGTTTTTGTTGAAAATGTTGACAAAGTTATCATTGAGGATGTGTTTGAACCTGAAATTATACACAAGAACAAGAACATTCCAAGTTCTAATCACATACTGTGTGAACCTCATGAATTTGAGGAGGCTGTGTATGGTTCACACACAACTAAGATGAAACAAGATGTTTTTGTCAAACCAGTGAAGGCTAAGAAACCAGAAAAACCCAAAATTTCTGATGAGGATTTGTTGCGATTCATAAATCCTAATGCACTTAAGCCGTCATCTGCTCGTGTGTTTAAGTTAAAGGGGATGGGCACAATGTTCACTGAGAAAGACATTCCAATAAGTATCATTAAACCTGAACTGATTGAGAGTGTGTTTTACAATGAAACCTCCAAAGTTCATGAACTTGAACGTCAATATGCCCAAGCGAAAACATCAGTTTCATCTAATTCATTGACTAAAGCAAAGCAAGTTTTAAAACAAGCTAAGAAAATTTAATTTGTGAAGTCAACTGGGACAGATACGTTGAAAAGTTTTTCGAACTGTTCTAAATTAGATTTTTACTTAAAAAAGAAATCTGAATTATCCGATAATTTTGCTAAGAGCATGACCAAAAATGTGAGTCATCAGACATCATCTGTGTCACACTTTCCAACAAATTTTCAACATCATCATGTTGACATCCGAAGTTGTTTTCTTTGCGGTCAACAAGGTCATGTAGTAAGAAACTGTGGCTAGAAGAACTATCAGAATCTTCATCCTTTTATCAAGGACCATCCCAAACCGGTTCCAGTGGTAAAGGAGATTCTGAAAAGACCTGTGTCGTGTGCTGATGATACTCATATTATGTTTTCGAACATACATCCTCGAAAAGTTGTTCATGTGAATGAAACTCATGGTTCCGTTAAACCTAAGTTTATTCCTACTGAACCATTATGCAAAAATGTTAATTCAAATGTGGTTCAAGCTGCGTATCTAAGATGAAAGTCGAAGAAACCTGTAACTTATTCTCAAGTTGCTGAACAACAATTGAATGCAACTAAAGTTAACTTTTCTCAAGGAAACCAAAAGGTGTCCAAGACCGAGGTCTGGGCTGCCTTTTTGAACTAATCATTTTCTTTTGTGTGTAGGGTACATCCAAGACCATTTCTGGTGAAAACTGGATCATGGATAGTGGATGTTCTCGTCATATTACTGGAAATCTCAACCTCTTATCAAATGTGAGAAATATTCAAGGGGGTTATGTGGCGTTTGCTGGGAATTCTAGGGGTATGATTACACAGGAGGGTGATGTTTCAAATGGGAAGATTACGTTTGAGAAGGTTAACTATTGTGATAAAGTGGATCATAACTTATTGAGCGTATCGCAAATTTGTGATAAGCAATACACTACGATATTTACAGATAAAGAGTGTCTGATCTTGAAACTGGGTTATGTGATTCCCGAGGACATGGTTGTCATGCGATCACCACGATCAAATGATATTTATGTCTTGAACATGAATTCTAAAGTATCTACGTCAATTGAAACGTGTTTTGTCTCAAAAGCAACCGAGAAAGACTCAGTGATTTGGCATCGACGAATGGGTCACATACATGTTCGAAAAATGAATTATTTAATGGCAAACGATCTGGTAGAGGGGGTATCGTTAAAGAATTTTAAGTTATCCGATCACTGTGTTGCTTGTAAGAAGGGCAAATAGAAGAAGAAATCGTACCCATCTAAGGTATTGAATTCCATTGATACTCCGCTTGAACGACTTCATATGGATTTGTTCGGTCCAGTGAATCGTGCGAGTATTTCTGGAGACTTTAATTGCCTAGTTGTGACTGATGATTATTCGAGATATTCATGGGTCTTATTTATGAGTTCTAAAGATCAAACGCCTGTTTTGGTACAAAACCTTATCACTAAAATCGAATCACTTTACAAAAAAAAGGTGAGGAGAATTTGGAGTGATAATGGAACTGAATTCAAAAACACTATGTTGGATTTCTTTGTATCCAAAAGGGAATTCACCGTGAATATAGTGCACCATATGTACCTCAACAAAATGGCGTTGCTGAACGAAAGAATAGAACCTTGATTGAAGCTGCAAGAACTATGCTTGCTGATTCTAAGCTTCCTGTCCAATTTTGGAATGAAGCGGTGAATACGGCTTGTTATACACTCAATCGTGTTCTAACTGTTAACCGACTCAAGAAGACCAGTTATGAATTATTGAATAATCGTAAGCCTATACTACCTTTTGGGTATCCCTATACTATGCTGAAAAAGGATGTGAGTAAATTTGATGAAAAAGCCATTGAAGGGTATTTCTTGGGATATGCGTCACCTAAGAAACGGGTTTTTAATTTTACGTCTGGTTGTGTTGAAGAGTGGTACCATGTTGACTGTCAAAAGTACACTACTCCTTCACAAGGGAAAGGTCCCGACTGGATGTTTGACTATGATGGTTTATTTAATTCATTTACTCCATCAACTGATCATCCAGATGAAGATTTAGTTCGTGCTTATTTTGAAGAACATTTGGATATTCCAAGGTTTGCAAGTTCAAATGATATTGAAGCTCCAATTGCTGCTCCAATTGAAGAATCTTCTGCTCATGATGATAATGCGTCTACTTCATCTGATGATAATACAGTTGTGGATCAAGTTATTACACTTGACAGTGATGTTTCATCTCCTGAATTGGGTGAACATTACACTAATTTATTTGAAAACGTTGCTGTTTCTGAAAATCCTACTCTCAGGATTCATAATTACCATCCACAAGAAAACATTATTGGAGACCTTGATGTAGGGGTTCAGACACGACATCAAGTTGCTTCCTCAAGTGACAATAATGCTCTATGTGTTTATGCTGACTTACACTCATCTGAAATTGCAACTATTGCTAAATTCATTTGCTTTCTATCCCAAGTTGAGCCTACAACTCCTCGTGTGGCTCTGCAAGATCCATCTTGGGTAGAAGCCATGCAAGAAGAATTACAGCAATTTGCTCGTTTAGGTGTTTGGGATCTTATTGACAAACCTGCTAGAGTCAAGAAGGCAATTCCGACTAATTGGGTATATAAGTGTAAGAAAGATGATCATGGGGTAATTGTGAGAAACAAGGCACGTTTAGTGGTAAAAGTTTTTCATCAGCAAGAGGGTATTGATTACACTGAGGTGTATGCTCCAGTTGCAAGATTAGAGTCGATTCGAATCTTCCTGGCATATGCTGCTTACAAGAATATCAAGGTGTATCAAATGGATATTAAGAGTGTTTTTTCTCAATAGTGAACTTCAAGAGGAAGTGTTTGTTTTACAGCCTCCAGGTTTCGAAGATCCTGATTATCCTGACCGTTTTTACCGTTTAAACAAGGCATTATATGGTCTACATCAAGCCCCGAGAGCTTGGTATGGCACGCTCGCCGACCATCTGACGGATAATGGTTTCAAACGAGGGACTGTTAACTGCACATTGTTTTATAAGAATATTGGTGATGATCTTCTGTTCGTTCAAATTTATGTTGATGACTTAATCTTTTGGTCTACGAACGACATGTTGTGTAAGGAGTTCGAGAAATCTAAGCAAACCAAGTTCGAGATGAGTTCGATGGGAGAGATGAATTTCTTTTTAGGGTTGCAGGTTCATCAGTCTGCGAAGGGAATCTTCATTCATCAGACAAAATATGTGAACGACGTCTTGAGCCGATTCAAGATTACTGCCGGAAAAATCCATTCTACTCATCTTCCCGTGGGTCACAATTTATCACCGGATGAATTGGAGGATACCGTTGATCCGACCCTTTATCGTGCCATGATTGGTTCTTTGATGTATTTAACTGCTTCTCGACCCGACATAATGTTTGCTGTTTGTTTATGTGCTAGGTACCAAGCAAGTCCCGAGTGACTCACCTGGCAGCGGTCAAGCGTATTCTGCAATATCTACGGGGAAATCCTGACATCGGGTTATGGTATCCCAAAGATGATACGTTCGATTTTACCGCTTACTCAGACTCAGATTATGGAGGATGCAAGATAAATTTCAAGTCTACTACAGCAGGATGTCAATTCTTAGGAAGCCAGCTTGTTTCCTGGCAGTGTAAGAAGCAGACAACGGTCTCCACTTCAACCGCCGAAGCTGAGTATGTTGCAGCCATGAGTTGCTGTTCCCAGGTTTTGTGGATACAACAACATCTTCGCGACTATGGTTTGAATTTTCTTACAACTCCCATTTTGATTGATAATTCTGCTGCCATTAGTATCACCAAGAATCCCGTGCAACATTCAAAAACGAAACATATCGAAATTCGATATCATTTTATACGGGATTGTTATGAAAAGAAATTAACTGATCTTGAGAAAGTGCACAGTGATTTTCAAAAAGCCAATCTATTTACCAAAGCGTTTGATAAAACACGTTTTAATTTTTTGCTTGGTTTAAATGGATTGAAGACCCTTGCTGAGATCCTAAAATTAAGATAATTATTTTTATTTAGTTTTGGTCTAGTTTAAATTTTATTTTGTTTTTAGGTTTTAGAGGGTGAATCTTAGAAAATACAAAAATATTGTGTTTTTAGTTTGTATAGATAAAACCCAAAAACATTAGAAAACATTAAAAAGTAAAAAAAAAATGTGAATTTTCTTGTTTTGTAAAGAAAAATCCGAAAATTCCAAAAAGATTGTGATTTCTGTTTGTACAGATTAATTCTGAAAAAGTTAAAAAAAATGTGAATTTTCTTGTTTTGCAAAGAAAAATCCGAAAAGACAAAAAGATTGTGTTTTTAGTTTGTAAAGAGAAAAACAAAAAAGATTTTTTTTTTTTGCTTATGTTCACTGAAAATTAAGTCATTTGCTTCTATTTTGAAGGACATATACTTGTATATGTTTGGTCCTGATAATTTCTTGTAAATCTTCGGGTTAGCCATTTACCTGACGAATGGATAGTACTTGGGGCGTTCTTTAAGCTTTCTATTTTATTTTTAGCTGAAAATTTAGTCAGTTATCTAAGTTTGTGAAGCGTGTTTGCATGTTTTGGTCCTGTTCTCTACTTGTAGATGGATAGGATAGCCATTAATTTAGGAACTTAAATTAACTGGGGCAATTTAAATCATTTTATTTTATGCTCCTCAAAATTTTGAGTTTTTTGAAGCAAAAAGAGAATATGATAGTACATTGATTTTTTGACCCCAAATCCAGAAAGAATTAAGCTTAAAAGATTGGGTGCTTAATCATTGGTGCATTGATAGGTCTTAAACAAGCTGTTAGGGTAAAGTAAGTGATATAAACTTAAAGAAAAGCCAATTGAAAGAGGTGTTAGTCTCTAGCAAAAGTCTCGGTGAAGATGGCAGAAATGTAATAACCGATCATACTCAAGCCTTATAGTTGTTGATCACCCAAAAATATAATAAAGCAAATAACAAGCGTTAGGATTCTGGACACTGTGAGTCTTTATGCGGCTTAATCATCTGGGTATTCATAAGCATGAATATTTCACTCGCTTTTAGAGCAAACCCAAAGTCATTAAACTTGATCTCCGATGTACTTTGTACAATCTAAATTACTAACTTGATCAAAATCTGCAGTTAGTCATACAATTGTTCCTCCCTTGCGTGCGTCTCATTACCAATAAGAAACGGACCCCATAGGATACAATGTATGTAAGCCGACAGATGAACTCGTGCATATTCACTAACAGTGAAGGAAATTTGATGCATTGCTCAAAGTTAAAAAATTCTCAAAATTTTGATCAACACTATAACGGTTTAAGTCAAGTTGGGGTGATTTGGCAAAAATCAAATTAAGCTTGAACCGAGATTAGGGGCTGATAGTTTCTGATATTCTGTGCGCAAATTGAACCATTAATCATATCACAAAAATGCTTGAAGGCTTGTTATAATATTTAAGTGGACAACAATATCAATGACCAACTTAACGCCAGTCATAATATCGCTGAAATATAAAACTGTGATTGAAGGGCATTTTAGTCAATATAATTTTCTGCTCAAACTAAACAAAAATACAAAAATATGTACTGCTTTTGAAAATCATATAAAACACAAAAAGATTATCTATTTCTTGGTTTAGAATTTTTTTTTTGTAAATTACATTCTTTAATTTTTTACAAAATACCAAAAATATTTTGATCTTTCGTATTTTACATATTATTTAATGATTTTAAGTTATGTTTCGTAAAAATGAAACGTTTTTAAGTTATTTAGTTATCGGGATAAACGGTTCTTGGTAATTAATTTAAGTTAAAATCTTTAGTTATTTATTGAAATTTATTTAATTCATCTAATTATTTATGTTAAAATTAAATAAAGTTTTAATTCAGAAAAAGCTACTTCGTTAATTATGGATAACGAACTAGGTAATTCTTTAGCGAACTGGTTTCTAGTTCGCTCACCTAATTCGCTTCCGCACTCTGTAACGAATCATCCCTTCTTCGTTATACATATTTAACGAATCAAGACATGAGTCATGTCTTGTTCGCTACTCTAAGGTAACGAACTGGAATAGCGAATTATCTAATTCGTTATTTATAATTCAAACGAATTGCGTAATTCGTACAACGAGTACCTCGGGTAGCGTGCTAGACTATATAAGACAGAAAAAGACGAACAGTCCTTCACTGTTCATCTTTTCCTTCACCCTAAAGACACCCTATTCAAAATTTTCTCTGAAATTCGATCTTCAATTTTCGACATTTCAAGGATACCATTGTATTTCTAAGGTATCGATGATCACCGTGATGTGATTTTCGTCAAAAATGACTGTGTTTTGATAGACTATTTATGGATTTTTGTGATCTAAGGGTTTTTCGAGTTTATAAACACTGATTTATTTGTGATTTATCATGTTAAAATTGCTTATGTGTGATTCAATGTCACCGGAATGTGATTCCAAGACCCTGGGTAGACTTTAATCGGTGTTCGATTGTAGTTTGCTAGGTTGATTGAATGAGTATATGTTTGACGGATTAGACTCTATTTCCTGAACTGATTGTTCTTGTTTATACTATGATGTTAAGCCTTAATCTTAATATCGTGGGCTTAGTATTGAATTCTGAGTCACATAGACCTGCTATTTTGATTGTTCGACGATAATCATGCGCTTATTGTAGCTGGATTTATGTTGTTGACCTTCGATGTTCTTATTAATTTTGACCTTGACTATGCGAGTCAAAGATCAAGTCTAATGTTATTGACCATTCGTTATCTTTAGCGAATTGGAACTAATCCGTGTCTAATTCGTTACAGAAATACACGAACTAGCTCAGTGAATAAATTACTTCACGAATCAGATGTGGATTCGTTAAAAGTATAACGACCTAGATCCATAGTTCGTCATTTTGAATAGTAATTCGCTAAGTCTACTTCGTTAGCTTATTTACCTGATAGCGAATCGCTCGATTCTTTACTAAATGGTAACGAATCAGAGTGGTACTTAAACGAATGACATTCTTTTTAATTACTTAATCAAATTTAAATTTACAATTTAATTCAAATAAAGTATGTGAATCGTCTAAACGCGTATATATATTAATTACACATATCATTTGACATTGAATACACCATTTATAAATAACTAGATATATATTGGTGCTAAATGCATATTACGTCTTCACATTCCTTATATTCTTTTATACTTATACAGTTAAAATGGCCGATCAAGTACATCAAGACCCACCAGTTGCCGATCAAGGGCAACAAGAACAACCACCACAGGAGCAACCACCTCAAGAGGATGTTATTTTGTTACCATATGACACGAAACACAACATCTGTGCATATATTGATCAAGATATTGCTGACGTTGACGTATTTGGAGACATGTTAGCATTCTTAAGACGTTCAGTGATACATTATGCAATCACTGCTCGACCCAGAGTGTCTCTAAATATTATTAGGCAGTTTTGGGATACTGCTGAAGTTGTTGAAGCGGAAAATCATATTCGAGCCACAATTAATCAAACTGCTATTACAATTAATGTGGGAGTGGTTCGCCGCGTACTTCAATTTGGTGATAATGATGACAACCCGAGTGAGTTTGACAAGCAGTTGATCAAGGGTTTGTTTACTCGTCTACATTATGGTGGTGATATTGATAAATCTATGTTGAACAAGAATGGTTTGTGCCCACCATACAAGTATCTTCTTCATGTTCTAATTCATTGTACGAATGGTCGTCGTGGAGGATTTGATGAATGTAGAAGCAGTATACAATCGGCTTTTGTTGCACTTATATTCAACAAGCCATTTAACTATTCCGAGCTGGTTTTTGATCAATTGAAAGAATAAGTTCAACAGCCAACTCAGTCGAAGAGGTTTCTAATGTATCCCCGATTTCTACAATTGATAATTCAAGATTTGATTCCAAACTTGGTAATTAATCAAGCTTTGAGGGATGATGTGCTTACTTTGGAACACATGAAGGCAGACACGGTACATCGAATGAAAGTGTATCGTAAAGAGAAGCCTCGGGATAAATGAATGAAAGTCATATAATTAATCCTAATTATGTATGTCCTCCTGATGAACGCTGGATTGATGACGACTCGGATTCCGAGCGTGAAGGGGGAGAAGGTGGGAATGATGAAGATGATGATGGGAATGATGACGGTAATGATGGTGATAGTGGAGCTGGTGATGCAGCTCTTAGAGAACAACAAGCTGCAGTTGAAGCTGCGTTAGCTGCCACCATTGCAGCTCAACAAGAACGAAAGAGGAAAGGGAAAGCGGTGGCAAATGGAGAGCCATCGAAGAAAAGACGTGTTTCCACTGGGGCAGGGGTAATTATTGGTGTACCACCACCTCGTCAATCAACGCCTCAAAGCTCGGTAGTGCCGCCTACTACTAGCACTCTGATTCTTACATTCACTACGACGATGGTGTCACATGAAAGGCTTGGCTTAATCCCTCAAATGGCGTTTTCCAAGATACCAAGGCCTCCTGCTACTTTATCTACTGTCCCTTCAACACCATCGATGAGGCCTCCTCCTCCTCGTCCTACTCCACCTCCTCCAAGTGATGTCTCGTTTATAAGAATCACTCAGCCTCAGGGACTGGTTCAACCTATTCATTCCTAACTATACAACTTTCCACCAAACTGTCAGACTGAGATGCTGCTGAATCTTCTATATCTTTATGAAAACCAAATGGCAGCTAACCGTCAGAATCAAGAACGTCTTATAGAGAATCAAAGGCGGATGATGAGTTATATCTCATTTTTTTAGAAGGAGACTAAAGCGTTGCGGACGATTGTTGAGTCTCAGGGGGTGAAAATGAAAGAACAAGAAGAATTAATTTTGCAGTTGACTTGCAAAGAAGATGCCCTAAAGAAACTCAAAGACAATGATCAAGATCCTGATGAGTCTGGTGCAGGAGGTGAGCCTAAACAATCGCATGGTTCATCTTCCGGTGCTGGTACAAGTGGTGGTGAAGACTCTACCTAGGTAAGAAAGAAAATAAACAAGCAAACGAGAAACAAGCAATTAAACACAAGATCGAAACCAATAAGAGAAGAAATCTACCTAGGTAAAAATCCCATGTATCAACAATCATCAAGCAATGGACAAATAACATGATTATGGAAACTGATTTCTAAACATATTCATCTAACAAACCCTAAGGACCTTTGACTGAATCAAATGAAATCCCAAAGTACAATTATTAGATTATTAAGCAATCAGTATTATTTATTTCCGCAAAGTTATCAATTAGCGTTAATTAATAGTATCTAAAGCAAGCAATCTTACGAAATACAAAACTCTAGATAACTTGATAAGCTAACATGACATCATGAACATGGATCAACACAATAAGCAAGAATATTGTCACTACTATCCTAGCATGCAATTGACCAAGACACATGAACAACTCCTCACCTTACAGCTTTTGGAATTTAGCAAAACATTTAAAACCCTAACTAACTATCAACAAGCTTCTATGATCTGATGGGCCCATTTAATCACAATAATCAAAACACCAAGTAATGATTTAAACATAAACCCTAAATCTAAAGAACACAATCAAAAGATAAAAGATCTATGTGAAGCAATAGTTAATAATCTACGGATGTTCTCTTGCCTTCAAAATCACCACAAGACTCATAAGATGGCTCCAAAAACTCTCTAATTCGGCTGGTGTCAGGTTCTCCTTAGGTTTTAAGTTAAAGATGTTTAAATAGTGATTAAGGCTTTAAAAACCTGTCCACACGTCAGAATCTTCCAGAAAAAGGTGCTCGACGCGCCACGCGACGAGATAAAGGAGTTTGGCCGCGTTACACGGCGACACAATATATCCCCGTCGCGTCACGCGACGAGGTTCCTTCTCCTGGTCGCGTTACGCGACCAGGTCCCTTTAGTCCGGTTCTTCTACTGGTTCATTCCGGTTCAACCCTCATTTGTCCTGGTTCTTCGTTTTAACTCGTTTAAACTCCTTTTTGACTGTTTATCGCACCAGAGACCTACAAAACTTCATTTAGTTAGTGATATATCAATTCTAAGAGAAAATGAATCATAAATCATCAAATACGGTATAAAATTATCATGGGAAACATATATAAATAACTGTATATCAAATATCCCCACACTTATTCTTTTTTCATCCCTGAAAAAGTTTGATGCAGTTAGATCAGAATCGGAAAATACAGTCTAACAAACATATAGGTTAATTTTTAAAGTTCAGAAAAAAAACGCAAAAACTGCGATCACCGATATTGTTGTCCACTTAAACCCATGCCCTAATCTTTACAGGGACAAAGAAGATCCGACAATTTTTTTACTCAGTGGTTTACACAGTTAGGACCTGCGTATTTTCAGCTTTTACCGGACCAAACCACCCCAACTTGACTTAAACCTAGAAAATTAGCATATTTAAAACTTTTTGTTGCTCTATTTTTTTTCTTGAATAGTTAAGATGTTCAAGGGTATTGTTTATCCACTTAAGCTTAAGCATCAACGTCTACCAAGTAGCCATTAGATATTATTAAGGTTCAATTAATTCATAGCTAGTGTTCCCCACAACATGACATACCCCCGTTATCAAGCAATACACCGAACCATCACCATAGGTGAGTAAGCAAAATTTCATCTGTAGGGTTTACATGTAGCTGTCCCTTGTGGTCCGTTTCTTAATGGTAATGAGACGCGAGCAAGGGGACCCCACATGGCTAACAGCGTGGATGATCAAGTCTGTAATGCATTTGTACTTTTGTACTTTTTTGTGATCATGTTTAGAGACTTAAGTGGCAGATAACTGCGGGTTTGCTCTCTTTTTTTAGCTTTATTTTAAATATTCACAACCCCATTTGGAATTGTGAATACCCAGATGAATAGTCGGCATACAGACCCATGGTCTCCGGACCCGAGGCATCCCATCAATACAAGATTTAAGGTTATAAAACCATACGCCAATGATGTGTAAAACACTAAAACTAGCAGTTTAAGATTTATATCACAGGCTACACGGCATACTCTAACGTTAAACCTACCCAAGCATCATATGATAACGTATTCAATTTTTTTCAAACTTTTCAAACTTTATAATATTTTCCGCTTTTTCATACCAAAAATTGAGGCTTGAGTATGACTGACCTTTCATTAATTATTTTCTACGGACAAAACGCTTTACCCACAAAAGATTTCCGACCCATTTTATCAAATTTGCCCTTTCATTTTCAAGGCTGAGCCTACCGACACTTCCCTAGTTAAGTGCGCTTTCTTTTATTTATCTCATATTATTAGTAGTTTAAAAAACCAATTTCCGATTAATATCATCATTTCCCACTTTAACGCAAAAAACTAGATTCAAGGGACATTTTTAAACATTTTTCAATTTTTTTTTCAATATTTTTTTTTAAGTTAAATTTAAACTACGACTCAAATATCTTATCCCCACACTTACATTTTTCATTGTCCTCAATGCAAGGATAAGGACGACTTAAAATAAAAATAAAACTAAAATAAAGTCGAACTACAAAAAACTAAAAACTAAAAATCTAAAAATAAATACAAAATGAAAAATTAATAAGATAGATAATGGAAAAGACTTAGCTGGTAATGTGCGCACGAAACATGATGCCAAAGTCTTCTTCCATGAATGCCTTCCAACTACGAACGTGCTCAGCAAATGGTAACTCCGTCTCTCACGTACGTAAGCGGCAAAACAAAACAAACATATCTAAAAATGTATCTTATCAAACTGAAAGATATTATGCAATTAAGTACTTTCACCAATAAATATATAAAATATAATAATCAGGAGCAAATAAATAAATATGAAGTATACGGCTCCACTGCCATCATCCCCACACTTGTTTTTTCATTTATACTCAACCTGGGGATCGTCTCTAGCTCAAACTTTCTTCAAACCTAGCAAAACTTAAAAACACAAAAACAAAAAAGAACTACAAAAAACTACGTTAATGACTCGATTAATTATACAAACTCCGCGAAACCTCCCCACACTTGAAATTAATTAGGAGGTTTCTCTTTGATCTGGACCCTATCCAACCCGTTCAGTTCCACCCGGTACTTATCAAACAGTAATATATCAATGATGGAACCGCTAAATATTAAATTAGAATAAAAAATCAGTAACGGGTCAGACCACATATATGTAAACTTACCTGGCAAGAGCCGAATGTGTTGTAAGTATTGAGAAGACTGGTCTTGTTTGACTTTTAATGGCTTTTTCACTTCCGTAGACCATCTTCTAAAGTATACGCAACTTCATTTTCAGGTAACCTATCATCCTCGGCCTTATCCCGTGGTTTTGATTCCTGATCAGCATTCAAAACACAGTCCACGGGCCGGCAATGGTGTTCTTCCTCTAACACCACATCCTCATCTACAACGTCCTCTACAAGTAGGACCTCGAGAAACGCAACATCCTCATTAACATCTAATGTGTCTCCCCCGTCATAATCCGACATTCCATCCAACTCCGGATTCAAAAATTCATGTTCCTCGTTAAGCTCATTTTCCACCTTAACCATATCCTCAACACCAAACATTAGCTCGAGTGACTCTCTCAATTCTATCTCTTCCTCAAACACAGGTTTCACCATAATTGATCTCAGATATGCAGCCCACTCCTCCTCGTCACAATCATCATCGGAGTCACTACAAAACTCATTACAATTTGTAACACATACCTGTGAAACCTGAGGTGGGACTTCATCAACCACTCGTGTCTCCGTATCCGGGATGATCTCCTCTTCTTCATCTACATATTCCATGATTGGCTCTTTCCCTTCTTCTGGAAACGTCGAGAACAACTCGCCCAGCCGATTCATGTATCCCAAATAGTTGCCTTCCGCATCATACTTATAACCAGGTGTCGGTTGCTCGTCTTTTTGCATGCTCTCCTCTTTGGTTTCTTGAATAAAATCGCTATCTGAGTCGTACACGCATTGGGGCATCTGCTTTGGCTCTTCTTCCACCTTTGTCAGTTTTCTGGAGAGTTCTTTAACTGCATCTTGGAGACCTGCAAAAACAGATATTTGATTTCTTAGTATAGCATCATGTTCAGCTAATGTTTGTTGGTATTGGGCATCTTTCTCCAATGGTCGGGCCAACAACTCCTCGATCTTATTCAAATACGCCTCGTCACCCCTGTTGGGGTTGCTCTCGGAATGTTGACCATAATCTTGCCCATGTTTGTATTGATATCCCTGATCTGGTTCAATATAATATGATGAGGACCCCTGTGAAAGATAAGACTGTTGCTGCACACAAGGGTTAGTACGATTATATGGACATGCACGAGTCATATGACAACCAGTGCATCTATAACAAATAAAGCGAGAACCCTTGTATGGACAATCATAGTGTAAATGAGGATCACCACACGTATCACAACTAAGGTTACTATTGTATGGACATTTAATGGTAAAGTGAGGTCCATTACAAATTTCACACATAATTACAAGAATCTAAACAAGCAAAAGACACGGACAATTAGACACCTACGACCAAAAAAATTAAAAATAAACACGTAAAAGGCTAATTAACTAAAATCCTAAAAACTCAAAAGCAAAAACACAATAGCACATATATAGCAAGTAAGTCCAATCAAAACTAATAACGCAATCACCAAGAGTCCCCGGCAACGGCGCCAAAAACTTGATGTGCTATAAACAGTCAATTAAATATCAACTAAATTAAACAAGTAATAAAATCTAGACCTAAGACTCAACTACACAAAACACCGGCAAGTAAACCGGTCAATTGTACTAAAGCTAAGTAAGTCCGGAATATCGAACCCACAGGACTCTATAAATTACGTTAATTAACTAATTAGACTCTACTCAAGACACGAATATTTATTATTAATGTTTAAAGGGGGATTTTAAACTAATTTTAAACTAATATTAAACTAAGAAAGTAAATAAACAAGCAAACGAGAAACAAGCAATTAAACACAAGATAGAAACCAATAAGAGAAGAAATCTACCTAGGTAAAAATCCCATGTATCAACAATCATCAAGCAATGGACAAATAACATGATTATGGAAACTGATTTCTAAACATATTCATCTAACAAACCCTAAGGACCTTTGACTGAATCAAATGAAATCCCAAAGTACAATTATTAGATTATTAAGCAATCAGTATTATTGATTTCCGCAAATTTATCAATTAGCGTTAATTAATAGTATCTAAAGCAAGCAATCTTACGAAATACAAAACTCTAGATAACTTGATAAGCTAACATGACATCATGAACATGGATCAACACAATAAGCAAGAATATTGTCACTACTATCCTAGCATGCAATTGACCAAGACACATGAACAACTCCTCACCTTACAGCTTTTGGAATTTAGCAAAACATTTAAAACCCTAACTAACTATCAACAAGCTTCTATGATCTGATGGGCCCATTTAATCACAATAATCAAAACACCAAGTAATGATTTAAACATAAACCCTAAATCTAAAGAACACAATCAAAAGATAAAAGATCTATGTGAAGCAATAGTTAATAATCTACGGATGTTCTCTTGCCTTCAAAATCACCACAAGACTCATAAGATGGCTCCAAAAACTCTCTAATTCGGCTGGTGTCAGGTTCTCCTTAGGTTTTAATTTAAAGATGTTTAAATTGTGATTAAGGCTTTAAAAACCTGTCCACACGTCAGAATCTTCCAGAAAAAGGTGCTCGACGCGCCACGCGACGAGATAAAGGAGTTTGGCCGCGTTACGCGGCGACACAATATATCCCCGTCGCGTCACGCGACGAGGTTCCTTCTCCTGGTCGCGTTACGCGACCAGGTCCCTCTAGCCGGTTCTTCTACTAGTTCATTCCGGTTCAACCCTCATTTGTCCTGGTTCTTCATTTTAACTCGTTTAAACTCCTTTTTGACTGTTTATCGCACCAGAGACCTACAAAACTTCATTTAGTTAGTGATATATCAATTCTAAGCGAAAATGAATCATAAATCATCGAATACGGTATAAAATTATCATGGGAAACATATATAAATAACTGTATATCAATGATTGTGGCTAATACTGTGATATTTATGGATGGTTCGGGGGTGGTTAGAAGTGTGGTGAACAGAGATGAGATAGAGGTTGGTGAGTTTGTGGATAGGTCTCTGACACGGGAGCAGATTTCTATACTGCTTGGGCTGAATGACGATCAGTTGACTGCTTTAGAGACTGAGCCTGATGTCGAGGTGGTGAATGAGGAAGGTATATCGGATGATCTGTCAATTCAGATGAATACGGACTTTGTTTATGAAGATGAGGATGTTGAGATGGAAGATGTAACTGCTGAGGAGTATTCGGACTTGTTCCAACACACTAATGTTGATCAAGGTACTCCGATATTTGATGAACAAACGGTTAAAGCGGCTGAAGATGAATTGGAAAAAGTATTGAAGTGTAAGCGGACAGTTCATTCACTTAAAGTTATAACTGATAATGATATTGCAAGATGGTTAAAACGCCAGAAGGTGGGTAAAATTATCAGTGTGTATCGACATGTTGATCAAGAACGGAAAGACAATGCTGCTGCATGGGTTAAAGAAAACCAAATGACCTCCTTCAAGACTGTTTCCAAGGTACATGGTGATATTATCTCATGGCTTTATGATCCTGAGCTTAAAGTATGTATAATTAAGTGGGAGAAGGGGATCCAGTACTACGAAACGATGAAGGATGTACTTACTTTACCGCGTTGGGATGTTCGTACATCGCGAGACGTCCATTTATCAATCGTGGTGGTTACCGGACAGCTGAGTGGTTTCATCAACACTTACTGTTCGAGGTCAATCATGGCTTCAAGTTCTTCAAGCCCCAAGTTCCGAGACACAAACGCTTTGATGAGATTGATCCAATGACTGGCTGGAGGAAACTTGTTCTTAAGGTAAAGCCGCCAAAGACGATGAAGCGGGTTCCTGTGAAGACGAGGCCGTCATTGTACTTGGTAAAGGTCTGAAGACTGAACTTATCAAGATAATCGACCCGATGTGGTTGGTTAATTTATCAGAGACCGACAATGATGTGCTACACAAGAAACAGATTTTGATCGAGCGCAATGAAGACTACGACCTGGCTATGCAATTCCAACGCGTTGTGCGCGTTTGTCATGAAAATGGAATTCATAGTTGCAGAGACTGGCAGTCCAAGCGCTTCAAGTAATTTAAATACAAAGAGCTCAAGACGAGGGGGTGTCTGTTAGTGCACGGTTTTGCATCTTGAGTCTTTGTAATTATCGTTAACGTATTTGTTTTATATTTAATGTAATAAACAATTAAGTTAAAGTCTAGTTCGTTATGTTTAAGGTCTAGTTCGCTAGGGGATGTTAGCGAACTAAGACTTAAGCTTATTCCCTCCTGATTCGTTAGGGGATGTTAACGAATCAGGGGGTGTTTCGTCTTATTAATGTATGTAACGAAGTAGCGTCTGGTTCGCTAGGGGATGTTAGCGAACCAGACCTATCTTCTATATATAGTGAACACTGTTCACGTTTAATTTAAGTTTTGAGAGTTAATTAACGAAACCCTGTCAAGATCCTCTCTCGATCTTCATCCTAATATTATACGAACTATTGATATACACATACTGTTAATACATATACATATATAACACTTAATCTTATGTAATTATGAGCTAGATCTATTATTAAGATATTAATCATATATATATACAGATCTGAGATCTGTTATTGTTATTAGATTGATATACCGGGTAACAACAAATAATAATAATAATAACAATAATAATAATAATAATAATAATAATAGGAACTGAAAACAAGATCTAAAATCAAAAATCAAATCTAGAAAACATTTTCCATTAACCACCATCATTTACCACTATCTTCATCTTCAACATCTTCACCATCATCTCCACCACCAATCTAATCTCCGTCTCTGTCTTCATATCTCACCAACCATTTTTCTTTATCTTTTCAACCTCTTATATCTATGGTTTCATTAAAATCTAAATAAACAACAAACCTAAAAGTTACCCAAATCCCACCATAAATTTTGACCTAATCAAGCACCACAATTAGTTTTTGGCCGATCATGAATGAGATCGAACACTACACCATCGCCATCTCTCTCTTGATCTGCCCCCATTTTGGCTCTCGGTTTTCAGTTTTCCGACAGCAGGGGTTTAAATCTGTGGATAAAGCCACCAACCACCGCGCCGCCGGTCACTCTCTCCGTCTCCGACTTCTATTGTTCGAACTCCGACAAGTATTGTGCAAGTTGGTGACCTATTTCTTCACGAACCTGCTAAGGAAGTCCCGGATGAAGAAATCGGGTTGGATAGGATTAGTTGCTTTGGTGCAGGTTATGAGGAGACGACCCAGTGTCGGATTAGTTGCTCCACAAATTGGTGTACCTTTAAAAGTAAAGGTTTTTAATTTTTTATTTATTTTTTAATTAAGACAGAAATACAAATTTTGTCCTTTAAACGTACCTGATTTACGAATAGCTCCTTTAGAATGTTTACTTTCAGGCGGTGTCCTTTACATGCTATGTTTATTTGATTTTTGTCCTTTAAGCTAACTGTCATTCAATTCTTCCTTTAAGTTGATACGCGTGAGTAAAATTTGAGGTCTTTTTAGTTTTTTAACATGACAATTATCCCTACTCTCTCTCTTAACCCATGATAAAACATCTGATCAACCACACCCAAATATCTTTACATGTCTGCATGTTACTTACGTGCATCAACTAAACGGAGGAATTGGATGACAGTTAGCTTAAAGGACGAAAATCAAATAAACAAAGCATGTAAAGGACCCCACTTGAAAGTAAACATTTTAACGGACCTGATTCATGAATCAGGTATGCTTAAAGGACAAATTTGTATTGTTGTCTTTAATTAATGGCAAATTCCTAAAGATTATTGATTAATTGTGTCATTATGTTATTGTGTTGGAGGATACTAAAGATTATATATTAGATGCACCAGAAGAAGAGAGTAAGAAATAAGACAGAAGGCCTTCTAATCTTTTGGTATAAAAATATTGATGTGAGTTTGTGATTTTGAAGCTTTCTAATTGGATTATTGAAAATGCATATTATTATAAATACACACATATAGGCTATTTTGATTGGATTCTTGATGCTTTCTAATAGGATTTTAGATATGATGTTAATTTATGTGTTTTGTGTATAAGATTATAGTTATTATTGCATTTATTTGTATGAATTTAATTTAGCCGGAGATTTTTTTGGTTTGGGTTAGGGTTCTTAGCCGGATATTTTATGGGTTTGGGTTAGGACTCCTGGTAGATGTTGAATGTTGATGATGAAGATGAAGATGAAGATGAATGGTATATTGGTCGTTTCTACTAATTACACAGTGTAACAACTCAATTTTTTTTCCATTTATTATTCTTATCTTTTACCCGACCCGTTTCGACGTTCGGAAAAAAATTACATTTATTGAGTTATTTAATTTTATAATATTAATGTCTAATTATTGTTGGAACCCGATTAATTCGTATCAATCCAGTAACAATAACAATAACAGATCTCAGATCTGTGTATAATCGATTAATACGTTTATATGGATCTAGCTCATAATTACTATAGATTTAATGTTGTATATGTATATGTATTATCAGTAGTTCGTATAATATTAAGATGAAGATCGAGAGAGGAATCGGACAAGGTTTAGTTAATTAAGCTCTCAAAACTTTTTTTATGCGTGAACAGTGTATATATAGAAGATAGGTCTGGTTCGCTAACATCCCCTAGCGAACCAGACGCTACTTCGTTACATACATTTAAATAACGAAACACCCCCTGATTCGTTAACATCCCCTAACGAATCAGGAGGGATTAAAATTAAATCTTAGTTCGCTAACATCCCCTAGCGAACTAGACTGCACACATAACGAACTAGATAATAATTAAACTAATTATTACATTAAATATTAAACAAAAACATTAACGTTAATTACAAAGACTCAAGACGCAAAACCGTGCACTAACAGACACACACTCGTCTTGAGCTCTTTGTCTTTAAATTACTTGAAGCGCTTGGACTGCCAGTCTCTGCAACTATGAATTCCATGCTCATGACATACACGAACAACTCGTTGGAATTGCATAGCCAGTTCATAGTCTTCATGGCGCTCGAACAAAATCTGCTTCCTGTGGAGCACGTCATTGTCTGTCTCTGATAAATTAACCAACCACATCGGGTCGATTATCTTGATGAGCTCAGTCTTCAGTCCTCTACCAAGAACAATGACGGCCTCGCCAGTACGATTGTCATAGTACCAGCGGTTGAATGAGAGATGCATCTGTTGGGGCATCGTCTTCACAGGAATCCGCTTCATCGTCTTTGGCGGCTTCACCTTTAGGACAAGTTTCCTCCAGCCAGTCCTAGGATCAATCTCGTCAATACGTTTACGCCTAGGGACCTGAGGCTTGAAGAACTTGAAGCCATGATTGACCTCAAACAGTAAGTGTTGATGGAACCACTCAGCTGTTCGGTAACCCCCACGATTGATAAATGGACGTCTCGCGAGGGTACGAACATCCCACCGCGGCAAAGTAAGAACATCCATTATCGTCTCGTAATACTGAATCCCCTTCTCCCATTTGATTATACATACTTTAAGCTCAGAATCATACAACCAAGAAACAATATCACCATGTACCTTGGAAACAGTCTTGAAGGAGGTCACTTGATTTGCTTTGACCCATGCAGCAGCAGTGTCTTTACGTTCTTGATCAACGTATCAATACGCACTGATGATTTTACCCACTTTCTGACGTTTGAACCATCTTGCAATATCATCATCAGTTATGACTTCAAGTGACTGAACTGTCCGCTTACACTTCAACACATTTTCCAATTCATCTTCTGTCGCTTTAACTGTCTGTTCATCAAATACCGGAGCACCTTGATCAACATTAGTGTGTTGAAACAAGTCCGGATAATCCTCAGCAGTTACATCTTCCATCTCAACATCCTCATCTTCATAAATAAAGTCTGTATTCATCTGAATTGACAGATCATCCGATATACCTTCCTCATTCACCACCTCGACATCAGGCTCAGTCTCTAAAGCAGTCAACTGATCATCATTCAGCCCAAGCAGTATAGAAATCTGCTCCCGTGTCAGAGACCTCTCCACAAACTCACCAACCTCTATCTCATCCTTGTTCACCACACTCCTAACCATCCCTGATCCATCCACAAAAATCACAGTATTAGCCGCAATCATCTCAATTGGCTTAGCAGCGGTTGGATCTTGATATATGATAATCTGTTTGCCCGAGTCTTCACCGCCACTTGTAGTACCAGCACCGGAAGATGAACCAAGCGATTGTTTAGGCTCACCTCCTGCACCAGACTCTTCAGGGTCTTGATCATAATTCTTGAGTTTCTTAAGCGCATCTTCTTTACAAGTTAACTGTAAGATCAACTCTTCTTGTTCCTTTAATTTCACCCCCTGAGACTCAACAATTGTACGTAACGACTTAGTCTCTTTCTGACAAAATGAGATATAATTCATCATCCGTCGTTGATTCTCCATAAGTCTTTCTTGGTTCTGACAATCAGCTGCCATTTGATTTTCATAAAGGTGGAGAATATTCAACAGCATCTCAGTCTGACGGTTTGATAGCAAGTTGAATATTGATGGATGAACAGGTTGGATTGGTCCCTGAGGCCGCGTGATTCTAATAAACGAGACATCACTTGGAGGTGGTGGAGTAGGAGGACGAGGAGGAGGCCTCATCGAGGGTGTTGAAGGGACAGTAGATAATGTAGCATGAGGCCTTGGTATCTCAGATAACGCCATTTGAGGGATTAAACCAAGCCTTTCATGGGACACCAACGTCGTCGTCAATGTAAGCATCGGAGTGCTAGTAGTAGGCGGCACTGCCGAGCGTTGAGGCGTTGATTGACGTGGTGGTGGCACACCTATAATTAACCCAGCCCCGCTGAAACGCGTCTTTTTCTTCGATGGCTCCCCAGTTGCCACCGCTTTCCCTTTCCGTTTCCTTTCTTGTTGAGCTGCAATGGTGGCAGCTAAAGCAGCATTGACTGCCTCTTGTTGCTCTTGAAAAGCAACATCACCAGCTCCACCATCACCATCACCATCATTCCCATCATCATCGTTCCCACTTTCTCCCCCTTCACACTCGGAGTCCGAATCATCATGGATCTAGCGTTCATTAGGAGGACAGACATAATTAGGATTGATTATATGACCAATCATCCATTTATTTCTTGGCTTCTCCTTTCTATAATTTAACATTCGATGCACAGTTTCAGCTGTCATGTGTTCCATATGAAGTACATCGTTCACCAATGTCTGATCAATAACCAAATTTGGGATCAAATCTTGAATAACCAGCTGTAGAAAGCGAGGATACATTAAGAACTTCTTTGACTGAAGTGTTTGCTGAACTTGTTCTTTCAAATGGTCGAAGACTAACTCTGAGAAATTAAACGGCTTGTTCATAATCAAAGCAACAAAGGCTGACTGCAAGCTGAGTCTACATTCGTCAAACCAACCATGACGACCACTCATACAATGAAGTAGAACATGTAGAAGATACTTGTATGATGGACATAATCCGTTCTTGTCAACATAGATTTATTAATGTCGCCACCATAACGCAAGCGTGTGAATAAACCCTTGACCAACGGTTTGTCAAATTCACTCGGGTTGTTATCATTATCACCAAATTGAAGTACACGGCGAATGACCTCAACATCAATTGTAATCGGAGTTTGATTGATTGTGGCTCAAATGTGTTTCTCCACTTCAACATACTCAGCTATGTTCCAAAATTGCCTGATAATACTCAGATACACCTTAGGTCTAGCAGTTATAGCATAGTGTATCACTGAGCGTCTTAAGAAAGTTAACATGTCCCCAAACACATCCAAATATGCAACATCTTGATTCACGTATCCACAAATATTATGTTTCTTGTCAAATGGTAGTAAAATAACATCGTCTTGTTGTTCTTGTTGTGGTGGTTGCTCGGGTTGCCCTTGATCGGCAATAGGTGGATCTTGATTTACTTAATCAGCCATGGTTACTGTATAAGTATAAACAAATATAAGGAATGAGAAGACGTAAAATGTATTAAACATCAAAATATGTCTAGATATTTATAAGTGGTGTATTCATTATCATAAGATATGTGAATATAATTTATTTACGCGTTTAGACGATTGAAATACTTTATTTAAATTAACAATGATGTTTAAATTTAATTAAATAATTAAAATTGAATGTCATTCGTTAAATATCACTCTGATTCGTTACAATCAGTAACGAATCGAGCGATTCGCTATCAGGTAAATTAGCTAACGAATTAGACGTAGCGAATTACTATTCAAAATGACGAACTAAGGGTCTAGTTCGTTAAACTTTTAACGAATCCAAATCTGATTCGTGAACTAAATTATTCGCTGAGCTAATTCGTGTATGTCCTTAACGAATTGAACACGAAGCAGTTCCAATTCTCTAAGAAAAACGAATGGTCAATAAAAATTTGACTTGATCTTTGACTCTTCAAAGTCAATGTCAAAATTAATAAGAACACCGAAGATCAACAACACAAACCCAGCAACAATTAGCACATATTTATCGTCGAACAAACAAAATAATAGGTCTATGTGACTCGGAATCGCTAAACGAAGCTCACGGTGTTAAGATTGAGGTTTAACACCGTATTCTAAACAAGAACAATCTATACATTAAAACAGAGTCTAAAACCCTGAAACATAGTCATTCAATCGACCCAGCAAACAATAATCAATCTTTGATTAAAGTCTACCCAGGGTATCGGAATCGCATTCCGATCACATTCAATCATAAATAAGCAAGTTTATCATAACAAATCATAAATAAAACGGGTTTATAAACTAGGAAAACCCTTAAACCTCAAACATCCATAATTAGTCTATGAATACATAATCATTTTTGATGAAAATCACATCGCGATGATCGTTTACACCTTAGACACACAGAGATATCCTTGAAATGTCGAAATGTGAAAGTCGAACTTTCAGAGAAAATTTTGAATAGAGTGACTTTAGGGTGAAGAAAGAAGACGAACAGTGAAGGACTGTTCGTGTTTCTTGTCTTATCTAGCCTAACACACTACCCGAGGTACAAAGTGTACGAATTACGCAATTTTTTTGAATTTTAATAACGAATTAGATAATTCGCTATTTCAATTCGTTATCTTGGGGTAGCGAACAAGACATGACTCGTGTCTTGGTTCGTTAAATATGTATAACGAAGAAGGAATGATTCGTTACAGAGTGCGGAAGCGAATTAGGTGAGCGAACTAGAAACCAGTTCGCTAAAGAATCACCTAGTTCGTTATCCATATATAACGAAGTAGTTTTTAACGAATTAAAATCTTTATTTAATTTTAAATTAAATTAAATGAATTAAATAATGAATAAATCAAATTTTAATTTAAAGGCGTTACATAGAACCGTTTTATCCCGATAACTGAATACCTTAAAAACCGTTTCAGTTTTACGAAACATAACTTAAAACCATTAAATAATATGTGAAAATAAAAAGAAGAAAATATTTTTGGTATTTTGTAAAAAAATAAAGAATGTATTTACAAAAGAATATCCGAATCATTAAAAAATAGACAATCTTTTTGTGTTTTTCAATTATTATCAAAAACAAAACATATTTTTGTATTTTTGTTGAGTTTGAGCAGAGAATCATATTGACCATAATGCCCTTCCATCACAGTTTTATATTTCAGCGATATTATAACTGGCGTTAAGTCGGTCATTGATATTGTTGTCCACTTAAATCTTATAACAAACCTTCGAGCATTTTTGTGATATGATTTATGGTTCAATTAGCGCACAGAATATCAGAAACTATCAGCCCCTAATCTCGGTTCAAGCTTAATTTGATTTTTGCCAAATCACCCCAACTTGACTTAAACCATTATAATGTTGATCAAAATTTTGATACCAATTGTAGAAATTTTGAGCAATGCATTAAGTTTCCTTTACTGTGAGTGAGTCTGCACGAGTCCATCTGTCGGCTTACATAAAATGTATCCCCTGGGGTCCGTTTCATATTGGTAATGAGACGCACGCAAGGGAGGAACAATTGTATGACTAACAGCGGATTTTGATCAAGTCAGTAATTTAGATTGTACAAAGTACAGCGGTGATCAAGTTTAATGACTTTGGGTTTGCTCTAGAAAGCGAGTGTAATATTCATGCTTATGAATACCCAGATGATTAAGCCGCATAAAGACTCACAGTGTCTAGAATCCTAACGCTTGTTATTTGTTTTATTATATTTTTGGTGATCAACAAATATAAGGCTTGAGTATGACCGGTTATTACATTTCTGCCATCCTCACCGAGATTTTTGCTAGAGACTAACACCTCTTTCAATTTGGCTTTTCTTTAAGTTTATATCACTTACTTTACTCTAGCAGTTTGTTTAAGACCTATCAATGCACCAATGATTAAGCACACAGTCTTTTAAGCTTATTTCTTTCTGGATTTGTGGTCAAATAATCAATATACTATCAATTTCTCTTTTTGCTTCAAAAACTCAAAATTTTGAGGAGCATAAAATAAAGTGATTTAAAAATTGCACCAGTTAATTTAAGTTCATAAATTAATGGTTATCCTAATCATCTACAAGTAGAGAACAGGACCAAAACATGCAAGCACGCTTCACAAATTTAAATAACTGACTAAAATTCTCAGCTGAAATTAAATAGAAAGCTTAACGAACGCCCCAAGTACTATCCATTTGTCAATAAATGGCTAACCCGAAGATTTTCAAGAAATTATCAGGACCAAACACATACAAGTATATGTTCTTCGAAATAGAAGCAAATGACATAATTTTCAGCGAACATACGCAAAAATCTTTTTGGTTTTTTTCTTTACAAACTAAAAACACAATCTTTTTGTTTTTTCGGATTTTTCTTTACAAAAACAAGAAAAATTCACATTCTTTTTGACCTTTTCAGAAATTTTTCTGTACAAACAGAAATCACAATCTTTTTGAAATTTTCTAATTTTAAAATGTTTTTGGTTTTTCAGATATTAAAATAAAACAAGAAAGAACAATATTTTTGATTTTTCTATGTTTTCTAATGTTTTTGGGTTTTATCTATACAAACTCAAAGCACAATATTTTTGTATTTTCAGGATTCACCCCCTAAAACCTAAAAACAGAATGAAATTTAAACAAGAATAAAAACTGAAAATAAAGATAATTATCCTAATTTAAGAATCTCAGCAAGGGTCTTCAATCCATTTAAACCAAGCAAAAAGTTAAAACGTGTTTTATCAAACGCTTTGGTAAACAGATCGGCTTTTTGAAAATCAGTGTGCACTTTCTCAAGATCAATTAATTTCTTTACATAACAATCCCGTATAAAATGATATCGAATTTTGATATGTTTCGTTTCAGAATGTTGTACAGGATTCTTGGTGATACTAATAGCAGCAGAGTTATCAATCAAGATGGGAGTAGTAAGAAACTTCAAACCGTAGTCGCGAAGATGTTGTATCCACAAAACCTGGGAACAGCAACTCGAGGCTGCAACATACTCAGCTTCGGCGGTTGAAGTGGAGATCGTTGTCTGCTTCTTACACTGCCAGGAAACAAGCTGGCTTCCTAAGAATTGACATCCCGCTGTAGTAGACTTAAAATTGATCTTACATCCTCCATAATCTGAGTCTGAGTAAGCGGTAAGATCGAAAGTATCATCTTTGGGGTACCATAATCCAATGTCAGGATTTCCCCGTAGATATTACAGAATACGCTTGACCGCTGCCAGGTGAGTCACTCGGGGACTAACTTGGTACCTAGCACATAAACAAACAGCAAACATTATGTCGGGTCGAGAAGCAGTTAAATACATTAAAGAACCAATCATGGCACTTTAAATGGTCGGATCAACGATATCCTCCAATTCATCCGGTGATAAATTGTGACCCACGGGAAGAGGAGTAGAAGGGATTTTTCCGGCATTAATCTTGAATCGGCTCAAGACATCGTTCACATATTTTGTCTGATGAATGAAGATTCCCTTCGCAGACTGATGAACCTGCAACCCTAAAAAGAAATTCATCTCTCCCATCGAACTCATCTCGAACTTGGTTTGCATAGATTTCTCGAACTCCTTAAACAATGTATCGTTTGTAGACCCAAAGATTATGTCATCAACATAGATCTGAACGAGCAGAAGATCATCACCAATATTTTTATAAAATAAAGTGCAGTCAACAGTTCCACGTTTGAAGCTGTTATCCGTCAGATGGTCGGCGAGTGTGCCATACCAAGCTCTCGGGGCTTGATGTAGACCATATAATGCCTTGTTTAATCGGTAAACGCGGTTAGGATAATCAGGATCTTCAAAGCCTGGAGGCTGTAAAACAAACACTTCCTCGTGAAGTTCACCATTGAGAAAAGCACTCTTAACATCCATTTGATACACTTTGATATTCTTGTAAGCAGCATATGCTAGGAAGATTCGAATCGACTCTAATCTTGCAACTGGAGCATACACCTCCGTGTAATCAATACCCTCTTGCTAATGAATACCTTGCACCACCAAACGTGCTTTGTTTCTCACAATTACTCCACGACCATCTTTCTTACACTTATATACCAACTTAGTCGGAATTGCCTTCTTGACTCTAGCAGGTTTGTCAATAAGATCCCAAACACCTAAACGTGCAAATTGTTGTAATTCTTCTTGCATGGCTTCTACCCAAGATGGATCTTGCAGAGCCACACGAGGATTTGTAGGCTCAACTTGGGATAGAAAGCAAGTGAATTTAGCTGTATTTACTATACCAGTAGAACATAAATCGGTATAAGCACATAAGACATTATTGTTATTCGAGGAAGAAATTTGATGACGAGTTTGAACTCCCACACCGAGGTCTCCAATAATATTTTCTTGTGGATGGTAATTATGAATCCTAAGAGTAGGATTTTCAGAAACAGCAACGTTTTCAAATAAGTTAGTATAATGTTCACCCAATTCAGGAGATGAAACATTATCATCATTCACAATTGCATTATCATCAGATGAAGACGAAGTAGTATCATAATGAACAGGAGATTCATGATCAGGTTCTTCAGTTGGAGCAACAAATGGAGCTTCAACATCATTGGAACTTGCAAATCTTAGAATGTCCAAATGTTCTTCAAAATAAGCACGGACTAAATCTTCATCTGGATGATCGATTGATGGAGTAAATGTATTAAATAAGTTATCGTAGTCAAACATCCAGTCGGGACCTTTCCCTTGAGGAGGAGTAGTGTACCGTTGACAGTCCACATGGAACCATTCCTCAACACAACCAGATGTAAAATTATATACCCTTTTCTTAGGAGATGCATACCCCAAGAAATAACCTTCGATCGCTTTTTCCTCAAATTTACCCGCATCCTTCTTCAATATTGTACAAGGACACCCAAAGGGTTCCAGGTACTTTAGGTTAGGCTTTTGATTGTTTAAAAGCTCATAAGTTGTCTTCTTGAGTCGTTTAACAGTCAAAACCCGATTAAGCATGTAACAAGCTGTGTTCACCGCCTCATTCCAGAATTGGACAGGAAGTTTAGAATCAGCGAGCATAGTTCTTGTAGCTTCAATCAAGGTTCTATTCTTTCGTTCTGCAACACCATTTTGTTGAGGTACATAAGGTGCACTATATTCATGGTGAATTCCCTTTTGAACACAAAAGAAATCCAATATAGTGTTTTTGAATTCAATTCCATTATCACTTCGAATTCTCCTCACCTTTTGTTTGTAAAGTGATTCGATTTTAGTGATAAGATTTTGTACCAAAACAGGCGTTTGATCTTTTGAACTCATAAATAAGACCCATGAGTATCTCGAATAATCATCAGTCACGACTAGGCAATACCAGTCTCCATAAATACTTGCACGATTCACTGTACCGAACAAATCCATATGAAGTCGTTCAAGTGGAGTATCAATGGAATTCAATATCTTAGATGGGTGCGATTTCTTCTTCTGTTTGCCCTTTTTACAAGCAACACAGTGATCTGATAACTTAAAATTCTTCAATGACAACCCCTCTACCAAATCGTTTGCCATTAAATAAATGATCTTTCGAACATGTATGTGACCCATTCTTCGATGCCAAAGTACGGAGTCTTTCTCGGTTGCTTTCGAGACAAAACACGTTTCGATCGATGTTGATACTTTAGAATTCATATTCAAGACATAAATATCATTTGATCGTGGTGATCGCATGACAACCATGTCCTCGGGAATCACATAACCCGGTTTCAGAATAAGACATTCTTTATCTGTAAATACCGTCGTGTATTGCTTATCACAAATTTGCAACACAATCAATAAATTATGATCCACCTTATCACAATAATTAACCTTTTCAAAGGTAATCTTTCCATTCGGCACATCACCTTCATGTGTAATCATACCCCCAGAATTCCCAGCAAACGCCACATAACCCCCTTGAATATTTCTCACGTTTGATAAGAGGTTGAGATTTCCAGTAATATGACGAGAACATCCACTGTCCATGATCCAGTTTTCACCAGAAATGGTCTTGGATGAACCCTACACAAAAAAAATGATTAGTTCAAAAAGGCAGCCCAGGCCTCAGTCTTGGGCACCTTTTGGTTTCCTTGAGAAAAATTAACTTTAGTTGCATTCAATTGTTGTTCAGCAACTTGGGAATAAGTTACAGGCTTTCTAGACTTTCGTCTTAAGTAAGCGGCTTGAACTACATTTGAATTTTCATTCTTGCATAGGGATGCAGTAGGAATAAACTTAGGTTTGACAGAACCATGAGATTCATTCATATGAACTACTTTTCGAGGATGTACATCTGAAAACATGATATGAGTATCATCAGCATACGACACTAGTCGTTTCAGAATCTCTTTTACTACAGGAACCGGATTAGAATGGTCCTTGATAAAAGGGTGAAGATTCTGATGGATATTCTGGCTACAATTTCTTACAACATGACCATGTTGACCACAAAGAAAGAAACTTCGCATGTCTACACGATGATGTTGAGAAGTAGTTGGAACGAATGAACCAGAATTTTGATGATGACTCACATTTTTTTTCATGCTCTTAGCGAACTCATCAGATAATTCAGATTTCTTTTTCAAGTAAAAATCTAAATTGGAACTGTTTGAAAAACTTTTCAATGTATCTGTCCCAGTTGACTTTACAAAGTTAATTTTCTTAGCTTGTTTTAACACTTGTTTTTCCTTAGTCAATGTGTCATATGAAACTGATGTTTTCGCTTGAGCATATTGACGTTCTAGTTCACGAACTTTGGAGGTTAAATTGTAAAACACAATCTCAGTTAGTTCAGGTTTAATGATACTAATTGGAATGTCTTTTTCAGTAAACATCGTATCCATCCCCTTTAACTTAAAGACACGAGCAGATGACGGCTTAAGTGCATTAGGATTTATAAAACGCAACAAATCCTCATCAGAAATTTTGGGTTTTTCTGGTTTCTTAGCCTTCACCGGTTTGACAAAAACATCTTGCTTCATCTTAGTTGTGTGCGAACCATACACAGCCTCCTCAAATTCATGAGGTTCACACAGTATGTGATTAGAACTTGGAATGTTCTTGTTCTTGTGTATAATCTCAGGTTTAAACACATCCTCGATGATAACTTTGTCAACATTTTCAACAAAAACTTTGTTGCTTTGAACATGAGGTTTCTGAGAAACAGACTGGGTTTTAACAGTTTCAGATTTACTTTGTTTTGAATTTTCTGAAATCACAGGCTTTTTAGGAATAACATCTTCATCAGTTGGAGCAAAAGGATTAATTTTATAATCATTGTGAAATGGTGGTGGAATTTCAACAAAACCTATCCCTTTCTTAGAATCCTTTTGTTTTCCAGAAACTTCAATAATTTCATTCAACAAGAACGAGGAGTTTCAAAATTTACCCAATTTGTTTTTTAACTCAAGAACCTCATTCTCAAGGTCGGTTATCTTTGAACGATGTTTCAAAATTTCTTGAAACTTTTGGTCATTAATTGTCATTTTCACAGATAACTCGGCTTTAAGATCATGATTACTTATAGTCAATGCCTCAATTTTCTCTCTCGAGTTGATTTGAGAGGTCAAGGATTATCTTTTAAAGATACAATTTCTTTTAACAGATTATCATTTTGAAGTTTTAATGAGTCTATCTTTGACTTATTATACTCACAATCAACACATGATAATTTAGAATTTGAATTACTAACCTCGCTTTGTTTGGCCATGCAAGCAGATGTCGCAGAATCACTGATCTTAGCCATACAAGCAAAGCTAGGTGGAAGCTTTTCACTTTGATTATCAGATTCAGACTCAGTTTCAGCGTCAGAAGAAACTTCACTTCCACTTATATCTTTTGTGTATTCAGGAAACCCAAACATAGCTATATTAGCTTGATTATCATTGCACAGTAATCGTTGTGACCAATCACCTCCATCAGCTAACACTGCATGTGACCCAGAAGTAGACGGTTTCTTTTCAGTATCATTGACCCGTGGTGTAGAAGAGTTTTGATTTTGACCACGAGGACCAGTATACTCCTTCTTTGGCTTGTCACATTCTTTCGCAAAGTGTCCGAATTCTTGACAGTTATAACATTTTACCTTCAACTTGTCAAAACCCAACTTCTTATTCAGAGCAGGAAGATCTTTTCCGGTCCTTTGCATGAATCTTTTTACCTTACGAACAATCATTGCCATGTTCCATTTTAAATCCATGAGTTCAAGATCATCGGGATCAATTTGATCATGGTCTTCATCGGTTAAATCAGTTGCTGCAATTTTGCTACTCACCAAATTCTCGTAAGATAACATAAAGGCAGACAAAAATGCGAAATTATGTTCTGCTTCCTTGATGTTGACAATTGGTTTGAGATGAGAATTGATTTGTAGATGATGAAGTTCCCGATCCTCCAGATGATCCAGAGATACCAAAAGATCCAGTATTACCAGCTGTATAAAAACAAGCTCGTGGATCACTATACACTGTAGTTGCATTTTCACTTGCAGCTTGAGTAAGGAACGCAGTCAATGGAGAAATAGTTGAACTTAGAGGCATACTCCCACCATAGAAAGAAGGATCTTGACTTTCTTTAGAAGATTTATGGCACTTAAGATCATATTCTCTGGCTTCAATCTTTTGTAAAAATTCAATAGCAGTCAAATCTTCATTCAAGAAATAATTATTCTCCTTGAGAACCATTAAGAATGTGGAATAAAAACTTGGAAGTACACTCTTAATAGTATCAATTTTATCTCTCTCAGAGACTTCTATCCTCATCTTGTCCATTTCAGCAATTAAGTGATTGAATCTCGTTGTCATTTCTTCAACTGTCTCACCTTTGAGTAAATTAAAGTTTCTGAATTGAAATTTAAGCATCACATTCTTGCTTTCAGCTGTGTTACCCATACTTCTCATTCGAATGTTTTGAAACAAAGAAGCACATATTTTTATGCTACCCACTTGGTGAAAAATATTCTCAGGAAAAGCCATGGTTAGAGTAGAATAAGCTTTTGTTTCTATCTCTAAAGCTTTCTTTTCTTCAACAGAATATTGTGAGATAGCTTTTGGTGTAAAACCAATAGTCTCATCTCCAATCATAGGAACAGTATAGACTTCATCTAAGCAGCATGAACAATCAGGATGAACTGATCCTAAATGAGCACGAAACCTAGGTTCCCACTTGGCAAAGTCACTGAACTTCATCAATCTTGGACATTTCGAATGTGAACCTATCTCGGTATAAAGTTGCAACATTTGTTGCATCAACATGTTTTTAGACGCCAATGCATACATACCGGCCATCTTTGACAAGTTTGAAAATTTAAGGGTGTAACTAATCAAACAACGAATAAGATTAACGATTTGTGAACAGCTGTAGCGAACTGTGAACAGTTGTAGCGAACTGTGAACAGGAAAATAACGAATCAAATCTTAACGAAGTTAAGATTGATCAAACAACGAATCGCAATGATATTTAACGAATCAATCAACGAATCAGATTAACGAATCAAAAGGTTAACGAATCAGAAATTCAAACTAACGAATTGACTAAGCGAATTACAAAGTATCAGCTTAGCGAATTAAATGATAATCAGTAACGAATCACCAAGGAAAACTTAGCGAAATGAGATAACGAATCAGCTACAGTTGATAGCGAATCAACTATAACGAATCAGGTTGTTACAACCGTTTGTAACAAACTCTGACACCTTATGCCACGTGGAAAAGGTTGTTATGACACAAATCCAAAGGTGAACGTGTGTCACACGAATCTGTTTGTCCAATTAACGAATCAAGTCACACGAATTAACAACTAACACGAACTGACTAACGAATCACTTGAAATTTATGACGAATCAACTAATATAGATAACGAATCAAAGTGAATAATGAAACGAATCACCATGAAGATGATAGCGAATCATATTCATCTTCAAATCTTCAAAGAAGATTTCCATAAATCTGGATTTGATGAACAATAAACCAAGAAACCCAGAATACGTAAATTTGTAATACAACTTCAATTCTTAACCAAATCACACAAATGACCGATCAAAATACTTGTAACATCAACGCGAATCTAACACACTAATCCTCGATACCAAACGACTCCGATTACCGAACCAAATTTATCACAACATAAACTCTGTTTCGGACTTAAACCAAAAACCAATATCAATCCACACAAACCAAATCAAACCTCAATTCCAACTCACAAACCCGTACTAATACCTTAAACAACACGAATTCACTCCAATTCGTCCATAATTCAATCAATTCAACATAAATTTAATTCAAATTCACTTAAACAGAAAACTAACAATATCAAAATCTAATTAAACACTGAACCAAGTGTAATTGAGCACCAACAACTCTAATACCACTTGTTGGAACCCGATTAATTCGTATCAATCCAGTAACAATAACAATAACAGATCTCAGATCTGTGTATAATCGATTAATACGTTTATATGGATCTAGCTCATAATTACTATATATTTAATGTTGTATATGTATATGTATTATCAGTAGTTCGTATAATATTAAGATGAAGATCGAGAGAGGAATTGGACAAGGTTTCGTTAATTAAGCTCTCAAAACTTTTTTTATGCGTGAACTGTGTTCACTATATATAGAAGATAGGTCTGGTTCGCTAACATCCCCTAGCGAACCAGACGCTACTTCGTTACATACATTTAAATAACGAAACACCCCCTGATTCGTTAACATCCCCTAACGAATCAGGAGGGATTAAACTTAAATCTTAGTTCGCTAACATCCCCTAGCGAACTAGACTGCACACATAACGAACAAGATAATAATTAAACTAATTATTACATTAAATATTAAACAAAAACATTAACATTAATTACAAAGACTCAAGACGCAAAACCGTGCACTAACAATTATTCATTTAATATATACTTATAACTTTCCGAATATTTCAAACTTAACCCTAAACGAAAGTATTATCCCATTTTGTTTTCATCTTCATAATCCAAGGCCTAAAATGCAAAATTTGTATAATATAACAACCAACCCGTTTACCCATGCTCCAAACCCGAAGCCGAGCTCCAATTAGCGAACCCGTGTACCCAGTTCAATATCTTGGACCTCAGTTCTCGTCACAAAAATGGTAATTTAATCATAATATGTAATATAATTTCCCTAATCGACATGCCGACACTCTTATTATGTATAATCAATCAATTTTGATCCGATATTCTATTATTCTTCAGACATACTAGCGGGTGCTATAATTCAATTAAAAACACAATTAGTATTCCCTAATCAGAGCCAGCATAACCCCTAAACTTAATTATATTATCGTGTCTGTTTGATTTGTGTTCTTGATCCCTCATTGGCCGGCAGCTTCAACGAGTAATTAAACCACCATCGATCATTGTTAAAGGTAGATATATTAGTCGGTTCATCTTGATCCGATCTTGATTAACCCTATGGTTAATCGGCCAAACGTTATACGGATTGGCCGATTGATGTTTTAGGGTTCTTAGTTTGATTCAGGTTGTATCTACTCTGTTTATATTTAATCGATTCTTGTATTTAACCAACTAACTCCCTAGCTCGGGTGGCTAGGGGATGCGTATTGATGATTTGCGTGGCTAGGGTCGCGGGTTCGAACCCCCAGTCCGATTTTGTATTTTTTTGGTATAATTCATTTTAATCAATTAAATTAAAATATTTGATTATTTAAACTATATTAGACATATGATAAATATAATAATTAATCTATATTTTATATAAAACCGACATAATAACCCGTTTTCGTTCCGAACTTTGATTATAACCATGGATATATGCATATAATTATATATATATGTATGTATGTATGTATGTATATTAGTATTAAAAATCAATAAAGGTTTAATATTTAAAAAGAGTTTTAATCTAAAATATTTTTAATATGATCTTGTTAATTAACATGTTAAATATATAAAATCAAGCATTTTATAAAATATGACATTTTATATAAATATAATCATTTATTATCTATTATTGATTATTTACAATATTAATTTAATAAGAAATCTTTATTAATAATATATATATATATATATTAAAGGTATTTTTAGGTTAAAAATAAACATTTTAAACGAATCTCTTTATAATATATTCATAATTGTATAAATATTGATTTAAGTATTTTATTAATTAAAATATACCATTTATTAAAATAATAATAAATCTTTGTAATACTAAACTTTCCTTAGAATGTACCCAATCACCGAATCTTTAATCTTGTAATACTAAACTTTCCTTAGAATGTACCCAATTATTCTTTATTAGGATATCTCGTCGGTATTTCCTGGAGAGCTTGATCTACCTTTATTTTTCTTGTCGAATCATATCTCTTGCTTATTTACTAAGGTGAGTAATCACTCCCTTTTTTCCTTATTTTAAATCTTTTGGAGACATGTGTACTTTATCTATTTACCTATTATTTAATACTCAACTTGCAGCTGTTAGTCTTTTGTGTTTAACGATATATACCTAACGTGTTATATGTTTATATGCTTTACTTGAATACATGTCGGAGAGGTCCAACACATTCTCAGTCTAGTATGATCATACGCTCGTCGTGCTAGCCATCGTTCAGTTTCATCTGACATCGAGCTTACCGACAACATTATTTACTTGTTCATTGTTAAATTGCTTATCTCACTTGACACAGTTTACATTTTTCTTTATTAATTATATATTATTATTTTTATGTATCAAACTGGTGTTTAACTCACTCAACATGTATTTTTAATAAACCTTTCTATTTTATACGCATATGCATGTTATTGTTTGAACTAGTTGCAAGATTTTGTGAAGACTTAGTGAAGAATATAAGTTAGAAAAATATTAATCAAGATCATTTGTGATATAAGTTGTACTGTTGTATGATTATGGATTTTGTACTTGGTACTTGAATTATTTGAATCATTTAATCGAATCAAATAGATATTGCCACTTTTAAATATTGCATGATAGTACCTTGAGACCTGTGAGCAATCAGCTCACGCCCCGGCATTTCCGTCTTAGGTTGGGGTGTGACACACAGGTCAACCAACGGTCAACCGACAGTAGGGGTCATGCTGAGCCCGCCGAGAAACTCCAGTGGTTCAGTACGCGCAATTTAAGAATTAGTGGTTCTTGGTATCCCAACCATATTACACAAGGGGCAAATCATGATTTTCTCTAAAAGTTATGAACAAATCTGTAAACACTGTTCATTATTAATATCAGATTTTTTTTGGAATCGAACCTTGAACATGATATTTAATAGACTTCAAAAATTCTAGGATACTTAAACGATTTTAAGCAATTTTTATAAATTGTATCCATGATGAAAACAGTTCTAGATCAAGTAAAACCAAAATAAAGTTAGGGTTTATCAGGTTTCAAGAATAATTCATGTCTTCTGATATTAATTCCAGATTCAGAAAAACATGAAGAACTACATGAAGAACTGATTAATCAACATTGCGCTAAAATACCATATGTTGATCAATTCTTCATCATGGTAATAGAAAACATGATAATGACATAAACCTATGTATTTGTTACAGCAGAGAGAGTAGTAAAAACAGTAGAGTACGATGTAGACGACATGTTTCTCAGCTTGGCTGAGTTCCTCTTTAGGGTGTATTATTAAGGATGGGGATTAGGGTACTAAGTTGAAAATCGGTTATGGGATAGAGGGAGAGCAACAAGAATTTGATATTTGTGCAATTCAATTATGATGTTAATTTATTCTCTCCTTTCTATGCACCCAAGAGTAAACCCTTTGTGACCAAACTTCTATGCATCTGGCTTGAAACACACATGACCTTTTTATACTTATTTTTACATGTCACTGCTCTTAAAGCTACAAACTTATACATAAACACATAATGAAGAAATTGCTCCAAAACTATAGAACTCGATTACCATTTCTTTACATTTTTTTATTATGACATGTCACACCCCAACCTAAGTCGGAAATGTCGGGGCGCGAACTGATTGCTCACAACTCACAAAGAACTATTATACAATTTAAATATGACAATATCTAATTTATTTACTTAAATTCAATTAAATACATATCGTCTCAACTTTATACAAATAAATAAAAAATAACAAATAAATCAAACTAGTTGTCTTTATATATATAACCTAAAGCCAATCTATGTGACTTTCAATCTTCACTTCAAAACAAAGAATAGACAGCAAAATGCGTAATTATATATATATATATATATATATATATATATATATATATATATATATTGTCAACAACACATGTTGAGTAAGTAATCACCAAATTTTGATACTAAATATATTATATATAAAATATGCAAATCAATATCATGAGTATCAACAATTAAATGAAAATAAATAACTGGTGTCAAATAACAATGCCTTACAAATGAGCTATGGCCACTATGATGACTTGCTAGAATAAATGATGGACCTCTCCGAATTGCTAAATCAAATAATCAAACAAATAAGCAAATAAGCAATTAGCAAATAAACATTTAATTGATCAACAACACAATAATCATGATTTTTTAGTATAGATAATATAAAGGATGAAAAATAAGATTTGATACGCATAAAGTCCCCAAAATCTTTTGAAAATAGTAAAATAGGGGAGCGATTACTCACCTTGATGATTAAGCGAGTAAACCGAGAGATAAAATAAATGAGCAAGGTTATCGTGACAAGTATTCTGATCCAAACATACCTAAGACTTAGACAAAATAAATGTAGAGTAAAAATCGAGAACATACTCGCTGGAATCAATCCATACAGATGTATAGAACTCCGATTATGATATTTTTAATAAATAAGCGAGCTGGTACTGACCAGAATCCGAACAGCGAGTCGGGAGTCATAATTTTGGTCAGTACACTCAAAATATGATTTTAAACAAAAAAGTCTTCTAGACTAAAAGCTATTTCCGACCAGAAGATAGAGATATTGAAAAGTCAAATAAGCTTGACTAAAATACCCTTAACGGGCCGGGATAAAACTGGCCACTGAAACTCCCTTAATCAATGAAATTGATTGAGGGATTTTGTTTATTTAATGAAAAACTATAAAATTACAACAGATAACTTACCCAAACAGGAAGATGAACTATGAGGAAATCGAGGTCAATGATGTCTTAAACTTGAAAGTCAACAAACCTTGAACAAGCTTGTTAAATTAATGAAGCTTAGGATGGTGGAAGGAAGGAATTCGTGGGAGAGAGCCTGATGGCGGCTGTGACAAGTGTTTTAGGGTTTAGGGAAGTATTATTATGAATAATACAAAGGTTAAATTTTAAGTTAAGCTTTTAATCGATTAAGGAAACCGAATTATACATTAATGACCAAAATCGGGTATTTTGATCAATATAATCTCAGGTAATTAGTGGTGAATAAACCTAAAAATTATACTAAACTAAATTACTTTTCATGGGGCTTAAAGTTCATGATTTGGCCTCGATTAGAAAAAGATTTAGCACTTAAAACGAATTAGCGAACCATATAAAAAACTGAAACCATGCAGATACCTGGCCGCGCCGCGCGGCCTAGTTGACATACCCCCTCCACCCCCACCCCCCACCCCCTGCGCGGCGTGGTGTAGGGGGTGTCTAGAATTTTCCAATTTGTCATTTTTAGTACCTGTAGTTCCAAAAATGCATTTTTAAGCCATTTTAAGAAATTTTATAGGTTTCTAAGCATTGTTTTACAAGTTTAAAAGTTATTAAAATATAAAATAAGTTAAATACTAATAAATACTAGTTTTTATTAATACGAAATATCTGAAATGTTACAGTCTCCTCTACTTTTGGAAATTTTGTCCCGAAATTAGAAAAAACTAAAACAATACAGTGTTTAAAATAATTATTTTTTTAGGAAAAATATTTAGATAAATTCCATAACATGGAACTTTGTGTAGTCTAAGCAGCACTCCAAATGAAAATTCGATATGGGCATTTATATACAGGATATATCAGCGGTGTATCCACCATGTCCTTATCATCTTAACATTTGTACCATTACACAAAACTACTTTCAGTTCTATATTATGACACACAATTGCACATACCATGATTTCCATGCGAGAACTTTGATAATTATGTTCCGGACCAAAATTACTTTTATTGTCGGATGGTCCACGTGTTTCGGCCCTGTGGGTTTACAAAAACATTTGAAAATATAATTTCAATGGAAAAATAGAAATATTTTAGGTGAAAGAGTTATAAGTGAGACATTTTTTAAATAAACTAAAATGTATCGCTTGGTTATTTAAAATGGTGAATTTTTCTAAAACACCCTTTCGATAAACATAATTTTTTTATTTTATTTTGTTAAAATTGATAATAAAAAATTTTGAGTTAACTTTTTTTGAATAAGATTGCAAGACAAATTTATTAGGGCGGATAAGAATCGGAGAATAGACATTTAGTATAGGAGATAAGATAAATTATACCCGATAGACTTATAAGGTAGAAATAGGAAAGCAATGAGAATAAATAGCTAGTACTTCAATAATTAATAAAACATCAATCAAAAAAATTCTTAAAGAGTCGATACAATGCAAAATTCAATTTAAATAGGATAGAATACGACGAGCGACGAAAGTTTTCTAGTAGCTTGAATCCTTAATTACGTATGACTTGAAACCTTGGAACTTGAGCAACTTGAATGATTTGATCCATAATAGCTTGGGTAAACGAGGTGGTTGGATTTGACATGGCTTGGATTTGATGAAGATAAGCAAGGCGGGGACACATAATGCAAAGATGGTTCGGGTTTCCACAATGGTAGAAGAGACGCATAGTTGCAACACCGGATTGACCATACAGCACGATACATGTTCGAGAAACGGGCGTCACAAATCGTTGTGGGGCAGTTGGTGCTACAGGGTTTTCGCGGCAAGAATTAGAAAAATAGCCATAAAGGTTACAGTTAGTGCAAGACGACATGTGGAGTTGGACACATGGTGACGGTTGCAAGCATTACAGATGGGATGTGGTCCCTTATAGAGTTTCTTGTTTGAAAAAATTGAATAGGCTTGCGGTTGGGTAGGTTTTGTTGCAGCAAGATTCTTACGTTTCTTGTTGTGAGGGTGAGTATTAGGTAAATGGTTTGTAGTTACCAGCAGAGAGGTTAGTGGAAAAGGTTGGATCGGTTGCATTCATGTTTTGAATTTGGTTACTATCTAGGGATCGCAACAGCTATCTCCTTGGCTATACAAGCGGCCATATGGCGGTCATGAGAACCAGATGATTAATGTTGGGGGTGACAATGGTGTCTTAGGGAAGACATTCTTTGGGGACAAAAAATAAGGATTTATAAGATGATGGGTAAGTTGAGGAAAATGAGAAGTATCACGAGATTAACTAAAACATTGAAGCACTATAATGTTAAAAATAAAATTTGAGGGTGAAAATTTGAAATGTGTTTGATAGTTGACGGGTGGTCCGTTGGACAACCCTTAAGTGCTAAAAGAACATCAATAATCATACACTTAATTGGTTTATTTCATGGAATTAGATTACTACGATGAAGTTTTTTTCACGTACAAAAGGGCGTAAAAGAAGTGGATGGGATGCGTTGGAATGAAGCTAGCTGAAAAGGGAGGTCGAGCGACGGAAGAAGGATGTTTTCCAAGGAAATCAAGATTTTATCAAGATCTCCACCGTAGCTTAGGGTAGCCATTGTAAGCTACGGTGGCCTCTGAAAGAGGATCTGCCATCGGAAGGCAGATCAGTCCCACCGTAGCAACAATATAAGCCACAGTAAGCTACGATGGCCACAGTAGCTTACTATGGGCCTGACGCAGAAGTTGTAACAGCACTTTTAATGTCGTTTTTGGACGACTTTTAGGTTATATTTTTCATACTTTTCTGTTAGAGACGACTAGAGGGCGATTTTGAGGTTCCAAAACATTATTTTAGGTTGTTAATCATTGGATATCGGTTGTTGATTCATATGCACTTTATAAATGAAGGGATGACGAACCAGATTATGCTAGGCTAAGTTTTCTTGTGTTTTCCCTCGGATTGTAAGGTTTCATTTTGAAAGTTATTTGAATGTTTATGTGATTTCCAAGATAGTAGTTTAATCTTTACGATTTCATTGTTATGGTGTTTATATATTGATTGATAAATTGTTAGTTTGTGGATTTCATTTTCTGAACCGTCAGTTCTTGGTGCCATAGGCAATTAAGATTAATCGAGAGGGATTCGGGGTTGGATAAATTAAATGATCAAAGGGTGGTCACCTTGTGCTTTATAATCCAAGTACTTAGTCCCCATTTATCACAATCAATCGCATAATCACAAACTATGTTTTTATAGTTCATCTCAGATTAAACCTTTTTATTAACATTCATAGAAACCTAAACCCGAGGGTGAGCATATCCTCTCGTCTTTGATTTAAAAAATTGTTAAGTGCTTTTAGGCTTTTTTTAGTTAATCAAACCAAACAATCAAATCATTAAGTTTATTTTCTGCATTTAGTTTTAATTTAGTTAATTTATAAAGCTACTTGGTAACACATTTTCCACAAACTTCATGTGTTCGATACGCACTTACTGTTATCTAATTAGTGTAATTGGTTTATGTTTGAGTGAGTCTACGACCTCACATCAAATTTTGGCGTTGTTGTCGGGGAGTAGTGCGCAACGTGTGTTAACTTTTGTAGTTTTTGTTTGTTATTTCGGGTTTACGCTGGTTGTGTTAGTGTGCATATACTTACAGGTGTATGCATACTACAGGCTCTCGTTTTTTATCCCGAAATTGAACTAACACTTAAAAGAAACTGAGTCCTACTTTAGGAGACCAAACTAATTGATTCTCCTACTACAATGGATTCCCCGACTCCCACTACGGGTCAAACATTGCCAGCCACACCTCCACCAATTTCTACTGCCATCCCTACTTCATCAAGTGAAGTGAAACCAACCAATAGAACTTTACCCGCAAGTACTCAATATATATACCAAACTTCATCAACATTGCCACCTCTTTCCCATTTTTTTCCTACTTTCAGTCAATCATCATCCCAACAAAATCAGCCACCTCCATATAAACAAGAACCACATATAGTTCATACCATCCCGATTTTTCAGCAACCACCACAATCAAGTTTCCAATATCAACCACCGCCTTTTATGCAATATTTGAGAACACAAGATGATGGTTATGGTGACAGGTTCGAAGAGGAGTTCGAGGGTTATGAAGAGGATGGACATTACACAAGGAGTGATAGAAATCAAATGGGGAATCAAGGGACTTTTGCAGATGCTCAAAGGCAAAAATAGGAACCGGTTCAAGAATTTAATAGACAACAATCATCGGTTATACAACAACAAGTTCCTCCACAATGGCAACAACAAGAGCAACAATTTCAACAACAAATTCCCCCACCGCCACTTCAACAATTTGCACCTCCAATGCCCATGCAAAGGCAAATGGGTCAACCAAGTGTACCATTAGGGGTACCAAGAAGACATAATAGAGAAATGGTAAGGAGAATTGAAACTCATTTTCGGCTGGTCATCACTAATAACCCTTTTCCGGTGGTTATTCCTCAAAATCAACAAGGAAGAACATTTGAGGTTATAACCAATTCACTCCAATGTTTACCGAAGTATAAAGGTTTGGCAACAGAAGAACCTTACTTTCATTGGAGGCGTATGACTCCATTTTCAACACGACTGGGGGTCAAGGTTTCTCATCAGATGATGTTAAGTTAGTCCTTTATCAATTTTCATTGAAAGATAAGGCAAAAAGATGTTTCTATACATTGTCTTCAACGTCGATTTATACTTGGGCCGATATGAAACAAAGGTTTTTGGAAGACTTTTTCATGGCTCAAAAGACTAATGATGAAAGAAAAAGTTTGATAACTTTTTAAAAAAAATCGGGTGAGATATTTCATAAAGCATTTGAACGGTTTAACATGATAATCATGAATTGTCTTCATCATGGTACTGCTCTTTGGGAGTTATTAAATGCTTTTCATGAGGTGTTGAATTCTGATGATGCACGGGATTTAATGTCGATCACAAATGGTACATTTGGTACCAATTATGACCAGATTAGAAATCATAGATTTTTGGAAGAGACTTTGATACCATTTTTCATTCGTAATCCAAAAGTTAAACATGCACGGCTTTTTAAAGCCTTAAGGAAATAACTACAATCACCATGTACTAACACCACTATCTAATATTAACTATTATAATAATAATAATAATAATAATAATAATAATAATTAGTAACCGATGGATCTATGTTTCTCACTACTATGGATGTGCATGGATGTAAATCAAGTCACATAACAATATTACCTAAGTATAATTAAACAATATCACCTAAGTATAATTACGGTCCCTAAAAAACTCAATTTATTGTAACTTTAAGTTGCATTCAATCAAGTCGTTTTCCCAATGATATTCGTACCGGACTATGTGAACATACATGCTTTTATCCTAGAATCGAGACAAACGGAACGCTCTCAAGACGTGTGTCTTAATTAGAAAGAAGGTGTGGAAAATTATGACCTGCTTTTATATCGTTTGGCATTTTTTGCACGTCCGTATTTACTTTAATGACCCTCATACAATTATAAATTATTATATTATTAGTTTTATAGTAGTATTGGTTAATAATATCATTTTATATTATATTTTGCATGATTTACCCTAATTCATAAAAATGTCTTCGCATATATGATGCGTATATAGAGGTAGGGTACTCAAAAGACTCAAATACCCTTAAGTAATACTCGTGGGTCGACTAAGAGCCCATCACAAGTCACCCGCAGGGCATACGAATCATCCGCATAAGCATTTGAGGAAGAGACACCCTTACGACACATGCAGAAGCATCCTGGCACCCTCAGGGATCATTCGCAAGAAGGAATACCCTTTCGCGTAAATGACCACAAGGTAATGCCCCGGGACAGCTGTCAGCAATCAAATACCTTCTAGAATGTTTACTAAGATGCTTTCTTGAACAATACGTGATCTCTCGGCCAATTAGCAAGGGACACCTGGCAAGACCGTTATAACCGTGCACATGGCCAGTGTTGCCTATCAACCTATATCAAAGGGACACGTGTCCAGGTGGTTATACATGCACATGCAACATATAACTGAACCTATCAGAAGGGGACACGTGTCCAGGTGGTTACGAGGACATCTTCTGAAAAGGACAGCTGGCCCAATCACCTTCCCACACCCTTCGGCTATAAATACCCTCTCGATCACCATGAGGTATTCATTCACTCCCACTGTACTCTCTCAATTTACTTAAGTGCATTATCTTCATAAGAACTGTTCTTATTCTCACGCCGGAGGGTGGTTACGGGAAGACCCCCCCCCCCTCTTGTCCTTCCCGTAACGAGCTCACGGTGTCTGTTTTGCAGGTCTTCGTCACTGAACTTTAGGCAATTGGGTTCATATCGTATTAGCAGCTAACCGTATCCTACCCTGTTGACTCATCGGATCTAGGACCCGTTAAGGGGATTAGATCTGTATTTCTTCAGCATAGATTATCAGATAAAAGATATATATAAGTTATTATATTTATTTTGATAATCATTATTATGAGTGTAAAGATAGTGGATAATGACTTTACTAACTTTAAACACAAATAGTTATACTTATATATATATATATATGTGTGTGTGTGTGTGTGTGTGTTACTAGTTTGATCCTCTCGTGTTACAGAAGTTTATTTAAACTTTTATTTTTAATCGTTTTGCTAATTTATAATGATTATTTTATTTTTTAATGTAGTTTTGTTTTAATTTAATATATATATATATATATATATATATATATATATATATATATTAGTTTGTTATTATATTTTTTAACGTTTAGGTTTTATCAGTTGAGATGTTTAGGTTTTTTAGATTTTTAATAAACAAACATAAACGAACACGAGCATGTTGATTTTTTTAAATGTACAAACATAAACACAAATATTTGTCTAATGAAAAAAGAGGCGTTGATTTAGTTGACGATGATGGGTAGTGTTGGAAGTTAGCCGACAATGGAGATGATAGACAAGTAACGAAGAACATGTAAAGAAAATAAATTAAATTAGGGTTTAATAATAAAAGTGTTTATCAATAAATGAAATCTTATAACACATTTGAGGGCTATTAGAGTTTGGTAAGACACATAACCCGTGAAAGTTATTCTTTGAGAATTAAGGGGTTATTTCACAAATAAATAAGATGTTATAACCCGTTTAAGGGTTATCCGGGTTTGGTGAGACCCATGACCCGTGAAAATTATTATTTGTTTATGAAATAGTTTTATAATTAAATGAGATGTTATAACTCATTTAAAGACTATCCGGGTTTGGTGAAATCCATGCCCGCGAATTCGGGTCAAATGCATGAGAAGCCTCCATTAATAAATCAAACAATCTGGTGGCTCTAGAGAATGGGGGGAAACAACCTGAGAACGACACCTAAAATTTTATGGTAGACAATTATATAGATAGTTAGATATAAATGATCACTTTTGGGTTTGTGATTTACTATATAAGAGATGAGTGACTTAATCAAACTATATAACAACGAAGTTAGGATGAATAGATATTATTAATCAAAGTTGTGTGGTTGAAATAACAAAAAGAAAATGAATAAAGGTTTGTCAACTTGTCACACAAATGGGAAGATAAAATTGGAGTGGTTAAAAGGGTAGTGGATGCGGTAATCGCGAACGGGGAAACGAGTGTGAGGTTTCATTTTTTTCTACGTGGGAACAAATGGGAACACCTTTTTTCCTAGGGGAAAAGGTAGGTGTGATTTGTTGAAGTTGATTATATTAGGAAAAAATTATTGTTTTCGTCTATGTGGTTTAAGGACGGAGTTACATTGAGTTCCCGAAAAAAAAATTGAACTGGTTGAATCCCCATGACTCCAAAAGTGAATTGGATGAGTCCCTCCGTCGTTTTTCTGTTATTAACACCGTTAAAATGATGGACAAATGGGTCTTTTCACTCAATAAAATAAAATCCCACCATCGACACCACGGTTAACACCCAACCTGCAATTTTCTTAATTCAAAGACGAGATTTGGGAGAGGGTGGACCAGCACTTTCACGGTGATAAAATAAAATTCTATCTTTTTGTACTTTCACACCACCGGAATTAACACCGTTGCCTTCTTGCACCACAATCACCTTCACCACAACCACCACTGCCACCACGATTCCACCCAGCCTGCAACAACAATTCGATTCCAATCAACGCGGCTGTAAAACAGCGTTAAATCTCAACACCAACCAACGTCGCTGCAAATAATACCTCCGCCGATTCCAATTCAATAGTCCTTATATATACACCAAACAAGCTTGAATCATACCTTCGATGTTGTTGTACTCGAGCAGTGACACGTTGGCACAGATCCTGCTGATGCTTTTGACTTGAATCATGACGGCCACGTCCCCGTCCGGAAACTGGGCAATCGAGATTTGAGGGATTAGAAGCCCTGAGTGAGATGGGTTTTATCCGATTTTCCGGAAAACGTGAATCAGAGATGGGATTGGTCGGATTTGAAGAGACTGAGAATTAGGATTTTGTGAAAATGACTAACGTTTGTGAAGAGACCGTGATAATTAGAATTAGGATTTCTTGAATTAGGATTTTATTTTATTTTGTTGGGTAAAAAGACTCATTTCCCCATCATTTTAACGGTGTTAATAACGGAAAGATGACAGAGGGACTCATCCTGTTCATTTTGTAACCACGGGGATTCAACCAGTTCAATTTTTTTTTCGGGGACTCATTGTGAATCCATCCTCAGACCACGGGAACGAAAACATTAATTTTCTCTTATACTATGTTTAATGACTTTTTCTCAAATATATATGGCTATGTATAGTAGAGAGTCTACATCGGAGGCTATTTTTGATACGTTGCGCCACATTAATAAGGGCGATTTTAATTTTAAGGTGTAGTGGTTTATAGCATTGCCCTATCACATCATATATATATATATATATATATATATATATATATATATATATATATATATATATGGTAAGTATCCTAAGAGAACCCTTTGAAAATTTAGAACTTTGAGAACCATTTTGAGCAAAAAAAAAAACCTTTAAAAAAATTATAAACAAAAAATACAAAAATTTTAAAAAAGTAAATAAACCAAAATTCTTATATTTCATTCCGGTTTTATAAAAAAAAACCTTCGTATTATACACATATGTATAATTTTATTTAATCTCTAGTTACGTAATGTACACATATGTACATTATCATTTATCTTAAATTGTACATATGTGTATTAAAAAACATGTATGTACATATATGTACCTATTATACATATGTGTATAGTGTAGCTAAACCGAAACGTTTTTTTATGAAATCGAGATGATAAATAAGAATTTTTAATTTTTAATTTTTTTTTTCATTTTTGCGTTTTTTTATGTTTTATGATTTTTTGGTTTTTTGTCGTCTAAAATGGTTCTCAAAGTTCTCAATTTCAAAATAGCTCTCACATGATCCTGATAATATATATATATATGGTAAGGATCTTAAGAGAACCCCTTGCAAATTGAAAACTTTGAGAACAATTTTGAACCACTAAAAACACCTTTAAAAAAATATTTTAAAAAATCATAAAACAAAAAATAACAAAAAATTTTAAAAAGGTAAAAAACCAAAATTCTTATATTTCATTCCGGTTTCATTAAAAAAAATAAAAATAAATAAATAAAAAAATGTCGTATTATACACATATGTATAATTTTATTTGATGTTTCGTTACGTAATATATACATATGTACAATATCATTTATCTTAAATTATACATATGTGTATAAAAAACATGTAATGTACATATATGTATATATTATACATATGTGTATATAATTTAACTATATTTTTATGAAACCGGGATGATAAAATAAGAATTTTGGTTTTTTTTACTTTTTTCATTTTTGTGTTTTTTTTTTATTTTATGATTTTTTTATTTATGAGTTTTTTGTGGTCAAAAATGGTTCTCATAGTTCTCAATTTCAAAAAAGTTCTCTCATGATTCTGATCATATATATATATATATATATATATATATATATATATATATATATATATATATTGCACACATAATAATAAAATAATGTTTTAGACTTGTTTTTAGAGCATGGAGTTTGCAAGCTTTCACATTTGTGTACCAGCTCAGAAGAGTCCTTATGCATCGTTGGCCAATAAAAGGAGAACTTCACAAAACGGTATATTCATTCACTTTCATTACATTGTCTCTACTCTCTCTTTATACTTACTCTCTTATCACCTCTATTTCATATCAAATTATTGATTCGCACGTCAAATGTCAGATGTTGATCGCGGGAGACCCCTTCCAACAGTGAGACTAGCTGGTTGTGTTCTTTGATTTTAGCAGGTTAGAAAACTCTGTTAGTATCATACTTTTGGATTGTCACCTTCTTTTGGGAAGGTTAAGCTTCTTAAGAGGAAACGGTCAACTCATCTTTCAGCATATTCACATATTCAAATAAGTCATACTACTTTGGTTATGCGATTTCGACATTTATGTTTTATTACAGACTTTAGCTTCACGTCATATCAAATGTGACTTCACTAAATTTTAATGTAGCAATGAGCTGCCTAAGTCAACCTAGAAGTTGCAATAATGAAGCTTCAAGCTTCCTAGCTTAGTAGCTGGTTTTGGTTGCTCCTTAGCCTCCAAGTTTCTTTAACTTATGAATGGATAAGGGTGTCGACGTCATCAATAGCTTTGTTAAAGCTTCAATACATAAATTTAACTTATGTTTTCTTTGTAGATAAGTTTTCTTGATCAGCTACGTAATTGTCCTACATGATCGCAAAATTTCATATGCTGAAAAAGCAAAAAGGTAAAAGTAGGAAAACAGAAAGATGCATGTAACTTTGGTAAAGCTCTGGTTCGGATTATTTTAACTTCCTAGGTAGCATTATTAGTCAAACGTGTTTCGGCTTTACGTGACCCTGTTCGATTAAAGATGGGAGGACTTCAACTAAAGAGATCCATTGGCCCACATGGAAAACTTGAAATTTCATTCACACTTCAATATGTTTTAAAATTATAACTTGTCAAAGCTTTACCCTCCCCCCCCCCCTTTTTTTTTCTAATCTTTCTTCATATATTAAATAAAAAAATCCAATTATAATAGAGAGGTGGATAAGTAGGTAACAAGTTACGCCGCCATCCCCACTTAAATAGCAAACCCGCCACCCCCTTTCTTCATATATTTTTCCTAGTCTTGGCTTAGTGTGGTATTGGTTTTCAGACTTTTTTAAGGAGTGTATATAGATACTTTAAATGGGTTTACTGCTACAAACTTAAGTTTATTTGATCTTTTATCCACTCCCACTATATTGTTAATACTTTTGTATTGTTTGTTGCTTTTTCCTAGTCACACTTTATGCTATCTGAATACTTTGGAATATAGAAAACGTTTGCCTTCGTCACACTCTCATTAGACCTTACAAAACAACTTGCTATAAGTGAGATTACTAGATATGTCAACACTTCACTAACATCTAAGCAATTAGTTTATTATAAGCAATTAGTTAAAAATGATAATTAAATTCATAAATAAACATAATAACTAGAATTAAACTTATTTTGTCGTTAATACTATATAAGTATAAGCATATACGATTTTAAACGAGGAAATGTCCAAACATTATACTTTTGAGACTAACTTAACCTAGGAAGATATTGTTTATAACTTTTATTCATAATTTTATAATTGTCACAGATTTTGAAATGGGTTTTAACTATATACACACACTAGGTTAAAAAACCCGTGTGTTATACGGGTTGGAAAATTAAAATGTTAAAATTCATATATTGTTTAGGGTTCTTAAAAATAAACGTATCACTTTTTGACTTCTTAACCCGTTGATCCAATTATTCTTCTTCTAATTGCCCATTTCTCATTTTACCTTTCTTCAAAATAATCCTGATATATAATAAACTTTGGTTTCTCATCTGACGAAGGTTGATAATACTAATAAAATCATAAAATATATTTAAGAAACTTGTATATGTTCCTACTCAAATATACAATAACAGCGTAAGTTAAAAAGATGTTATATTTATACTTTGAGTGGCATCTCATTTTTCTAAGATAAACCTAATGACAATTTACCAATTCACTATTAACACCTCAAGTATAATGACAATTTACCAATTCACTATAACACCTCAGATAGATTTTACTTTCTTACCACAATTCACATATATAATAAATGAACTAATTATTTTTATACATTAGTTCTTCAATCAAACATACTCAACTTGTTTTGACTTTATAAATACATCATTCGTTTAATCAAACATACTCAACTTGTATTGACCCGTTAACTATGAAATACCCATTTTGGCCAATAACCCGTGAACTTTAAAACATACGTTGCAAAAAAATATCAAGATGGTTAAAGATGGTCAACCAAGTTGCATAAGTTATAGTTGAATTAATAAAAAAACAATACCTAGACGAGTCAATGCTACAATACAATAGAGACGGTAGAGTTCAGCTTTTCCCTTCAAATATACATCAAACCAATCATAACAAATTACAACTTACGTCTTCACATATACATAGATAAAATATTATGCGTGAAAAATAGAATTACTCATTTACTCCTCAAAAGAAAGTAGGATGCCTTGAAAAACTAACTTGAAAGGTCCTACCAACAATCGCGCTTATGCAAAAATAACTTCTTGTGAATTTAAACTTGGTTCACACTGTAACAAATAACTTATTAGCTTGATTCATTACCAAATTCAAGATACTTTTCTACAATCATGTACTTTACAAATATAATCTTAACTTAGTAATTCAAGAAAAGAAAACATAAGCACATCCAACAACTATAGTTTATTATATAATCATGAGTCACTCAATAGAAATCATAACCTTCTTTTTATCAAGAACTTTATTGTTAAAAAAAATCTTAGATCCAATGAAGTCATGAACTATTTTCTCTCAAATTTTCCCAGGCTTCACAATTGAAACACTTTTATCAACATACTTTGAATACAGATCAATTGGAGGTTATTGATTAATAAATTATCAAATAGAACAACAATTATTTTGAAAAATTGTTATATTGATTAGATAATTGTGCATATCTAGTCCGAAACACCTAAAGTAAATATAAATAAGTATAATTAATCAAAATTTTCCATTCATTTTAAGAAATTGTCAAAAATAAATAATAGTTAAATAAAAAGATGTTTACCAGAAAATGTCTGGGTGGATGGAGAACAATTCTAAAGAAACTTGGCCCTATCGATCGATAAAAAATGTGTATCTGCATATGATAGTAATATTAAATTATATTTCATCATTCAAGTAGTTGACGATCAAGTACATAGTTTCAATCGATCTAGTAATTGAAGTAAAAAATTTAATTTATGTTGCTTAATAAAAAATGAACAAACGTATATGCCCTATTCCAATAAATTGTAGGAAAATTCATCACATTCATAGTGTACATACAATAAATGGATACAAAAAGGAAAAAAAACTGGACAACGTAATCGAAGCATACAATTAATCGACATATGAAGGTGTTAATCGAATAAATAATCAGTTGTTATCATATTCAATCAGAAAATATATATTTGGGGTATTATTTGTATTTTCATACAATCGGAATAGGGATTTTGGGGATAATAAAGATTTGATGCCGGTTGGAATAGAACTTGGGATATGAAATTTGCATACAATCGAAAATACACAACGGAATAGGGATTTTGGGGTACGAAAATACATATTTAGGGTATGAAAACAATATAAACATACACAGGTTTGAAACATACCGATTTAAAGATCTAGATTTTGTGTGCAAACAATGTTGAACGGCGATTTATATCTCATTAGGGCTTGTTAAGGAAGATTTAAATCTTGCTAAGGAAGGTTTTAATTGATTTTTTTAATTAGAAAAATTATTAATTAAAGGTTACAAGATAAATGTGCCACTTGGCACAAAAATAAGCCAATTAGATGCCATGTGGCACAAACATCATTTTTGTTTATTATAATAGTAGATATAACACGCTTAGTACAAAACCAAATTTAGATTCCGAAATCCGATATTTTTCCTCATTAATAGCATAGAACGAAAGTCGAGATCTCTTATTGTTATGCAATTACGGATGCGGCTTATTGTAGCGAATTATCCCATAGGTCGGTGAATTGTGTAACTAATTGGAGAATAAATAGTTTAAAGTGATTTAGGGGGGTTCATCAAATCGAATAATGAATTATCGAACTATTCGAATAATTTTCTGTTTTTCCTGAATTCAAATTCGAATTATAGTTGATTAATTCAATTCGAAGTATATGCCCGTTGTGATTCGATTTGTATTTGAAACTCGAATTTGAATTTGAGTAAGTAATAAATTAGGTTAGAAGTTAAGTTAGGTTAAATTTTAGAAATAACTAGTATGGGCATTTGGACTTGTTAATGTTATGCTAATGGACTTATCATTTATTATTTGTTTTAGATTTTTCCCTAAATTAAGAAATTATTTGTGTGTGTATAAATATATATGATTTGAATTCGAATTTTAAATTGAATTGAGAATCATGAATTCAAATCGAACTGAATTTGTTTTTTATATCCGAATTCGAACTTTGATAATCAAACTAATTTTTTAAATTCAAATCGAATTCTGAACACCCTAAAATGATTTACATTAGAATATAAAGAAATAGAACTTTGTTAGATACTGATATTATTAAATAATAATCATATGCCCTTACTATATATATTATATATGTGACCTTCAATATTAGAAGTTTGCATGTTCAGTACCATAAAAACTCTTGTATGTATAGTGGAAATTAAAGTATCACAGTACACTTTTTCAATACATAAGATAAAAGCAAGTGCTGCAAAGGTCAAAGAGTCGTTCCGATGTTATTTTAAGTTTCTAAGACAAATTTTATCCTTTGTTATTTGAAATTATTCAACAGTGCTTACATGAATGTTATAATTCATAAACAACTACTTCTCTTGTTTATATATGATCTTGAATCGAATGTAAGAGATGTTTTAAGAGCAAAGATCACTCAAGAATAATTTAGAATTTAGAATTTTATACTATGAAAAGTGTTGTGGAAAGGATGCTTAAACAGAATAGTGAATAAACCTTGGAAAAAGAAGCAATGTGACATGGCCAACTGGTCAAGCCTATATTGAGTAATTTGGTCAACCAAATAATGTGTTAGTTTGTAAAACTTTAAAACAAGTGTATACTTATGAGATCAACCGAAAGCTTAAAACAACATACTACCCCTAACTTGATTGCTAACTTAATGTTGACTTGAAAAACAAAAGTTGACTTTATCAGTTTTGCCTGCTTGAAACACTATATTTGTTCAGTGTTCACTATTTTTTATTTCCTCATTATTTGACGCGGACAGGGCCAGCTCCGAGAATTTATATACTATGGCCGAGCCGAAATTAAAAGTGCCCTTAGGCCTTAGTGTGTAACGAGTAATGAAATATATAACATATAAGCTAATTTTTTTTAAACGACATTAAAATTAAAACAATAAAAGTATCAAAAATATTGTCATAAAACCAAATACAATAATATCTAATGGCTAACCGATAATTCGTGAAGCTCTTCTAGCATTCTTGACAGCAAATTGTTTGATCACATCTTCGCAATTTATATTATCTAAGATTTCGCTCTCGATAGCTATCATCGCCAACCCATTAAGCCTTTCTTGAGACATTGTGGATCGTAAGTAAGATTTTAATAACTTCAACGTTGAAAAGCTTCTTTCTACAAATGTCACTGTGACTGGAATAGTTAACAATATTCAATACGCAATCCTTGCATTTGGGAAATTTTCTTGAGTCTCGTTCAAATGCTTCAAAACTTCAACATGGTTTTTTAAATTCCATGGTATACAATGTGTCTAATGAGCTCAACTCCATATAAAGTTCATCGCCATCAATATCTGATCTTCCTTTAAACTTGAGTGCATTTACAAGAAAATTACAAGACAACTTTAGATCTTCATCATCAATTCCCCTCAAGCTATGTGGAAACAAAAAACCAAATAATTTCTCATAGTTCTTGAATTGATCAAATCTTGTCTCAAGAGAAGCAATAGTTTGATCAGTAATATATAAAAAATAATTTACTCTAAAATTCTCTTCACGAGTAAATGAAGCTTCTTGGCTACTTGAACTATCATCACTTTGTTTTTCCTTTTAATTACACGTTTTTGTGCAAATATCGGGTCAACCATTTCAATAGCAATCTTCTTTGCTTCATTAATAGCTTTTGAAAAACCATTTTCTCTAAAATCCTTGAAGACTTCAATCAATCTCTTTGTTTCTTTAATAGCAATCTCAAGGTGCATGTCTTTTGATTGTAACCTTTTGCTCAATATATTCACCACGTTTAATACTTCATACCAGATAACAATTGATACCAAAAAGTCAAAACCAAATTCATTTTCTGCTATTTTAGTTGCTTCATCTGCAGTTGCAGGATCACCATCTTTTTCTCCTAATTCAAGTAAAGCCTCCCGTACATCGGCAAGTTGCAATTTAATAGCTTTAACACTATCGACACGACTTTCCCAACGCGTTTGAGACAAAGGCTTCAGACTCCAAGATTTAACATTATCTCTCAAAATTTGCCACCGACTATTAGATTTCGCAAAGATGGTATACGTTCGTTGGATCCTTCCAAAAAAACTCTTTCCTTTAGTACAACTGCTAGCCATATCACATAGTGTAAGATTAAGAGAATGGCAACCACAAGGAGTGTAAAATGCTCTAGGATTCCCATTTAAAACCCCCCTTTGTACTCCTTGGTGTTGTCCTTTCATGTTTGCTCCATTATCATAACCTTGACCACGCATATCATCGAGTTATAAACCAAGATACTTTAACTCCTCAACTATAATTTCAGAGAATCCTTTCCCAGTGGTATCATTAACATTCATAAACCCTAAAAATGACTCTTCGACAGTAACAGAATTAGATGATAACTTCAAATACCTCACAATTATAGTCATCTGTTCTAGGTGACTTAAATCTGGAGTACAATCCAGTATGATTGAGTAGTACTTTGTTTTCTTTATCTGCTTTATGATTTCTTTTTTAATTTCTTCGGCTATCATAGAAATTAACTCGTTTTGGATGTTGTGTCCAAGATAATGAACATGAACCTCATAATTTATGATCCGCCGCACATGCTCTTTGATAACCGGGTCAAACTCTTCCAACATTTCAATAAGACCCAAGAAATTTCCATGACCTATTAAATACAATAAACAAAAATAAGTACAAGTAGTTAGAATTTGGTTGAAGTAAAAAGAAAAAACAATTTATCGTTACCTTTTTTATACAACTTTTCTTTTTTTCCACGAAATGCTAAATTATTTTTAGCAAGAAACTTGACTAGTGCAACGATTCTAAGAAGGAGTTGCATCCAATAGTCTCTTTATTTCTTGAATTGCTCATATTGAACTTTATCAATTGTTTCATTCAACTTCAATCTCTTACGCATATCAAACCACTTGTTTATATTTGTGAGATGATCCAAAGATACTTCATGTTTTTTGAGACTACTATGAGCATAGTGCCAATTTGAATAACCTTCTTCATCCAATGTAACTTTCGGAAGCCCGCTTCTAAACATTTTACAACAAAAACAAAATACCCTGTCTACTTCTTTTGAATATACTATCCATGGACGATCACACTTCTCCAAATTTGATAAAGTTCTTGTATATAGAGCTTATGTAAATCGTCTTTTATTGTTATCATATGGACCGGATACTATATTATTATCTCTTTTAGGGCCCTTCTCAACCAAAAGTTTAATCTCGTCAGAATTAAGTCCTTCCCACCTTCTTAGATCAAATATATTAACAATATTAGGCTTAACATGCTCTTCATTTATATTAGTCTTGACATGCTCTCCCTCGTCTAGCTCTTCAAATTCTGCTTCGGCATGCTCTTGTTCATTAACATGTTCTTGCTCTTCAACAGGTTGTTTCTCTACATGTTCTTGCTCCTCAATAGGATCTTCAGTAGGATCTTCAATAGGCTCTTCAATAGGCGGTTTATGTATAAACTTATGCATAGCACCGGCTTGCGACTTTTTCATTGCATCATCGCGTTTTCTCTTTTTACGTTTTTGAGCACCGGATAGTTGTTTAGGAGGCATAATTTACTAATCGGTTGCTAAAAGCCTAAAAAGGTAAAAATCAAATACAATATGTCAATATGTCACTCAAGAAAAATAAACTAAAATCAAATACTAATCACTAATACTAATATATTATTATTGTGTATTACCTCAATTAACTAATAAACTAATAAATAAATGGAAAATTGGATTTTAATAATCCCAACTTAATGCACTTGGCCGATAATAATCCCAACTTTGAAAATAGCTGTCACTGATCCCAACTTTCACACTATTTGTTTTCATTGGACATTCGTTAAAAAAACTTAACGACGTTAAGTTTTTTCCAAATTTCAAACTGATATTTTAGGGATTTTGTTCAGAATGAGGATACGAGTCGATGATGTAAAACTTACCATCAAATGGTGGGTCCAAATGACTAAATGATGCTTCAATTCCGATGTTTAAACTTTTAATTAACAAAAATTAAACTGTTTAAAGCGCCATTTCGAGTTAAGTTTTACATAAGTCGATTCATATTCTCATTCTGATCAAAAGCCCTAAAATATCAATCTAAAATTTGAAAAAAACTTAACGTCCTTAAATTTTTTTTAACGGAGGTCTAATGAAAACAAATAGTGTGAAAGTTGGGACCAGTGACAGCTATTTTTAAAGTTGGGATTATTATCGGCTAACTGCACTAAGTTGGAATTATTAAAATCCAATTTTCTGAAATAAATATACAAATACAATATAATAAATATTTACACTTACATATAAGATATTAAATTGAGTGATATGATGTGTTGGAGGTGGATTAACAATCAGTTTATAAAACATTGATTCAATGAATTAAAACAGCATAACATTAAACTGGGGCGGCCTATAGGTTTCACTATTACAAGATAGGTTTCACTTGGGAAATATAATATTCAGATCACTCAATAGTTACACCAATACCTTTGACTATGTTGGTGATGGGTTAACAATGCTCAACCTCAACGGATGAAGATTGAAGGCTTGAAGCAGAAGAACCAAGAAGCCAGATTAGGGAGAATAAACAGAGTAAGTCACGAAGCGTCCCTTCGCCTACTTCTGAATTCTGATCGCCATCGGGCTTTTTTTTTCTAAGGGCTTTTTATTTTTTTTACATGTTAGTTTTGGTTTAGTGGTTTGGGCCCAATAACATAAAATTTACCAAATGGATTATAAATAAACAGTTTTTTGGGCCCGATAAATTTTAAATGATCAAAATCAATTATATTACACAAAATCCCGGCCGAAGGTGCGGCTCGCCGGCCCTATAGGCCGCCCCTGGTAGCGGAATAAAATGAGCATAAGAATGGAATGAACAACAGAATAGAATGGGTCATTACCATTACATTGTCTTGTTTTAATCTTTTTAAAAAATTTAATAGAGATTCGGGTTTTATAATTTATTTGGAAGAACCAGATTTTCGTCGAGCCTTAATCAAAACCTCTAGCCGTCTTCAAAGGCGTAAAATGGTTATTTTGGGACCGTCTCAAGGAAATCCCCATTCCCCGCTTTTTTTGGAAAAAACGGAAGATTTTCCTTTTCCTATATCTGACCTAATGAAACTTTTTTTTTTATTAGAGATTGGTCGGGCAAAAAGTCAGAATTTGAGATTTTAAATCAACAATTCCAAATAAAAAAAACGACCAGGAAGACGCAATAGAATTCTGGGAGAACATTCCATATGCACAAAAATCAAGAAGTGTTCTGTTACTAGCTCAATCAATTTTTAGAAGATATATTAAATTACCCTTATTAATAATAGCTAAGAATATCGGCCGTATTTTATTGAGACAATCTCCGGAATGGTACGAGGATTTCCAAGATTGGAATAGAGAAATTTATCTAAAGTGTAGCTATAATGGTCTTCAATTTTCCAAAACAGAATTTCCTAAAAATTGGTTCAGCGAAGGTTTTCAAATCAAAATCCTATATCCTTTTCGTTTGAAACCTTGGCACAAATCTAAGCTACGACTCTCTGATAGAGATCAAAAGCAACAAGATGATTTTGATTCTTGTTTTTTAACAGTTTTTGGAATGGAAACGGAATATCCTTTTG